>NC_081200.1:22605296-23805296 GCF_902713425.1 Acipenser ruthenus
AATGAACTGGAACAATTTTGCTTTGAAGAAGCAAAATCCTAATAATTTAAAACAGGTTATTATTGCTAAAGGTGCATAAATTAGCTATTAACTTAATTTTCCTTGTCAGGGTATGAATACTTTTGAATTAGCAGTTTTGGAGTTTTATTTCTTGTAACTTTTTTTCCTCATCCACAAAAACAAATCTTTTGCTACAAAAGATTGTTCCTATAATTATTGGTTTTCGATAAATTTCTAGAAATTATAAATTTCCATTGGGGTATGTAAACATTTGACTACAACTATATATATATATATATATATATATATATATATATATATATATATATACACACACACACACACAAACACATAGCAAATCTACATTCAGTGAATGATAAGGCTTTAAAATCTATTTTCTTGCCTCTTAGTAGCTACTGGTCCCCCATTGGTAGCGCTGAACTTCATTGCACAAAGTAATAACGTACCAGGAAGCAGTTTAAACTTTAAATTACATAAAATGGACCAACAAAAATGGGGACACTCAGTCCTGCACAGAGAATATTAGGGAATTATGATAAAAGCAACCCAACATGGATAAGAGGGCTGCTCTGTAGTGATGTACTTTCAGTGAGAAGAGCACGTTTTTAAAATCCTATTAGCATTAAATAATACACCTTCAATGAGATTGAAGTAAGCTATATACTGTGCTAGTTTTACCAACATATTGTCTGGAAACATATTAATACGAAGGAAATTGCAGGTTTAGTTTGCATTACCATTGCTTTATAATTGCTGGGCAATATAGCGTCTGCACAGACTTGCCACCTGCTTTTCTCAGAGATTTCTGTAGCCAGCAGCTGCACTCTGGGTCGAGACACTCTGTTGTCAGTGTAGGCAGCAACCTGGTAGCCTTGCTGTAAGCCATCGCTCCTCACAGCACGAGCCACAAAGGCAAATATAGGAGGAGTGGAGTCTCCCAGGAACTTAGCCTGCAAATCAAACAAAGAAAGAGGAACATTTAGTCTTGCCATTCCCTGTGGAACAGGCATGCGTACCTCATGCATGACTTTACATCACACTTACTTCATCCTTTATCACCAGTTGGGATAAATTAAGACCCGATAGAACTACTGCCACCAAACTTAAACAGTTTTTTATAAGTCATGTGGAAATCAGATTAGTTTACTGCATTTTCTAAATTTAAAAACAGGATGAAAAGTAAGGGGTTAGAAATAAACAGGATCCATGCATATGGTCTGTATTATTTTTTGGACATGGAAAAGTATAGAGACAAAACATACGTCTTGCTTGGAATTCAATGTGGATTGACTGCTGCTGGAAGAGCTGGATGATGAAGAGGACATTCTCCTTCTCTTCTTCTGGGAACCCAGCTGCAATATACAATATTAAATAGATGCATTGGTATTAATTACTGGTATAGCTATATTTAAGCATATCTGAAATTAATATAATTGACCACATTACGAACTTGAAAACATTTTTTTTTATCTATAAACATACTGTAATATATTCGTATTAGTCTGAACTTGCACAGAATAGTATAGGAACCTATCAGGACCTTACCATGTCACGATGAGATCTGAAACGATATTCAAAAATTTCTGGATTTTTCTGAATCTGTAAGAAACACAAAGCATTTGCAGGCAGATAACACAAGTGGGTGTGGATAAACATTTGGAAGTGAAAAAGCACAGCTAATCTGTATTTCTTCAAGCACAGTGATTTATAAAAAATAAAAATAAATCTCTTTTTTGTACCTCCTCTGAAGATGAACTGGACCCGCTGCTAGAAGAGCTGTTGTTGTTGTTTTGATATCTCTTGGACTTACTGAGGGTTCGGGTATTATTTCTATGATTGTGATTCCTGCTGCTGCTGCTGCTGCTGCTAGAATTGCTGCCACTAGAACTGCTGCTGCTGCTGCTGCTGCTGCTAGAAAGCTGCTGGTGGTGCTTCTTCTGCTTGTTCTTCCGCTCCTGTTTCTTGTTTGTAGACTGCTTGCCCCGCAAGTGATTTCTGTCACGCTCCAGGTTCTCAGTAAGTTTGTCCGTCTCCACTCTTTTCTGATAGCCGGATTGCTGACTAGATGAGCTGGAAGAAGAGCTGGAAGAAGAGCTGGAAGATGAGCTGGAAGAAGAGCTGGAAGATGAACTAGAAGACTTTCTTTTAAATCCTCTCAGCGTTGAAACCTTTAGAAGACAAGACAAAAGAGATTCAGTACCTGAAGATGAAAGGAAGATGAAGCCGACTGCTGTCAAAAGCACATCCAGGGATATAACCATACTGTTTGGTAGGCCTACAGCTATGGCCAAAAGTTTTGCATCACCCTATAGAATTAAATCATTTTGCATCATGAAGTCAAATGTAACTGAATGTAACTGAACTGCTGAATAATGTTGCGTTAACATGTTGAATTACATAGTGCTTTGTAGTTATCTATATACTTAACAAAAATCTGACAAATTAAAAAATTGGACATTACGACATAAAATACTGTACTACTATTATGGCTTCCAGTAGAGTTTTGAAATATCATTTTGTAGTTTCTTTGATTATGTTCATATAGTTTTTTTTGTTTTGTTTTGTTTTTGTATTATGTCTCAATCCTAGGTGATGTAAAACTTTCAGCCATAGCTGCATATTTTTTTAGACACACCTGATTAAAAAAAATGAACAAAACATGATCTTCAAAAAAACATAAAACTGCACATGAAACTCCTCAAACAAAACATCATATCTCAGGTTTGGATAATGGAAGAGCAGTAAAATTAAAGGCTGGGTACAACTGAACTCTTTACAATTTCGACATACCTGAGTCTCCCCATCTACTGTCAGGAGTTTATTCAGTTTCTTCAGGATGTTGCCCTTCATTTCATCTGCTTCAGCAAGACCATGCATTGCAACAACTCTGGTGATTTTAGATGCTGCTTTATTCCCTGTTTGGAGTTCAAGCTCAATCTTCTCTACTGTTGCTCCACTACTGTGTGCTGTCAGTAAAACACAAATGATTAGAGACAGTTCTGAAATGCACACAGAGGAGATACATGATGGTTCGAAGTGGGTAATGCAAAAACAAATCAATGAGTGAGGGAAGACCAACACTGCTTTTTGTTTATACCACTATTAATTAAGCATGTACATTATACCACCATTACAAGAACCTTTACTTATATCACTATTAATTAACCAAATACGCTTTGATAATTCTTGCATCTACAGCCTTTAAATCTTTCTACCAAATTTAGGTTGGCTCAAGTGCATAGGCGGTAAAGAATCCTTACATGGTTTCAGGGCTATTTTACAATTATGTTGCCCAATTATCTTGTAAAGTGGGGAGTCTCTGAGGAAAGCAACATTTTTGGATTTTCCCTCAAAGCAAACTTCAAATCCAAAGTTCTTGGCCTTGGCGCAGGCACTTCGCGTTGCATGAGAGCCTCTACGGCTTTGATGCTCGCCGGAGTTCATCAGCTCTTGGGACATCGTCTCAGCAGAGGGCCTTGCCTAAATTGAAAAGTAGAATGAAAAATCAGTGTTTAAAAGGTAACATTGATTATGCTTACTGTGGTTTTCATATGACTATACACTTCTTTCTTTCAAGGATCGCAACGAATACAAGTCTCTGGGGTTCTACATGAGGACTGCAAAGAGTAATGCATTGCTCCTTTTGTATAAGGCATCTCTTTTTACAGGCAATACGGTCAATGCTCTCATTTGTATCATTACGCCATTTCACTCACACTCTTTTTATGAGGCAGAACAGAAATAATTCTCTTTGCTTTGGCTCTGAACTACATGTTATAAATTGGGAGCACTACTGAACATTCAATGAAGTGCCACCAGTCTTAGTCACTTCTGCAGAAACGAATGTTCTGTGATGAAATGAAGAACCATCTCATCCAGCTGTTCTGCATGTATTTACTTCGACCAATACTTGTTGGAGAGATTATTATTGTGATTAGAAAATACATTTCATGAAAACGTTTCCAATCACTTTTCAAAGAATGAGCGAGACCGAGTTGATTAAAATACAAGAGAATTTCAATGGGTCATGCTTACAAATTTCCCGGCTCTTTCTCTTTCATTTGAATCTTCTGCCCCTGAATTGAACTGCTCGCTCAATATATCTCGCATGGCTTCTTCTGGTAACAGCGGGGTTTTTTTAGCAGCATCCAGATCTTCAACATTTCTCGATACAGCGAAAGCTTGAGCACTTTAAAAAAAAAAAAAAATACATGAAGAATCCAGTTCCGGTTAGCTTCAGAAGACAAACCATGCACTGAAGCAAATATAAATAGCTAAGAGTTGTTTCCAAACCAATTTCTATAATAAAAATACAGAACTGTATTTATAAACATTAGCATGCTATTAGTATTGCAGGCATATGAGAAATAATCTGGTACTGGAAAGGCCTGTAGAAGTGTCTTTGTTACTTACACTCTCATAAAAGCATTTTTTTCTTTTATTTTTTTTCTTTATTTTTTTACATATAATACACCCTGCCAATTTCATGAGAGATTTTCAGCATGTTCCATATGAACTAGTGTTTGCATACTGTAATGTACCTTAAAGACATAACTTCAGTCTCCTGCTGGCACGGTTCAGATTCAATCTTAAAGTTATTTTCCTTCAAGTCAATCTTTGCTGTAAACTTCATTGGGACTGTTGTGCGCGCTTTAGCATGTAATTCCACTCCAGTCTGAATCACATGGGTATTGATGCCCATCACTGCGATAGTGTGCATGGCAATACTGGAAGAAGAACACATTTTAATTGTATTACAGTCAGTCAGCCACAATATAAATAGCATATAAATCAGTTAGTAGACTATCATTACAAAAAACAAAGAAATACCTGGGGGTGACATCAGTATGAAGAACGATGTTGGAATTCAGTAACTGAGCCACATTGAAATCATTGGTGGGAGAAGGTGTGATGTGAGCTTGAACTGAGTAAAAAGAAATATATATATATATATATATATATATATATAAACCAAAAAAACAATACAAATTCAAGGAAATACAGCTGTATGGGTCAATGCAACCTTCATTTGATTTTCTTACCATTTATATCAGCAGTTGTCACAGCAGACACATAGAGGCTCATTTCCATTGGAAGGCCGATGCAGGTGGGCAAAATCCGCCGCACTTCAGCGACCAGTAAGGGCTTGGACAACTGTGCAGCTGCTCCTCTCTCAAGCTGGTTCACTACCCTCTTTATCACAGTCTGCCTCTCCACCGGCTCTCTGACCGCCTGTGCAGAGCCATTCACAAACAAGGTGAGACTCAAGATTTTTAATGTTACATGAATGAACCCTATCACAAGAAACCTTCTTCTCCTCACGCTGTACAAGACTGTAGAAGATTTAGTAATGCTTAGAAGGCAGGAAAAAACATGCGTCTGAAAAATAAAATCTGTAAGGATTTAATGTTATGTACCTGCAGAACTTCTTGAATGGTTTTCTTATCCAGTCGAGAAAAGGAAATCTCTTGTCCAAATAGCTTGATGTATGCGGACGCTAGGGTTTTCTCTGATGGTACAGACTTCCATCCACTGAGCTGCAGAACACAATTGAAGGAGCATTACTCTTTCAACTGACAAACAGCACATTTCTGACTGTTCACCAAGGTTCTGTTATTGTAAGTTTTCACACATTTAAAACCACAGATCATTAAAAACTAACAGGCATCCCAGGATAGGGGAGTATTAAGGCATCTGGCAGGGTAATTTATAATTATATTATTCAGGTATATTTAACTATGCAGTTCAAGCTCAACTGAACAAAAAATGTTACATCAAGGAGAACTCCCCCTTTTATTTACCATCTTCATAATCTGCTGGATCTTCCCAGCTGAAGGCACTTGGTCCATGTGCTCTTGGTTCTGCATTAGAGCCTCCTGCAGGCCTTCTGTATGTAAACCGATCTTGATAGGACAAACCAAAAAGGTGATTAGTGTTCTGCAGCCTAAAACATTAACATAAATCTTATTGTCCAGCATATATACATTATATATATACAGACGTGCTCAAATTTGTTGGTACCCCTCCACAAAAAACGAAGAATGCACAATTTTCTCTGAAATAACTTGAAACTGACAAAAGTAATTGGCATCCACCATTGTTTATTCCATATTTAATAGAAATCAATAAATAAAACAAATGAAAATGGAATGGACAAAAATGATGGGACCGCTAACCTAATATTTTGTTGCACAACCTTTAGAGGCAATCACTGCAATCAAACGTTTTCTGTAGCTCTCAATAAGACTTCTGCACCTGTTAACAGGTAGTTTGGCCCACTCTTCCTGAGCAAACTGCTCCAGCTGTCTCAGGTTTGATGGGTGCCTTCTCCAGACTGCAAGTTTCAGCTCTTTCCATAGATGTTCGATAGGATTCAGATCAGGACTCATAGAAGGCCACTTCAGAATAGTCCAATGTTTTGTTCTTATACATTCTTGGGTGCTTTTAGCTGTGTGTTTTGGGTCATTATCCTGTTGGAGGACCCATGACCTGCGACTGAGACAGAGCTTTCTGACACTGGGCAGTACGTTTCGCTCCAGAATGCCTTGATAGTCTTGAGATTTCATTGTGCCCTGCACAGATTCAAGGCACCCTGTGCCAGGCGCAGCAAAGCAGCCCCAAAACATAACCGAGCCTCCTCCATGTTTCACTGTAGGTATGGTGTTCTTTTCTTTGAAAGCTTCATTTTTTCGTCTGTGAACATAGAGTTGATGTGACTTGCCAAAAAGCTCCAGTTTTGACTCATCTGTCCAAAGGACATTCTCCCAGAAGGATTGTGGCTTGTCAATATGCATTTTAGCAAATTCCAGTCTGGCTTTTTTTATGTTTTTCTTTCAAAAGTGGAGTCCTCCTGGGTCTTCTTCCATGGAGCCTACTTTCGCTCAAAAAGCGACAGATGGTGCGATCAGAAACTGACGTACCTTCACCTTGGAGTTCAGCTTGTTGTCCTTGGTTCTTTTTCTACCATTCGCACTATCCTTCTGTTCAGTCTGGGGTCGATTTTCCGCGCCCAGGGAGGTTGGCTACAGTTCCATGGACCTTAAACTTCTTAATAATATTTGCAACTGTTGTCACAGGAACATCAAGCTGCTTGGAGATGGTCTTGTAGCCTTTACCTTTACCATGCTTGTCTATTATTTTCTTTCTGATCTCCTCAGACAACTCTCTCCTTTGCTTTCTCTGGTCCATGTTCAGTGTGGTGCACACAATGATACCAAACAGCACAGTGACTACTTTTCTCCATTTAAATAGGCTGAATGACTGGTTACAAGATTGGAGACATGTGTGATACTAATTAAAGAAACAAATTAGTTTGAAATATCACTATAATCCAATTATTTATTATCTTTTCTAAGGGGTACCAACAAATGTGTCCAGGCCATTTTAGAATATCTTTGTAGAATAAGCAATAATTCATCTCTTTTCACAGCTTCTTTGCTTTATTCTATGACATACCAAAGGCATGCAAGTATACTTTTCAGGAGGAATGAAGCATTATTTCAATGAGCTGTAAGGGTACCAACAAATTTGAGCATGTCTGTATATATATATATATATATATATATATATATATATATATATATATATATATATATATATATATATATATATATATACATAAACAACTGGTTAAGAGAGGTTATGCAATTTGAAATACATTTCAATCAGAATTATTTGTCAAGAAGTTCTGTTCAATTGAGCTAAACAGTACAGTAGCAGCACCAGCATTCAGATCAATCCAAAACCTATTCCCTGATGTTGTATGTGTTGTAACCGAAAGAAATAGACTGCAGGCGCTCACTTGCACTGTTTGAGTTGTCATTGAACAATCCTTTTTGAATGATTTCAGTGGTGGCGATATTAAGATCCAACACTGTTGAGAAGAATTGAATACATCTTTTATATACTGTATGTGTTTGTCTGATCTTAAGTTTCTTTTTAATGCTGTTTTAATATCTGCTCGATACCTTTACATCAGTAATTGCACATCAAGTGCCTGTCTTGCATGTGTCCAGGCCATTTTAGAATATCTTTGTAGAATAAGCAATAATTCATCTCTTTTCACAGCTTCTTTGCTTTATTCTATGACATACCAAAGGCATGCAAGTATACATGATAAAATAGCTTTTAATGTCATCACTTTTCAGGAGGAATGAAGAAATATTTCAATGAGCTGTAAGGGTACCAACACATTTGAGCACGTCTGTATATATATATATATATATATTTATATATATATATATATATATATATATATATATATATATATATATATATATATATATATATATATTATTTATTTCTTAGCAGACACCCTTATCCAGGGCGACTTACAATTGTTACAAGATATCACATTATTCAGATATCACATTATTTTTACATACAATTACCCATTTATACAGTTGGGTTTTTACTGGAGCAATCTAGGTAAAGTACCTTGCTCAAGGGTACAGCAGTAGTGTCCCCCACTGGGGATTGAACCCACAACCCTCCGGTCAAGAGTCCAGAACCCTAACCACTACTCCACACTGCTTCCCTATATACACACGCACGCACGCATTGTAAAAGACTCGCACCACTCATGGGTTCATGCCCCTTTAAAAATATGACCCAGTACACAGAAATTGATTTTTTTTAGCGCTGATGTGCTATATTTTTAATAAACACAAAATAAAACTAAACAAACACCTAACTCCGTTTTGGAGCGCTAACTAAACAGGTTCTTCCCTGACTAACTTGCAGGACGGCTAAGCTGTTTACCTGACACCACAACAAAAACCACACAGGCTTAACACAGCATTTACTATTTTTTTTTTCTGGACTGCTCGGAAGCAGAGCACCTCTCTTCTGCTTCCTTCTACTCAGCAGCCCTGAATAATCTAACTGCCTGTCTTTTATACCCTGCACCTGGTCCCAATTCCCCATTACCGCCCAGGTGCAGGGGATAATTAAACAATAAAACAGTTAAAACAATTAAACAATTAAATTAAACAATTAAACAAACGTGCCTACGCACATGTTTTCCTCAGGGAGGCTTTAATCCCCTCCCTGCTGTCTCACAATATATATATATATATAAAATCGTTACCCTATCGGCAAGGCACCGATATAAGGAAAAAAACACAATCGGCGATCGGCTGTTTTTGTTATTTTAGCCGATAATGTACACCGATATTAATGCTTGAATTTCTTCCAGCACAGAATTCAATGTTTGGTCGCGCTTACTATATTATCTGAAGCAGCAGAGAGGAGCAGTAACTGCTGTGGTTGAGATGGAAAGATTCTGGCTGGGGATCTCAAGCACAATAGAAAGAAAGAAACACTGATGTACAGGTAAGTAAGCTGGGCTGAGTTGAGTGGGGGACGGAGGGGGGTGATGCTGGGATGCCAGAATCACCGTCGAGCCCTCTTGAGGTGTCGTGGGCTAGTCGACGAAACACTGAGGATGGAAGGTGCCCACTTGAAGACCCCAGAGATGTACCCTACTTAGCTCAATCCAGACGGTTGTCATGCTGATGCGCTGGGGAGACTGCACTGTGGTTGATCCCCGGAGCAGGCATCGCAGCCGTTGTGTGTGCTGATGCGCCAGGGAGGCAAAATAAGCTGATCCCTGGAGCCAGCATTACAGGAGACTGACCTCACAGAGGGAGATATCCGCAGGCTCCTTGCATCTGCCAGTATGGCTGACAGTGAAAGTGAGAGTAGCCTAATTTTATCAGTTTCAGACACCTCTTATGAATGTGAATTATGTAGTGATGGATGTGATGTAGAGAGAGAAAACAGGGATTGTCTCCCATATCAATTCGAGCTGTATGCCTCCGAATCAGAAGGTTCAAACTCGGAGAGAGACTCAGCATCTTGGCAACACAGAATGGTTAATAAAAATCCTTATGTTTAACATAGATTGATACTTAAAATATTTCATATTACCCATAATTGTATAGTTATGTCAGTCCTTTAGTTAACAATATTGATACGTGAATTATTGATACTAGCAGAATAACAGAATGCTGTGGATTGCTACTGGCATGTATTTAACATATCTCTCTCTATATTCATATGTACCGTACATTAAGGATGTGCACATTTTCGGTTTTTATGAATATTACCCCTAAACATAATGCAGAGATGCCAACGGCTACGATTTGGCCGTAACAGCTACTACTATTTTTTGGAGGTTCTGCTACGGCGCTACCTTGAAGGGGTATGTATAATACTACAATTTGTAATAAATAAATACATGATGGATACTCCCTGAACGTTTATGAAATATTATTTCAATACCATGTTTTTTTGTTGTTTATTTTTTTAATGACATAATGGTTCATAATACATACTAAAATCTCTGAGCCGGGTTGCTTAGTAACCGAAACTGCCGCACAAATCTCTAAACAGTTGTTTTTATATTACCAAATTTATATATTACATAATAATATTGCACATTGTGCTTATAAAGACCCTGTGCTTGCACTGTATTTTTTTTCTGAAAAAACAAAAACAAAAAACAAATTACTAGTAGTATACCGGTAGTGTTTAATGCAAAACCCTATAAAACCTAATTTTATACATGAATATGAAAATATCTGTACCTCCAAATTATAGCTGATCTCTGTTTATTATGGGATGGGAAGGGACTGGAAAAATTTGGCCAGGACAAGATGGGATGGGATTGGATGGGACAGGATTGGAAATGATGACTCTTTCATGGGATGGGATGGGATGGGATGGGATGGGATGGGATGGGACAGGATTGGAAATGATGACTCTTTCATGGGATGGGATGGGATGGGATGGGATGGGATGGGACAGGATTGGAAATGACGACTCTTTCATGGGATGGGATGGGATGGGATGGGACAGGATTGGAAATGATGACTCTTTCATGGGATGGGATGGGATGGGATGGGATGGGACAGGATTGGAAATGATGACTCTTTCATGGGATGGGATGGGATGGGATGGGACAGGATTGGAAATGATGACTCTTTCATGGGATGGGATGGGATGGGATGGGACAGAAACATTTTTGACAGGACTGAAGTTTCATTCCCGTGTCACTCTCTACAGCAGAACAGACTTGATGCTACATTAAATCCAAAGATGAACTGTGAGTAGAATATTACTCTGATGCTTTTTTAAAAAGCTCTCTTCTTTGAATATTTAAGACTCTGGAGTGTTCGCCTGCCCAGTGCTGATCAACTTATTATTATTATTATTATTATTATTATTATTATTATTATTATTATTATTATTATTATTATTACACAATGTACTTCAAAATGGCCTTTTGTAATGTGTGTTTATCTTGCTTATCTGCATTGGTTGCGGGTGTATTCGGTGGCATTTTGAAGCAGACATTGATTACTGTGCCGTCTTTTGTTAAGTAATAAATTCAAGTTTGAGTGAATTTTGTAACTGGAAATTTAATATTTTTATGACATTATTTTTTTTTCTTTCTTGATTAAGTGAACAATTTAAGCTGTGCTGCATTTAAGCAGTGTATGCTTAAGAATTTAACGAACATTGTTGTAAATGATTGTTTATTGACTCAGCAGTGTGGAGTAGTGGTTAGGGCTCTGGACTCTTGACCGGAGGGTTGTGGGTTCAATCCCCAGTGGGGGACACTGCTGTTGTACCCTTGAGCAAGGTACTTTACCTAGGTTGCTCCAGTAAACACCCAACTGTATAAATGGGTAATTGTATGTAATGTGAAATAATGTATAATGTGATATCTTGTAACAATTGTAAGTCGCCCTGGATAAGGGCGTCTGCTAAGAAATAAATAATAATAAGAAGAAATTTCTTCATCTAGACAATGTGGGGAAGCTATAAAAAAGATCAACAAGATGCTCGGATATATTGTGAAAAGTGCTGAATTTAAAGGGAATAATGTTAAAACTTTACAATGCATTACTAAGACCTCATCTAGAATATTGTGTTCAGTTCTGGTCACCTCCTTACAAAAAGGATATTGCTGCTCTAGAAAGAGTGCAAAGAAGAGCGACCAGAATTATCCTGGGTTTAAAAGGCATGTCGTATGCAGACAGGCTAAAAGAATTGAATCTATTCAGTCTTGAACAAAGAAGACTACGCGGTGATCTGATTCAAGCATTCAAAATTCTAAAAGGTATTGACAGTGTCAACCCAGGGGAATTTTTCGACCTGAAAAAAGAAACAAGGACCAGGGGTCACAAATGGAGGTTAGATAAAGGGGCATTCAGAACAGAAAATAGGAGACACTTTTTTACACAGAGAATTGTGGGGGTCTGAAACCAACTCCCCAGTAATGTTGTTGAAGCTGACAGCCTGGGATCCTTCAAGAAGCTGCTTGATGAGATTCTGGGATCAATAAGCTACTAAAACAACCAAACTAGCAAGATGGTCCGAATGGCCTCCTCTCATTTGTAAACTTTCTTATGTTCTTATGACATTGCGTAGGCTACATTTCTTTTCTACTGCCCAGTATAGGTACAAGTTATAATACGCAATGTTTCACATCAAGTGGCTATACAATTTAATGCCATATTATGTATTTTTTTTCTACAGAAGTGTTTTTACTAGTAGAAATGCAATAACTGCAGTGTCTATGTTGTAAAACAAATGTATAAATTGCTGTCAAGCACACAATATAATACTATGTTATTCTTTGTATTCATTTCCTGAAGTAAATGCAATACCTGTTCATTTTTTAACATGTATAATTATAAAACAGTTTAAATATAGGCCCTATGCCTTGTTCTACTAGATTACAATAGCATAACTGCAATATCTATTATTACCGATATCCTATCTGTATTAGATAACCATCGGCTATCGGTATCGGCCAAGAAATCTGTATCGGTGCACCCCTATAATATATATATATATATATATATATATATATATATATATATATATATATATATTTGATATAGATTCTTCCTATTGAAAAGGTGTAAAATCCATAAAAAGGAAAACTTCTGGATTCATAGTTTTCAGTTTATCAATTCCTTTTGTCTTTTGTTGTTCCTGATTTACATGTTGTACCATTCTAATATAAATGTACAGATTCTGCAGATTCTGAATTTCATTGGTGACATACCTCCAGAGGATCAGCGGTTGCAGTGAGAATATAAGCTTGAAATTTCATCACCACAGCTGATGGGAGGATGCTGGCTGCATTGTTAATTATATGGATGTTTGCTGCTGCTCCAGCCATCAATGGATCTACAAAGAAGAAAAAGAACAAGTCTTACTGTGGGCATTTGGGTTAACAGCACCCAACAGACAAATTGTAAAACAGAACAATGAAAGTGATTATGCAAGACAGGCACTTGATGTGCAATTACTGATGTAAAGGTATCGAGCAGATATTAAAACAGCATTAAAAAGAAACTTAAGATCAGACAAACACATACAGTATATAAAAGATGTATTCAATTCTTCTCAACAGTGTTGGATCTTAATATCGCCACCACTGAAATCATTCAAAAAGGATTGTTCAATGACAACTCAAACAGTGCAAGTGAGCGCCTGCAGTCTATTTCTTTCGGTTACAACACATACAACATCAGGGAATAGGTTTTGGATTGATCTGAATGCTGGTGCTGCTACTGTACTGTTTAGCTCAATTGAACAGAACTTCTTGACAAATAATTCTGATTGAAATGTATTTCAAATTGCATAACCTCTCTTAACCAGTTGTTTATGTATGTATATATATATATATATATATATATATATATATATATATATATATATATATATACAGACATGCTCAAATTTGTTGGTACCCTTACAGCTCATTGAAATAATGCTTCATTCCTCCTGAAAAGTGATGAAATTAAAAGCTATTTTATCATGTATACTTGCATGCCTTTGGTATGTCATAGAATAAAGCAAAGAAGCTGTGAAAAGAGATGAATTATTGCTTATTCTACAAAGATATTCTAAAATGGCCTGGACACATTTGTTGGTACCCCTTAGAAAAGATAATAAATAATTGGATTATAGTGATATTTCAAACTAATTTGTTTCTTTAATTAGTATCGCACATGTCTCCAATCTTGTAATCAGTCATTCAGCCTATTTAAATGGAGAAAAGTAGTCACTGTGCTGTTTGGTATCATTGTGTGCACCACACTGAACATGGACCAGAGAAAGCAAAGGAGAGAGTTGTCTGAGGAGATCAGAAAGAAAATAATAGACAAGCATGGTAAAGGTAAAGGCTACAAGACCATCTCCAAGCAGCTTGATGTTCCTGTGACAACAGTTGCAAATATTATTAAGAAGTTTAAGGTCCATGGAACTGTAGCCAACCTCCCTGGGCGCGGCCGCAAGAGGAAAATCGACCCCAGACTGAACAGAAGGATAGTGCGAATGGTAGAAAAAGAACCAAGGACAGCAAGCTGAACTCCAAGGTGAAGGTACGTCAGTTTCTGATCGCACCATCCGTCGCTTTTTGAGCGAAAGTGGGCTCCATGGAAGAAGACCCAGGAGGACTCCACTTTTGACAGAAAAACATAAAAAAGCCAGACTGGAATTTGCTAAAATGCATATTGACAAGCCACAATCCTTCTGGGAGAATGTCCTTTGGACAGATGAGTCAAAACTGGAGCTTTTTGGCAAGTCACATCAGCTCTATGTTCACAGACGAAAAAATGAAGCTTTCAAAGAAAAGAACACCATATCTACAGTGAAACATGGAGGAGGCTCGGTTATGTTTTGGGGCTGCTTTGCTGCGCCTGGCACAAGGTGCCTTGAATCTGTGCAGGGCACAATGAAATCTCAAGACTATCAAGGCATTCTGGAGTGAAACGTACTGCCAAGTGTCAGAAAGCTCTATCTCAGTCGCAGGTAATGGGTCCTCCAACAGGATAATGACCCAAAACACACAGCTAAAAGCACCCAAGGATGGATAAGAACAAAACATTGGACTATTCTGAAGTGGCCTTCTATGAGTCCTGATCTGAATCCTACCGAACATCTATGGAAAGAGCTGAAACTTGCAGTCTGGAGAAGGCACCCATCAAACCTGAGACAGCTGGAGCAGTTTGCTCAGGAAGAGTGGGCCAAACTACCTGTTAACAGGTGCAGAAGTCTCATTGAGAGCTACAGAAAACATTTGATTGCAGTGATTGCCTCTAAAGGTTGTGCAACAAAATATTAGGTTAGCGGCCCCATCATTTTTGTCCATGCCATTTTCATTTGTTTTATTATTTACAATATTATGATGAATAAAAAATCAAAAGCAAAGTCTGATTTCTATTAAATATGGAATAAACAATGGTGGATGCCAATTACTTTTGTCAGTTTCAAGTTATTTCAGAGAAAATTGTGCATTCTTCGTTTTTTGTGGAGGGGTACCAACAAATTTGAGCACGTCTGTATATACACCTCTCTCTCTCTCTCTCTCTCTCTATATATATATATATATATATATATATATATAGGCCATAGCTTTGTTTCACTTTTTTCTTTTCTTTTACTTACATTTGAAAGTGTCAATGTGCATAGCCTTGCTGTACCGATAGCTCAGCCTGTCAAGTTTACGGCTCAGCAGTTTAACAGCTACGTTACAGGCTGCAGATCTGTCAAGACAATAGAGTGTGAGTGCCTGTTAATCCTACAACCCTTATTAATATGCACCATGGGGAATATGCACTGCAGTTTATGAATATTTACTTTCTTACCAGTTTAATATCTTTTTGTGATTGTTTTGCATGATTCTTTAAAGGTGTTTCTGCCTATTGATTATTATTATTATTTTTTTTTTTTTTACCAGGCTTACAAACGAATCCCCTTATTCAGCAATGGGGACTGCTTCTGAAAAGACTTGTAAAAGATGAATTTCTGAAGTGAGGTGTATTTAGAAACATCCACTAGAGGTGCACAACTGTAATTTCTACCCCCTCTGAACTGACAGCTTGTGGTCATTTCTCAAAATACCTCACTTCAGAAATTCGGTTTTTAAACGCAGACCCAGTGGTAGCTAAGCATGGTAAAAAGTGCCCTTCGAAGAAATAGCAATAGAGACAATAGTGTTATATTACAATATTAAGAAATTGTATGTGATGAAAATGTAGATGATATAAAGTCAATTTATAAAGAAAGTTTGCTTTTTTTTTTTTTAACGAATAACTGAAATTTATAGTCACGGATGTACTGGATGTGTGTTCAGGGCTTGCTTACAGTGCATGGTTCTCTGGGGCAGTGCTTCTGGTGAGAGCCTTCATGTGGGAGTAGGTGAAACTGGCCACTTGCAAACTGGTCTCCTTCAGCAGGGCCTCAGCTAGCATTGCTACCAATGCCATGGGGGGTCTGGTTTCAAGCAGAACCATGGAGGCAACCATTCTGACCTCTGAGTGAAGCTGGCGATCCATAAAGAGTTGCATGGTAAGCTCTTGCACCTGCACGAAGAAAGCAAATACACAGGGACTTGATGCAAGATAATTAAAAAATGTAATTTTTTGGAGTTACATACAGACCCTGATTAGCTTGAATATTTGATGACCTATGTTCACTTAGCTAACCCTTATAAAAGTTTACCACCATATTTGTGCACATGTTTGCAGTTTTACTTTCCCCATGACTATACTATGCATTTACCATAGTTTACCCTAATTTGTGATGTTTATTAATATGCTTTACCATACCTTGCTATTTTTTACAATGCTCACTTATGCTTTACCGTGCTTTCACTATGCTTTATTATTATTATTATTATTATTATTATTATTATTATTATTATTATTATTATTATTATTATTATTATTTATTTATTTATTTCTTAGCAGACGCCCTTATCCAGGGCAACTTACAATTGTTACAAGATATCGCATTATTTTTACATACAATTACATTTTTTTTTTAGACATTATTACACCCTTGCTATGCTTTTACTGTGGGAAACTTATATAAGGGAAGCTATAGTAATCTTCAAAACTAGTTGTAAGTTTTATTTTCCTTTCAAGCTAAATGCAACAACAACAACAACAATCTGGACCAATGTGTTCACAAGCTGTCACCTTTCCTGGTTCCTTCTTGGCGATGTTCCTGAGAGCCATTACAGCATCTGCTTGAATTTTGACTGGAAGTTGCGAAGCTCCAGAGGAAAACCCTGGTAGGCATTTCTGGATGCGCTTGATACTAGAAGGCTGTCCCGCATTGCCCAAAGCCTTTAGGGCAAGGACTGTCTCCTCTTCATGGGCTGTACTTATAGCATCATTGGCAAAGTCATGGAGGGGCTTTATTGAGATTAAAAAAAAGATTTTAGGTTAAGCTCCAGTTTTCTTCTTACAAGGCACACATTGAAATCCTCATGGTTGCTGCTTATGCCTAAGGTTGTATTAAAATGCACTGATACTGCTGTCACTGCTTGTTTGGTGGTGAGATGCACTTACTGTAGAGCACATTTAGAATAATTGCCCATAATGACAGTATGCACCAATGTACAACAAAAGGATGTTATAAGGAGAAAAAACATCTCACATTTCTATGTGTTGTGGGAGTTGGGGCATGAAGAGATAATACTGTACCTTCAAAGCTTCCTCACGGCAACTGAGAGTCTCTGCACAGTATCTGTTCACCATGGAACCATACGCCAGCACAGCATGCTTACGAAGTACAGGGCATTTCAGATTAGCCCGGTCGAAAACCAGTTCCTGAGGGGGTGAATTGTCAATAGTTCAAGTTTCCAATTCCCAGTTCGGCCTATGTATTAATATAACAACACAACCTTAAAGTTCCCAAGCATTCGTCCATAAAAAAGAGAATCTGAATATAGCCATAGATATTTTGCTACTGCTCTTCAGAAAATAACCTTATTGAAGTTTTTGCCAGTTAGTCTGCTTAGTCATTGCCCACATTGCTCACACTATGCATTTACTTTGCTTTACAAATGGTTGTGGGCCCATTGTGGTGTCTACTTTAATCTGTTTGCTTATGCTTTGATTCAGGGGTTCATTTGAAAATATTAAAGAAGAGCGATAGCATTTTTTGTTTCAAGACCCAATGTATTGGCTTTGGTTTACAGTAGCTTCCATATATGCTTCAAGTTCTCATCTGCTTGTAGTTTTCATGCCGTATTGTTGGTGTCGGTAGCTGCATGCTGACCTTTGCGTAGCCTTGTTTTAACATAATCTATTCTGATGAACAGAAGCGACGACACTGTTGTTGTTAAGAGCGAAGGTTTTAGGGCGTTTCGCCATTTGGGTTGTAAAAAAACTAGTACATCAAGTTCTAAGTTAAAACACAAATAGTACAGTCGTTTAACTTTGGCTCCCTTTTACAACGTCATAAATGAGGCCCAAGATAGCTGTCATACTCACAGCAGCCATTTGCATTATTTGGTGGTTTGTTTGGACTAAGTGCATTGCAGTGACAAGAGTCTGGATTGCTTCACCATCTGTGAGATCTCTCTTCATGATCCTCTGGCTGATGAACCTGAATGTAGTGGGTGTAGCAGCCGCAGGGAGTGTGTCAAGAATCCAGCGCCTTTCAATTAGAAAAAAGGGATGTGAAGAACACATGTTCTAAGACTTTTTTAAAATTGCACCCTATATATTCTCTATATGTTTGTGGAAATGAAACACATCTATATTTCCATATGGAAAGAAAATATATTTTCATTATATTGTTTAAAAAGTATATTACAGGTATATTGGGGAGTTTTCTCACTACTGATTTTTTCTAGATTTTTTTTTAATGCTTAAGTTGTCAAGTACAAACACAATTGAAAAGCATTGCATATCCCAGGTAGGTTTTATGTTCCACTGGAAAGGAGAGCTGGAACCTCATTGCGGTCCAGTGCTATTACCTGTATTGCTGTGTTTTTTCGTACTGCCTCCAGATGCCCTCAATATTTTCATGGGAACAGGCCCGCAGCAGCTGAGTCAGCTGCAGGAACTTGGAGGGGGCATCAGATTGAACCTGCTGCTGATTGTTCTGGACAAGCTGTTGAAGCACTTCTTTGATCTTTAAAAGGGAGAATTGGGGGTTGTAGGAAACATTATGTTCAGGACTGTACTTCACAGGATAACAAAGCAGGTGCTTTACCATTAGAAAACAACCAAAAAGATAAGTTTCTCTCATCTTATTCTACTTTTGTACAGCAGTGTGTAATCTGTCAACAATATTGTTGATGTTGCGTCATACATTTGTGGTCTTAAACAGATTTTTTATTATTTCACATACTGACCTGAGTCTCTGGGCTTCTAGTCTTAAAAAGCTGAATTGGGGTCTGGAGAATTTCAGAAGCAAACTGGTACTGAATAGACCCTCGGTTCTTTAACTCTTGCTCTGGAACAGTTATGTGGACTAATTTAGCATCCTCCAAAACAAGCTTCTGCCTGTTTAAGCAAATATTAGTGAAACAAGTTGTTATTTATTAAACTGTGCAATGCAGTGTCAGGTACAGGAATCCTGAAGCCAAATCTTGTTATACAGTTTGATACACAAATGTAACTGGAAAATGTTAGCCCTTTTATTGAGATTCCTTTGATCTCAACTGTTATTAAAATGAGGATAGAGTAACAAATCGGCTTTTAATCTTCTTCCACTTCGTCATAATAATAATAACAATAATAATATGACTATTGCTACTACAACTACTACTATTACTACAACTACTACTGGTAATAATATTATACCCTGTGTGGTTCAGGAGGCAGGAGCAAGAGAAGTTTCTTTTAGTATTACTACAGCGTCACTGTACCTTGCTTCAGTGATGGCAGCACCAGTCATTTCATTGAATGGAGTGAGCTGGTGCACCTCCTGTGAAGTAGCTTGAATGATCAGAGTCCCAGCATCTGTGGGCTTCAGGATGTAAGTGTAGGCAGCAGTACCCCTGGAGTTCTTTCTAATCTGAATACAAATAAAAGACCACTTCTTTTATATTTAAAACAATATATTTATTTTGTTTCTAATACAGTACAAGTTAAATATTGACTTAGGGCTGTGTAAAGGTTAGAGACCAAGTTTAAACATGTATTCCCTTTGGTTTAGTAAAAAAAAAAAAAGAAAATCGCAGACAGTTGCACCACTAAGTTCACTCAGTGAGTTTTCTCTTTCCTCTTTCTTAAAACAATTTAATTCAGTACCTTCTATGCTTCTTACCAAATGACAGCACTGTTTGAGCAATGTAGAATGTGTGCAGTACTTCTGTGAGCTGGTGCCAGGATTGTGTTTCTTTTGGAATAGTCAATCACAAAGTGTAAACGCTACAGGTTAGTTAACTGCAATTAGTTTAGACATTTACAAATATTTGTGAATAGGAAAGCCCTAGTGATTATTTTGACACCAAAGTTGGTCCATTTGAAAGGTATCAAAACTGGAACTACCCTCATGCAACCCCCTACACATAAGACATCTGGCATATATGACACATTATTTAAAGAAACTGACCTTTCTGCAGTTTGAGCATGTGTGTGAATAAGCCATGCCGATATCCATCTTGATTTTCTCATCGCAGTTATTTAGATCTTTGGATTTTGTGACAATGATTTGATTAGCTTTCCTGTCTTCCTGGATGACATAGCTTGCCTCACAGATACCTGCAATGCCATTCTAGGAACAACAAGAGGGATGAATCAGTGAACCAATGAACACAAGGGGAGAGTGTGAATAAATGAGTAGTTTTTGTGTGTGTGTGTGTGTGTGTGTGTGTGTGTGTGTGTGTGTGTGTGTGTGTGTGTGTGTGTGTGTGTGTGTGTGTGTGCGCGTGTGTGTGAAAGGACAGCTATGACACTTGCCTCCTGCAGAGCGTACACATTCTGTGTGGTCTTCATGGTTAGTTGCAGCATGTTCAGGATCCCCCTCTGGATGTTGAGGACGGTGTCAGACACGTCTTCAGAGGCAAATATGTCCCCAACCTTGCCATTCCTGTACTGAAACTTAATTGGCTGGGTTAGCTGACTTGCCAGTGCCTGTGTCAGCTTGGACGCTGGGTAGAATGGAGCCTTTGGCCAGATCCCATTATACTCCTGAATTTCTGGATTCAGAATCTGAAAGTAAATTATGTTCAGTAACAAAAAAGGTGTATCAGGAAACAAAATTCCTTTTTAGTACATTTTATCCTGTGTATAGATGTCACCCCCGTGCACCATACAGATGTCATAGTTCTAAAAACCCCAATATTCACTTATCTTGGACTAACTAAGGTTATTTTAAGTAAAGTGGTCCAAGACATGCTGATCAGGGTCTGTGAAATTAGTCATTTATGTTTGAAAGTAGTTAATCTACTTTAATCTTGATTTTTGTGATTTATAATGCTTTATAAGTTAATACATGTGTAGGATATCTCTTATTATAACAAATCATTAGGCACTGTTTGAGCTCAGCTTCAGCCTGCATGGGATGACATCTCTAATAACAAGAGGAGACACTTTACACACGCACAATGATTCCTGAATTCTGATTTCACATAACATTAACAGTCAATCAGGAGTCCTATGGTAAATCGAGCTTGACTGTTGGACACAGTAGAGGGAATATTTCCTTGGACCCTTGCCTTTAAATGGCACTCACCTTCAGCAGGTATGTTTTCTGTGCCACTTCACTGATCTCCACTTTGCAGTGCACTTTCAGTCCAGCTCTCGCCAATCCTTTTTCAGGGAGGCCAGTCAGAATCACACCTTCATACTTGTAACGATAGGTCTTGCTTCCACTGAAACTTGGTTCTGTGTTAAAGTATTACAGGCGGATTAGAAAGAGCTTTTCAATTACGAAACGCGAAAACATACACACATACACACATACATACATTAAACCTGAAAATGAGACTCACGCAGAAGACTATGTTTATAATGTTTTTCATACACTGAGTATTTGTGATGGTATTGAGATCATCACACATATAAAACAATACATCTTGAGAACAGAAATACTGTAAGGAACACAATTAGAGCACTTTCTGTCAATATAGGAGGCTGTGTGGTCCAGTGGTTAAAAAAAGGGCTTGTAACCAGGAGGTCCCTGGTTCAAATCCCACCTCAGCCACTGACTCATTGTGTGACCCTGAGCAAGTCATTTAACCTCTTTGTGCTCTGTCCTTCGGGTGAGACGTAGTTGTAAGTAACTCTGCAGCTGATGCATAGTTCACACACCCTAGTCTCTGTAAGTCGCCTTGGATAAAGGCGTCTGCTAAATAAACAAATAATAATAATATATTTTTTAGCACTTCTAGAAGTACTGTATTGATTTTTTCTTTTAAAAAGCATTGCAATTTGATGTATGTCTAAAGTCCTGAAATACAAGAGTGAAGATCTCAAGAGATTAAATGACAGCATTAAGAACCCAGTGCCATTTGTTATTTTCTGTATTATATACCATTTATCTTATTTTGAACTAAGTGGATTGTAGTCAGTTGTACTATCAAAGTAAATGACAACGAGGATTATGTAGGAATGCATTTAAAAATCTGATACATTTGGCTATGCATAAATCTTTTTTAAGTGTCTGTAATAACACAGTAATTACAAAAATTATTGTGTAGTTACAATGCCACAACAGGTTTCTTTAAATTATTTTAAATGTTGCCAGTTTGTAGCACCTTTAGTAGTCACACGTTATGTTGTAAATTAACATAATTACTTTGTAACCAAGTGTAATTACAGTGTAGTTAAAGACACTTTATTTAAAAGTGTGTTTTTCTTTTTTGGTACTAAACCAACATCAGTCTACAAGAAGTTACATAATATAAAACTGCATACATTTCCATGAAAATGAAGTTTGCCAAAGGCTCTGTAAAAAAAGAAAAATGTAAAAATGACAATATTTCACTTACCATACTTTGTCTGTTGACTCCCTAAAAAAATAAATAATAAAAAACTGATTAAATGGTCTTTAAAAAGCAATAGATAATTAGTTAATATTACTTATTACATTGTATTATAAAACGATTCACTTACCCACAAGAGCTACAGTTAGTGCTAGCAGGATTCCCCTCATGGTAAAGGCTGAATGAGGGTACTGAATATGCCAGGTCATTATATAGAGACCAACATGCCACACATGCTAGTGGGGTGGGCCATTTCAGTTGCTGAGCCAACATTTCCTTATCTCTGTATGGAAAATAATAGTGATGCATTAATAATAAAATATAACATTTGAGAACAGACCTAACCATTATATATATATATATATATATATATATATACAGTCAACCCTCTTTATACCACCTGGTAAGGGCCATGGGCAGAAACGGGCAATAAGCGAGGGTGGCATTATAGTGAGGGTCAAAGAACCCCCCTCCCCCCCCAACCTCTATGTTTGCAATTTTATAAAATTACAGTGTATCTAGGCTATTTTAATAAAACATCAAACTTTTTTTAAAACTACAGTACTAGTTCTTAACACAACAGTAAGTTCACTAGTGACGTTTTGTCATCTTTTCCCATCTGCATGAAACATACATGGTTACTTTTGAGGAACAGTTTATACTTTAAAAAAAAAACACTCATTTAGTTTCAAATAACCCAAACAACAATTCCTTATTTCACAAAGCAATTAAAGCTCAACAGCATTCTTTTTTAAGCAGTTAAAAAAAAAAACGTTGAATATGTACAGGCAAACACTTTTTAAACGAAAAGTAAAAAATAAAAATAAAAACTATTCTGCTGTTTACAAAAGTGATGCTTTAGTTTAAGTCAGCCTTCATTTTTGCAAAACTTGCATGTAAACAAACAAACCTCATACCGTACTTAACATTTACTGTGGTTTAAAAAGTCACTTATTTTAGACTGCGTCAAGCCTTTTTCAGGTTAAACAAATCAACCCGTTCCATCAAGGTAAGTCATTTTGTACTTTTTGTTTCGCTTTGGGAGCAGAAGTGTTGATGACATTGGTGTGAACGT
Source organism: Acipenser ruthenus (assembly GCF_902713425.1). NCBI lineage: Eukaryota > Metazoa > Chordata > Actinopteri > Acipenseriformes > Acipenseridae > Acipenser > Acipenser ruthenus. The sequence continues at coordinate 22,629,149 of NC_081200.1, forward strand.
TCAGTTAACAACGAATTAGGAAAGCGACTCAAAGGTTAACTGCATAACGTCGTTGTTTTAATTGGCCATGATTATTTCACTGGCGCTACAATGAGGGAAACTACAATGCTTATATTTACGTTTGCTTGGCTTGGGAAGTTGACGGGTGGCGGCCAGCGGGGTGGCGATATAACAGGTAAAAATAGCACTGTTTTTATATTGGTGACATTTGTTCAGAGAGAATAGCTGGCGGTATGCCAGGGTGGCGTTATAAATGGGGGCGGTATAACGCGGGACAACAAAATATATCTATAGCAGCTGTTTTAACTCCAGGTTGTGATGACCTAGATGACCACCGGTTGTCCTGTGCTTGTTGGGTCTCTTGGACACAAAATGTTAGGCAATTCATTGATTGTGGTGGAGCTGCCAAGCGTAGTGCTAATATATACTGCAATATTTCTCTTTATGTTAAAGGCTGATTTCTCCAACTCTGATAGCGAACTATGTGTACATTACATCCATATGAAGGATTTTGTAATTTTTTTTGTTAAAGGTGAAAAACTGCAGTCTGAATCTTTAAGATGATGTCAGTATTTATATTGATATTTTTACTGAATTGAACAGTACAGCACTGGATTTAGCTTTTTGTTTCCCTTGACATGTGTTTGGTTGGGGTGGGTGCACGCCTGAAATGTTTAGTACAAATGTATTTTCAAACTGGATGATTTGCCTTGTTAAATATGTGTACTCAAAATTAAGAGATACTTGAGAACATTTTTTATTATTATTATTTCTAGACAAAAGTATGAATTATTTGCACAGGAAAGCACTGATCTTCAAGTGTCCACGCTGATTGTTCCAGAGAGCTAACACACCATTTCTCAATGATGATTCCATGCAATTAGTTATGGGTTGAAATCACTTTTGACACTCATCTTTTTTAAAGCTGAAGCTTTTAAATAGCCTGTTACATAAAAGTATATTGCAGGTGCTTCCATTTTTTCTGTCCAACCACTGTAAATACCAGTATTATCAATCACTTATAAGCAGAAATGCTTTTTTGATTTTTGTTTTTGAAATCCATTGTGAACATGTTGTTTTGGAACTATATTTAGTGTATGTAAAACTAAACTTGACCATTTAATCTACAAAGGTGTATTGATATTTCAGATAAATATTGAATTTCATTCTAAGAAATACCTTCAGATTCCAACAGTTCCAGCTCAGACACAGGTAAACAGAAAGAGCCGGTCAGGTTGTTCTGAAAGATCAGTCAGGTCTTGTACTCAGATAACAACAGGTCATGTACTACACATGTGGTATTTATCTTCAACAAATAAATTGAATTGCTGAATGTAGCATTTTCACATATTTTAGTTTTTTGCCTTTGTTTTTTTTTTCAGGTAAGTACAGAACAAATTACTTGTTATAATTATTAGTTATAACTTTATTACAGTTATAAACACTCAATAAAAAAAAATTAAAAGTATGTGCTGCATACTTTATGTTGTGCAAAAAAAAAGTACTCCTAATAATGTATATCAGTTTTTTTGTAATGAGTAAGAATAATTTCTTTAATTTTATTCAAGCTGTAAAGCTCCTGGGATGTCCTATATTGAAACTAACCCATGGGCCTCACAATATTTGTTATTTATTTATTTATTTATTTATTTATTTACTTGGAACGGTTTTTGTTTGCTTGTTTTTTTTTTTTTACTTTTTAGATATTACTCAGTGGATCGTAAACCTTATCATTCTTTGATATTTTTCACAATTGTGGAGTTGGCAATTCTACACATTATTATTATTATTATTTTTATTATTATTATTAGATATACTGTATCACAGTTGTGAACTTCCTCATCCCTTGGGGAAAGTGTTAGAAACTACTTGCCAAAGACCAGTTACTGCCTGATTTATATTACTGCACCAGAGCAAGTTTCTGAATGCCCCAGGTGGGCCAGTTACTGCTCAATCCCCAGGCCAGTTACATTTCACCAAGGGAGAATAATGATACCGCAAGTTTGTGCATTGGCTTGAGGCCCGAATTGGCTGTGGTTCAGTTTCAGTAGACACCACCAGAAGCCAAATGTGTTGTAATTCGATTTAGAACATGGTGTTGTATATACTTCAGCGCGTCACATACCAGTTTCTAATCATATCGCACCCTCTAGAGTGCAAAAGATGCAAGACATGTTAACCAAACATCATTATTATTATTATTATTATTATTATTATTATTATTATTATTATTATTATTTTCATCACTAAATACGTATAAGCCTATAATATATTACAGATATAGAATTATTTGCTAACAACTTCATCTGTACATGTGTTTGTAAGTGTAAGTTTTGATACTACTAGTATAAAGTTAACATATGACAGTGTTTTTCCAAGTTATTATAATTCACAAAAGTAGTGACATGCTGGTGTGTGTAATTTGTATCTGAGGCAAACACTTGATGATATCATGAATGCATTTTGATATCTGTAACTCAATTGAAACAATCGGTTGTTGATAAAATACAATAAATGGACTATCCTTTTCATAACCAATTCCATGAAACTGACTTACAATAGGTGGTGCAGACTTTGTGTAAGAAATGCAAGTTCAGTATCAAATATTTAATATTGCATTACATTTGAAGTGTTTTAACAACTTCAAATGTCCTGTCTGACTCGCCATAGTCGAAGGCGGGGATACAGTCTAATCAATGTTGTAATTTCAAGCTTTACACAAGAAGAAACGGGAAGTTCACTGATTTACAAGATTTGAGAACAAGTCATTCTCGTGTGATTACTGGTGGCCTTTGAACCCGCTAAGCCTACAGTTAAGATGGCAGGGTGGTTGCTTGTGTTGCTGACGGCACAGCTGTTGTCATTGGTGTTTTCTTTACATTACTGTATTACTGTCTGTTGCTTGATGTAAATTAACAACATTTTACCCGATATTGCATCTCTCTATGATCTCGCATTACGTAAAGCAGAAGTATACTTTAGCTCTTATTCCAAGTATTGTCCTATTAGGCGCACATTATGTGCATTGTAAACTAGCAGGTTGTCAATTGTCCGGGTATTCTGTTGAAGAACATCTACTACTGTATTGCTATTGCTAAATAAAATGACCAAGAATGTTACTGTATGTCTTTAAGTTGTGTAAAGTTAATTAAGATTCTAGACAAAGAGAAGGAGATGCGATACCTATTGGACTAACTAAACAATAATTAATCACAAGCTTTCAAAACCTCAAAGGTCTCTTCTTCAGGTGAAAGTAGGAAAGAGAAAGAGAAAGGGAGATCTGGACTGACTACTTGGCACATCTGTATTACTGCAGGTGGAAGACAGCAGTCTCGTGGGATCTGCCTGTCGGTCATGGCGATGACACGGAGAGGTGGGGAAGAGGTTGTGTGTGCTTTCCCTCTCTTTGAGTGGCTGAGGGGCGGGCCTTGGGAGATTGCTCAGCCCATAAGATCTGGCTTGGTTGTGCACTCAGGTGGCCGTGTTTGGGAACACAGTGACACTGACAGAAGACGTCAGTTTTAAAACAAAACGAGGCAAACCTGGCTGGGGAAACCTGGCTGGTTCTGGTTACTGTTGTCGGTATCCAGTCCACGGACAACACCGCCATCTACTGTACCAAATAAATCAGTGCACCTGAGCGGCGTTACAAATAAAGTACTGTCTCCTTGTGTCAGTGAATTGCCCACCACCCTTCCACACTTGGTTTTAGAAGTGGGATTCACTGGCACTGCCCACACAAAGCAGTGCAAAACCAGGGAGCAGAATGGATCCCCAGCAGTTTACCACCTTAATGGATCTCCTGCGTGAAACCCTTACTGTGATGGTGCAGGGGAGTGCAAGAGCTGCGGGGCCAGACCCATGGCTACAGCAGCCCACGAAAATGACGGCAGAGGATCAGCAAGAAGCATACCTGGAGGTATTTGAGGCGATGACGATCTCTGCCGGGTGGGCCCGTGAGCAGTGGGCTAGCTACCTCCTGCCCCAGCTGACTGGGGAGGCGCAGGCGGCAGCGAGGACCCTGGATCCGGCGGCAATGATGGAGTACCCCACGCTGAAAGCTGCCATCCTCAACCACCTGGGTGCGACTCCAGAGTTCAGGGAGGAGAACTTCTCGGCGGAGGAACACCCCAGGGCCATCGCGCATTGTTTGCAGGATTACGCCCCGGAATGGTTGAACCCGGGAGCTACCACCACTGCCAGGCTGCTGGAGATAGTGGTGGTCGAGCGGTTCCTGCAGTGCTTGCCTCCGGAACCGCGGGTGTGGGTGCAACGGCAGGCACCTGCCACCATAGAGTTGGTGATCCAACTGGCAAAGCAGTACCAGGCAGCGGAACCAACGCCCGCTAAGCTGCCTGGGAACAGTGCTACACCAGCATCACCCCCTCTACTGGTCCCAGGGAGGGCGAAGGGACTGGGGGGGGAGGGGTAGCAAGGTCTTTGGATGGAGTGTGGCGGTGGGAGCTCCAGGCCAGAGAACTGGGGCAGAGTGGGGTCACCTACGGGCTGCTGCGGTGTTGGACCGGGCGTGGCCACCCTACCGTCGAGCCCCTTTGATCGGTCCTGTCTTCCAACTCCTGCTGAAGCTTCCTGGCGAGAAACCAGTTCACTGATGTGTGGAACAAGCTGGGAGGTGAGCCACATCGACCGGGATTGCCCCGTTATGGGATGTGACGTCATTCGACCAGGTAAGACTGTTCCATTACATCAGTCACTCCAGCAGATGGGTTTTGTGATTCCTGTGTCAGTGGATGATACACAAACCCAGGCTCTCTTAGATTCAGGGTATAGTCAGTCCCTGATACAAGACAGCTTAATCTCACAGGGGCATAAGCAAATAACGGGACAGGTGCATATAAAATGTATTCATGGGGATGTGCACACTTATCCCAAAATGTATGTAAATCTCAAAATTGGCCAGCAGATGACGCGAGTACAATTGGGTCTGTGTCCTCGATTGCCGGTACCGGTAGTTCTGGGACGGGACTGCGAGCAGTTTAAAGATTAGTTGGCTGCTGTGATGGCCCTGTCCTCCTTATTGGCTAAGAAAAAGGAAGTAATTGGCGAGATATTTCCCTTTAGTGACCCGGATTGCTATTGCCATAGATTTAGACCCCGCAAAACTAAATGGGAACGCCGGGCCACTAAGAATGAGGGCTGGCAATGGAGGGAGTCTGAGAAGTTTCAGGTGGGTGCGATTGGTGAAGAGACTGGGGGGAGGCGGCAGAGTCAGCGCAGGGGTCTGGCTCAGCTGCCTCTACTCAGGACCCACCTTAAAGCCATGGGAGCTGATTTTTATGCTCATTCCCGTGACTTCCGACTCGAGCAAAGGCATGACGACGTGCTGAGCAGGCTCTTTGACCAAGCAGCAGTGGTTAATGGTCGTGTGGTCGAGCCCAGACGCGCCGCCACGTACCCTCACTTTGAAATTGATCAAGACCTTTTGTACCCTGAAAAATTACCCCAGACGGGGGAAGTGCGTCACCAATTGCTCATTCCTCAGCCCTTTAAAGAGGATTTGTTGCAGTTTGCTCACGCTATTCCCCTGTCTGGTTATTTGGGAAGGGACAAGACTAAAGCGAGGCTCGTGGCACGGTTCTATTGGCTTGGGCTGGATGGTGACGTCAGACATTTTTGCAAACGCTGTGGGCAGTGTCAGAAAGCTAGCCCTAGAGCCGTCCCATGAGCTCCCCTGGTGCCATTGACCCTAATGGAAGCTCCGTTTGAGCGTATTGGAGTAGATATAGTGGGACCGCTGGAAAGGAGTGCGGCAGGATACACGCACCTATTGGTCATTTTGGATTATGCTACGCAGATCGGAGGCCATTCCCCTCCGATCTGCGTCTGCTAAATCTGTTGCCAATGAGCTTGTGAAGGTTTTCTCCCGGGTGATTATGATTAACGCCCTGTGAAAATCTCGGAAAGTTTCTTTAAAATTCATGGCAGTGTCACGGGTAAAGTATCGTATTTCGCGGAATGTGCACAAAACTATTTTATAAATTACGTGTACAGATTATTATTTTTTTTTAAAACATCAAATACAGAGACAAATGCACTGACATCATCAAAATCAATGTCAAAGTTATTCAAGCACTTTACAGTAGCTTGTGAAACGGTGTTGTAATTAACAGCCTGTAGGTAAAGTGTATCTGCAAGGACAGCTTTCAGTTCTAGCACGTCAGATACATGTTCACCATTTAGGTCTTGCAAAACGTATACGTAGGTCCATATTAGGACATCTTCATACATTAGGCAGATAGGAGTCATTATGTGTTCCCTCCTCTGTAACTCCCTCCTCCCTCCATCATGTCCCATGCTCCCTCCTCCCTCCCACATCATTTTTGCTGGTCTGAAGAGATCAGTCAATAAAGAACCGTTTCCAACTTTTATGTGTAATCATTGGTTAGATTGAATGCCAGTCATATTACCCGGGCGACCAGCTATGTAATTGAATGGGGCGTAGCTAACTAAACACATTCAATGTTTGAGAGATGAAAAAAGTAATAATAATAATAATAATAATAATAATAATAATAATAAATCTAAAGCCGAATAATTATCATTTTCGTGAGGTAATGATTGCAATTGTACATTTCAATGCCAGCAAAGCAAGCCCAAAAAAGCATGTTAAAAAAATACACATGCTCCTTAAAAGAACACATTCTTGTAATGTTATTTTGCACAAAAGCATATATATATATATATATATATATATATATATATATATATATATATATATATATATATATATATATACTGTATGTGTGTATATATATATATATATATATATATATATATATATATATATATATATATATATATTCTTTTATTTAAACACGATTTTTTACTTAAGCACAATAAAAAAATGATAACAATTTCTAATTGAATCTATTCATTTTATGTGTATATTTCTAGTACGCTCAATTAAAAAAAAAATTAACATTTTTTTTATCGTGTTTAAGTAAAAAATCACGTTGAAGTAAAAAAGGAGGGAGGAGGTAGATTCAGAGGAGGGAGGAGGGAGTTACAGAGGAGGGAGACGGCAGCTTCAGAGGAGGGAGGAGGGAGGACGGAGTTTCAGAGGAGGGAGTTACAGAGGATGGAGCACATAATGACTCATTTTTGCCTGATGTACAAAGATGTCCTAATATGGACACCGTACCCCCAGGTTTCTTCAGTCAGTGTGGATGCTGTCTTCCAGGGGTGTGTACAATACCCAGGGTTTCTTAGGTCAGTGTGGATGCTGTCTTCCAGGGGTGTGTGTGTACAATCCCCCGGGTTTCTTCAGTCAAAGTGGATGCTGTCTTCCAGGGGTGTGTGTGTACAAACCCCCTGGGTTTCTTCAGTCAGAGTGGATGCTGTCTTCCAGGGGTGTGTGTGTACAATCCCCCGGGTTTCTTCAGTCAGAGTGGATGCTGTCTTCCAGGGGTGTGTACAATCCCCCGGGTTTCTTCAGTCAGTGTGGATGCTGTCTTCCAGGGGTGTCCCATGTAGTGATGCTGCTGGGAGGCAGATCCCATACTAGATGATGATGAGGCAAATTAACAGCTCCATCTCTGGAAGACTGTGGGATGATGTACAGAGAGCTCCTTACTACTATAAGGTAACTATAAGGTAAGCAATCTTATACTGTACTGTTTTAACATAACAACTTTGTGAATGTTACCATGTACAGTACAACCCTTTTTTAAAGTTTAGCAATAATTTTGCAGTTTTCCAACATGCTTTTTCCAGGGTTATACTATGCATTTACCATAATCTACCAGTTTTAAAAAAAAAAACCCACAGGTACAGATAATGTATTTTGAAATGGTTAGGGTATATATCTGAGGGAATATATCAGATGGAGCACCAACAAAAGGCATTCTCAGTGGCAGGGTTTACATGCACATGAAAATCGACTCTACAGTCATGACTGTGTGACGTTGTCATGCGAATACATTGTGAAACAGCAAAAGAACGTCCTTTGGTCAGCGCGACTTTAAGGGCAGGGTCAATCGCTTTCTCACGATAAAAATAGCTGTAAAAGCCCATGTAAACCGTGCTTGTTTCTCACGAGATTTTTCACATAAAAGCCGTACCAACCCCTCCCCCCACCCCCAACACAACAAAGAACGCAAAAGACGCTGCAAATGACCTCTCTTATAGCCTATTATTAATTCACTGGACGGAGTTAGGCCACCTGCTGTAATGTTTAGGTCATAAAGTTAGTAACAAATAGAACATATAAAGAGGCTCCTTCCTTCAAAGGCGCCATGCATATAAAGGGGGTTCCGTCATTGAGGAGACCCGACAAACAGGAGGGGGGGTCATCGTCTTTGAGGTGACCCGACATACGAAGAGGCTCGAGAACCGGAAAGAAAACAAAGTTAGTAGTTGTTAGAACATATAGAGCGGGGTGTTCCGCCTCTTCAAAAGCCCAACATTATAGAAGGGGGGTTCCGTCGCTGTGGAGACCCGACCAACAGGAGAGGGGCCATCGTCTTTGAGGAGACCCGACAAACGAGGGGTTCCACCGCTTGGGGCCATCACATAAATAGAGGCATCAGTACCTGAAAGAGAAAAAGACAAGGAATCATTCATGCTAAAGTAGGGGTTTGGCCAGGGGTCCCTTCTGACTCATGGAGAACCCTCCTCTATGAGGTAAATGAAGCGGCGCTTAACAAAGGGTTGGAGAAAGTGGAATCACTAACACCCCAAAGGATGGACCCCCAGCTCCCCGCTGAAGACGTTTGAGAAGAAAAAAGGAGAACCGCCAATGCATATATAAAAGAAAAGAGAGTAAATATTAAACACATAAAGAAAGAAAACGCTTAACGTGACACAGGGGTTAGTAACTGTACCCTACTGACTATGTGAAGACCCTCCACACAGTGGAAAGAATTGTAGAATTGCGGGGGGAAGACCTGATCTGGAAACCAAAGTGGAGAGCCGAGAACAAAACCTTGTCTTGAGACAACAGACCCGCTTGCATTGATGAATAGGGGGTCGGAAAGAGATTTGTGTTTACGTTCTGTAATGTATTTCAGCATGGAAGCATATGAGCATAGAGGAGAGTTTATTTTTTTTATTTTTTGTACCGGCTTGAATTGAAGAACAAATGGTCAGAGGATGAAATGGCCTTGAGTTCTGCGATGTACTTCAATCTGGAAGTGTAGGGGCACAGAGGAGAGTTGATTTTTGAAAGTTGAATACACTGCCCTTGCCTCAGCTGATCCGTTTTTGAAATTCGAAGGAATAGGATGAAATAGGAATCTTGAATGAGGTTCAGGACACTGCAGCAGATACTTAGAGTAGGAAAGCTGGAAATACAAGGAAGTGTATATTTGGAGCATCTCAAAAACCAAAAATACTATTAAACATATAATTTCCATAGTGGAGAAAGTAATCAAGTTGCCTAGAATGACTATAGAGATAGCCAGGCGAGCAGGTGGAGCCAGAGAGACAAACAACTGGGATTCATAGTATAGTTGGAGAAGCGATAGACGTCAAGCAAAATTGGTGTTGAATTCCTGACAAATAGGATTTGATTGTAGCTGGTGCCAGATGTAAAGATTCTTTTGCATGAAATATAAAAGGCATGATCCATTTCTGGTTAAATGGAGTAGAATTAATCCTGCTTTGGGAACAGAAAATCAATAGTTGGCCCAGCCTGTGAAATAAGAGGGGTGATGGAAGTAGCAAGTGCTGCAGCCATGTATGCTTGCACTGTATTGAGTAGTCCGCTGATAGGTTCAGTTAAAAATTAGCTGGCTGAACTGAGATGACACTGCTGGAGTTGGCAGGGCTGTAGGGACCAGACTAAAATTTGGAAATTGTCGTAGTAATTGCATAATAACAGGTGAACTGGAATAATAATATGAACTGTAGATTTGTTTTCGCACATGAAAAGTATTAATTTCTTTGATCAAAGATGACCCCATATAGGTGCTGCTGTGACAGTTGGGTATATTTAAAGAAGAGCTGTGGATTTTAGATACAGTAATAGGTTTTCAATTTCTAGTGCCAAAAAAAAAAAAATAGAAAACCATTAATTGTTAAAAAAAAAAAAAAAACTCCAAATCTCTTAAATGAAGCGTTCGTAAATAAGGCCAGGTCGAGAGGTGCTGAAATGAAATCATCATAGAATATAGAACAGGTTGATCCAATGTTGAATGTGAGCCAACCACATTTAATTGTCTTTTCTAGCTTCTGATGAAATATTAATGTAGGAATCCAAGTTTTTTGCTGTTGATGAATTACAAATTAAAATGGTCCAGCAAAGAGAGCGGTGCGTGTTTCTTGATCTGAAAGTTCTGAATAGGGGAACGAATATAGTCATGTTTAGATACAAAGGGCTTGCTTAAAACATCCAGTGCCAGTGCGATTCCTAGAAATTACAGTGGCTAAACAGATCGTTTCCATCACCAGATCTCGAGAGATTAAAGTATTTGAGAACGGTAAAAATGGCAAACAAGGAGAGGTAGATGGTGGCTCTTAAAGATCCCACACAGCCAAGACGAACAGCTCGAATGAAGTGTAGTGTTGAAGGAACGGATATCACATAATACTGATGTCGGATTCCAGATAAGTAGACTTTGATAGTGAAAGAGTCCTTGGAATGAACAATAAAAAGTGAGAATCCAATCTTGATTTAAAGAAAATCAATCAGAAAATTGTTGAGAAAAGTACTCCAGCCGGCGGTGTAGGATGATCTAGTTGAAGGGTAAGAGTAGATGCCATGTATCCTGGGCTGAATCCAGGATATTACTAAGGAGAGTTTTAGTTGAAAAGATGATTTGATTGCAAAGTTTCCAGAGGCATTCGATGAGCTGCAGACTTTATGAAGGAATCTGGATATCTGTATCTGAGCTAACCCACCGTCTGTGTTATTATGAGTACCGGGAAAGTGGTGTCTTGAATAAAAAGGATTGGAAACTGAAATCCATATTAGACGACAGAGAAGTCGCATGACCAGTGACAAAGAGGACCGGTCAAGAGGGCTGAAGAGAGATAAATTATACGAATGCTGGGGCAAATTTAGGCAGATTGATACAAAGTGTGGATCGTATACCTGCAGGCGTTTGCTCTGAGGTTACTGCAAGATGTTGATTTGCTGTACAACCTGTTGAACTGATCGGGTCTATCGTGAGGTAAGAGGCTGCTTTCAATTATATTAATAGTTCTTCAATGTCTGCTGGCAGCTCCACACATTAATTATGAGCCTTTTAAAGTAAACATTTCAAACCAAGCTCCAGGTAATAATTATTTGATTAGAAAATACAGGGCTTTCTTACACAAGGCTATAGATACTGTAGCTTAAACACACAATTTGTGGTGTCATACTACCCTCTAGTGGTTACGATTAAACATGCACGAGTCCACTTCATGAAAGCAAGAGGGTAAACTACAAGAATGCGTTGCAAAACACGAAACCAAGACAATGTCGCCACGAGTAACTTTTTTTTCCCGAAAAACAAGCTGGGGATCCCAAATTGAATCAAATTAATGTTCTACCCATTATGATTTTGTGCCTCAGTTACTGAAAGAAATTAGCAATGGATCGCTGCACCTGGGAGATTGTATGGAAATAGTGCAACGTGATGATTGAGAGATCTAGTACTGCCGATATGGGCGTGGAGAGACGAGGCTGTATTGGCATCTGCAATGGCTAGAAAGTAAACAGAATTGGTAATGCTGATGATCCAGGTGACTGTGCACCGAAGGGCATCATTGAGAGCTGAATTAAAGCTTGCTGTCTTTAGATAGTATAAAGGGGAGAAAGATGATCTTTTCTACTACTGGATCTTGTAACGCAGAAATGTCGAAGGCTTGAACCAGCTGGGGGAGTGGCACTGCTGCTGCTTGAGTACTGGATTGCAACAGAAAAGAAAAATACCTTTTACAAACAGCTTTCAGGATTCTGTGAACCTAAGAAGAAGAACGTACTAAGAAGACGCGCTGGAAATGCATGCCAAGGAAGATTTCTCTAGCGGTCAGAATACTAGATACAGTTGCTGCATGATCGAGTACTGTACCGCTGCGGCGGATATGGAAGGTTGCGTTGTGCGGAGTCGAAGAGTCGCTATGTTGGTAGGATAAAACAGGATACCGGGCGGATTTATTTAGCCATTTCATCTGCTGGATTTGGATAGAGGGGACGCCATCATCAGAGATTTGTTGATTTAAGAAAATTGCTGCAGGTGAGTTTTCTTCTGTATTCCAAATAATCGATTTAGATGTGGGTCTGTAGTGATACATGAAACGAAAAAACGCAGGACAACTACGTGTAGGTGGTTAAGCATTAAATAGAGTAGATTTAATTGTTGAAAGAAGAAGACAGGGTGCAGGGGGCCTAGCCTACGGTAAATGGTCAACAGCTAAATTAATAGGCTAAGCGCTTCTTTTGGTTGTCTCGCGGCGCTGTCTCCGCCGTCTAATCAGCATACGATGTCATGCATAATATGAGGGTCGCTATGTTGGGCTAAGTTAATACAAAAATGCATAGAGGGCAGTATTAATTAAATTTGCATACATAGTAATCACCAGGATCTAGCTGTGGTCAGTAATTCAGGCTTCGCAGTGTGCGACATCCAGTCGGGAAAAACTCAATTGTGACGTCAAACCAAAACTGAGCACAACTGATCGCAGAATCTGTGCATACTCAGATGAGATGAGTCGGGATGGCTTGAGTCGGGCTGTGTGCGGTGGGCTTAAGATGTCCCAGGAACAACAGAGCTCCACCTCGGCTTCCACTACACAGAACTGGAATGAATTGTTAGCATCAATTGGCATATTGTGCAATAAGTAATGGATATAGTTAACAAACAACATAAATGCACTGTATTGCTTTAAATAAAGACTTTTGTTTGACTGTTTATATAATATACGAGGAGGTCTGATTGGCTAACAGCTGAGGTACAGTTGTTGGAACTATACCAAGCTAGACTATTCCAGTCCATTTCCCTGTTGCATTGTCAGGGTCTTGTGGAGGAGAGCAAACAAAAAGGCACTTGCTGGGTTTACATGCACATGAAAATCGACTCTACAGTTATGACTGCGTTACGTTGTCACACAAATACATCGTGAAACAGCAATCCTTTGGTCAGAGCAACTTTAAGGGCAGGGTCAGTCTCTTTCTCACGATAAAAATAGCTGTAAAAAATCCATGTAAACCGGAGCAGATACACACACACACACAAGAAAGAACGCTGCAAATGTAAACCTCTCCTGTAGCCTATTATTAATTTTTGATTAACCCTTTCCGGTCCATTGTCGGACTGGGTCCGACATTGCAATTATTCCTCTCAGGTCCTTTGTCGGACTGGGTCCGACATCATTATAGCAACGCAAAAAACGTGTTTCTAGTCGTTTTTACTCCGGAAAAAGCAGAGAAAACCATTCAATTGTCGAGTGGTAGCGACAGGAGCCGAAACAAGTCGGAAAAAAAAAAACGTCATACATATGGCCCTGGTATCAGATAACGGGGCGGTCATAGTAAACAAGCTGGCTGAGTGCGTCAGCGCACAGAGACTATCATGGACATTAGCAGAGCTTTTTTCAGATGTTATAGTAATAAAATAATGACTTTGATCGCAATATTGAGGAGTTTGGTGATAAAACGAGTGATCTGGAGATGATTGATCGGTATGTACGACTATTATTTTTATTATTATTTATTTTTTACATAGATGAAAGCGATAGCGAAAGAAAGGGTGTGGTGGGGCTAGAGAAGCCTAGTGAGTGCTTTGTTGATATGCAGGGCCATTTAAACCCGTTTGACTGTGGAAAAAAATACATTTTAAACAGCGCGTCTAAAATTAATTGCGCGTGTGAAAATAAATTGGACCTGACGCGCACTTAATAAATGGACTGCAAAGGGTTAAATGCATGTTGTTAAGCACAACTAACCAAACTTTTAGCCTCATATTATTATTATTATTATTATTATTATTATTATTATTATTAGTAGTAGTAGTAGTAGTCCTATTTAAGGCCAAATGGCCGGACTACACCGACCGCCCAGTGGCAGCCGGTGCACCGGACGCCCAATGGCGGCCGGAGAAAAATTCAAATTAGCACCCCTAAATAAATAGGGATGCCAACAAGGACTGAGCATTAACTAATAAACGAAAAAAACGGTTGTGACGGGGGACTGCCCCGTCTTTATGATCATGGTTGGGACTGGCAGGGAGGGGGTTAAAATTCCTCCCTGCCAGAAAAACATGTGAGAATGTGGCTGATTGACTAATTAGCAATTATTGAATAATTGGGCTCCAGCCACAGGGGATAAAAGCCAGGGGAGAGGCCCTGGCTAGGAAGAAGAGAGGAGAAGGAGAGTTCTGGAAGAAGAGAAGGAGTGTTTTGTTTGTGCTTTAACCCTTTGCGGTCCATTGTCGGACTGGGTCCGACATTGCAATTATTCCTCACAGGTCCTTTGTCGGACTGGGTCCGACATCATTATAGCAACGCAATAAACGGGTGTTTAGTCGTTTTTTCTCCGGAAAAAGCCGAGAAAACCATTCAATTGCCGAGTGGTAGCGACAGGAGCCGAGACAAGTCGGAAAAAAAAAAAAAAAAAAAAAGGCGTATTTCATGAATAGTCATACATGGTATAAGGTATCAGATAATGGGCGTCCATAATAAACAAGCTGGCTAAGTGCGTCAGCGCACTGAGACTATCATGGACATTTGCAGAGCTTTTTTCAGATGTTATAGTAATAAAATAATGACTTGGATCGCATTATTGAGGAGTTTGGTGATAAAACGATCTGGAGATGATCGATCGGTATGTACGACTATTATTATTATTATTATTTATTTCTTACACAGCTGAACGCTATAGCAAACAAAAGGCTGGGGAGGGGCTGGAGATGCCTAGTGTGTGCTTTGTTGATATGCAGGGCCATTTAAACCCGTTTGACTGTGAAAAAAAATACTTTTAAACAGCGCGTATAAAATTAACTGCGCGTGTGAAAATTAATTAGACCTGGCGTGCCTGACGCGCGATTAATAAATGGACCGCAAAGGGTTAAAGTTTCCAGGCTGGGCGTTGCCTTCACTGGTTTTCAAACACTAACAAACCACACAGCACAAACAAAACACTCCTCTTCTTCCAGAACTCTCCTTCTCCTCTCTTCTTCCTAGCCAGGGCCTCTCCCCTGGCTTTTATCCCCTGTGGCTGGAGCCCAATTATTCAATAATTGCTAATTAGTCAATCAGCCACATTCTCACATGTTTTTCTGGCAGGGAGGAATTTTAACCCCCTCCCTGCCAGTCCCAACCATGATCATAAAGACGGGGCAGTCCCCCGTCACATCGGTCAAAAAGGACTGTAAATTAAATAAGCAAAACCAAAGGGGAGGTGGTACAGAGCACGCCCCCCAGAGCCCACCGGTCAACAAAAGATGTCATGTCGCCAGCAGACTCCGCGTGGGCGTGCTCTAACTTAATCCGAGATCGGGCAAGGGCCCTGAACATGGCCCCACAGTCAAAGAGACCCTCCCCGATCATCTTACGCTTCCTGGTCTTGTAGATGGCGAGTCTAGCAAGAGCCAGGAGCAGATTCACTAGGAGGTCTCTTCTTTTAGTGGAGCCACGGACAGGGTGCCCGAAAATTAGGAGGGTGGGGGAGAAATGCAGCCAGAACTGCAGCAACAAGTTCCTCAGCAGCAGGAAAAATGGCTGCAGCCTGGCGCAGGAAAAATAAATGTGGCTTACTGACTCGGACTGACTGCAGAAAGGGCATGCGGCGTCCGAGTTGGTAAAGTGACGCAGGATCTCTCCTGACGCAAGCGCTCCGTGCAGGACCCTCCACCCCAAGTCCCCAGCTCCCCTGGAGACCAGCGGGGAGTACAGGGCCTCCCACTGGGGACCGACGCCCTCCGGTGGTCGGAGGGTCTCGCAGCGTCTGGAGGCGGAAGGTGTGCACCTGGCTCTTGATGCACACCAACCCTTGCCCTCCCTCGGCCAGAGGGAGGCTCAGAACCGCTGCAGAGACCCAGTGCTTTCCGGCCCAGAAGAAGTCCGTCAGCTTCCTCTGGACCCTGGACACAAACTCAGGGGGCGGGCTCAGGATGGTGAGTCGATGCCAAAGCATCGACACCACCAGTTGGTTAATCACTAAAGCCCGTCCCCTGAAGGAGAGCAGTTTCAGCAGACCCGACCACGACCTCAGCCTAGCAGCCACCTTGTCCTCCAACTCCACCCAGTTGGCTGCGACCGAGGTCTCCGCGGGGCTCAGGTGGACTCCCAGATATTTAAAACTGTCCGCGCTCCACTTGAACTGCTGGAGCGCGACGGGGAGGGAGTCCACCCGCCAAGGACCCACCAATAACCCGGAGCACTTGTCCCAGTTGATCCTGGCAGAGGAAGCGGCAGAGTAGACGCTCTGGCAGCTCCGCATCCTCTCCAGGTCGACCGGGTCGGAGGCCACCAGGAGCACGTCGTCGGCGTAGGCCGACAGGACCACCCTCGTGTCCGACGCGCCGAGCGCCAACCCCGTGAGCCTCCTGCGAAGGAGGCAGAGGAAGGGCTCGATGCACAGCGCGTACAGTTGTCCGGACAGAGGGCAGCCCTGACGCACTCCTCTCCCAAACGCGAGGGGCGTGGTCAGGGACCAGTTGACCTTCACGAGGCACTCGGCAGAGGCGTACAGCATCCGGAACAGGCCGACGAAACGCGGCCCGAATCCGAACGCTCGCAGGGTTCCGAAGAGATACTCGTGATCCACCCGGTCGAACGCCTTCTCCTGATCCAGCGACTTGGAAGGCGACCGACCGACCGGTTTTCCTGCAGTAGTGCAGGAGGTCCCGAACCAGAAAGATGTTATCGAAAATCGTCCGGTTCGGGACCGTGTAGGACTGGTCGGGGTGGATCACGTCTGCCAGCACGGACTTGAGCCTCAAGGAGGCGGCCTTGGCCACGATTTTATAGTCCGTGCATAGCAGCGAGACCGGGCGCCAGTTCTTCAGGCAGCGGAGATCCCCCTTCTTGGGCAGGAGCGTGATGACCGCCCGCCTCATCGAAAGGGGCATCTCCCCGGTCTCGTAGGCTTCCGCCAGGACCCGCGCAAAGGCGGGCCCCAGCAAGTCCCAAAACTTCTTGTAGAACTCCATGGTCAGCCCGTCGATGCCCGGCGATTTGTTATAGGGCATCTGACTGAGGGCGTCGGAGAGCTCGGCCAGGGTCAGCTGGCCCTCGAACTCGTCCCTGACGCCCTCGCCGACCGTGGGAAGCCCGTCCCACAGAACCCTGCACGCGTCGGAGTCGACGGGATCCGGAGAGAAGAGGGCAGAGTAGAAGGCCCTGGCCCTCTCGTTCACGCTCTCCGGATCCGTCAGAAGGGAGCCGTCGTCCGCCAGGAGGCAGGTGATGTTCTTGCGGTCTCCCTTCTTTTTCTCCAACGCGTAGAAGAAGTGTGTGCCGATGCGATACATGATCCTCTGTCAAGTGTAGTTGGCGACACTCATGGGAGATCCTGAGATCTCCCGAAGTTCACCAACTGGTCGTGAAGCTTTCGGGCACGAATGTGCACGATCATGCCCGAAGTCTTGCTAGCGTGGCTGGCCCTGAGGAAGGATCTCACAGAGTGTAGGATCCTCTGGAAAACCCCCCATTTGTCCAGGGCCAGCTGGACCTTGTCCCTGCGGTGGATGGTGGCCTCCAAGAAATCCAGGAGCTCCGCCGCAGGGATGTCTGGAGAAAGGGCAGACAGACTCTCCGAGCCCATGCTACATGCGGACTCTGAGTCCTCCTCCCTCTCCTCCGGTTCTCCACCGCCCACCTCGCGATGGACAAGCACAACGCACTCACGTTGGTGGGTGAGCGCGTTGCGTCTTATTTTGATTTTAACCGCCTCCCCCAGCGCCCCCCCCCCAGGGGACGCGGCGGGAGAGATCGGCGGAGGGACCCTGGCGGGGACCGTCTGCACCCTCGATTTCGGGTCTCGTCGTCCCCGCTCTGGGTACCTCCTTTGAGGTCCGAGGCACGGTCTCAGGCCCGTCCTCTTTCCTCGATGGAAGGGGATCCACCCTTTCGGGTCCTTCCCCTCCCTCCCATAGAGAAAGGGGATACACCCTTTCGGGTCCTTCCCCTTCCTCCGCATCAGTCACCGGGACCGCCTCGGGCGATGTTTCCCCCCCGACGGTCGCACAAGGGCCGGAGCCCTCGTCGCCGCCGGAAAGGGGAACCCGAGGCGGTTGTTCTTTCAGGGGCTCCTCCCGCGCCCCCTCGGTGATTGGAACCGGCCCCTCGATGCTGGGTCGGGGACCGGTTTCTTGGCCCCGTTACACTTCGGGGAGGGGATTTACCTCGAGGGCACCACCTTCTGCCCTCTCTGGTCCTTCCCCTCCCTTCCGCGCTCCGGATACCAATGTAAGCGCGGGCTCCGCAGAGCCCACATCTGCCTCAGGGGGTGTTTTCTTCTCCCCCTCTGCGGCAGCACGAGGGCCGAAACCCCCGTCACCGCAAGAGAGGGAAGCCTGAGGCAGCTCTTGTTCTGGGAGGAGTGGTTCTTCCCCCCCTCCGACCCCTCAGCGGGGGTCGTTTGCATGGGCTCCGCGTTGTTTGCGGAGCCCACGCTTGCCTCGGGGGCCGAATCCGCCTCCTCCCCGGAGACGGGAGCCCGAGGCAGCTCTTGTTCTGGGAGGGGTAGTTCTTCCTCCCCCTCCGGCCCCTCGGCAGGGGTCACCTGCATGGGTTCCGCCGCTCCCTCCTCGGCAACACAGGGTTCCGGACCCGTGTCGCCGTCGGAGGAAGACGGTGCCCGAGGCAGCTGCTCTTTCGGGGGCCCCTCCTGCGCCCCCTAGGCGACCTCCTCTGCGACCGGCCCCTCGATGGTAGAGTCGGGGCTGGCTTCCGAGGTCTGTTTTGTGACTGGGAGGGGATCTACCCGAAGGGCTCCATCTGCCCGCGCGGGTTCCTCCCTCCCCTTTGGCCTCTCGGCGGGGGCCTCTTCCATGGGCTCCGCTGCTTCTGCGGAGCCCCGGACCACCTCGGGGGGTGGTTCCTTCTCCCCCTCTGTGGCAGCACGAGGGCCGGAGCCCTTGTCGCCGGTAGAGGGGGGGCGCCGAGGCAGTCTTTCGTTTCTGACGACCCTCACCAAGAGGCCTTCCTCTTCCCCCTGAGGCTGCCGGAGGCTGTCCCCTGCCCTGCCACGGCGACGGGGAGCCCACCTCCGGCAGGGCTTCTCTCCTCACCTTCTGTGGGGATGAGGTTTTATGGGCGGCTTTGCCGCCCTGCCTCGCGAGGGGTGCCGTCGAGGGAGTCCCTTTCTCTGGGACTCCTCCTGACCCACCGCCAGATGGTGCGGTGGCGGGCTTCGTCTCCCCCCGCTGGCCTCCCCGGTGGACCTGGCCTTTTTCTCGCGACGGGCGACCACGGTCCACTCGGCGGCCTTTTCCCCCCCGCGCGCTTTCGGGAGACGCAGAGGGTCCGGCCGCCTCGGGGGCCTCTCCCTTTCCCCCCCCGGATGTTACTGGGAGGGGGGCGGGTACTGTTTTGCCCCCCTTCTCTGCGGGCCTCTTGGAGGGCCCCGGGGGCGAGGTGGACTTGGAGGGGCACGGTGCGGGCGCAGGTGGCTTTGCGCCTTGCTGGAGCTTGGGGCACCTCTTTTTCTGGTGCCCCAGCTCCTTGCAGTGAAAGCACTGCACCTCCTCCAAGGAATAAAAGATGACATAATTGGTCCCCTCGAAGGGGACCACAAAACTGCCCTCCATGGTGTCCCTCCCCGCCAGGTTGATGGTCACCTGGCGGCGGAAGGACAGGATATGGCGGAGGGCTTGGTCTTTGCATCCCAGTGGGAGGGGGTGGATCGATGTTTTGATCTCCCCCAGGGCTCGCAAGTGGGGCCTGAGCAGGTCGTCCTTCAAAAAAGGTGGCACATTGTAAAGGACGACCCTTGTGCCCAGGCCCCCGAGCGGTTCGCCGGGGATAAAAATCCCCGCCACCGCGAGACCCCTCTCAATTGCCGTATTTGCGACGGCCTCCGATTTGAAAAAGAAGACGGCTTTGCCGTACATCTTGGAGGCTGCCACGATGGCCGATGGCCCCACCACCTTGGCCATGGCCTTGACAAAACCCTCAATCAAGAGGGAGTCCTTCAGGAGGCACCTGACCCCGTGCCTACTGGTAATGTTTTTGAAAGCGGCTGCAGCCTCCCCTGCAGCCACCTTTGCCCATTGTTTGGTGGGCTGTGTTGTCTGCCCACTCATTATTTAATTTTTATTGGTATTATTTATTTATTAAACAACAAACAAACAAACAATAATTCAAAACAAAACAAACACAAATTGCACACCCCTGCACTCCAATAGTGCAGCAGCACACAGAACACAAAGTTGTTTTTTTTTAATTAAATAAATGAAAAATAGGTACCCCTGCACTCCAATAATGCAGGAGCAGCAAAAAAAATTAAACAAACAAACAAAAAAAAATATTTATTTATTTTAAAACAACAAAAATTAAAATTCACACACACACCCCTGCACTCCAATAGTGCAGGGGCACACACACACAAAAAGGAAAATAAAACAATCAAAAACACAGTTTTTTTTTTTTTAATACAGACAAACGTATTTATTTATTTTTTAAATAAATAAATAAATAAATAAATAAATAAATACAAATTGACACATCCCTGCACTCCAATAGTGCAGGGGTAAAAGGAAAATTAAAAAATAAATAATAATATAGTCTTTAACTAAAAAATATAGTTTTAAACTTAAAAGCAAATCAAAAAGTCAAACAAAGGGCAAACAAAGGAGCACACGGCCTGTGCTCCCTGCCTGCCCTTCCCCCACTCTGCACACAGCAGAGATGGGGGATTTTTAAAACAAAACGATTTTTAACTAAAAAACTAAAACAGCTATTTACATGAAAATAATTTTCATAAAAAGACAAAAAATAAAAGCTTTAAAGTAAAATTAACAAATCAATAAAAGAAGTGTTTTAAAAAAGAAGGAAAAATCAAAGAAAGAAAAATCTCCTGCACTTGCTTAGGAACACAAGTGCAGGGAGAGAAAAGAAAAAACTAATAAAGTGTTTTATTTAAAAATAAAACAACTAAACCAGAATGTTTTGAACAAAAAAGGTGCACTACTACTTTGCCCGTCCTCTTCCCTCGAAGGAAGGGGATCCACCCTCTCGGGTCCTTCCCCTCCCTCCCCTAGAGAAAGGGGATACACCCTTTCAGGTCCTTCCCCTTCCTCCGCATCAGTCACCGGGACCGCCTCGGGCGATGTTTCCCCCCCGACGGACGCGCAAGGGCCGGAGCCCTCGTCGCCACCGGAAAGGGCGGCCATGGTGGGAGGTCCTCCTCCCAAGCCAACACTAGTCATGGCCATGCTGACCGTGCACCGCCTGACTCTTCTGGCCAAGGCAAACCAGGCAGCCGAACTACTGCCTTCCCCTTCCCCTTCTTAGTAGCCGGCAGCTCCCTCTTCTGGGGCTCTGGCCACAGTAGCTCCAGCAGCGAAAGTGCTGCTGGGGAAGGTGGTCTCCTGACTTCCTCTCCCCTCTTCACAACCAGCGGCTCCCTAGCTGACAACGGAAAGGCTGTCAACTGACCAGCTGGCAGTGGAGCCATTAATAGCTTCCGGGCTGGCTCCCCCAGCTCCAGCACATCCCTGGAGGTCAGCAACAAACTATGTCCAGGGGATGAAGAACCAGCAACCCCAGGCGAAGAAGAGCAGGTGACCCCAGGCGCAGCAGAGCAGCAGGCAACCCCAGGTGATGCAGAGCAGCAGGCAACCCCAGGTGATGCAGAACAGCCGCTCCTGAGCGGAGCAGGTGTGGCATCCCTGAGCAGAGCAAGGCAGGCATCCTTGGGCGGCGGAGGCGGGAACAACATGCAGTCTCCCTCTAGCAGCAGAGGTGGGAGCGGCAGACAGTCCTCCCGCGGTGGTGGAGGTGGGAGCGGCAGACAGTCCTCCCGCGGTGGTGGAGGTGGGAGCGGCAGACAGTCCTCCCGCGGTGGTGGAGGTGGGAGCGCAGTACTGTCTCTGGCCTGCGTCTTGGAGGCGCTGTCGTCTGGATTCTGACACCACAATTTCTTTTTTTTTTTTTAATTTATTATTGCATAAACACAAAAATATAACAAGAATATATAACACAAGGATTTATTTAATAACATCTCTAAAGAAATGACATTAACTTTATACATGGCCAGGGATATTGCTTTCTCACTTTTTGAATAAATTGAATAAATCAGAAACAGCAGATGTTTTTTTTTTTTACTTTCCCATTTTTAATGGTCCTGATGGTGCTGATATAATCTTCCATCTCTATTTTAAACAGATTAAAATGTGGTTTATGGCCTGACCATTTCACTTCATGAATATGATACCTCCCAAAGATTAATAAAATATCAAATATATATACCACATTCGGTTCCAATTTTTTTTTAAGCATCCGTAAAGTCTTAGATTCCATCTTTGTTTGTATCTTTCTGCTCCATTACCTTTGTTCAAGTTTATACATTTTCTTCCCCAGTTCCTTGTTTTTTTGTTTAACCTCTTTAACATCACTTTTCACATCCTGCAATTCTTTGAAAACAAAGTCTACTGATTTTTTTAGTGCCTTGATACTCACTGTGTTGCTCCTGATCATTCCCTCTAAATTGTCTGCACTTTTATTAATTTTCGCTGCAAGAATCCCAATAATATTCTCCTGCATTTCTGATAAGGTTGGTTCGATTTTGGGAGCTGGGCTTTTTATTGGAGTATCAGGATCCAAATCACATTCTTACAATCTTCCCGGGCCGTGCGGGCGTGCATATGCATGCATCTCAGCAAAATCGTTTGTGCATGTCAAAATTCCTACTTTGTTACATTTTATATTCATCACGTCTTCTTGTCCGATTTTATTTTTACACTCTGAACTGTACATTATAGATTGGTGTACAGTACTTTTCCCTTTTTTCGCTGTTTGCTTATCTTTCCGTTTGCCTGACTTTTCCACGCTGTTACCTGTTTGATCATATTTTCAGTTTATGTAATGTTTATGTAATGTTTATTTCTATAAATAAAAGTCTTTCAATGGTGGAAATGCTATATATTTCACCATATGCTATATATTAAAACATTCAAAAATCATAAGTGGTAATACTAAATAAAATAATCATCAACACATTTGTCACCCGTGACACACTTCCCTGCTGAACTGGTCGCTGTCCTCAGCGGCGCCTATAATCTAGTTTTTTTTTCACTCCAAATACCTGGCTGGCAGTCTCCCTTGATTCTCCTGGTTTGACCGGTGCAATGCTGGTACTGCTTCTCCTACATCTTGGGGGAACAAATAACCCCACATGGGTTGGGGGGGTTCTATGACAGGCGGTATTATTGGCGACAAACTACCTCCTAGTTCGTCTTCAGAATACCAAATACATGTTCCGATGTAATGACCTAACAGGACCATTCCTAACGACTGTTTTCACCTGATATACAGGAACTTGGGGATCCATCTGCCCTAAGACCTCATAGGGTTCCTCCTCCCACCTATCAGCCAACTTACCCCCATCCCTCCTGCGTTTATCTAACACCCACACATGTTCCCCAGGCAGCAATGGGACATCTCTAGCAGTACGATTGTACCTCTTTTTAGACCGATCGGCGGCTAGCCCTGACCGCTTCCCTGCTTTCTGATAAGCACCCAATAATTTGGTATGATGTGACTTAACCCATTTATTATGACTCCCTTTTCCTTCTATTTCAGGGGTGCCAATCATCACATCATTAGGGAGGCGGGCATGCCTACCGAACATAAGAAAAAATGTTGTGTACCCTGTAGTCTCATGAACCGTGTTATTATACGCGTGTACTAATTCAGGTAAGAACTCAGGCCATCTATTCTGCTTCTCTACCTCTAGGGTGCCCAGGAGCACCAATAATATTTGATTAAATCTCTCACATAAGCCATTTCCTTGTGGATGGTAAGGGGTGGTTCTACTCTTCCTCACCCCATAATACTGGCACAACCCTCAAATTAAATCTGACTCAAAATTTGGGCCTTGATCCGAATGGAACCAGTTAGGGCACCAAAACGGCTGGATTACACGCTGCCGCAAGGCACGTGCCGTAGTAAGAGCCGTTTGATCTCGAGTCGGAATGGCCCAAGAAAATCTAGTAAATAAATCTGTAACAACTAAGATGTACGGATATGCATCCATGGGCCTACCCAAGGATAGAAAATCCATTGCTACTACTACTTATAATGGTGCCGTAGTTTGAATAAGAATCAATTTCGCCTTACAGTCTGGTCGAGCCTTCCGCAGGTTACAGCAGTTACATCGAGAGTGCCAGGTCTGTACATCTTTGTCCATTTTGGGCCAAAAGAAGCCCCGCCGCACGACAGATAGGGTTTTATCCACTCCCAAGTGGCCCACCTGACTGTGGTACGCTTCCCACACTTCTCTTCTGCTCAGGGGTAAGTACCTGTAACAGAGTCTCGTGAGTGTTAGGGTCCTGGACTTGCCTGCACAGCACTCCGTCTCGTTGGACTAATCGCTTCCATTACTGTAGCCAGTTCAACACCACTGGGGCAACTTGTTTACGCTCTTCTCCGGTTGAGGGTTGTCCACGTTCAACATACATCCTCACCTGTTGCAGTCCAGGATCTCCCTTCTGTTCCCGCTGCCACTTACTAGGATTCCACCCCCAACTTGGTGTTTCTTCCTCACTCATAGTGCTCTGGGCACACATCCGTACATGAGAGAACTTAGCAATGAATCGGTGGTAATATCCTGCAAACCCAAGGAACGAACAGTCCGCGGTGGGGGCCAGTCCTGCACCGCTGCTACCTTATCCGGGTCTGGGGAGACTCCTTCTCGACTTACTAGGTGACCCAGAAACTTCACCTGCCGCTGGAATAATCGACACTTCTCTGGTCGGAGCTTCAGTCCATGCCTCCACAAAGTTTCGAAGGCAGAGTCCAGTTGTTGCAAATGAGCTGAAAAACTTTCACAAGATTACATCATCTAGATAGACTAGGGCAGATTCTGCGATTTCTCCTCCTAAGCATCGTTGCATCAGCCACTGGAATGTTGCAGGTGCGTTGCATAACCCAAAGGGCATCCGCTCAAACTCATACAATCCTAACGGCGCAGTAAAGGCAGTCTTCTCTTTATCCTGTGGGGCAACCACAGGATAGAGAGTCAGCGATTTCTCGATACGAGGAAGTGGATACGCATTTTTATGTGTCACTGAATTTAGCTTGCGGTAATCTATGCAAAATCGCCAGGATCCATCTTTTTTCTGCACCAAAACAATAGGGGCGGCCCAAGGGCTGCAATTTTCTCGGATAACCCCGGAATCCAACATACCTCCAAGGAGCGACTTCATCTCCTTATACAATGTAGGCGGGATAGGACGATACCTTTCGCGAACTGGGGCAGCTGTTCCTGTTGGAATGACGTGCTGTACAACACCAGTCCGGCCATAATCCTCTTCATGTTCTGCAAAGACCCTTCTCCATTTGGTCAGCAGTCCATCCAGTCGTTCCTGTTCTTGCGATGTCAATCCATCACCCTTGAATGGAAATGAACATTGCGGGGGGGGGGGGGGGGGGGGGACACTCTGAACAGCCTCACCTTGGTCCACTTTGACTTCGATTACACCCGACTCCACTCTGGTAAGCCGAATGTCTGTGGCTTCCTGCACTTGCCTCACCCTCTAAAGCCCCAATAACAAAATCACTCTGTTGTTCTTCTGGTAAATCTTGCATACAAAGAATAGACTGTATCTGCCCCTTCCATTCTGCTAACTTAATTTCAGACTCCACGCCTTTATATTTTGGGACCCACGGTGCCCCCATAAAGAAAGACATCATCGTTATAGGCTGATTTCTAGCTACAGGTTCAGACCCTGGCATGGTGTGTCAAGTTGCTGTTTGCCTCCGTGAATCCTGCAGACTACGCCAAAACTGTGACCGCCGCCTTAGATGAGAGGTGAAATAATCCAATACCCCCCTATAAACAATACTGCCAGACTACGCCACATTATGTTTATCGAAAATAAGGAATTCTAACCTACTATAATTGCTTTCTATTTGTTGGTTACACACAGGTTCGAGGCATCAATGGAGGGAGACAGCAACCAGCCCACCACTCACACCAAGGAGAACAGACAGTAAATGTAAATAGTTTTTATTTGAACAGACTCGCTTAAAAACTCAACACTAAGATTTAATATAAAACTTACAAAATAAAAAAAACAATATTACACATAAGTTAATTCCCAATCAATATTGCACTTGCCCTGGCTGGATCATCGGTAGAGGATCTGGTTCCAATCTCCTGCCACCCCAAATTTGGACTGCTGAATTACCCCTACCCCAACAGGGGGCACCACTCTACCACCGAGTCCGAGCCGACAAACTAATAGCCTTGTATTCTCCCTCTATTGTTCCTCAGCTGGCCGGGCAGTCAATCACTACTCCCCCTCAGGTTCAGAGTTCTTTGGGCATTACACACGTTCCCCGTTCCTTAATAAAGGTAAAGAAAAAGAATAAATTTACTGTGGAAATCTAACAGCGATTTGTCTATCCGCATAAATACAAATCAGTTAGCAAAAACTGTTACATTTATTTAAACAAGAATGTGATCACTAAAAACACGAAATTACTTGTCATATAATGTTGATAGGGTCCAATCAAGCACAGCAAAATAAATATATATAGCAGCAATATATGACAATAGCCTAAAAACCACACGATTATAATATAATGTAGCAGCAACAGCAAATACATAGGAGGTCCACAGCTATGGTATAATGCAACCACAATATATGGCAGTAGATAGGAGATAATCAATCAATAAACTACAGCAGCAGTAGATGACAATAGTTGGAAAATAATCTGTCAATAAACTACAGCAGCAGTATAGAACAATAAAGCAAACACTTAGCCGGTTAGTAGTTAAGTAGAGCGCTCCACAACGCTCAGCGTCTCGCCAAGTATCTCTGTCATCGACTGCCCTGCTCTCTGTTCCTATCCGACCCGCACTTCTTGGACGGCTGTGTTCAGCTGTTAGTGTCTCTTGTCCCGACGCCTCTCCAGTGAAAGCCTGCTCTGCGCGTAACTGTGTGCACCCCGATCCGCTTCCCCTTCCGGACTCTTCTCGTTCTGGAGTTCTCAATTCGCCAATTGTCCATCAACTGCTTCTTCAATACACTCTCTGTGAAAGGCCAGCTCCAAATGCACTCTCTCTGCGCTCTGAGTGCGCATCCCAATGCACGCTCTCGATGCACGCTCCCAATGCACCCCGTCCATGCGCTCTGTCAATGCGCTCTCGCTTCAATAGCCTCCACCCCAACCTTTATAGTACACAGCCAATTACCTATTGTCTACACCTGGAATCAAAAGCAACAAATCAGTAGCTCCATGCCGCTCATTTTAGTGGCGTTTTTGTGGAAACGGCCAACAGCGTGGGTAAAAAATACAAACTCAATTAAGTGAATAAATACACATACAATACATCTAATGTGCTCAATAATAAACCAATAATTCAAATAACCAAATTGTGCAAAAAGGAAAACCAATCAAATTAAAACATTCAAAAATCATAAGTGGTAATACTAAATAAAATAATCATCAACACATTCGTCACCCGTGACATATTTCAGTATTATTACCTTATATGGTGTATGAATTTTCAGTTGCAACCACATTAAATCGATAATTAAGTCATTTAAAGTGAGAAAACCCTCATTTATTCCTCAGCAATTGCATCTCCATTCCACTCAAGATGCCATCTTGCACCGCCTCCTCTGACACCATAAGTGATAAGTGATGGCTTTGCAGGAGTGACGCAAGACCAGGAACAAACCAAAACAAGGAATGGCGGGGCAAACTGAGACGCTACAGCACTGTGGCAATGTGCCCCGCCCCATGTGCATTTGTGTTTTATGTTGTATGTTGCGTGTGTTAATGTTGGTGTATTGTAGTTGGTACACGGGATATAATGTGGGTAATGAGCACGAGTATTTAAAATGTATAATTGTATTTAGGCACTGGATCACTTCATGTGCATTTAAAGTATTTAATATGTGAGCACAAGGTTGCACATAATAATTAATTAGTAATTGAATCCCGGCACAACAGTATATATAGATGCACATTTCATTCACTCGGGGTTGTGTGTTCGGTGAGTGGAGAACGTGTGTGGAGAGGAGGTAAAATAAACGATAATAAAAAGAATAACTGTTTAGACTCGCCGTGTTTGTTTGTCTGTCTGTCCACTGTTTGTTTAGTGTTAATCCGTTTTGTTTATTTATTTTGGCCTCAAGTGCTGTGTCCTGTTTTCTGTTTAAAATCTTTTGTTTGTTATTAAACGCACTGATGGCAGCCACTGCATCTCAGTTTCAAGCCCAGTACCGTCTGTCTGTGTGTTTCTTTCTGGTCTGAAGTCCTCCCTGCAGCTAGCCCGTCACAGGCACTCAGTGCTTTATCCAATAATAAACAAAAGATTTAAACAAAACAAACAAAAAGGCACGTTGGCCAAACAATAAACAGTAACAAGTAGTATGCTGGTTGCAAAACAAGCATACGTAGCAATTGTTGTTTTTAAATTAAATTACCTCCACTCTCGAACACCCTTCCACCAACAAGAAAAGCTGCAGGGTTTTATATTGGTGACAGAAGGACTAACTGGCTAACAATTATCTTATTATCCCTCGGTCACATTTTGCACGGGTTTAATAAGGATGCGTGACTGTCAGCTGATTAAATACTCAGTAGCTGATCAGTCACGTATTCCCACGAAGTAATTCTAAAATATAAAACGATACAAAACAATAACCTGGGAGACGACGTCTCGCTCGTCCGGCCAAACAATACGCAATACAAACATTGGCTTTCCGCCGTCATACATTTACATAAATCATAATACTACTAATAAAACAGAGCACATATAGGGGCGGGACACTCCACCACAAGGTCGTACACTTTCAAAAGATGAACGCCCTTTAAAATGACAGAAAATACATCCTTTATTGTGTAACTTTCATGTTTTTGTTTTAATGTTGTGAACAATAAAACGTGGTTTCACTTTTTTACTACTTTTTTGTAATTCTGATAGTCAACAAAGTTTGTTTGGGAGGGAAAGGGTCTGATAGGATACAAAATTGATAATCAACGTTTCAAACTATCAACAACCTGACATTTACAAATACCCACAGTGGTCAAACTTTTGCCAAAATCAGATTCCTTTCCAATATGTACACTGTTTTGGCAAAAATGGTCAACCTCTTTGGGTATTAAAACACGTCATACTAGCAAAGGCTAATTACATAAAATGAAAGTTTCATACATCATCTGCCAAGTGATGTTTATTTTTCAACCTTTTGGTACCCATGCTTCCTGGGGCCATGCATTTGCACAATATATTTTTTTAGGTGCCTCAAGTTGAGTGCCTCGAGTTGAGTAGGGCAGACCCCTTGTGCGGACTGGCTAAGGTAGACTACGCTTTCTTTTGGGTCAGCTCTGCTCGGTGGGCTCGCAGTTCTGTAGCTGCTTGTTTTCTGAGCTATAAACAAAGACAGAGTTTACAGCAAATGTTATATATTGACAGTAAGGCAGCGAGCGTGTCATGGAGTTACAGGATGAGGAGTGTCTGCTTAGGGATTATAATTTAACTGTTTAGTCAGTTCACTTCTACTTGTGATGATATTCCCTCACATACAGAAATTCATCGTTGTAATCCTATATTAAATTGGCCATATATTGTTATAAATGACTAAATAGTGTATTACAACATCACTTAAATTACACACTTTTAGTGGAAAGGTTCATGATATGGTATAAATAAGGTTTGTTATGCCTTAGTTGAATGCTTTAGTCTGTATTGCTTTTAACATGCAACATAAAACATTTATTCAAATACTAGAATGCCTTCCATAAACCTGTCGAAGGAGCGGTGAACTGAAGCACAAGTTATGTTATTACACAAGCTAGTTATTTAGTATCAGTAAAATGCATTCAAAAATAGTCAAATAACAGTATTGTATAGTACTGCCACCTTGTGTAATTGGTCTCGTGTCTGATGTAGTTCTCAGGCAAAACAGGTTTGATCCTTTTATCCAAGATGTTATATCGAATATCTTTGCTTTTATCGATGACATGCTCTTATTTGTATGGTGGATAAATTACCTCAGGATTTCAGCATTTCAAACTATTATGTTGAGATCATTTATCTTGTGATCTTGACATCACATTTAATTCCCCCCCCCCCCATGTTCTCAATGAGCGCATGTCACAAAGACGGCCGGAGTGGGTGGTGTCAGACCAGAGCCAGGAAATAAATAAACAGAGAGATGTGGTTTGGTATAAGCTGGGTGCGTGATCGCGCTCAGCATTTAATAAACAGAACAGAAAATAAAAGGTTTTAACACAAAACAACAGGACACGGCACTACACGCCAAAATAAAAAGACAAACAAAACGGACTACACAGACAAACAAACACGGTGAGTAGATACTCTAACTATTTACTTATATTTACGTTACTCCTCTCTCTCCCGTTCTCCACTCACCGAACACCCAACCCCGACTGAATGAAAATGTGCATCTATATATACTGTTGTGCTGGGATTCAATTACTAATTAATTATTCACTTGAATCCCAGCACGTGAATTAATTCTGTGCAACCCCGTGCTCACATATTACATTTAACCAGCACGTGAAGTGATTTGTGCTCTCCTCGTGCCTAAATACAAATCTACACTTTTTAAATACACGTGAAACACAGACCCGTTTATATCCCGTGTACCAATCTATACACCAACATTTACACACGCACGCAACATACAACACATAACACACAATTGCACACAGGGGCGGGGCACATTGCCACAGCGCACCATATGTTTGTTGACTAGAAAATAAAATATTATTTTAAAAAGGTACTTAGCATCTGGTTGTGCACTGACAGCAAAGATATGGTACAAATTGCTCTGTTTCTTAGCCGCACAGCTCCATCACACTTTTCCACCGAGGCCGGTCAGCGCTGCGCTGCAGCAACAATACCACAGGGCCAAGCACACAGTCTGCTTCCCTTTCATTGGGCTGCCAAGAGCCTGAATAGACTTAATCAAATTGATTCCTTTGTGCTTTCCGTTTGCTTGAAAAACAGTCCGAGTCATAGAGGCCATCTCTTAAGTTAAGCTAAAGTGCAAGGTGATTATTCACCAGGGACATTTTATAATGTCTCTTAAATAGCAGTATGAGTGAAGCTGAATTACTGAGGCACTATGATCAGAAACTGACAGATGTCTGAATGCATTGGCCATTACCATCAAGGATTTAGACAAATACACACAGGCCCCACGGGGGAATAAAACTCTTAACTGGGAAGTGTACCCTACGTACAAGTCTTACTGCATTTTTTTTATATAATGGGGTGATTGTGTAAACTGCACCTTAGACTAACATAGATATACTAACATCGGCAAGAGCAGCAAAAGTGTGCAGTATGTAAAATTGAAAGTCAGCGCCATCTAGTGAGCATGTGCTATTATTGTCAGGAATACAAAAGAACTTGCAGTAGTGTAGTTCTTCACCAGATGGTGCTGCCTCTTGCAACTATCCAAACACTTTCCATTCTGCTTTTGGTGCCTATGTCTCTGGTAAAACAGAAATCGAGCAACTGGTGTTGGAGAGCTCCTTCTAAACTCTGGTCAAAACATCACTTCTGTGCAACAGCAAAACGTTAAACACAACCATTGCAATGAGACCTACTCGTAATGATTGCAAATATCACCCACATGTAAGAGCACAGAAAAGAAAGCATGAAAATGCAACCTGAAGCTATGCCTTTAGGGAGTCATAATGGCTCCTTTATTATTTAAATCCTGAGCTTGCTCACAACACTGGAAAAAATGTTGCCAAAGGGTAACACTGCCAGACATTGCTTAAAGAGCTAGTCAGCTACAGGCAGCACACCACTGATAACAGGTGCAAACATGCCTCGGCTTGTCTGATGACAGACTGCTTCTTTTTTTGTGGAGTTTGGGAGAGAAACTTAAACTTGCAGCTGTTTTTTCTTTTTAACTTACAGCATTTTTCAAGTTTATAATGATATATAGATATCAACTATATTTGTACTGGCCCATTATATGGTTTATCTGACCAAATCTTATCCAGTTGACTGAAATTAACTAAGCCAGTTGCTAGCAACAACACTGTCCAATCATCTGCCAATGAATGCACTTAAAGTGGGACATTGTTATGGTACTTTGGAAAACACAATAGCCAAAACAGTAGGTAAAGGGTCTAAGGGGAGAGAATTCAGACTCTTATTATCTTTAAAACAGCCGCAAACCCAGTTTCCTATGTTCCAGTAAAAACTCTACTGGTACTAACATCTGCCTAAAATGTTATTCTGTTCAACCCACACATGAGATACATGCATGCAGTGTGTATATCTTACCAATGAAAGCCAGTACTCACCAAGGCCATACTCCTACCCACACATTTTTAAAAAGCAAATCCTTCAGTCGCTGCATCTTCCCCCAGAAGTTCTCCAATCTGATCTTGCAGTTCTTAAACTCAGATCAGGACAGACTCTAGAAAACCAACAATATACTGATCATAAGTGCTGTAGCCAATTTAATAATGATTTGTGGGATTTATGTATACAAATAATGTACATCAAAGCAGATCATTCTCTACTTTAGAACATGGCTTGGACAACTCACACTCTGATTGGCCAAGATTAATTTAGAAATTCCAGCACCACCTTATTGGTTGTATCTCAAGACATCATTTACATTTCTTAGTCTTTTTATAGGCTATATGGGCTGTAACACACCGAGCTGTAGTGCAGTTTGTGCAATATATTGTATAGGTGTGTTAAAAGCACATGGTCCCTTTCAAAGTGTTATTGCCAACATATAGGAGGGCAAAGGTGGACACAGAGTGACACATTTAATATAAAATGGTCCATTACAGAATCTCAGTGTACAATGCAGTGTATATTATGAATACAGTTTTTTTTGGGCTGATATGCATAGAAACAGCTGAACTGATGGGCACAGGACCATAACTATCCAAGATAAAAATCCCATTAATATGAATATGATGTCAAGTGATTATAGCTAACATGAACTTCCATTCACTATATTAGGTCTTAAGTGTGCAGTTTTGAAAGATACACATATAGTTACATGTATTTTATTTTAGAGAATCTGGTACTACACTGGGTTAAATAAATCTTTGTTTGCAAGCCCTGCTTTAAGATAGAGTTGCACTTCCTTGGTCATGTTACCTGGAGGTGAAATTTGTCCCCATCTCTTCAATGACCTTTCCATACAGACGGACACACTTTCAGCCAGTAAACGTGCTTTGACCCAGAAGACACTGCTGAAATGAAATGTAACAGATTTTCTGAGAATAAAGCATGGAAACTGAGAACTTTCTTTAACCTAACGTACGAGTTATGGTATGTTGTTATCTACAATCACTAAGAAACTGTGTTCCCTTTGTAACAAAACCAATCCTTAAGCAATGTCCAATAACTAGTATTTTGTGACAGAATTACAAATAAACTACCCTGAACAATATAAAAGCCAAAGCAGTAGGATTGCACGACAGAACCAAGAAAAATTGCTGGGTAAGGCAGGATTGTTTGCAACACATAGAAAAATAGTAAGAAAATTAAACCAGAAGACCACCAGAATTCACATAGCAGATGTTATTGAATATGTGTGGAATATTATACTTGTCGACAGAGGTATCAAACATTTGGTGTACATGAGTTTTAATCAGACAGCATTTGGACCATTCACAAATGTTCAGCAGACCACATTAATACTAATCATATAGAACAGATCAAGCGTTTAGTAACTGTACAGCCTAACATGCCCATGTTGATTAAAGTGTTTACCACAGAGTCCATCAGGCAGTCCTTATAAAAAAAAAAGTCCATGAAACAACCACAACCAAAAAGTCCCAAGCTGTTATGTCTGTATTGAGAATGCAAGTTGAGCTATAACAGTTTAAACACAAAACTAAAAAACAACAAAAAAACAAAATGAGACTTCTATGCGAGGTGCTCGTTAAACCCTGATAAATAAACCAAAATGAGACTTCTATGCGAGGTGCTCGTTAAACCCGGATAAATAAACCAAAATGAGACTTCTATGCGAGGTGCTCGTTAAACCCCGATAAATAAACCAAAATGAGACTTCTATGTGAGGTGCTCGTTAAACCCTGATAAATAAACCAAAATGATAATTCCAAACAGTCAGAACAGAACAGATAATCCAGCAGCAAAAAAATAAGATTCCTCCCCATCAGGGGATCTCACCCAGTTCTTCCTTGGTCCTGTCGAGCTTGGAGTTTCCAAACAGGTAAGGAGACAAAAAGTGATGATTTGGATAATAAATGGATTAGTCACCGTTGTTGCTCTTATGATAAAAAATAAACAAACAATTTGAATGATGTAGATAGATAGTTTCCATTAGGCAGGAGATTAGATAACTGGTTACTTTCCAACTGGAAAATGGCAGATTAGAAAAAATACACTGATTCTAACAACCAACCGATCATTGCTTCCCGATCTCTCTTTTATAGACAGCAACCTTCTTCAAAAAACCCTGCTCTTTCCTCCAAACACTCTGCATCCACACAAAACCACACCCGAAAAAGAATCACACCCGAAAAAGAATCACACCCGAAAAAGAATCACCCCAGAAAAGGAACCACCCCCTTCCCAGGAAGTAATAGCCATATTTAAAGAGCTCCCAATTAAGATACTTAGACAATGATAAATCAAGCTCAATAAGCCCTTTGCCAAGGCAATTAGCAACACCTGACTCTAATTAGAACTTCCATGTGGAAATTAAGGAAAAGATCATTCAGTTAAAACGAGAGACCAGTGCAGAGATAAACCCCTTACCAAAAACTGACAGTAAATTGATATAGCTTCACCTAAGTTTTACCTTATGAATCTGAAAGGCCCATTTTCGAAATGAGGACAAAATCACTTATTTAGCAATTGAATAGAGACTTAACTTAACCTGGCCAGGTATTCTGATACTCAATTAAGAGCAGCAGGCAGCAAATTACTTATGCTGCATTCATGTAGCTAGTGCTACACCTTCATCCTTAAGAAATCTCAAGTTTTGTTTTCCCCAGTTTTGGTTGCCAAGTTCTCTAAAACATTTATGAAAGCATTAGTAATTCTGTTTTCCAGAGCTTAATCAATGTGCTTTGTAAATGCACTACCATAAAGCAGCAAGTTCAGATGTAATGTATGAGTTTAACAAGGAAGCCTTAGCAGTGATGGATCGCTTACCTAAGGATATGTAATGTTTATTTCAACACAGCATTATTTACTTGCTGTATTAATATTGACTTTACAGACTGTTTGACATCTTATCCGTAAGCAACCTGCGTAAATAACTTATGTAAAAAAAATAAGTTTTTTAAAAAGTTATCTATGTCTGTAGTACTTACCGTATAAAACCAGCAGGAATAAAGGTATCAATAGCATCTGTCGGGACTCTGTTTAACTTTGAATTCCATTGTTCTTCTGGGACGTAGAAAACGTGAAGCTCCACCAACGAAATTTTCAACAGGGTGGTGAGAAATCAATCATAGACTATCATAATCAACTGGTTCACAAAATGTAGTTTTATAAAACACTGCTTTTGGATACACTGCTTTTAATTGCTTTAAAGTGAACCATGCATTGAATGACACCGGTTTACAGAATGATACCCTGACCAAGAATCCTGTAAAGTTTGTCATATGCAAAATACACATGCAATGGAATATTATAGGCTGCGATTACAGGAAAAGGCACATTCACAATCAGAATTAAAAATTAGCAACTTGTTAAGGGAAACGGCTTTCTCAGCTATGCAAACGTTTACAGCATCCACAAACAATAAAAAGCAACTTACTAAAAGAGTTACTAAACAAACACCAATATATTTGTTTTCCCCCTCAAAATATGGCTTAGGCATGGAGCATAAATAGATTGAAAATATTATCTAATTATGTATAAACAATCAAAAAACAAGGATTTTAACACCAGTGCTGTAGAAAATATTGAAGCAAACAAACCAATGTGTTTTTTTGGTTTTTTTTTTTTTTTTTTTTTAAAGAATTCGTCTGGTTAGAAAATCCTTTGAAATAACTATTCAAATTGTGTGTTTTAATAATAAATATCTTAACAACTGTCCTAAACAATTAACAAATTAACCAAAAAAAACACATTTTCAAAAATACATACCGCAGCGAATGGTGGTCTCTTTTCCTCACACAGTCTGTTCATCAGTACAGCCCTGATTAACACATCAAGCGGAATTTCATTAGCATTGACATTCCAGTCATTGTTCACCAGCGGGTGTCTTTTTATACACGGTATATAATTTACACTTTTTAACATTAGACTTTTTACGAAAAATCAACTCCTTTAATTAAAAAAGGTATCCTTCAATGCTACATCCTGTGTCCTGTGAAGTGAGCTATGAAATACTGTGCAGTGGGTTCTGTGTAAAGAGGAGTGGCGCAGAACTGCACTCCAAAGTAACAGTCTTGGTGCATGTAACATAACCACTGTACACAGTGGCTCTCAAAAGTATTCACCCCCCCTTGGCCTTTTCCACATTTTATTGTGTTACAACATGGAATCAAAATTGATTTAATTAGTTTTTGCCACTGATCAACACAAAAAAGTCCATAATGTCAAAGTGAAAAATAAAATCTACAGATTGTTCTAAATTAATTACAAATATAAAACAGAAAATAATTGATTGCATAAGTATTCACCACCTTTGCTATGACACACCTAAATAGGCAGCAGTGTGGAGTAGTGGTTAGTGCTTGAGCAAGGTGCTTTACTTAGATTGCTCCAGTAAAAACCCAACTGTATAAATGGGTAATTGTATGTAAAATAATGTGATATCTGTATAATGTGAAATAATGTATAATGTGATATCTTGTAACAATTGTAAGTCGCCCTGGATAAGGGTGTCTGCTAAGAAATAAATAATAATAATAATAATAATAAATAAGCTCTGGTGTAACCAATTGTCTTTAGAAGTTACATATCAGTTGAATGAAGTCCACCTGTGTGCAATTAAGGTGTTTCACATGATTTCAGGTTAAAATTTCAGGGCAGCAATGTGGAGTAGTGGTTAGGGCTCTGGACTCTTGACTGAAGGGTTGTGGGTTCAATCCCAGATGGGGTACACTGCTGCTGTACCCTTGAGCAAGGTACTTTACCTTGATTGCTCCAGTAAAAACCCAACTGTATAAATGGGTAATTGTGTGTAAAAAATAATGTAATTGTATGTAAAAATAATGTGATATCTTGTAACAATTGTAAGTCGCCCTGGATAAGGGCGTCTGCTAATAAATAATAATAATAATAAATACACCTGTCTCTGGGAGGTCCCACAGTTGGTTAGTACATTTCCTAACAAAAACTACATCATGAAGACGAAGGAACATTCAAAGCAAATCCGGAATAAGGTTCTTCAAAAGCACCAATCAGGGGTAGGATATAAGAACATTGCCAAGGCACTGAATATCCCCCGGAGCACAGTAAAGTCCATTATTAAGAAATGGAGAGAATATGGCACAACTGTGAATCTGTCTAGAACAGGCCGTCCTCAAAAACTGAGTATCCAGGCGAAAAGGGCACTAGTCAGGGAGGCCACCGAGAGGCCTATGGCAACTCTAAAGGAGTTACAGTTTTCCACGGCTGCGCTGGGAGACAATGTGCTTTTTGGCCTCAAAGCTAAGAGCTATGTTTGGCGCAAGCCTAACACCGCACATCCTGAGAACACCATCCCTACCGTGAAGTATGGTGGTGGCAGCATCATGCTTTGGGGATACTTCTTTGTGTCAGGGCCTGGAAAGCTTGTGAAGATAGAGGGCAAAATGGATGCAGCAAAGTACAGAGAAATCCTGGAGGAAAACCTGCTGAAGTCTGCAAGAGACCTGGGACTTGGGAGAAGATTTATCTTCCAGCAGGACAATGACCCCAAACATACAGCTAAAGCCACACTGAAGTGGCTTAAAAACAGAAAGGTCAATGTCCTGGAGTGGCCCAGTCAAAGCCCGGACCTCAATCCAATTGAGAATATGTGGAAAGAGTTGAAAATTGCTGTTTACCAAAGGTCCCCATCCAACTTGACGGAGCTTGAGCAATTTTGCAAAGAAGAATGGGCAAAAATTGTAGTGTCCAGATGTGCAAAGCTGGGCAGCAGTGTGGAGTAGTGGTTAGGGCTCAGGACTTGGCCGGAGGGTTGTGGGTTCAATCCCCAGTGAGGGACACTGCTGTTGTACCCTTGAGTAAGGTACTTTACCTAGATAGCCCACAGGTGTGTAGCAGCTTGTTCTGTCGTGAGTTCAGGAAAGTAAGTGTTACATTTGTTGAGTAGACCAGACAGATGCGCTGCCAGCTGCGGTTTGATTACGTCAAAGTCAATGTTGCGTTCCTGAATGAAAGAAGGTAAGAGCTCAGACATATCAGTAGTCCCCCCACAGACACAAACTTTCCAGAGTTGTAGTTTCCTTTTGAATGCGTCAATTCTTTCAGCGCTCCCATCTTGCATAGTTTTATTAAGCTTATTAATTTTACTGAATGTGTCTGCGAGGTAACCCAGTTTTGCCAGCCACACGTCATCTTTCAGCACTTCCGCAAGTTTGGGTTTCTTGTTAGCTAAGAAAGTATGTAACTCTTCCTTGAGATTAAATATACAGGTAAGCATTCTGCCTCAAGATAGCGATCTCACCTCTGTATGCACGAGCAAGGAATGGTGCTCTGCGCCCACTTCCTCAAAGTGCAGCAAAACACTTGGAGTTTGTTGCTCTTGATTTAATAAAATTAACAAGTGTTACCGATATGTTCAGAACACTGTGAAGACCTGGTTCAATATCTTTCGCAGCAAGCGCCTCTCGGTGTAAAAAGCAATGGGCAGGATTTTAAAAAGTTCGTAAATGATAACTCCAGTGTTAATCAACAAATCGTTATGTAGCATTGATGTTGGCATGTTCAAGAGGCCGTTATGCCTGTCTCGTTATTAAATAATCATGCTAAAGTGATTTCCGAAATTATGTTGATTTACGAAATAATGTTAATATCTTAACGACTATTTCTTTTGTTTGCATGGGAATTTAAAAGCAAGTCCGTGTTAATTGTCAATTTATCAGGAGTTAATTTGCACTTGGAAAAGGAGGGTTTTAATTAACGAAAGACTAACTCTCCTTGATATTCTCTCCTTGATATTTAACAGACCGACGATACAGAGACTACCTACATAATTCAATATTTGTAGTTATGGAAATATTTTAGACTTTTACATACTTGTAGTTATGAATGAGCTTTGTTCACTTGTTTTAACAATTTGTAACCTTAAGCCCGGAACACACTGCCCAATCGCAGGAAGGGATGCATGGATGCATAAAGTACAGTGGCAATGGGGTGAATCAATAGGTGAAAAGATAAGGCTATGGCACTGTAGCAGGGCGATTGCCCTGCACGTGTGTATTTAGTGTTGGTATCATTTGTATGGGGAAATGGGTTTATTGTATGTCGTTATGGAGTTGATTTGTTTAATTACATTATTGTTTACAGACGGGTGCTCGATTGAGACTTGCTGCCTGCTAGGCTTGGTTGAGGGGAAGGGCAGCAAGTGATTGGCTGTGCTGGACCTCAATCACTCGGGTCTTGACCGAGTGTCCGTCAGTTCAAAAGCATCCGCGGGAAATGGTTCGGGGCGACTGCAACGCCATGCCAGAGGGGAGTGGCGTATACTCGGGAGGAGAGGGTCCGCTCTGCAGGAATGACAGCTACGCAACCCTGAGACTGCAAGCGGTGCTTGTGAAGGCAATGCCCAGCCAAGGCCGTATGAAGCAGCACGAGTCGTTGTATGAATACCGGCTCATGAGTAGGTTAGTTAGGGGATTGTGATCCCATGTGATGTATAGTGAGGGTTACGTAGTGTAGCCGGTTCCAGGAGCAGGACGCCTCGTTTTAAGGCTAGTGCTCGCCTTCTGGGGCACCTTTTATTTGTAGTTTTTGTACTGTGTTTTATTTTGCCTTTTGTACAGCTTGCTGTATGTGTCCTCTGTTCGTTACCATGGCTGGTAACGTCACATGACCACCTTTACTTTCTTTTCTGTTTGCATTAATAAATCCTGCGCGCCTGTGCCAGCGTTTCAACTCCACCCCCAGTTGTCTCTCTGTACTTTGTAAACAGCGGCTATCCACGCACGTGATGTAAGACCCGGTCACATATGGTGTCAGAGTGGGATTCCGCTGTATCCTGCCGAAGCAAGGCTAGATTGCTACAGAGAGACATGGAGGAGCAAACCTTTGAAAACTTTTAGGGGAGACAAGGGCAGACCGCAGGTAACCCTGAGGGGCTGCTGTACCAGATGGATGGAGCCGCGAGATCCCGAACGTCAGAGAGGCTGAGGGAGGTCCGTCCCCGAGAGCTGCAGAAGGAGGAGTTCCGGTCCTGGAAACTGGCGAGGGAGGAGCCGGAGAGACTGCCTGCCCGGAAGCCAGCGGGAGGAACTGCCTGCCGAGCGTCAGCGAAGGAGGACCTGTCGTTTGTGGGAGATCGTCTCAGAAGGAGGCGGGGCAATCCTCCAGAGAGGAGCCCCGTGAAGGGACACTGGGTTTAGGGGGTAAGCGGGGTTGAATGGGCGCCCCCTCATAGAAGCCCAGGGGTGAGAATAGTTGTAAATTGATTATTGGTAAATGTTAGTTAATTATTGTTAAATGATTTATGGTATGAATAATAGTTATTGATGATGTGAAATGATTATTGTAGTGATAATAATTGGTAATTATAGGAATGATAAATTATAAGGTTAAATGATAATAGTTAAATAGTGTAGTAATGATGATAAATTATAATGATAATAGTAAATTAGTGATGTGTATGGTGATGGTAATAGTAATAAGGATTATGGTTAAATTTATAGTGATACTTATGGTGATGGGAATATTGATAAATGATAATGATGGTAAATAATAGTGAATGATAAAGTATAGTTATAATTGTGATGATTTAACATTGGAGCAAGTTAGCTATCTGGCGTTTGGTTGCGGCTGGCTAGGCTGTAATGTTCCCTCACACCCACCCATATGTGTTAGAATAGGATTTAAAAAAAAATAAAAATAAAAAAATAGGGGGGATGGGGACGTAGATATAAAGAGTATTTTTTGTTTGTTTGTTTGTTTTTGTTTAGACTGGGTGTTTAGACTGTGTGTGTTTTGTAAGATGTCTGTTTGTGTAAATTCTAATGTGATAGTACTTAGTAGTAATATTAAATAGTGTTGTCGGATGAACCCTTAGGGTTCATCCTAAGGAGGGAGGTATGTAGCAGGGCGATTGCCCTGCACGTGTGTATTTAGTGTTGGTATCATTTGTATGGGGAAATGGGTTTATTGTATGTCGTTTTGGAGTTGATTTGTTTAATTACATTATTGTTTACAGACGGACGCTCGATTGAGACTTGCTGCCTGCTAGGCTTGGTTGAGGGGAAGGGCAGCAAGTGATTGGCTGTGCTGGACCTCAATCAGCAGGTGGGCGGGTCTTGACCGAGTGTCCGTCAGTTCAAAAGCATCTGCGGGAGATGGTTTGGGGCGACTGCAACGCCATGTCAGAGGGGAGCGCCGTATACTCAGGAGGAGAGGGTCCGCACTGCAGGAACGACCGCTACGCAACCCTGAGACTGCAAGCGGTGCTTGTGAAGGCAATGCACAGCCAAGGCCGTATGAAGCAGCAGGAGTCGTTGTATGAATACCGGTTCATGAGTAGGTTAGTTAGGGGATTGTGATCCCATGTGATGTATAGTGAGGGTTACGTAGTGTAGGCGGTTCCTGGAGTGGGACACCTCGTTTTAAGGCTAGTGCTCGCCTTCTGGGGCACCTTTTATTTGTAGTTTTTGTACTGTGTTTTATTTTGCCTTTTGTACAGCTTGCTGTATGTGTCCTCTGTTCGTTACCATGGCTGGTAACGTCACATGACCACCTTTACTTTCTTTTCTGTTTGCATTAATAAATCCTGCGCGCCTGTGCCGGCGTTTCAACTCCACCCCCAGTTGTCTCTCTGTACTTTGTAAACAGCGGCTATCCACGCACGTGACGTAAGACCCGGTCACCGGCAGTAATACATATCTACAATTTTGAGGTATGACACAGGCCCTTGTTTTTGGGATGGAACCGCATAACAGTCTCGCGTTTTGATTGGTCCATGTCTGTCACATGAATATGTTGTCACACGAGTAGAAAAGCTTGCAGGCATTTTTAACATTGTGATCAGATAGAGAGAGTGATCTGCTTTCCACAACCTTTCCATTAAAATATAAT
Organism: Acipenser ruthenus; assembly: GCF_902713425.1. Lineage (NCBI taxonomy): Eukaryota > Metazoa > Chordata > Actinopteri > Acipenseriformes > Acipenseridae > Acipenser > Acipenser ruthenus. The sequence continues at coordinate 22,671,459 of NC_081200.1, forward strand.
GTGGTATTACGCTGTACTGATATAACAAACTATGGGTAAATACTTTATATGAATTATCATGTTATGCACGAATGTAAATTGGCTTTCTGTAATGGCGTACTTTTTAGCATACATCTATAATCGTTTACGAGATATAGTTTAATATCAAATATGTCTTCCACACTATTACAGTTTTGTTGGAGGATGTATTAGTTTAGATCTAATGTAATCACAGTTGTACATATAGACTGCCCATGTTTTCATTCACGTCCCAAATTCTGGGCTGCTTTGGCTTTTAAATAACGTCCCAAATTCTGCATTTTCGAATTCAAGCTAGTTTGAGATATTCTGCTTAGCTGACAGCCGAGTTTTTAAGTCATGCATGCACAGTTTACCATGAACTGGACCATTAATTTATTTAAGAGTAACCCTCAGTACATGAATCAAAGTTAATGTATTTTTTACTCTCCCCAGAAAACATTTAGGAACATGGTATACCAAAAAAAAAAAAAAAAAAATCTAATTTGCTTATGTAATGTCCATCAATATATAGTGAGGTGCAGGGGTTTATAGAAATTCTGGGTTTAAGAGACCAGTGCCCTTCAACAACTTCAAATAAATCCTATTGTATTAGTCAACATTTCCCTTATCTATTCCTGATAGCTTATACTGTAGGTTAGGGGTTTTCAACCTGTTTTTGAAACTGTACCCCTTCTATCTGGAGGTTTCAGCTCGAGTACCCCTTTACAATTTTCGCTCAACTGAACGGTACCTCAGTTACAATAAAATGGAGAATAATCTGATGACCCCCCCCCCCCCCTGTTTATTTAATAAATTTGGATGACAAACTGCTGGTTTAGGACAGAACAACAAACAGTAGGCTTAATTCTTAAAACTTTTAACTACAAGTATTTGGATGCACAGAATTAGACAAGTATTGGGTTAGGAGCACACCTATTTTTTTGTAACTTTGACGGCCTTTTTTAAATTGACATCTTTTGTAAAAGTGAAGCCCTTTTGATACCGAGCATACACTGCAATACCCAGCAACGGTATACACTGATATTCTGATAGCACAGCAATTCAAATTAAGTTTGTAATTGGTTGTGTTCCTCAAATACACAATAAAAAGTGATATTTATAGGGTATACAGTTATACAGCAATACAGTGGTTTCGGACATCTAAGAACAGTTACTGCAAGCATCTGGATTCATATCCAGAGGTACTCTGTAGCCTCCCAGGACATTCACAGCTTATTTGACACCCTCTTGTAGTTGCCCATTTCTGCATATAAAGCAAAATTACCCATAGTTTGTTATATCAGTACAGCGTAATACCACATTATATTTTAATGGAAAGGTTGTGGAAAGCAGATCACTCTCTCTGATCACAATGTTAAAAATGCCTGCAAGCTTTTCCACTCATGTGACAGACATGGACCAATCAAAACGTGAGACTGTTATGCGGTTCCATCCCAAAAACAAGGGCCTGTGTCATACCTCACTAGAACTTAAGGCGACGTGATTGTGATTGTGGAGACATGCATGATTTCCATTACACGAGAGTAGATGTTAAAACTTCATGCTGGTTTGAACTCGGCTCTCGCCAAGATAAGCACCAACTAAGACGTAGCTTTACAGTAAACTAATGTGATCCATGTGTCTCCATCCATTTACGTTTCCTTCCATATGATGATGTAGATATCCTTCTGTCTGGTGTTAATGGCTGAAGTGTAATGCTGGCTCCAGGGATCAGCTTATTTTGCCTCCCTGGCGCATCAGCACACACAACGGCTGCGATGCTGGCTCCGGGGATCAACCACAGTGCGGCCTCCCCAGCGCATCAGCATGACAACCGTCTGGATTGAGCTAAGTAGGGTACATCTCTGGGGTTTTCAAGTGGGCATCTTCCATCCTCAGTGTTTCGTCGACTAGCCCACGACGCCTCAAGAGGGCTCGACGGTGATTCTGGCGTCCCAGCATCACCCCCCTCCGTCCCCCACTCAACTCAGCCCAGCTTACTTACCTGTACATCAGTGTTACTTTCTTTCTTTCTATTGTGCTTGAGATCCCCAGCCAGAATCTTTCCATCTCAACCACAGCCAGTTGCTGCTCCTCTCTGCTGCTTCAGATAAGTTCTTCACTGTGCGACGCAACTCTTGGTCACTGAATCTGACGTCTCTGAGAAACCGGGTTGTAGAGTGTGCCACAAATCCTCGACAACCCACTTCCACTGGGTAAACCCGAACTCTCCATCCTCGCTGTTCCGCTTCAGTGGCTAGTTGAGCATACCGCAGTTTCTTCCTCTCATACGCCTCATCTACAGCATCCTCCCATGGCACTGTTAACTCTACCAGGTGAACAGGGCGTGCTGTTCCAGACCACAAGACAATATCTGGTCGAAGGTTAGTGGTGGCAATCTCAGGTGGAAAAATAAGCCGTTGACCAACATCTGCCAGCATTTTCCAGTCTCTAGCAGCTTCCAGTTGTCCTGGGCGAGGATTGGTTTTAACACCTTTTCTTGGTGGTTGCTCTCCTGGGCGGAGGAATGTTGTCTTTTGTGTGTAATGTTTTGATGGAACAGGTGACAACTTATTGGTCATGTTATGCTTGTCTTCCAATGCTAAGGCCAAACATCGCAGCACCTGGTCATGGCGCCAAGTAAACCGTCCTTGGCTAAGAGCCACCTTACATCCTGTCAAAATGTGCCTTAATGTTGCAGGTGATGAACACAAAGGACATGAGGGATCCTCTCCTACCCAGAGGTTTAGGTTCTGTGGTGATGGGAGAACATCATATGTTGACCTGATGAGGAAACTGATCCTGCTCTGTTCCATTGACCATAGGTCTTGCCAGCCAATCTTGCGTTGTTCCACACTCTCCCATCTCATCCATTCTCCCTGCTTGGCCTGGGAAATGGCCTTTATACACCTCATCCTCTCCTCCTGCTTTTGCACCTCGTTGACTACCAGCTTCCTCCTTTGAGCTGGGGCTGCCTTGTGCCATGTAGGAGGAGCTGAACTGAAACCAAGACCCCCTCTTCCATGCTGAACTTGCCCCATGATATCACCAATTCGAAGGGCAGCCTTTGCATCTTCCACAGCTTTCTTTGCCGCCCACTTTCTTCCAGTTTTCAACACAGGTGCTGCCTCCCTTACGCATTTATCGCGTGACTCTACTAATGTCATTTCCAGTCTGACCTTGGCGCACTTAAACTCCTCGGTTAGAGCAGAGACTGGTAGCTGCAGTATTCCTTTACCATAAAGTCCCACTCTGCTGAGGCAGCGTGGAACTCCCAACCATTTCCTGATGTATGAACTGATTAAAGCTTCCAGCTTCTCTACTGTTGTCAAAGAAACCTCGTACACAGTCAGTGGCCACAGCAACCTCGGCAGTAGACCAAACTGAAAGCACCGAGTTTTAGTTTACCTGGTAGAGCGCAGCTGTCTATGCTCTTCAACCCTTCCACTGCTTGTTGTCTAACTTCTCCCACACGAACTGTGTCCTTTAGATCCCCGTCGTACCATCTCCCAAGACTCTTCACTGGCTTCTCAGACACTGTTGGTATTGCCTCACCATTAATGAGGCAGATAGGCAAGTTCCTGCTTCAAGTAATTTTTAATTAACTACATTTGGTAACTTTGTAAGGTGGTGTTTGAATTAGCTGAGTTGGTGTGTGATTAGTACCAGGTGAGTGGTTTAATTGTATAGAAGTTGATTTGCTATCTGATTGGTTTCCACACAGTTGTTCTTTATATATTAAGCAGCCTATTTCTGCGCCAGCCAGAAGCGCCAGCCAACAGAAGCGCCTCAACAAAAGAGCCGGGAGTCTAGCTGTGGGAGTCCAGCAAGGGGAGGCCTGCGCTGAGACGCTATTCCAATAGATCCAAACCTAACAGGGCTCTAGAAGAAGCTATCTACTAGTCAGGTCTGTACCCTCCACCCTACTGCTCCTACTGTGCCTTTTGTCCTGCTTGCCCTGCTATGAATGTCTCTCACATCCCTGTTCTGTCCTCTCATCCTCGTCCTCTGCCCTCCCTCCGCTGCTGCTCCTCCAACCCCTCTAACCTAATTTCTCTGCCTCTCCCCCCCTCCCGCACACTCTCTGGTGCACTCTGGAACTGTCACTCTTCTGCTAACAAAGCTGATTTCATATCTGCCTTTGCCTCCCACCTCACGCTCGATTTCCTTGCTCTCACTGAAACCTGGCTGTCCCCTGATAACACTGTTACTCCTGCTGCCCTGTCCTCTCTCTACATCCTGTCCCATACCCCGCGTCTCACTGGACGGGGAGGTGGGACGGGTCTCCTTCCTTACTCTTTTCTGTCCCCTCCAATCTCATCTCACTCTCTGTCAATACCTTTGAATTTCATGCAGTCCAACTAACCTTTCCCTGTCAACTCCTGCTCATTGTTCTGTACCGCCCCCCTGGGCCTCTCACTCACTTTCTGGATGAACTCGACTATCTACTCTCCTCCCTCCCCTCTCTGTCTACCCCGACTGTCCTGTTGGGTGACTTCAACATCCATCTCTCCAACCCCAGCCACTCTGCTGGATTCCTCCCTCTCCTGCACTCCTTCGACTTCTGTCTCTCTCCGTCCCCTCCTACCCACAAAGCTGGCCGTCAACTGGACCTCACCTTCTCCAGGGCCTGCTGCCCCTCCACCCTCTCTGTCACCCCCCTGGACATCTCTGATCACTATTTCATCTCTTTTTCTCTGTCTCTCCCCCCTCTCCCTGCTCCTCCTACCCCCACTGTCACCTCTCGCCGTAACCTCCGCTCTCTCTCCCCCTCTGTCCTTGCCTCCACTGCTCTCTCTCACCTCCCTCCTATCGACTCCTTTTCACAACTCTCCGTAGACTCTGCTACCTCCACCCTCTTCTCCTCACTCACCTCCTCCCTCGACTCCCTCTGTCCCCTCACCTCCAGTCCTGCTCGCCCCTCCCCTCCCCATCCCTGGCTCTCCTCTGTGCTCCGCTCGGCAAGAATCACACTGCGATCTGCTGAAAAGAAATGGAAGAGAACCAAACTCCCTGCTGCCCTAGACCTTTACCGCACTCTCCTCTCCTCCTTCTCCTCTACTCTCTCCTCTGCTAAATGTGCTTATTTCCAATCTGTAATCCAAGCCTCCACTAACAACCCACGTAAACTATTCTCTACCTTCTCCTCCTTCCTAAACCCTCCCCCCCTCCTCCTCCCTCCTCTATCTCCCCTGATGACTTTGCCTCCTTCTCTTCTAAAATTTCAGGTATCCGCAAACTCTTTAACACCTCTCCCTCCCCCGCACCCCCTCCCGCTCCAACTCCTACACCCACTACATCCCCTACTAACTCACCCTCCTTCTCCACCTTCTCGCCCCTCTCAGACTCTGACCTCTCCTCCCTGCTCCAGGGTCACAAACCCACCACGTGTGCCTTGGACCCCCTCCCCACTCACCTCTTTAAAGCTGCTGCTCCTGCTCTACTCCCCTTCATCTCCTCCCTCCTCAACACCTCTCTAGTTTCTGGTATCTTTCCCTCTGCCTTCAAAAAAGCCTCTATCACTCCCCTCCTCAAAAAACCTACCCTCGACCCCACCTCCCTCCAGAGCTACCGTCCTGTCTCCCTCCTACCCTTCCTCTCCAAAACCCTCGAGCGGACTGTACACCGCCAGCTCTCTGCTTTCCTGTCCAACCACTCTCTGCTTGACCCTCTCCAATCTGGCTTCCGCTCTGCTCACTCCACTGAAACCGCCCTCCTATCTGTCACCAACTCACTTAAGTGTGCCCGAGCTGCCTCTCTCTCCTCTGTCCTAATTCTCCTCGACCTCTCTGCTGCCTTTGACACTGTTGATCACTCTATTCTACTATCATCTCTTGCTGACCTGGGGATCTCTGGCACTGCTCTGGCCTGGTTCTCCTCCTACCTCTCCAACCGCACTTACCAGGTAACCTGGCGTGGAGCAACCTCCACACCTCACCCTCTCTTAACTGGGTCAGTCTTGGGTCCTCTCCTGTTCTCTCTCTACACCCGCTCCCTGGGCCCCCTCATCGCATCCTATGGTTTCTCATACCATTTCTATGCTGATGATGCTCAGATTTTCCTCTCCTTCCCCACCTCTGACTCCACCATCTCCTCCCGTATCTCTACCTGTCTGTCTGCTATTTCCTCCTGGATGCACTTGCATCACCTCAAACTCAACCTCTCTAAATCTGACCTCCTTTTCTTTCCCTCCCCCTCCCCCTCCTCTGATCTCTCTATCTCTGTTCCTCTGGAATCTACCACACTCTCTCCCTATTCCTCAGCTAAGAACCTTGGAGTCACCCTGGACCCCTGCCTCTCTTATTCCCAGCACATCTCCACTCTGGCACGCACTTGCCGATTCTTCCTGAGCAACATCCGAAGAATCCGACCCTTCCTCACCAACTATGCTACCCAGCTCCTGGTCCAGGCCCTGGTACTCTCCCGCCTAGACTACTGCAACTCCCTCCTGGCTGGCCTCCCTGCGTCTGCCACCCGTCCGCTCTAGCTCATCCAGAACTCTGCTGCCCGCCTGGTGTTCTCTCTGCCTCGCTTCGCCCACGCTACTCCACTACTCCGCTCGCTCCACTGGCTCCCGATCACCGCTCGCATCCAGTTCAAGACTCTTGTACTAGCCTACAGATGCCTTGACCAGACTGCACCCAGCTACCTCCAGACCCTCATCTCTCCCTACACCCCCACTCGACCTCTCCGCTCCGCCTGCACTAGAAGACTAGCTCTACCTCCGCTACGCTCCCCTGCCTCCAGAGCCCGCTCCTTCTCCACCCTTGCTCCGCAGTGGTGGAATGACCTTCCTACAGATGTCAGGACTGCCCAGTCCCTGACCACATTCCGGCGCCTCCTCAAGACTCACCTCTTCAAAGAGCACCTGTAGAACTCCTCTGTTTGTATCCTGGGACACTATCACCCTTCATGTAAATGTGCTTTATTTTGCTCTTATCTGCCCCCTATTTTAGTGCATTTAATCCTGTACTTCAGAATACTGTAATCTGCCAAGTGTTTAACCTGTAGTACTTTGTATTTAATCACATCCTGATGTAACTATCACTATTTAATCATATCCTGATGTAACTATCACTATTATCTGCTGTATTATTGAATTGTGGTTTGTCACACTTGTACTTTGCTTGAACAAAAGTTATTGTATTTCTTGCTCTTATTGTATTACTTGTATTGTAACACTTGAAATGTATTTGCTTACGATTGTAAGTCGCCCTGGATAAGGGCGTCTGCTAAGAAATAAATAATAATAATAATAATAATACTTTGCCTTTAATTAATGGTCCTTGATTTAGTGGGCTTGAATTGCATGTATTCTCTCTCTATTAAACAAACACACACACACACACACACAGAGTATTCCATTGGTTTGTATATAATATCTGTGTCGATATTTTTTGAAAACAAGACCTGACAGCCCCACATTGTACTTTTTAACTGTTAGATGAAATATTTACAGAATACTTAAAAACTGCTGCTATAATCATGATTTATTATTAATGATTTTATTATTAATAGCGTTATCATTAAATTATACCAAATCAGGTTTTTATTTACAATGAAGGTAATGTAAGGAAAAAAAAGTGTATGTGCTGGTCTAATAGGCTAGTTAAAAAGTGCAATATGGGGCTTGCTTTAAAAAGATATCGCCATGGACATGAATGGAATACCTAATGCGACTGAGATCATTGACATGGATTTTGCCCGACGTATTTGTAATGTTGTCAGACTGCCCTCACACTGTATGTACAGTGTACACTCTCACCTTCACATGTCTGTATGCACATATTATAACTAGGCTTGCTACTTTTCAATATTAATCAGTACAGCTCGTAAACGTCAAATTCCCAAAAAAAGTTCAACTGAAATAAATTTATATAGGATAAACGTTGGTAAAACCACTCGCTAGTTTTTTATTTTCGTACCAAAAATAACAATTTAGAAATCATCTGTAGTTTGTGTAGTTTTTATACTTACTGTCTGTCCCGTCTCCGTTCCACTCTGAATGGCTAGGGGTCGCTGTCAATCATCTCAGTGATCTGTTAGTATAGTTTTACTGTCACTGTCATTTCACCCAGTTCTGACAGATCTCATTGACTGAAGCAGCGCCAGAATGCTCTCATTTGTTTAAATGACTGTCAATCATCAAAACCTGCACCGACTGTGCACTTTCATTTGCCAGCTCAAGCGCCTACTTTTGAAATTACCGGTTTAGGTGTAGGTAGGCTTTTGCTAGGTATACGTTGACAGTTACTAGTTTGATTTGAAAATGGGGCGCAAGAGGAAAACACTTAATGAGTATTGTGCACAATCCCCTGACCGACATCTCTGCTGTGGGACGAAGCGGACCGTCTGCCTTACCTTCCAGTAACTCCAGCTGTGCTGAAGAATAAGTGCCAGTTAGTTCTGTTCAACTAGCTAATGTTTTGTTCTGTGCATATTATTTTTACTCATAAATGTGTGCTATAAAAGTCTGTGTAATACACTTTTTATATGCTGCATATTCTATGGTTTATTTGAGACCATTTTTCAATTTGTGTAGGATCTTTATCTTTACAAGGTATAGCTCTGCTGTGACCAAAACTTAATTTCAGTTAGAATGTTGGTAACCATGGTTTTAATTAATGAAAGACTAACTCACCTTGAAACAGAAATTTAACAGACCGCGGCTGACACCGACATTACAGAGAGTGTACAATGCCAGGGTTAATTTCTTACAGACTACCTCGATAATTCAATATTTGTAGTTAAGAGAATATTTTAGCCTTTTCTATACTTGAGGTTATGAATGAGATTTATTCACTTATTTTAACCATTTGTAACCTTACGGAACATTTGTTGTATTGCTAAAATGATATATTGTTATTTGAACCCAGTGTAATGTTACTACCATGAAATTATCAATGCAACTGTAGTCTATTTGAATTCTGCATAAGTACATCATATGACAGCTGACATCTACTGTAGATTGTATTTGAATTATACAACTGAAATCTTGGTATAGAAAACAGCATATTAGATATTACAATAGTTTCCTTAGGTGATTGTGGATTTGCAATGTGTCCTTGGCTTTTAACACCAAGGAGGCTGTGTGGTCCAGTGGTTAAAGAAAAGGGCTTGTAACTAGGAGGGCCCTGGTTCAAATCCCACCTCAGCCACTAACTCATTGTGTTACCCTGAACGAGTCACTTAACCTCCTTGTGCTCTGTCTTTCGGGTGAGATGTAATTGTAAGTGACTCTGCAGCTGATGCATAGTTCACACACCCTAGTCTCTGTAAGTCGCCTTGGATAAAGGCATCTGCTAAATAAACAATTATTTCTTTTTTTGTGTGTCTTATCCACACAAGAACGAACAGGCGTCAAGACACACAGCGATGCACTAGGAATGTGATCGAGATCATTGGCATGGGTTTTGCCTAAACCTATTTCGTAATGTTGTCAGACTCCCCCCACACGTTATGTACAATGTACACTTTCACCTTCACACTCCTGTATGTATCTAAAATGTTCTTATAATACTGAGTGTTCGGTGGCTACTTCTATTTAATGATGTTGAGTTTATTTATCGTGGAGTCGAGCAAAGAGTAACACTAGAAAATGCATGATTAGAGGAATTCACCGAACAATTAATTATAAACAAATTGTGTATTGGGTTAGGGAGTTCTATCGTAATTTTAAAAGCTTAATAAATATATAATGAAGTGTTACATACATGTTACACATGTATAATAACGAACAACTACAAACACAAATGCCACTTGAAACGTATGTATTTATAGCCTACAATTGTACATACTAAAATACACACAAAAAGTAGATGTCGTCATAAGAATGAATTCCAACCAATATACATAGATTTGTATATAGTAAGTGTCACAAGTGGCCAAATTAAGTACTGCACTTTTCACTTCTTGATTGATTGATTTGCACTGTGATTGCTATGATTATTTGGTTGTTTTCATTTTATATTAATTACAATGTTCAGTTTTTGCCTTGTGTGTTGATTATTTTGTTGTATGTATTATTAGTACACGGGTTATCAAATGGTAGAACTGATTGACATTCTGAGGGACTTAATTACATCACCTGTTACCCATTACCTCATTAAACCACTAACTGCCCTATAAAAGGTGTGTTATCAGCACAGTGCAAGCAGAGAGCAGGGCAGACTGTGTTTCCAGAAGACCCAGACCCAGACCCAGACCCAGACCCAGACCCAGGACTATATAAAGAAGGATAGGAAAATGATGTCACAAGTTAGTAAACAGTGGAGCATTTCTGGAGCCCGTAGAGCACTTTCACAGTGCACTCGTAATGCTTTTAACGTATTCGTGCTTGCGCTGGCAAAATGTTTCTTGACATAATCAAGCATTAATTCGCATAAATAACAGTCAGTCGTTTTACATTAACGATATTTTTTATTGTTATTAAAGAAAATACAGCGGATGGAATCTGTACAACAGACAATGGCTGCAATCACTTTTTAATAACATAGAACACTCCCCTGTAATGGCATCATTTGAGACCCTCCCCACCTAAACCTGTGTACGTGGCCAGTCCCCAAGCTTCCTTTGCATCTGTTATCTCTGAGATTCTCCAATTCCCCCATGCTAGCAAGCAAAACAGAGCAGAACAGAGACCCTTCCCACAAATGCCCATAAATGTTCATATTTGCTGAAACTGCATTCCAAAATACCCCACCTAAACTCTGTGCTCAATGTCTCTCCATTGAAAGTACAGTGGCTCTCAAAAGTATTCACCCCCCTTGGACTTTTCCACATTTTATTGTGTTACAACATGGAATCAAAATGGATTTAATTAGGAGTTTTTGCCACTGATCAATACAAAAAAGTCCATAATGTCAAAGTGAAAAATAAAATCTACAAATTGTTCTAAATTAATTACAAATACAAAACAAAAAAAATTGATTGCATAAGTATTCACCCCCTTGAGTCAATATTTGTTAGAGGCACCTTTGGCAGCAATTACAGCCATGAGTCTATTTGGATAAGTCTCTATTATTATTATTATTATTATTATTATTATTATTATTATTATTATTATTATTATTATTATTATTATTATTATTATTATTATTATTATTATTATTATTATTATTATTATTATTATTTATTTCTTAGCAGACGCCCTTATCCAGGGCGACTTACAATTATTACAAGATATCACATTATTATTACATACAATTACTCATTTATACTGTTAACTGTCTAGCCCTGTTTCAACAAGGGTCCACAGTACAATTGGTGTTGTGCCAGAAATTACTGGGTCTGAAGACCACAGCTTCGTCAGCCATCCAACTTGGGTTAATTCACATGCGCCCGTTTCAAGTGTGGCTCAATGCCTTTCGGCTACACCCCAAGCACGAAAGACATCGTCGGCTGACAGTGTCTCGCCTATGCTATACGACTGCTTTCTGCCTTGCTTGAGAAGGTCAGGAGAGACGAGGCGACAGTTCTCCTGGTGGCCCCCAGATGGCCCAGGAGAATCAGGTTTTCGAACTTCTGCCAACTGCTGCAAGGCCAGCCCTGTGAGATCTCGCTGCGCATGGATCTCCTCAGTCAGGCGAAAGGCACCCTCTGGCACCCAGAAGTGGGCAGACTCCGTGGGTCTGTCCGCCTTAGGGCTCTCAGACGCAGTAGTCAGACACTGCAGAACGCTAGGGCTTCTTCCACAAGAGCTTTGTACGCCTACAAGTGGAAATATTTTCAAAATTGGTGCATGATCCCATTTATTGCCCTATAGCAATTATTTTACAGTTTCTGCAAGATCTACTAGAGGCGGGTTAAATCCCTCTCTACATTGAAAGTGTACTTAGCAACCATATCTGCATGCCATGTCCCCAGTGACTCAGCATCCCCGGGTACTCATATACTGGCAACCCGTTTTCTAAAGGGTGCTCAGTGGTTACCTCCTCCTATAAAGTACGTCCTCCCTGAATGGAGTCTAGACGTGGTACTGGAGGCTCTCACTAAGGCCCCATTTGAGCCCATACATTCCATAGAGTATCTCTCTATGAAGACAGCCTTTCTATTAGCTATCACCTCCGCTAAGCTGGTCAGTGAGCTACAGGCACTGTCCGTGCACAGTTCCTGTATGTGTATTTGGGACAATGGAAATGGTATTGTTGCACAGGAACCCTGCTTTCCTCCCTAAGGTGATTACAGCTTTTCAATTGAGTCACTCAGTGGAACTAGAGGCTTTCCATCCCCCTCCCTTTGCGGAGGAGATAGATGGGAGATTGAATTCCCTCTGCCCGGTCCGGGCATTGAGATGCTATGTGGATAGAACGAGAGCACTGCGTCAGTCTGACCAGCTCATTGTATGTCATGGTGAACGGCCCCGAGGTCAAACCACCTCTAAGCAGCGACTGTCCCATTGGATTGTAGACACGGTTTCGACTGCGTATACTAATGTCTGCCTATCCCCAGCTGGGAGGGTGGCCGCGCACTCTACCAGAGGTGTGGCTACGTCATGGGCCCTCTTTAGAGGTGCCTCATTGACTGATATTTGTACTGCGGCTAGCTGGGCTACTCCGCATACATTTACCAGGTTCTACCGATTTAATGTCATAGATCCCTCTATGCCTTCAATAGGCACTAGGGTCCTTGAGGTTGCACGCTCACACCATCAACACTAGGTGGCGGTAGCGAGATGTCCCTCATATGCTGTCCGCTCATTCTCCCTCGCGACGGCTTTGGTATACTTTCCCAAAAGTATTGTTTTGGCGGTCATCTTCGAATTGAAAGGGAATGATAGGTTACGGATGTAACCCTGGTTCCCTGAAAGAGGAGACAACCACCAACCTTGCGAGGTCGCATCACTCGCATTCGCGGGTTCAATGCAAAAGAGACTGAGATCTCCACAGAGTGACTATTTATTACCTCGGGAGGCGGGACCGAGGATGTCACTCCACAGAGGGGCCTATTGGCAGCTTTGATATAAAATGCTCAGTAAATACCTGACAAGCAGGCATATCCCAAAAGTATTGTTTTGACAGTCATCTTCACTTTCAGAGAATCAGGGTTACATCTGTAACCTATCTTCTAAAACACAGAGTAACTATGAGGCACACAGATATAGAGAACATTTCTGAATTCCTAAAAACTGATTTCTTGTCAGAAATCCGTGTGCTGACTGACCCTTATTCACGAGTGCTTTTTACTGCATATAATTCATTATGTCATAATATTTTGCCAGAAGACTTGCATTTTTTTGTTTTGTTTCAAAGAATAGATGTAAAGAAACGTTTTAAAGCTATAAAATTGAACAGTCACCATATTACTTTTTTTCTGTATGCCATAGAAGGCTAAAGAAAGCAGACAAATTTTTTCTAAGAATTAATTCTGAGGACGCCCATGCCAACTTAGACACATTATTACACCCTCTTACCTTTTCTGTATAGTAGTTGACATTATCCGAACTGCAGTTAGCTAGACCAGTGGACACATGAAGTGATAAGGTATCAGAAAACTATGACAAGCCATATGATCCTTTAGAGATATCTCAAATTCATTTAGAGACATCTCTTCATATTGTAAGATAGCTGTATAATTTCCAGATATCTCTAAACGTTTTGCTATCTGTAAATCAATTATAGAGATTTCTAAAAAAATGAAATAAATATATCTCAAATTGATTTACAGATACAATTGCATTTTAAGATATCTCTAAATGATTGCCATAGAAAACGGCAGCAACCTCTCATCTAGTGTCGGCATATTCCAAATGTAAGTGTTTAATTCAATGAAAGAACCGAAACATCTTCAGAGATAATGTTGTTACTGCTAATAAGTGTAATTATAAAATTATACAAAGTAAATATATCTGGACTCTGATACTAAAGACAAGAGAATGAGAGAGAAGCAAGCCGAGATGACTAAGGTAATTATAATACTAATGTATCAATATTTTGATTTTAAAAGGTTATGGAGTACATCCTAATAAAAATCATCTCTCTCCTCCAAAGCGTAGTGTGTTGTGACGTCATATGAATCGCCACACTTCTCTCGTAAAAGTTCCTGTTTTCTCCAGCAGGTGCCGCACATAAGTATATTATTTTAACTCCAACCGGAAACGTGAATAGTTGGAATCGTAAAGCAACAAGAAGCTGTGACTATACTTTTATCTGGAGTAAAACCAAGCCTTTGACATCAAAATGTCTGGATCATCAACCGTGAATACAATGAAGAAAGTCGTGCAGCAGTTGCGATTTGAAGCAAGTATAAACAGAGTAAAGGTAAGCTGAAGATAGAAAAGCGAACCCGTTTGGAAGTGAGTTTACAGCAGGGCGTGGGGACCATGGTGCTTTCGCTGCCATAGTTCTTTGTGGTCGATTTTATTAAGTTGTTTTTTTCCAGCTCCATGTGTAGTACAAATTAAACTATAATACTGCTTAAAATAAAGAAATACATATGTGTAAAACGAACAATACTATATATATATATATATATATATATATATATATATATATATATATATATATTTAAAAGAAAACACTGATTTCGAAAGTTTACATTCATTTTTTTTTAAATGTTTTTAAGTTGACTGTATTCGACAGTGAGACGATGCCAAACAAACCAGTGAATACGTATGTCGTGCTCAATCTTATTAATCCAGTTGTTCCTAGGTTAAACAATCCTGGTATTTTAATAGAATACAGCCCGTTTCCCGAGATTTCCTGTTAAGTGCATTTGGGCGATTTTTCTTTCTTTTTATAGGCTTTCCTCATCTTAACCATCCTTTTGGTAAAACATTCTCCCCCAATCAGAACAATTTTGTGTGTCAACGGAGAACAGCTGCTAGAAAATCAATAATTACAAAAAACTGCCCTATTTTCGAATGCCACATTTTAATACAGTGCCAATGTGCCACGATGCAGCGGACAGTTCCAGCTATACAGACGTTTCTGAATACTCATATATTCCCTTTTCTCTCCCTCAGGTGTCCAAGGCCGCCGCTGAACTGCAGCAGTTTTGCTTACAGAATGCCCACCAGGACCCTTTGCTGACAGGGGTGTCTTCCAGCACAAACCCATTCAGACCGCAGAAAGTGTGCGCGTTTTTGTAGCTCAAATACTCGGCTTTTTCTTTCGCTGGTAAGGGCTTTAAGAATACTTACAAACAGCATAAATGTCAATGTTTAAAAAAAAAAAAAAAAAGTAGTATTCAAACAAACCATCTGTTTCCACACAGTATTGTTTTTCCTTACGACTAAGTAATTTGCATAGCAGAACGGTTGCAGACAACCGACTGAATTGGTTAGTGGTATGCAAATACAATCATCTTCATTAGATTACTGTAAAACGTCTGTCCTGTCACTGGAAAGTCAGCCTTGCCACGTTAAAATGTAGTTTTTAGCATTCCAATCAGGTACATTTCTAAACCATTGGTTTAAAAACAAGTCCTAGGTCTTGGCCAAAATAATAGCCAGGTTATTAAAAATGAGCTTGGTTTTAGCATTTACTGTAGCCAAGGTCTGAAAATGTCTACCAGGTATTTAAATTGGAAGCAATGTTGATAAGTTGTTTGCTTTCCACAACTGGCCCAGATGAATTTGGTAATGCATGCTAACTTTTTTTCCCCTTTTCTTGCAGGTTTATAATGCCTGATCTTCACAAACAAATTCTGTCGCCACCTCCCTCGGTGTCTGAGAAGACCATTACATGAACCATTATTTCAAGTCTTAATGCCGGTTCTCAATGTTTTTTAAAACATATGCTTACCTGACCACTTATTTTTTCTGTACCTGCCTCTTCAGCTTTAGTTGCCTTATCTTTTAATGAAGAACCAGTTATGTATATATTTTATTTGGAAAATGAATTTAACAAAAGGGCCTGTGAACAGATGTATTTCAATAATATTTGCTTAAGTATTTACACTTGTGGGCTGATCAATATTTGGTAAAACTATAGCCAATGTTTGTATCGCTGCCTTCCAGTAAAGCAGGTAAATCTGAAGAAAATACTGTCCCAATTTTGACTGGAACCAAACTGGATTTACCTCTTAATCCAATGCTCAAGTCTTGATTGATGGCAATTTCTGACCAATGTGTGCTTAGATTCAAGTCTGCCGTGGGGATCAATGCAGTGATACGTTGATGCTTTTACATGTTCCAGCACTGCATTCATCAGTTGTGGTGGGGAGGTGATGACTGAATTGAACAAAACTGCATACAGTGGTTGTAATAGAAATTTCACTTCACTTTGTAGAATATTCGTTTACTGTTTGCTATTTGAAGCCTGCTGACAACATGGTTCCTTTTAAAATAAAATTAGTTAAATGTCACATCAGAACTTTTCTTTTTTGAAAATTATTTTTATGCAAGTTGTTTCACCAAAGGAGACACTTCAGTTATTGTGTGGAATAGGACCAATTTTACACTCATCAAAAATATAACTTTGAAAAAAAAAAAAAAATGTACACAATAAGATACACAACAGTTTAATACAACAAGTAAGATCTGTTACATAACATGAACATACAGTCCAGAAAGAAAAAAAGCCAAAATAAATAACCTTTTATTTGCTTAAAAATATCAGTTGGGTAGGTTGGTTTAGTACTTCTTTAATTTTACATGAACAGCAGCTTACTTTGGCATGTTGTTATCCAATTAGAAAGATCTCCAAATATTAATATCATCAATTAAATTAGGTGTTTTAAAGATCTACAACCTTTATAAATTAAAGAAATGTGAATGCAGCTTGTTTTTTTTTTTAATGAAAACACCACATCTGTAAAGCTATTATTATTTATTTCTTAGCAGACACCCTTATCCAGGGCGACTTACAGTCTTAAACAAAAATACATTTCAAGAATCACAGAATACATTGACTTTGGTTCTAGCAAGTACAAGTATGACAAAATACGATTCAATAACGGAGCAGATAATAGTGTCAGTGATAGTTACATCAGGATATGATTAAATACAAAATACTACAGATTAAATAACACTTGACAGATTACAGTACTCTAAAGTACAGGATTAAATGCAGTAAAATAGTGGGCAGATAAGAGCAAGTAAAGCGCATTTAAAGAAGAGTGATAAGTGTCCAGAGGGAAAAAAAGGTGCTGTCTGAAGAGGTGAGTCCCGAGGAGGTGCCGGAAAATGGTCAGGGACTAGGCAGTCTTGACATCTGTAGGAAGGTCATTCCACCACTGCGGGGCGAGGGTGGAGAAGGAGCGGGCTCTGGAGACGGAAGCATAGAGGAGGTAGCGCCAGTCTTCTAGTGCAGGAGGAGTGGAGAGGTCAAGTGGGGGTGTAAGGAGAGATGAGGCTCTGGAGGTAGCTGGGTGCAGTCTGGTCAAGGCATCTGTAAGCTAGTACAAGAGTCTTGAACTGGATGTGAGCGGTGATCGGGAGTGAGCAGAGCAGTGGAGTTGCGTGGGAGAAGCGAGGCAGAGAGAACACCAGACGAGCAGCGGACTTCTAGATGAGCTGCAGCGGACGGGTGGCGGACGTAGGGAGGCCAGCCAGAAGGGAGTTGCAATAGTCTTGGCGAGAGAGTACCAGCTAACCTTTTTATTACAATTATTATAAGATAGTATAATACTAGTAAAGCCATAAATATTTGCAAGCTTTTTATTATGCGTTTTTCATGTATGAAAAAAAAAACCCGCAAACATTTTTGGCACGAATATCAAATTCCACTAACAATACATACTTCGTATATTGTAACAGGTCGCTAACATTTCTGGAGCAAAATAGGTTATATGGGTGATTCTTCAAATACTTTGGCCACAAACATGTATGGCTTTACTGTATCTTGTAGCACAATACTTTGCTTTCTGTCAGTTCAGTATACGCACCAGCAGAGCTGGATCATTATATTAAGAACTGGCAATATTTAAATGAAATGGGTGATAATGCCTCTGGAAGTGAAGACCAACACAATTAAAAATCGTTTCAAGTCAAGCTGTTTTTAGAAGATTAACTAAATCGATCTGAATCTGTTCATACACCACCAGTTATTTATTTCCAACTGCAAAATCACTCTGGAGATTTGCTACACCCCAATGTGTCCATATGTTCCCTCACATTAGCACAGGCTGGTCAAAATAGGGAAGGGAAGAAGTATGTGGTTGTGTGGGATCAGCAGCTACTCAAAACCCATTTTAGGTTTTGTTCACTCCACAAGCAACTGATGAGATAACAGGGTTAGGTTAAACCCTTTTTGCTCCATAGGGAGCATAGGTCATCCACTTTGATCCTCTATGTGGCTCTGTCTTATGTGGCTCTGTTTTGGGCTAGTTTCTCCAGTTCCTTCAGTTCTGCCTCTGTGGACCTCCTCCAGCTGTTTCTTGGTCTTCCGGGTTTTCTTTTCCCTTGTGGGTTCCAAGTTAGTGACTGTCTGGTTATGTTTATTGTTGGTTTTCTGCATGTATGTCCAATCCAGCACCACTTCTTTTGATTTGTCTTTCTATGACTTGTGTTCTTTCCCCAGAGATCTTTGTTCCTGATGGTGTTTGGCCAATTCCTAAGATGGTTCTGAGGCATTTATTTATGAAAGCTTGCAGTCTGTTTTTTGATGCCTTTGTTGTCCGCCATGTTTCTGCTCCATACAACAGCACTGATTTTACATTAGTATTAAAATGCAGAGCTTTGTTTTAGCTGAAATGTTTTTTGAGTTCCAGATAGGCTTAAGCATGATAAATGCTGCTCTTGCTTTTCCTATTCTCATTTGGATGTCTTTGTCTGCTCCTCCATCCTTCCCTATGACACTTACCAGCTAGGTAAAGGAGCTTACCTCTTGTAGCTTCTCCCCATCCAGAACGATACAGTCTTCTTTTAAATTACTGATATGCATCACCTTAGTTTTGGCTTTGTTAATGGCGAGCCCCGTTTTGGCTGCTGTTCTTGCCAACTCAGTGACTTTCCACTGCATTTGTTGGTGTGTGTGTGATATTAGAGCAATATCACCTGCATAATCCAAGTCGTCCAGTTGTGACCAGAGTGACCATTGTACCCCCAGTCTTTGGCCTTCTGTGATGAGATAACAGAAACAAAGGCAATGGTTCATATCTCAAAAGCATATCCTAAAGTGAGCATTGTTACAGGTCTATATCACTCATAGTATAGTACATGAAAAAACAACGTAATTACAAGATACACATACACATTTAAAAACTGAAGCTGTAGTTGCTTTATTGTCAAGTTCTAGCCAGTTGGGTTCTTTGTTTGTTTCCACTTTCTTTCTTTTTACAAGTGGAAATTTCTTCTGCAGCTGTCCATCTCATGGCGCTAAAAATAATGCAGAAACATTTAAAGCTATATAGTTTTACATTATTAATCAAATATTCTTTAGCGCATTTCAAAATGAAACCTTTTTATTTTAATATTTTCAATAAAAAGTAACCTCACCTTATGAACCCATTCATACACTCCAAATTAGGAGTCAAACGTTCCTTTCTGAAGAGATCGGAGTTTCAAGGTGAATCACGGTCCCAACTCCTGGATTCCCACTCTTGTCATTCTTAAAGATGTATCTTGAAAATGAAAAACAGGTTATTCACAGAAGTTCTCACATAGCAAGAACTGAATAGAAGCCTAAAAGTACCAAGCATTCAGTGCATCAGTTTTATTAATAAGGCTACTTCACATAACTGAGCCAATTAACCTCAATACAAATATTGATATTTCATGCAGTTTGAGGGTTTCTAACAAGAGTTTGATTTCTCTAGATAGGAGCGAGAAAAAGGCATACCTGTGGTATCTAAAAAAGATGTAATCTCTTTGTTTTCCAATTACAAAGATCTACCTGCCGTCCAAAAAAATTGGGGTCATGAGGGAAGAGGGAAGCAAACATTCCGATGGATTGGCCCAGACATGTAGTGGTTATTGAGGATCACCTCAGGCACATGCTCTGTGGGTTCCTTGCCTTTTCGCTGAAACTGAAATAAATAAAAGGAGAAACAAATCAGAAAAAGGATATTAAAATGAACACATATATAACACAAGGATTAAAGCTTGCGAATAGTATATATATATATATATATATATATATATATATATATATATACACACACACACACACACACACACACACAGTACTGTGCAAAAGTTTTAGGCAGGTGTGAAAAAATGCTGTAAAGTAAGAATGCTTTCAAAAAGACATGTTAATAGATTATATTTATCAATTAACTAAATGCAAAATGAAGGAACAGAAGAAAAATCTAAATCAAATCCATATTTGGTGTGACCACCCTTTGCCTTCAAAACAGCATCAATTCTTCTAGGTACACTTGCACAAAGTCAGGGATTTTGTAGGCATATAGTTAGGTGTATGATTAAACAATTATACCAAACAGGTGCTAATGATCATCAATTCAATATGTAGGTTGAAACACAATCATTAACTGAAACAGAAACAGCTGTGTAGGAGGAATAAAACTGGGTGAGGAACAGCCAAACTCAGCTAACAAGGTGAGGTTGCTGAAGACAGTTTACTGTCAAAAGTCATACACCATGGCAAGACTGAGCACAGCAACAAGACACAAGGTAGTTATACTGCATCAGCAAGGTCTCTCCCAGGCAGAAATTTCAAGGCAGACAGGGGTTTCCAGATGTGCTGTCCAAGCTCTTTTGAAGAAGCACAAAGAAACGGGCAACGTTGAGGACCGTAGAGGCAGTGGTCGGCTAAGGAAACTTACTGCAGCAGATGAAAGACACATCATGCTTACTTCCCTTCGCAATCGGAAGATGGCCAGCAGTGCCATCAGCTCAGAATTGGCAGAAAACAGTGGGACCCTGGTACACCCATCTACTGTCCGGAGAAGTCTGGTCAGAAGTGGCCTTCATGGAAGACTTGCGGCCAAAAAGCCATACCTCCGACGTGGAAACAAGGCCAAGCGACTCAACTATGCATGAAAACACAGGAACTGGGGTGCAGAAAAATGGCAGCAGGAGCTCTGGACTGATGAGTCAAAATTTGAAATATTTGGCTGTAGCAGAAGGCAGTTTGTTCGCCAAAGGGCTGGAGAGCGGTACACGAATGATTGTCTGCAGGCAACAGTGAAGCATGGTGGAGGTTCCTTGCAAGTTTGGGGCTACATTTCTGCAAATGGAGTTGGGGATTTGGTCAGAATTAATGGTCTCCTCAATGCTGAGAAGTACAGGCAGATACTTATCCATCATGCAATACCATCAGGGAGGCATCTGATTGGCCCCAAATTTATTCTGCAGCATGACAACGACCCCAAACATACAGCAAAAGTCATTAAGAACTATCTTCAGCGTAAAGAAGAACAAGGAGTCCTGGAAGTGATGGTATGGCCCCCACAGAGCCCTGATCTCAACATCATCGAGTCTGTCTGGGATTACATGAAGAGAGAGAAGCAACTGAGGCTGCCTAAATCCACAGAAGAACTGTGGTTAGTTCTCCAAGATGTTTGGTCCAACCTACCTGCCGAGTTCTTTCAAAAACTGTGTGCAAGTGTACCTAGAAGAATTGATGCTGTTTTGAAGGCAAAGGGTGGTCACACCAAATATTGATTAGATGTAGATATTTCTTCTGTTCACTCACTTTGCATTTTGTTAATTGATAAATATAAACTATTAACGTGTCTATTTTTTATTTAACGTGTCTATTTTTTTTCACACCTACCTAAAACTTTTGCACAGTACTGTAATATATATATATATATATATATATATATATATATATATATATATATATATATATATTGTAACCCGGCCGGCACTCACGGTCGTTCGTTTGCCCCTTTCAAAGCAGACCCAGGACACAGGAAATGGATTTTCAAGCGCGGTGGTGCTATTTTTAATAAACACAAAAATAAACACAAAACAAAACCTAACTCAATTTTGGAGTACTTACTAAACGGGTTATTCCCTGACTAACTTGCAGGACGGCTAAGCCGTTTACCTGGCACCACGGAACATAAACCAAAACCACACAGGTTTAACACAGCACATACTTCTTTTATGACTGCTCGGAAGCAGAGCACCTCTCTTCTGCTTCCTTCTACTCAGCAGCCCCGTGCAGACTGACTGCACATCTTAAATACCCCTGCACCTGGTACTAATTGATAATAACTACCAGGTGCGGGTGATAATTAAACAAATAAAACAATTAATTTAAACAAAATGTGCATTCGCAATTGTTTTTGGCAGGGAAGATCTTAACCCCCCTCCCTGCCGTGTTACACTATATATATATATATATATATATATATATATATATATATAGTACCCTTGAGCAAGGTACTTTACCTAGATTGCTCCAGTAAAAACCCAACTGTATAAATGGGTAATTGTATGTAAAAATAATGTGATATCTTGTAACAATTGTAAGTCGTCTTGGATAAGGGCGTCTGTTAAGAAAGAAATAATAATAATAATATATCGGCCCGAATACCTACTTTTTGAGCAGGGTTCGGATTCGGCCAAACCACTTAGGATTTGGTGAACCGAATCCAAATCTTTTATCTGCTCTGACGCACATCCATTTTAACACATCCCTCCAATGTGTGCAGTTCTTCTTTAAATAAAAGACACGGATCCGGTATTGAACGTAACTGTTGTATTTAATAACAAGAACATGTCTGATGAACTCTGTCGCGGCTCTCAACTCCCTAAATTATTGGTGGCGCGCGCACGCACTAAACACACGCAGCTGCTGAATGCAAACATACCCCCATATGCAACAGCACAGTCACATCACACTTTTCATGGAGTAAAGTTATGCAGTAAACCTGTAATATATACTGTTGTAGACTTTTGTGCTTTGTTGCTTTGTCTGTCAAACGTGCGCTAGAGATCATACTGAGATAAAAAAAATAATAATAATAAAAATCCATGCACAGAAATATATATTTTTTTGTAACTTTACAACTGTCAAATGTGCAAGTTGTTGTTGAACAATATGCTTTAGTAAATTAAATTACGTTACTGTAATGTGCCAATACAAGTTGAACCATTTGGGAACTGCTGTGTTTTATTAAAATATTTCTAAAACTATTTCATAGACTATTTGGTATGTGTTACACACACAGTGCATTTAAATCAACGTGGGTTTTATTTCACAGGGAGATTCACGTCACTCATCACGGTAATGTTTTCCTCATAGCTCTCAGATAGGGTTGTCAACAGGCTCCAGAATCTTGGGACATTTTAAGGCAGGTCAGATTTTTCAACTCACCTCTCCAAACTGCAATGTATTCGACATGTAAAGTGAGTGTGAATTGCTTAAGCAGTTTAGTAAATGTATTTAATTGTGGTGGCGATTCTATCCGGAGAGCCTCGTAACAATGAATAATCGTATTGCTTGAATTTTTTAATACAGTAAACAATATCTATCAAAAGAGCGCAACACCATTATTATTGATAGCTTTGCACTAACCTGCACTCTTTCATTTAACTTTGTGGCAGCAGGTAAAGTTTCTATTTGTTTAATATGTCTTGCTTCACACAGTCCCGCCCAGTCATAGACTCAGAAAGCCAATCAGCTGCTTTATAGGTCTGATTGATGGAAACAATCCACGCAGGCAGGTGTGTGCTTTTGGTAACTGTAGCAGGGCAGGAGCCCTGCACATGAAGAGTGGGTTTTGTGTATATATACTGTAAATAGTATTGCGTAAATGTGTTCATTATTATAAATGATTAATGAAGTACCTGACGGCCCTGTGATTGCCAGCTGTGGTTAAATCAGCAGGTAGGTGTCTTCCAGTACTGCGTCAGGTATAAAGAGGTCCTGTTTGTTCACCTCAGGGCTGCTGCAAAGCCACGGACAATGGGCTGAACACCGTCCACACTACCCAGACATGGAGACCTGGCTGTTTATTTATTTAGCAGACGCCTTTATCCAAGGCGAATTACAGAGACTAGGGTGTGTGAACTATGCATCAGCTGCAGAGTCACTTACAATTACATCTCACCCGAAAGACGGAGCACAAGGAGGTTAAGTGACTGAGGTGGGATTTGAACCAGGGACCTCGTGGTTACAAGCCCTTTTCTTTAACCACTGGACCACACAGCCTCCTATATGGCTGTGTAATCCTGAGCACCGCGAGAGTGACCCGGGATCAGAAGCGAAACCGCCGACGGCCCTGCTAGTAGTTGGAGTCGGGGTTTGGTTATAATTGAACAGAGAAGATTAGTTCAGGGATTGTAGATCCCACTAATGTATAGTGAGTGAGGTGTATAAAGCGGGAGTAGCGCACACCGTTTTTACAGCACCTTTATTTTCATAGTTTTTTGTACTGTGTTTTGTTTGTCTTTGTACAGCTTGCTGTATGTGTCCTCTCTGCGATACCATCTTTGGTAATGTCACATGACCCCTTGTTTATTTACTTTGTTTGCATTAATAAATCCTGCGCGCCTGTGAAGCGTGTCAACTTCAACCTCTGTCTTGATCTCCTGCCTGTCACTCAGCAGCGAATACATGCACCCACAAGCAATTGCCCTGTTACAGTAATAATTAAGTAAAACAATTAAATTAATTTAGCGACAGTTCGCACAATTCACACTCACTTTGCTTAATATATTTTAGTTTAGAGAGGCAAGTTACAAAACCTGACCTGCCTTAAAGTGTCCCGAGATTCTGGAGCCTGTTGGCAACCCTACTCTCAGATCAGGTGACACAGGTTGAAACGTCATTAAAGAAAATAGTGGATTATGGCAAAGATGCAGCTCTCCTTTCTTGTAAAGGTAAAGTAAACGGTTCTGTATTTTGACATTTCTGTTGTGGGGGAGGGGGCTAGCAGTAAATTGTGTAAGTTTCAAACTGAAATCTTATTCAGGGATAGATTTCCATTTGGTATTAAAAATACTATTAACTAAAAGACTCAAAACTATAGATTGTGCACGTCCCGTATAAGTAGCTGCCAGTCTGTTTTTCATTCAACAGTTTCCTTCAGTTTTCTTGGCAGTTTTTGTAGATTTGGTATTCGGCTGAATCTTTTGAGATGGATTCGGCCGAATCCCAAAAACTTGGATTCGGTGCATCCCTAACTATAAATTTATGTCACCGTTTAAAATTATTTTCAGTATATCTGAGAATGACTGCTCTACACAATACCTGCCTGGCTAAGACTACCCGGGAGTTTTATCATTTTTGATTTGCTGCCTAGGTAAAAATATACATTGAATATACAAAAGTAAACCAACAAGAGAAGACATATTGCACATCAGAAACTGTCAACTTATATTACTGCACCTTTTTCCACAGCTCCTTTATACCACAAAGCCATCTGGAACCCACAGTACTGTTTACTGTATAGTGTACGAATATTTCTCTCACAGTAAAAGCAGACAGGCAAGGCGCTTACCTCTTCATCCTGGGGGTCTACAGTCGTCTCATCATAAACCTTCTGGTTTTCAACTGTCTTTGGAACTTTTTTGGGGGGTGCCTTTACATATACATATACAGTGCCTTGCATAAGTATTCACCCCCCGTGGACTTTTCCACATTTTGTAGTGTTACAACCTGGAATTAAAATGGATTTAATTAGGATTTTTACCATTTGATTTACACAACATACTTAACACTTTGAAGGTATAAAATATTTTTTTATTGCGACACAAAAGTTAATTAAACAAAAAAAAAAGACATTTGTTGGTTGCATACTTGCTCTTATTGTATTACTTGTATTGTAACACTTGAAATGTATTTGCTTATGATTGTAAGTCGCCCTGGATAAGGGCGTCTGCTAAGAAATAAATAATAATAATAATAATAATAATAATAATAATAATTCACCCCCCTGAGTCAATACTTGGTAGAAGCACCTTTGGCAGCAATTACAGCTGTGAGTCTTTTTGGGTAAGTCTCTACCAGCTTTGCACATCTGGATCCTGCAATTTTTGCCCATTCTTCTTGGCAAAATTGCTCAAGCTCTGTCAAGTTGGATGGGGACCGTTGGTGAACAGCAATTTTCAAGTCTTGCCACAGATTCTCAATCGGATTGAGGTCTGGGCTTTGACTGGGCCATTCTAAGACATTCAGGTTCTTGTTTTTAAACCACTCCAGTGTAGCTTTGGCTGTGTGTTTAGGGTCATTGTCCTGCTGGAAGGTGAACCTCCGCCCCAGTCCCAGGTCTCTTGCAGACTGAAACATGTTTTCCTCTAGAATTTCCCTGTATTTGGCTCCATCCATCTTGCCCTCAATCCTGACCAGTTTCCCAGTCCCTGCCGATGAAAAGCATCCCCATAACATGATGCTGCCACCACCATGCTTCATCGTGGGCTTGGTGTTCTCAGGGTGATGAGCAGTGCTGACTTTGCGCCACACATAGCGTTTTGCGCTAAGGCCAAAAAGTTCAATTTTGGTCTCATCAGACCAGAGAACATTTCAATTCCAAACAGGATTTGATATGGGTTTTTTTCAGCAATGGCTTTCTTCTCGCCACTCTGTGGAGCGTCCAGGTTATAGTTGTCCCATGGACAGTTTCTCCCATCTCAGCTGTGGATCTCTCTACTCCTTCAGAGTTACCATCGGCCACTTGGTTGCTTGTCTGACTAATGCCCTCCTTACCTGGTCACTGAGTTTTGGTGGACGGCCTTCTCTAGGCAGAGTCGCGGTTGTACCATATTCTTTCCATTTTTTAATAATGGATTTAACGGTGCTCCGGGGGATGTTCAAAGTTTGGGATATTTTTTTATAACCCAACCCTGATTGGTGCTTCTCCAGAACTTTATCCCGGACTTGTTTTGATAGCTCCTTGGTGTTCATGATGCTGTTTATTTAGATATGCTCTCTAACAAACTTTGGGGCCTTCCAGAAACAGGTGTATTTAATCTGAGATCATGTGACACTTTAATTACACACAGGTGGACTCCATTCAACTAATTATGTGACTTCTGAAGGCAATTGGTTGCACCAGAGCTTATTTAGGGGTGTGTGGCAATGTGGCCACGCCCTTGTGCGTAGTTTGTGTTATATGTTGTATGTTACATGTTGCGTGTAAATGTTGGTGTATAGAGATGGTACACGGGATATAAATGGATCTGTGTTTCACGTGTATTTAAAAATGTAGATTTGTATTTAGGCACGAGGATGGCACAAATCACTTCACGTGCTGGTTAAAATGTAATGTGTGATCACGGGAGTGCACTTTAATTAATTCACGTGCAGTTGTACCAAGATTCCAATTGAATGATTGACTAGCAATCGAGTCTCGGTACAACTGCATAAAAGCAGCATGTTTTCACTCACTCAGGGTTGGGTGTTCGTGAGTGGATGAGAGAGAAGGAGAAATAAAAGCTTGAGTTCAGAGAACAACTGCTACAGCGTGCTGGAAGTGCCAGCACGGTACTTGTTAACGTTCATCCACTTGTTTTGTGCGTTAGTTCGTTTTGTTTACCTGTTTATTTTGGCCACAAGTGCCGTGTCCTGTTTTCTGTTTGTTCAACCTTTTTATGTATTGGTTATTAAACGCTGAGTGCAGCCATTGCACTCAGTTTCACTCATCACCACTGTCTGTCTGTGTGCTTTCTTCCGGGTCTGACGTGTCACTACCAGCCAGCATTGTGACAGGGTGTCACAGCAAAGGGGTTGAATACTTATGCAATGAAGACTTTTCAGTTTTTTATTTGTAAATAATTTTGAAAAATATGTAGATTTTTCCCCCCACTTTGACATTATGGACTATTTTGTGTAGATCAGTGACAAAAAATCCAAATTAAATCAATTTTAATTCCAGGTTGTAACACTACAAAATGTGGAAAAGTCCAAGGGGGGTGAATACTTATGCAAGGCACTGTACATTTAAAAAAAAAAAATTAAAAAAATAATCACATTTGAGACCACCTCTAGATTTACATATTTAATGACCATCATCGCCTACAAAACATAGGACCTCGTGAATGTACTTGCATACAAATGATGTATTTAATATTTCCTTCCGTGTTTAACCAGTTACTTTATCTGTCTTAATAAATGTGCTTATTTCTGGTTGAGAACAATTAAAAATCAATGCTCTTACCAGGTCTACTCCCAATTGGATAAACAGTTCTAAAATAAATGTAAAAATCCAAATGTGACATCAGAGATAAGAATGGTCTTGATCAGCGAGGTCCCAGTGCATACAGAAACCACAGTATCTCCCAGTTCTTTAATTTCCCAGCTCTTTATATAAAACTGTGTAACATGCAAGTACCAAGAGGAAGACTGTCAAGCAATAGTACATATCCTGTGATTCTGTTACTTTAAGAACGTAGAATGACCACGTATCATCATCACAATCGAGTAAGCAAATGTAAAAAGTAATGTGTGACAAAACAAAATCAAATAAAAAAAAGTTACTTTACCTTGTCTCGTCTTTTTCCTTTCCTTCTTCAATGCTAACTTTTCCTAAGAGAAAACACACACATATAGAGAGCGAGAGCGAGAGCGAGAGATTACAAACTCTTTGTTTACAGTCTTGGCGTTGGTTCTGATGCAAAGCAAAGGGGCAATAAATACCACAGAGTGTACATGACAGCATCATATCATCAGTGAAAATAGTCGTATTTATCATTTGTATGTAAAGAAAACGTATTTAGATAATGTGCTATATAAGTAATTGCATACTGTAAAAACGAACTGTAACATACACACTGGAGTTTGAGTAAATACCCTACATCAACTTCAGACCAGTTTCATATGACAAGTGCCGACAAAGGCAACACTATGTGAACGGTACTCGGATGCATTTACAGACTGTATTCACATAACTCGTGCTGGTTAGTGAGTCAATAACATGCATTTGATTTTAACAGCATACCTTTCGTTTTTACTGTTTAAATTTCAAAAACATGAAATGCCTTCGTTGTTTATTTTTGATCTCTGACACGCTGAATGTTGGTGGAAAATGCATCTCCGGGGGTTGCTCGTCGGTCTCTGCTTTCTCCACTCCTTCCTTCGTTTCTCCGTTTTCTTTCTGTGGGTTCTTTCCCTTTATTTTTAAGTTTTTTTGCGTGTTCTTGGGTAAGCAAGTCTCCCTCTGCTTCTTTCACGTCCATGCTTACTATTTTTCTGTCACATGTTTCACTTTTTTCACCTTTCCTCTACGAACCGGATCTTCCTTTCCCAATTCCAAGTTCCAAAAAAGGAACTCTTGCACCACTCAGTGTAGTGGAAGAACAACAACAGATGAGGTCCGTAGTACAGTATTTGTTTGTTGTACAGTACATTATACAGTACAATACTGTACAGTCACGCATAACACTTATTTATCAGATTATAAAAGTGCGTAAAACCAATAGTATTTTATCATCCTATCAATGAATCTTTTGCTGGACTTTGTCAAAAGCTTTCTGGAAATCTAAATAAACCATTTCATATTAATGTACTATTTCATGTATTGTGCTACTATCATGTATTATGCATTTCTCTTTATTTAAAGTATGGATGCTCTTGTTGTTATTATTATTTATTTCTTAGCAGACACCCTTATCCAGGGCGACTTACAATTGTAACAAGATATCACATTATTTTTTTTTTTTACACACAATTACCCATTTATACAGTTGGGTTTTTACTGGAGCAATCTAGGTAAAGTACCTTGCTCAAGGGTACAGCAGCAGTGTCCCCCACCTGGGATTGAACCCATGACCCTCCAGTCAAGAGTCCATAGCCCTAACCACTACTCCACACTGCTGCCCTTGTACTGCATCTTGTAAAGCGATTTGTGATGGTGGTCCACTATGAAAGGCGCTATATAAAATAAAGTGATTGATTGATATGCTTTGCAATTATCCATTGTCTATGTTGCATCCTTAAAAAAATCAAGCAGGTTAGTTAGACACGATCTCCCTTTCCTGAAACCATGTTGACTGTCTCCCAGGATACTGTTACCATATAGGTAATTTTCCATTTTGGATCTTATTATAGTTTACATATAATAGAAGTCAGGCTTATTGGTCTGTTACCTGGTTCGGTTTTGTCTCCCTTTTTGTGGATGATGCAGGACTGACGTCAGGGGAGGTGCAAGGGATGCAACTGCACCAGGACCCAGCCTTTTTTTTCTGAGCCCACTTTAATGACTACACGTAAAAAAAAAAAATATATATATATATATATATATATATATATATATATATATATATATATATATATATATATATATATATATATATATATACATACAGCTCTGGAAAAAATTAAGAGACCACTGCAACATTATCAGTTTCTCTGGTTTTGCTATTTATAGGTATGTGTTTGGGTAAAATGAACATTTTTGTTTTATTCTATAAACTACTGACAACATTTCTCCCAAATTCCAAATAAAAATATTGTCATTTAGAGCATTTATTTGCAGAAAATGACAACTGGTCAAAATAACAAAAAAGATGCAGTGTTGTCAGACCTTGAATAATGCAAAGAAAATAAGTTCATATTCATTTTTAAACAACACAATACTAATGTTTTAACTTAGGAAGAGTTCAGAAATCAATATTTGGTGGAATAACCCTGATTTTCAAGCACAGCTTTCATGCGTCTTGGCATGCTCTCCACCAGTCTTTCACATTGATGTTGGGTGACTTTATGCCACTCCTGGCGCAAAAATTCAAGCAGCTCGGCTTTGTTTGATGGCTTGTGACCATCCATCTTCCTCTTGATCACATTCCAGAGGTTTTCAATGGGGTTCAGGTCTGGAGATTGGGCTGGCCATGACAGGGTCTTGATCTGGTGGTCCTCCATCCACACCTTGATTGACCTGGCTGTGTGGCATGGAGCATTGTCCTGCTGGAAAAACCAATCCTCAGAGTTGGGGAACATTGTCAGAGCAGAAGGAAGCAAGTTTTCTTCCAGGACAACCTTGTACTTGGCTTGATTCATGCCAAAGCTGCCCGATTCTAGCCTTGCTGAAGCACCCCCAGATCATAACCGATCCTCCACCACATTTCACAGTGGGTGCGAGACACTGTGGCTTGTAAGCCTCTCCAGGTCTCCGTCTAACCATTAGACGACCAGGTGTTGGGCAAAGCTGAAAACTGGACTCATCTGGGGGTGCTTCAGCAAGGCTGGAATCGGGCAGATTTGTCTTTGTGAAGGACGCATGAATCAAGCTAAGTACAAGGTTATCCTGGAAGAAAACTTGCTTCCTTCTGCTCTGACAATGTTCCCCAACTCTGAGGATTGGTTTTTCCAGCAGGACAATGCTCCATGCCACACAGCCAAGTCAATCAAGGTGTGGATGGAGGACCACCAGATCAAGACCCTGTCATGGCCAGCCCTATCTCCAGATCTGAACCCCATTGAAAACCTCTGGAATGTGATCAAGAGGAAGATGGATGGTCACAAGCCATCAAACAAAGCCGAGCTGCTTGAATTTTTGCGCCAGGAGTGGCATAAAGTCACCCAACATCAATGTGAAAGACTGGTGGAGAGCATACCAAGACGCATGAAAGCTGTGCTTGAAAATCAGGGTTATTCTACCAAATATTGATTTCTGAACTCTTCCTAAGTTAAAACATTAGTATTGTGTTGTTTAAAAATG
Organism: Acipenser ruthenus; assembly: GCF_902713425.1. Classification (NCBI taxonomy): domain Eukaryota; kingdom Metazoa; phylum Chordata; class Actinopteri; order Acipenseriformes; family Acipenseridae; genus Acipenser; species Acipenser ruthenus. The sequence goes on from NC_081200.1 coordinate 22,702,914, forward strand.
AATATGAACTTATTTTCTTTGCATTATTCAAGGTCTGACAACACTGCATCTTTTTTGTTATTTTGACCAGTTGTCATTTTCTGCAAATAAATGCTCTAAATGACAATATTTTTATTTGGAATTTGGGAGAAATGTTGTCAGTAGTTTATAGAATAAAACACATACCTATAAATAGTAAAATCAGAGAAACTGATAATTTTGCAGTGGTCTCTTAATTTTTTCCAGCGCTGTATATATATACACACACACACATACATATATATATATATAAAGGTTGAAACCCGTGGTCTGGCGAGTCTAGTTTTGCCAGGGCCAATCTAGTTTCGTCAAGGGCTTCTGGGTGAATCCTGAAGTTACCACTTTTTTTCGGCACTCGCCTGCATCCAATCGACGAATCCAGATTGGCCCAGAACTTGAAAAAGATGACTGGGCGAAACCCGTTTTTTCAACAGTTTTCACTGAATTTCGGGACTAGCCCAGGCAAGTCTAGTTTCATTCCAAAGCTTCAACATCGATGCCTGGCCAATCTACTTTTGCCTATGCCAGTTATTTGGGTGAGTTGCATACTGCGCTGGCAGGCGAGAGAGTGATTTAGGACAGAGTTTTAATAGTAGTGACAGTGAGCAAGGTAGTAGTAGGAACTGTGAGTAACTATCATCTGTTCTTGCACTGCAAGTGGCTCGAAAAACCTTGTGCTATTTGGCAGTCCAGACCTAAGAGCTATGAACTCAGAGGAGCTAACTTTGCTACCATTACGTATTGCAGCTGCCAATGATAATGTTGTTGGAGGAGAGTTCTTTGACAGAACTATAATACAAGGAAAGGTTTTCTGCACAGAATTACAGGAAAGGGCACAAACACAATAGCTATACAGTTGAACAGAGAAATAGGAATATTGGTCTGATAAAGTCAATAATGCATGTACCACACTGCCGAGCAAATTGTGTTATCTTGGTACAGTTGTACGAAAGTGAGATTGCACCTTTTTGGAGTGATGCTACCACAGAAGGAGCAGCAGCATCTCATATCAAATTAGTTGTACTGAAAGAGACAATAATTGCAGTAAAGCCATGTGATATTGTAAGGAAAGTTGTCAATATTGGAGAAATCAATAGAAATAACAAATGCTATGTCTCATTACAACCTAACAGTATTGAGCTTGATTAACCCTTTGAGGTACACTCAGTCTTTAAAACTTTCAGCAGAAGCTGTGCTCAGAAAGTTAATAATGCCATGTGACAAGCTGGCTTTAGTGGTTATGTCAGACCAGAAAGGAGTACACAGACAGACAGTAGTTGGTGGTGAATCTGAGACGCTGTTGCGCTCAGTGAGTTTACTGTAAAATAAAAGGTTTAAACAGAAAACAGGACACGGCACTTGCGGCCAAAATAAATAGACAACAAAACGAACAGACACTAACAAACAGGGACGAACACTAAACAAATACGTACCGTGCTGGTCCTCCAACACCACGTAGCAATTGCTTCTTAATCTTTCTTTCCTCACTCTCTCCCGTTCCTTCGCCCTGAATACACAACCCCGAGTAAGTGAAACATGCACCTATATACAATTGTGCTGGGATTCAATTACCAATTAATTATTCACTTGAATCCCAGCCTGTGAACTAATCTGTGAAAACCCTGTGCTCACATATTATTAAATACTTTAAATGCACGTGAAGTGAAGTGCAATCCCTGTGACTAAATACAATTATACATTTTAAATAACACGTGCTGCACACACCCATCTATATCCCGTGCAGCCATCTCTATACACCAACATTAACACACCACACGCAACATATAACATAGAGATGCACACAGGGACGGGGCACATTGCCACATGCCACCAGAATCATCTTAATATTTATAACAAATTAATTATTTTCCAGCCCCTGACAAGTTAGAATAAAGGCTGAAACCTCTGTGTAATTATAGGTAGCCAGTAGCAGTAAGAAAGTTAATTATTTTTTGTGATTATTAAAATATATATGTGTGTGTGTGTGTCCAAGCGTGCCTCTGCGCTTCAGCAGGTAAACTTCAAACCATCACAGGTGCTCAATCACAGCAGGACAATAGATCAAAGCAGACTGCTTACCTTCGGCGACTCCACTAAATGGACTCCCCCAGGAAAGCAAAATGTTAAGAGCACACATGTAACCTTGCAATATATATTTAATTAATTAGTCCATATAAAAAGAGACTGGTGTTAATGTCTATACAGCAGTGCTGACGTTTCGACACTTCCAGCATCTTCCTCAGAGCATTCTGGGGAGGCTTGTGTGCACAGGTACTTAAAAGACTCTTGTCCAATTAACTTAAGCATATAATTAATTAATTACACACATTTATGTTATTTCTGCAATTCAATAAAAAATATATTTATAAATGTTGTTTTGAATAACTGTATTATCTATATGTACCATAATGTATACAAGCCTCCACAGGGCAAAAAAACATTGAACATTGATTTTAAATAATCAAACCAGTTAACTTGCACCCCATATGTATATTATTATATTTTAACAGGTGTTCTTAATTTAGTTACGCTTGTTTTACATTTATAAAACCAATACAGAAAAAGAAAAGTACTCGTGATAATTTAATGTAAACAACAGCATAGTTTAAAAAATTCCTTCAATAATAATGATGATACAGAACACATGCAATGGCTAAAGAATAGGGGCTAAACTGAGTTCTTCACTAAGTCCCCTCGGCTCTACTGTATAATGTATGTATGTATCCAATAATACTCACAACGTCGTAACTTATTAATCAGATCCCCGCCTCTATTTGACAGACTGATCTTCTCAATACCAAAAAAATTCAAAGATACTGAACCATGGTTAGCTGTAATATAGGGCCAGACCAAATCAAACCTTGATCGCTCTTGCGAAAGACTGTTTATGCGATACTATCGCTAGTTTCCAAATCGCATTTTCTTTATCTCAAAACAAAAACTAGCCATTTCCAATCAGCGAAATGGGCGGAGACAAGTTTCGCAGGAGTAGGAGGGCCTGCCGAAAGCAACAGGAAAACAGCTGTTGACCAATCCCCAGCCGGTATTTGTGACATTTTGAAGGTGCAGAAACAAGGCGGTAACATGCGAAAAGGCAGACGAAGACAGCCACGGCAGAAAAAATAAATAAAATAAAAGTATGTGTTGTACTACTGTTTCGTTTGAATATCAGTAAATGAATTCTGTCACTGTTATGAAAGCGTGCCACATTGTTTTCATGATTTTTGTAAAAATCCATACCGTGCCCTGGCTTGTGTCAGCACCATGCAATGCCAGCATCCTTATACCCGACTGGCACGGTGCTGCCCAGAGCCCTGTTGTGCACAAGGCTGCATAGTAACTGCACAAGAATGAAGATTAAAAAAAAAAAAAAAAAAAAAAAAAAAAACACTGGGTGAATAGAGCATCCAAAAACCAACATAACACTGTCGCCAGGATCAATACCGGTATTATGTACAATACGAAGTCGAATGAAATGCTCTCGTGCCGTGAAAAAAAAAAAAAAAGCACCGATAGCATTTTTTTTTTTTTTTTTAAATGGGCAGAGTCCGGTAGTTGTGTGGTCCAGTGGTTAAAGAAAAGAGCTTGTAATTAGCAGGTCCCCGGTTCAAATCCCAGCTCAGCCACTGACACATTGTGTGACCCTGAAGTCACTTAACCTCCTTGTGCTCCGTCTTTCAGGTGAGACGTAATTGTAAGTGACTCTGCAGCTGATGCATAGTTCACACACCCGAGTCTCTGTAAGTCGCCTTGGATAAAGGCGTCTGCTAAATAAACAAATAATAATAATAATAATATTATTATTTCTCCTGTCGAAAACACAAAGAAAATTTAAAAGCTTCATCTTGATGCTTCTGAGATGACCTTTATATGTATTACGTAATTTTGTTATCTACACGGATTTATACGTTTCGAGGGGACCGCTTGGCATGCTGACACGGTATAGCCAAAATCTGCTCCCTTGAACTGGAATGGTGGGCTTGTTCTTGCATGCCGAGAATTTGGGCTTCATAATGTTTCTGTGACCTACATGTTGGAGTACTTTACGAGAGTAACCAAATGTTTAAAACTAAAAGTTAATATATTTGAAGTGGTTAAAACATTCATACAGTCTGTATTAGTATTCTAGTTTGTTTACATTTGTTAGCCTTGAGTTTGATCGACGTTCAATGTAATGGAGCACTGTGCCTTTAGAAATTTGAACAGAGGTTGGTGACGTCACAGATGACGTGTGAATATATCCACGGCTTAAAAAAATAAAAATAAATGTACCGTCCGTAGTTGTAGCTTACTACAAAGATAAGAAATAAAACAAAATATATCTAAAAAGCTTTACCATCACCAAAAGAGACACTGCTTCAAGCAAACCTCTCCGTGAGTAGAAAATAGTTTATTGTTTGTACGTATTCAATAAATAATACGTATTGCTTTATTACGTATTGCTCGCCAAAATAAGCACCAACTAAGACGTAGCTTTACAGTAAACTAATGTGATCCATCTGTGTCTCCATCAATTTGCGTTTCCTTTCATATGGTGATGTAGATATCCTTCTGCCTGGTGTTGATTGCTGAAGTGTAATGCTGGCTCCAGGGATCAGCTTATTTTGCCTCCCTAGTAGTAGCGCATCAGCACACACAACGGCTGCGATGCTGGCTCCGGGGATCAACCACAGTGCGGTCTCCCCAGCGCATCAGCATGACAACCGTCTGGACTGAGCTAAGTAGGGTACATCTCTGGGGTCTTCAAGTGGGCATCTTCCATCCTCAGTGTTTCGTCAACTAGCCCACGACACCTCGAGAGGGCTCGACAGTGATTCTGGCGTCCCAGCATCACCCCCCTCCGTCCCCCACTCAACTCTGCCCAGCTTACTTACCCGTACATCAACGTTTCTTTCTTTCTATTGTACTTGAGATTCCCAACCAGAATCTTTCTGTCTCAACCACAGCCAGTTGCTGCTCCTCTCTGCTGCTTCAGATAAGTTCTTCACTGTGCGACGCAACTCTTGGCCACTGAATCCGACGTCTCTGAGAAACCGGGTTGTAGAGTGTGCCACAAATCCTTGATAACCCACCTCCACTGGGTAAACTAATATTTGATACTGTAAATTATTAATTTTAAATTATTCAGTGTTGTGTGCAAGTGTTCGATATATGAGGTCAGTGGAACATCTTGACTGTACTGTTTTGTTTTTCAAATATCAGGATGGTTAGTGTTATTTTTTTGTTACTATTTGCTTAATACATGATAGCTTTCCACAAGTTCGAAGTTGACTGTAAAATCCAGTCCTGCGAAAGTCCTGCGATGTGATTTATAGCTGGAATTGAGTAGATTTTTGTCGGGCGATAGCAAACCACTCCCCCTTCTCAACCCACTTGTAGTCAACAAGCGATAGCTGCTTTTTGAAGGGCGAAAGGGGCTTGTTTTGGTTCTGCGAGATTTCGCCTGGAATTTTTCGTGTGTTTTGTTATTATTATTATTATTATTATTTATTTCTTAGCAGACGCCCTTATCCAGGGCGACTTACAATCGTAAGCAAAAACATTTCAAGCGTTACAATACAAGTAATACAATAAGAGCAAGAAATACAATAAAACAAGTAAAGTACAAGTTTGACAAACCACAATTCAATAATACAGCAGGTAATAGTGATAGTTACATCAGGATATGATTAAATAGTGATAGTTACATCAGGATGTGATTAAATACAAATGCTTTCGCGTCATCGTTCGCTAAGTGCTAACTTTGATTTGGTCAGGCCCATAGTGCTGGGCAATGGCATAATCCATATTTCTATCACAAATGGCTGCTTTATGTTCAGCTATTCGTAGTTTAAGAGCTCTTTTTGTGAACAGCCGACTAATATTGAGAGGTCTTTTTTAGGAGCTACAATGGACATTTATACAACATAAAGCAAAAAATGCGGAGGGGGTCGAGGGGGAAGAAATCTACCACTCAAGTTACGCAGGTCCCAACGGAACAAGAACTGGCAGTGATTAATCTATCACATCACTCCTTAACTGACTCCCAAATGTCTGTTTAAGTAAATTACTCTTTTGTCCCTTAAATTGAAAGTGGACAGTTTCAAATTTTTTCGACAACTTCATTTGAAACATTTATTTTCTATTTCTCCGAATGTTCTAAATAGTGCTAGTGTAGTCAATAGAAACTATACATCGAATGTGAGTGAAGGCTTACAAAGAGAAAATACACCATTTAAGAAAAAAATCATGTTTTTTACCTAATGGAAATCTGAATCCTTCCATTACTACATATAGCCATTTAGTATTAGAAAGAGATTTTTTTTAACTTATTTCAAATGTTACTTAAGGGAGGCCTAATTTGAAAAGAGGTGAATTAAAGAACTGGAGAAAAATTCAAATTTAGTACTGTAATTAAACCGGCGGATAAAGGTGGCGCTATTGTTGTATTGAGTCATGAACACTATGACAGATAGACAATTGGAAAATAATGAATTTTATATCCCATTAAGAGCGAATACAACACAAGATATTAAATATGAAATAGATATTTTTTTATTTTTTTTGCATTGGCTAAAGGATGAATAACTGGAAAAGAGAAATATTTTTTTAATTACAGAACATCCTATCTGTCCCGCATTCCATATACTCCCTAAAATACATAAATCATTAGACGACCCGCCTGGTTGACCAGTAGTCTCTGGTAACCTCTCACTTACTGAACCACTGTCTCAATATGTTGATTATTTTATTAAAAGGATGGTTCCAGAGTTACCTTCATATCTAGGTGATACTAGAGATGCTGTAAAACAGCTCAGTAGTAGTGTTATTACTACAAATACAATCCTAGTCGCATTGGATGTACAAAGCCTACACTAATATTCCTCATGAAGGTTCCCTTTCAATTCGAAGATGACCACCAATGGGATATGCCTTTTGGGATATGCCTGCTTGTTAGGTATTCGCTGAGCATTTTATATCAAAGTTGCCGATAGGCCCCTCCACGGTGTGCCGTCCTCTATCCCGCCTCACCGAGGTAATAAATAGTCATTGAGCACAGAAGAAATGGGTAAAGTAGTGAGTATTACTCTAACCCTTTTTTCAAGTTGTGATTGACTCTTTAGAGCTCCTTCTTCAAGTTTTTGTGAGTTCCCTTGCAATTAATTGCCATTTCCCAGGAATCAGATAATCGGCAAATGAAGGCTGAGCGAACGCATATGCAACTGAGTTTCGTTTAAAAAAAAAAAAAAAAACTTTCTTCATCAGCCTACATCACTCGCTGATTGTAGCCTGCTTTCTAACCTCTGCAGCTTGCTGCACATTCTTCTGTTTTTTCCACGGGAGACACGACCCTCCAGCGAGTCCAGCCTCCACACCGTTGCAAGCTACACACTGTCCCTGGTTGTGTGACTGCAAGCAGCCCAGACACAGACGCACAGCCCAGTACCTTGGTGCTTTGCCCTCGGTACTTGGTGCTCAGTGCCTCGACGCCCCCGTGTCTCGGCCTTGACGCCCTCGGTGCCTCAGAGCCTCGATAGCCTCGGTGCCTCGAGAGCTACACGCCTCTGCGCTTCGATGCCTCGAGACCTTTTGAGCCCTGTGCAGCGGCACCCTTTGTGCCACACTGCCCCAGAGCCTCGGTACCTCAGCACTTCGGCATCCTCGGTGCCTCGAGAGCTACATGCCTCGGCGCTTTGATGCCTCAAGGCCTTTTGAGCCCTGTGCAGCGGCGCCCTTGGTGCCACGCTGCCCCAGAGCCTCGGTACCTTGGTACTTTGACGCCCTTGGTGCTTCGACGCCTCAAGGTTTTTTGAGTTCCGCACATTGTGCCCTCGGTGGCCTCGGGCCCCTGTGCTCAATAGCCTCGGTGCTTCGACACCCTCGGCAACTCGAGGACTGTATGCCTCAGCGCTTCGATGCTTTGAGGTCTTTGTAGTCTTGTGCCCCAGTACCCTCAAGACCCTCAGGCCCCTGGTGCTCCAAAGCCCCGGTACATTGGTGCTTCGACACCCTCGGTGCCTAGAGGACTCGCCGATTCGACGCCCGCGGCGTTTCTCCAGCACACTCAATCCTCTAGGTTTTCTTTTCTGTGTCTCAGTGTTATACAGTCTTGACGCCTTTTTGCTTCGGCTCCGTCGACATTCCAGAGCTACACACTACTCGACTGAAATGTCTACTTTCCCCCCGTGCGCGTCCTGCAGGCGTAAATTGCCTCTGCAGGACAAACACACTCTGTGTGTGAGGTACCTGGGCATTGAGCACGCCTCTGCTGCCTTGGCAGACAGGTCGTCCGGCTCCTTTTGCGCCGGGTCCAAGGAGAGCACCCTACAAAAAAGCTGTTCTCGGACGAGAACCCTGCAGCCAGCATAGGAGAGCCATCGTCGGCCTCGGGATCCCAGGCCTCCCTTCCCTACCCTCCAAGCTCTGCACAAAGTATTCCTTCTGCGCAGGCTTCACATCACCACCGCAATCGCTCTAGATCTCCCTCGAGGGGCAGAAAGATGGCTAGAAACGCAAACCAGGTTAGGGATACTGCAGAGTTAAAGGGCCAAATGGCCCAAATACTCGAGCACTTAAGCAGGCAGCAGGTCCCCTCTGCGCCTGCCCCAGCTCAACCAGTGCCTGCCCCAGAGCATACCCCAGCTTCACCACTGGTTGCTACAGAGGTTGAGCAGCAGGACGTGGTGATGAGCGAGGAGGAACAGGATGCGCTTTCCCTAGCGGATTCCTTGGATGAGGAGTCCTTCTTGCGAATGGAGACTCAGGACCCAGACCTGACAGGTAACAGCCCCCAGCTCCGAGCTCGCCTCGGAGCCTGAGATTCAAGCACCAGGTAGCCTGGAAGGCAAGTTCCGAGCTACGCAGGTCAGTTTTCAGACCAGCACAGACTTCGACACCCCAGTCCTTTCCAGTGTTCCCGGACTTCCTGGAGGAGATCAAATCCTCTTGGCAACACCCGGCCTTGGCGCCCAGCGTGTCCAAGAGCGCAGCAGCACTTGCCTCCATGGAGTGAGCAGAGGCGGTAGAGCTCGCACAGTTCCCCCCGGTGGACTCCACCATAGCGGCCCTAGTGCAAGCCCCCCCAGTAGGAGGTCTATCCAAGGATCCTGCATGCCCTAACGGCCAATGCAGGATCACAGAAGCCCACCTGAAAAAGGCTTACGTGGCCGAAGCACAGGTGACACGCCTTGCAAACAGAGGAGGCCTCTTGATGGCCTACCTGGATGGCATGCTGTGCTCTGTTACCCTTCCTGAGCCGCTAGCTTCAGAGCTACACGCAGTCTCAGGCACTTTATTGCAAATATTGGGGTTCCAAGGGCAAGCCCTGGGCAGAAGCCTGGCTGGCTTAATGGTGGCACACAGACAGCTGTGTGTCCTGGATGCGGACAAGTCCGCCTTATTGGACGTGCCTATCTCGTCTGGCCATACTTTTGGACCAGCATTAGAAAAGATCCTGCAAAGCTCTCACAGAGAGTGAGAGGCGTCCCCACAGGTGGCAGGCACGGGGAAGGGGGAGGCGATGGTGTCCGGCAGTTACCACGGTAACCCGGACTATTCCGATCCCTACGGCACCAAGGGGTGACCTGAGGCAACCCCTCCAGGCCTCCGCAGCAAGGAGTCAGCAACAAGCACAGGGGAACGCCGGACGTGGGGCCCCAGCGCCCAGGGAGACAGTTCCACCGGAACCGCCCCAGGCAGCCTCCAAGGCATCCTCCGCTCCAGCATCAGCAGCCCCATCAAGGGCCCTGAAGGCTTATGGCCTCAGACACTCCCATAGGCACAAAACCATCTGCACTACTGACGCAATTGCACCTCAGACTCTTGGGTGCTCGCCACTGTACACACCGGCTACGCACTGCAATTCCACTCGGGACCTTCTCCCTTTCGAGAGATCACGGTCACATCCATGAACAACCTTCTCCAGGTCTTCGCCCTCAACAAGAGGTAGAATCACTACTTCAAAAACAAGCCATCCATCCCGTAGAACACACCTCTCAAAAAGGGGTTCTACTCGAGATATTTCTTGGTGCCAAAGAAGGACGCTGGCCTTCGCCCCATCCTAGACCTGAGACACCTCTACAGGTTTTTAAGTGAGAGGAGGTTCCAGATGGTCACACATCGCCACATCCTCCAGTCTGTCCGGCTGGCTTACTATAGTGGACCTGAAGGACGCATATTTTCAGCGCACAGGAAATATCTCCGCTTCTCCTTTCAGGGGAGCGTCTTGGAGTTCTCTGTGCCGCCATTCAGCCTCTCCTTAGCCCCTCACATGTTTTCAAAAGGCGACTGCAAAAGATCAGGGTGATGAATTACCTGGATGACTGGCTGATTTGTTCCCAGTCCCAAGCAGGAGCAGTGGCCCACACAGCGATTGTGACGGAGCATCTGTTGAGGCTGGGTCTCACCCTCAACAATGCAAAAAGCCAATTAACACCAGTACAGAGTACGGTTTGTATGGCTGGATTCCCTTCCAATGCAAGCCTACGTGGTGGACGACAGGGTAACTGCTATTCGCAACTGCCTGGCCCTGTTTCAACCAGGACCCACAGTGCAATTAATATTGTGCCAGAAACTACTGGGTCTGATGGCCGCAGCCTCCTCAGCTATTCAACTGGGGTTGGCTCAATGCCTTTCGGCTACACCCCAAGTGTGACAGACACCGTCGGCTGACAGTGTCTCATCTGTGCTGGAATGCTCTACGCTGGTGGAGGCAAGCCCCTCACCTGAGCAAAGGTGTAAGGATGGGAGTTATTTACAACCGTGATGACGACAGACGCATCCCACTCTGATTGGGGGGTGGTCTGGGCGGGCAGAGGAGTCTGTGGTAGAGTCCTGCGTCGGGTCGGGTACCCGTGGGTGACCCGCAAAAGCAGATCGGGTTCAGGTCGGAATTTGAACTTTTTCGCGGTTTGCGGTTCAGGTGCGGGTCAATAAAAAATAATTTTCGGTTCTGAATTTGAATCACCAAAAACATTTTCTGTCCTTTCAGCGTATCCGTGTGTAACCCTTTTCCAGATAACGTATTAGAAGGTAAATGTACCGGTATTTCCTACACTTGAACAGGAGGCAATTAGGGAGGAGTCAGCTGACTAAGCAGTGTTGTTCTCGCTTGTTTGATACGTCGCAAGATCTTTTTATCACGTCTGCTTGGTGATATTAAAATGTTTGTGAATGAGGTGAAACAAAAGATAGCTCAGGGTTTATATCATGTAGTGGATAATAGTTCGAGAGATAAATCAGAAATGTGGAATTATTTTGGAATCATAGCAAATTAAAATAATGAACATATGACTGAATTTGTTGCTTGTAAAACCTGTCATTATGTTTTTGTGAACGACAGCCACAAAACTGGTACATCATCTCTGCGAAAGCACAGGTGTAGCTCCCTTTCTACTGGTGGCATGAAAGGAATAGATAGTTAATATGTTACAGTGTTAAAATATATCCAGACCACTAGAGAAAGCTACCACGCTGTATAGCCTATTGTTTAAACTCAATCTGTGGAGAATGGTAGAGATATCTGTGTGTGAATGTGAGAGAGTCAGTTGACGCAGGCAGTAGGTAAAGGACAAACACTTGCCAGTTTGGGTCGGGTTGCATGTCTTATAAAAGTGGGTCAGGTCGGGGGTAAGAAGACGGTGTTGCAGCGGGTTGCAGGTCCGGGTCGGAAGCGGGTCGTAAAAATCGGACCCGCGCAGGACTCTAGTTTGCGGATCCTGGTCGGGCCGCTAAACGTCCCTGCACATAAATGTGCAAGAGCTGAGAGCAGTCCACCTCGCGCTACAACATTTTCTCCCTGTGCTCCGCAACAAACATGTCCTTGTCCACACGGACAACGTGTCAGTGGTTGCATACGTGAACCACCAGGGAGGGCTTCGGTCCCCGGGGTTACACCGCATAGCCTTTTGGCTACTGATTTGGGCACAGAGGCACCTACTGTCCCTCCGGGCTGTACATCTCCCGGGAGTGGTGAACTGGGCGACGGACCTCCTCTCCAGGGAGGGTCCTCACCTACCAGAATGGCGACTGCACCCTCAGGTGGTGCAGCACATTTGAGAATGCTTCGGGGAAGCCCAGGTCAACCTCTTTGCCATGGCAGAGACGACCCATTGCGCCCTGTGGTTCTCCCTTCGCAGCTGCGGAGGACCATTAGGCGTCAACGCCTTAGCGCACAAATGGCCCAAAGCGCCTTTATACGCTTTCCCGCCTATACCGCTGCTCCCTGCCTTCCTCGAGAAGGTCAGGAGAGAGGAAGCGACTGTTCTCCTGGTGGCTCCCAGTTGGCCCAGGAGTATAAATGGGTAATTGTATGTAAAAATAATGTGATATCTTGTTACAATTGTAAGTCGCCCTGGATAAGGGCGTCAGCTAAGAAATTAATAATAATAATAATAAAAGAGCGTTGTATGCCTATAAGTGGAAATATTTTCAAAACTGGTGCATGGCCAGAGGCCATGATCCTGTGTATTGCCCTATAGCAGTTATTTTACAGTTTCTACAAGATCTACTAGAGGCGAGTAAATCCCCCTCTACGTTGGAAGTGTACCTAGCATCCATATCTGCTTGCCATGTTCCCGTCGACTCTGTATCCCTGGACGCTCATATTTTGGTGACCCGTTTTCTAAAGGGTGCTCAGCAGTTGTGACCTCCTATAAAGGACGTCCTCCCCGAATGGAGTCTAGATGTGGTACTAGGGGCTCTCACGAAGGCCCCATTTGACCCCATAGATACCATAGGGCTGAAATATCTCTCTATGAAGACAGCCTTTCTGTTAGCTATCACCTCCGCTAAGCGGGTCAGTGAGCTACGGGCACTGTCCGTGCACAGTCCAGTATACTCGTTTGGGATGATGGAAACGGTATCGTTGTGCACGAACCCTGCTTTCCTCCCTAAGGTGAATACAGCGTTTCACTTGAATCAGTCAGTGGAACTAGAGGCTTTCCATCCCCCTCCCTTTGCGGAGGAGTCGGATAGGAGATTAAATTCCCTCTGCCCAGTTCGGGCATTGATGCTATGTGAATAGAACAAGAGCGCTGCATCAGTCTGACCAGCTCTTCGTTTGTCATGGTGAACGGCCCCGAGGTCAAGCCCTCTCTAAGCAGCGACTGTCCCATTGGATTGTGGACACGGTTTCGACTGCGTATACTAATGCTGGCCTACCCCCACCTGGGAGGGTGGCCACGCACTCAACCAGAGGTGTGGCTACGTCATGGGCCCTCTTCAGAGGTGCCTCATTGACCGATATATGTACTGCGGCTAGCTGGACTACCCCGCATACATTTACAAGGTTCTTCCGACTTAATGTCGTAGATCCCTCTATGCCTTTAATAGGCACTAGGGTCCTTGAGGTTGCATGCTCACACCATCAACACTAGATGGCGGTAGCGAGATGTCTCTTATAATTGCAGACAAAAAAATGGTGAGGAATTTTCTTCATTTGAATCCTTGTCTTTGCTATTAGCTAGCCAACCACCTATTCTTATTGTAATAATTTATCGCCCACCTAAACCTAGTCAGTTTTTTCTGCCTGAATTTGCTGAATATATGTCTATACTGTCAACTAATTATGATAGGATTCTTTTACTTGGAGATTTTAACCTTCACATTGATAACAAAGCTGATTCAAAGGCTATTGACTTTTTAAGGCTCCTGGACTCTCTTGATTTTATTCAGCATGTTTCAGGGCCCACCCATAATCATGGCCATACCTTAGATCTTGTCATCTCTCGGGGTCTAGTTGTTAATATCTCATCCATAATTGATCCTAATATCTCTGATCACTCTTGTATTTTATTTGAAGCCATTGTATCGGTACCCAGAAAGAGTGGGGCCCACACTATTAAAAGCCGTGTCATTAATTCTTCAACTGTACAAAGGTTTTCTGAAATAATAAGTTCAGCTTCATCACTTCCTTTGCAGTCTTTGTCTACTGAATTACTAGTTGACAGATTTAACCACCAACTCTTCATACAGTTGCTCCAGTCAAGACTAGATTAGTTCCACTTAAGCATAATGCTCCCTGGATTAACAATACTATCCGTCAAATAAAAAGAGACTGTCGTAAGATGGAACGAAAATGGAGGGCTACAAAATTACATATCTATTTTGATATTATGAAAGATTATCTATCGAGGTACAATGAAGCTATAAAATCTGCAAGATGTGCATATTTCTCCAAATTGATTGAGGAAAATAAAAATAACTCCAGGGTGCTTTTCTCAACAATAGATAAATTGATAAATCATTCATTCTCACCCATCTGCAACATAGAAGTGTCCTCGTCCAAGTGTGAAGAATTTCTCAACTACTTTGAAAATAAAATAAAGACTATTAGGGAACAAATTCCATCTTACGGTTCTAATTTAATTATTTCAGATAGACTGGGGAAAACAGTGATGGAATCATTTTCTTGTATTATTGCACAGGAACTAAACATGATTGTCATGCACATGAAATCCACAACTTGTATGTTAGATCCCATTCCAGCAAGGTTTCTGAAGGATGTCCTTAGTTACTTGTGTAATGATATTCTTGCCATTATGAATAGTTCGCTGGAAAATTGAATAGTTCTGTCTTCTTTCAAAATTGCCCTGGTTAAGCCCCTACTTAAAAAACCCAACTTAGACAGTTCACTTCTGAGTAACTTCAGACCCATTTCAAATCTCCCTTTTCTAGCAAAAGTTCTTGAAAAGGTAGTGCTTAAACAACTTAATGGCTTCCTGATTAATATGTTTGAAAAGTTTCAGTCTGGGTTTCGTTCAAACAGTACAGAAACTGCCCTGGTAAGAGTAACAAATGACTTATTAATGAGTGCAGATTCAAATGCTATATCCATTCTTGTTCTTTTGGACCTTAGTGCTGCGTTTGATACTGTGGATCATTCCATCTTAATTGATCGTCTTAAGGGATGGGTGGGCCTAGATGGTAAAGTACTAAACTGGTTTAGATCCTACCTTACAAACAGACAGTTCTTTGTTTCACTGGGGGAGTCTGTGTCGGGCTTAGCAAATATTACCTGTGGTGTCCCTCAGGGTTCGATTCTTGGTCCAATATTATTCTCTTTATACATGTTACCTCTAGGCCAGATTATTCATAAACATGCTGTAAATTTCCACTGCTATGCTGATGATACACAGTTATACATCTCTGTGAAACCTGGTGACATTAGCACAACATCAGCCTTACTTGAGTGTATCACTGATATCAAAACTTGGATGTCCTTAAATTTCCTGCAATTAAACTCTGATAAGACAAAAGTGTTGATAGTAGGCTCTCAGCAACAAATTGATTTATCAAAAATACATTTGGGGGACTTAACTCCTAATTTGAAGTCTGAAGTGAGAAATTTGGGTGTTATTTTTGATTCTACTTTAAGTTTCGAGTCGCATATTAAAATGATTACAAAAGTACTTTTTTATCATCTAAGAAACACTGCCAAAATTAGATCATTTCTGTCTATATCTGATGCTGAAAAAGTAATCCATGCTTTTATTTCATGTAGGCTGGACTACTGTAATGCTCTTTTTTCTGGACTTACTAGCCAAGCTTTATTAAGGCTGCAGCTTGTGCAAAATGCAGCTGCAAGGGTCCTTACCAAAACCAAAAGGAGAGCACATATAACTCCTGTACTTGCTTCTCTGCACTGGCTTCCAGTGAAATATCGAATTGATTTTAAAATTCTATTGCTTACATTTAAAGCACTAAATGGAATGGCACCAGATTACCTCTCAGAGTTGTTGTCTCTTTATCAGCCTCGGCGTGCATTGAGGTCGACTAACAGTGGCCTCCTCTGTATTCCGAGGGTGAGGTTCAAGAGGAAAGGAGAGGTTGCTTTTTGTGTTCGTGCTCCGCAGCTGTGGAACTCTCTCCCCGACCATGTCAGAGGTTCACCTACAGTAGCTACTTTTAAATCTAGGCTTAAGACCTATTTTTATAATTTAGCTTTTTGATTTTATATATTGTTGTTTTTAGTTATTTTTCTCTTTTTGCGATATATGATGGTTTTTTTTTAACCTGTTTAATTTATTCATCAATTTATGCCGTTTTATTAACTTTGATTTTAATCTTTGTGTTCTGTTACCTTCTTTTTTTGTTTTTTGTGCAGCGCCTTGAACCTTGTGGTATGAAAGGCGCTCTATAAATAAAGATTATTATTATTATTATTATTATTATTATTATTATTATTAGATTATTAGATGCTGTCCGCTCATTCTCCCTCACGACGGCTCTGGTATATTTTCCCAAAAGTATTCAATTTGGCAGTCATCGTCAAATCGTTGTGTGCACATTTTAGATACTTAGATTCTCATCCAGAAGGTCTTTTCCCTCCCTCAGAATTTTTGCTATAGTTAACAGAGATGGCTTTAAAAATGAATTATTTTAAATGCTGGGGGTTCTTATTTATAAGTACAGGGCACAGCCATGGGTGCAGCCTTTGCACCCAATTATGCTAATTTATTTATGGGTCATTGGGAAGAAAACTATATCTATAACTCGGTACATAATCACTATTAGTCTCATATTTCTTTGTGGCGCAGGTATATTGATGATATTCTACTAATATGGAATGGAACTGAACAAGATCTTGAATTTTGTATAGATTACATTAACTCTACTGATGCTCATCTAAAATTTACTGAGGTACACAGCTATACAAATATACATTTCCTAGACTTGACAGTTTTTAGAGGAGAAAACAATACACCTGCAACTACAATATACTGTAAACCTCAAGAAAGAAATACACTGTTGCAGGCTAACAGTAATCACCCGCAGTCTTTGATACGCAACATACCTGTTGGCCAATTCCTACGCTTACGACGCAATTGTAGTACAGCACAAGAGTTTGAAAATAAATCTATACAGATGAGAGAGAAGTTCATACCGAGAGGCTATAGATTAAATGATATTGAAAGAGCATTGTGACAGGAATGGCGTTGAGGTCAGGTGAGCAGCAGGAACAAAAACAAAGACTGGCAGTACTGCAGTGAAAAAGACGCGTGGTGTGCTGTTTATTTAAATCCAAACAACAAAAATAAATGAAATATTTAAACAAAAACACTTTGCTCACCGAGCAAAATAAAAGATTTAAACAAAATAATCACTAACACAAAATACAAACAATACAGTTCAGGCTGGGCAATCGCCTTCACTGATCCTATATGTCTTAGTTTTGTTTTACTCTCTCCTCTCACTCTCCTGTACTCTCCTCTGTACACACCCACCTGGAACCGAGAACGCTGCAGGTTTATATGCAGGTGACCATCTCCTGATTTAGCAAAAAATTAATCACTTAATTGGGGAGATGGCCACCTTCTGCACAAGGTTTTTTAATTACTCCTGGCAGAGGACGAGTGACCAACCTCGCCTCTGCCAGAACACACTGAAACAAAAACAAAACGATAACAAATGATGGCGCTACGCCGGCATATATATATATATATATATATATATATATATATATATATATATATATATATATATATATAAATAAATCATACAACAAACATAAAATAACACAGGGGCGGAGGGGGAGACCCCGTCCTAAAATTAAATAACAAATAAATGTACAGGGCTTTCTACCGCCCTGCTACATATCCCCCCCCAACCCCCCCCCCCCCCCCCTTGTACAACGCACACTTGGCCCCAACGGCCACCTCCCCCCTCAGTCTCAAAGTCCCGGAAGAGGGGGAAGCAAGGTGTTTCTGGGGGTGGCCATGGTGGAATGTCCACCACTCCCCACTTCTTCATGGCTAGCAGCTCCCTCTTCCGGGTCACCGGTCACCGGTCACCCCAGGCGAAGCGGGACCTTCAGCAACCCCATGCAATGCGGAGCAGCAGGCCGACCCAGGCGATGCAGAGCAGCAGGCAGCCCCAGGCGATGCGGAGCAACAGGCAGCCCCAGGCGATGCGGAGCAGCAGGCAACCCCAGGCGATGCGAACGTGGCATCCCTGAGCGTAGCGGGCGTGGCATCCCTGAGCGGAGCGGGTGTGGCAACCCTGAGAGGAGCGGGTGTGGCATCCCTGAGATGGCCACCTTCTGCATGAGGTTTTTAATTACTCCTGGCAGAGGACGATTGACCAACCTCGCCTCTGCCAGAACATGTTGAAACAAAAACAAAACAATAACAAATGATGCGGCTACGCCGTCATACATATATACATAAATAAATCATAAAACAAACATAAAATAACACAGGGGCAGAGGGGGAGACCCCATTCTAAAAATAGAGGAGGCTGTGTGGTCCCCTCAACCACTGACTCATTGTGTGACCCTGAGCAAATTACTTAACCTCCTTGTGCTCCGTCTTTCGGGGGAGACGTAATTGTACGTGACTCTGCAGCTGATGCATAGTTCACACACCCTAGTCTCTGTAAGTCGCCTTGGATAAAGGTGTCTGCTAAATAAACAAATAATAATAATAAAAAAATAAATAACAAATAAATGTACAGGGCTTTCTACTGCCCTGCTACAAGCATATGTAAGAGCAAAACAGACGGATAGAAATACTTTAAGGACAATAAGGATAGAACAGACAGTATTCATCATATTTGTTTCTCAACTGAATATAATCCACAAGCGAGTGCAATTAAAAACATAATTCTTAAAAACTGGCAAATCTTGGAAAGTGACAAACAACTTAACATCTGTAAAGAAAAATTGGCTCCCTAGCAAACCAGATGGTAATTTTCATTGTGGCCATTGCGTAAACTGTGCCAATACTATGGACACAAAAGCTTTCCATCACCCCCATACCGGTACTAAATATAAAATAAGAGGTTTTATTAATTGTAATACAACACATGTTGTCTATATGCTTAAATGCCCATGTGGTCTAGTATATAATGGCCAGACAAAAAGAGCTCTAAAATATGAATACATGAACATAAAGCAGCCATTCGTAATAGAAATATGGATTATGCCATTGCCTGGCACTATATTACAGCTAACCATGGTTCAGTATCTTCTTTGAAATGTTTTGGTATAGAAAAGATCAGTCTGTCACAAAGAGGCGGGGATCAGATTCATAAGTTACAACGTTGTGAGTGTTATTGGATACAGGTGTAAACAGAGCTTACTTGTTATTAATAGTATTAAACTATCACTATTGGGAATCGTAGTTAAATGAATACACGTGTGATTTAATGTTTTTTTGTTGTACTGGATTACAGCAGTGTTTGACTTTGGTCTCTCTCTTTTTTGCATGAGTCGTTTTGCTCTTATCCAACCAGTTCGCGATTCTTCCTGTTGGTCCTGTTACCATGACTACTTCATTAAAATCAACGAGAGCAGTATGTCCTGCCTGCAGTCCATTGGATAAATGGGCTGTCTTAATGTGCTGCTTTAAAAGCCGGCTGCTGGATGGTAATCGTGTGTGCCCTTGACCGTAATGAAATTGTGTTTGTGAACGCCAGGGAAAGAGAGAGCGCTTTTTTTTTTTTTTGCTTGTTTAGTTAGTTTTGTTCATAGCGTTTATTGCAGTTTGATTGGAAAACGAATTGTTCTACCCACGAATGAATTGACCAGCGGAAGAGTCGTGATCCGTTTATGACTGCTGTTTGTGGTGAGAGCAAACCAAATTTTATAGTTGAGAAAGTATATGGTTAAACTGACTTTTGTAATATATTGGCTCTCTGTTTTTCCCTCGCGTTGGGCCACTATTTATTATTTATGGGTTAATTGATTTTATGACATATCTATTTTAGTGAATTGAAATCGGTAAATTATACTTCAGTCATTGTATTCATTGTGTTTTGTGTGTGGATTTTAAACCCTATGTCCTGTCTGGGGGTAGTGGATTATGAGCTTTGTGTGTCTGCCTCATAGTTCTTCTTTACGGCGCTGTTATTTTCATGTATAGTCTATTTATAAATTGTGAACTTGTTCATTAATCTAATCTACCTCAACCATTTTGCCCTGTGCTGCTAATATTTTGGGGGTTTTTTTTGCACATTTGTTGACTTATATATTGTGTTTGTGGTGTTATGTTATATGGGATTTCTTTTGATTGTTTTGATTTGTTGAATAGTGTGTTTTTTTTTACTTTGTTTTACACTGTGTTCTGATTTTATTGGGAAAGTGTGTAATTGGGCTGTTTACTTTTTATTCTCTTCTATATTGTATTGTTGTCTTAAGTGAAGAATCTGTTATTTACATTGTCTCTTCTCCCCCCCCCCCCCCCCCCCCCCCCCCCTTTTCTGTTTGTTTAAGTGGTATATTTCTCTTATTAAATATATAATTGATTGAATTATTGTTATCTGGATGTTTGTCCTATGAGATCGGCTGTCCAATCAAAAGGAGCCTGGCCCTGGGTACTACTTAGATACAGTAGAGTCGAGGGGACTTAGTGAAGAACTCAGTTTAGCCCCTTTTCTTTAGCCATGTGTTCTGTATCATCACTATTATTGAAGGAATTTTTTAAAACTGTGCTGTTGTTTACATTAAATTGACATTTTCTTTATGCAAGTATATCTTTTTTTTCTGTCATCAATTTTTTATTTTGGAACAAACAGCACATTACAACAGCAAAAACAGGAGAATGCGCATATATTTATGAATGCCAGTTTCAAGATTTAATCAGCCATTATAGTAATCACTAATCCATGTCATTTTTTCTTGACTTGCAGCAGCTACCAGCTAAAGTATTGACTTCAACAGGATTATCCTCAGCTTACTTTCCACACACCATATTCCCGGAATGTTAGTGAACTGGTCTTCAGTGAAACAGTGTCTAGCTGTGCTCTACTCGGCAGCAGATTCTGTACAACATCAGAGATGAGCACAGAAACAGAAACAACATCCAGTGAGGAGGATGCTGATGTTGATACACCTGTCTTCCAGCCCAGTCAAGGAGCTCCAGCATCAATTAGCTCTACTCCTGATGCTGATGTAACCAGGACTCTTTTCAATGCTGCCCTAATGGTGAGAAGTGCCCTGGAGAATACTCCTGGCATCAGTGCTCCATGGCCACCTACATGATTTTACAGTGGATTCTGCAAAGGCAGCTATTCCCATTTAACTGTACAACATTCTTGCTTGGATGGTAGGAGCAACAAATGAACCCACGCTGGCAAATTATGTTGATGTACCCAATGATGTGACTGTGAAGCTGGTGTCTCTCGGCCAAGATATTGTGTACCTCACTTCTAAAGGTCGAAAGCAGACACCAAAGTCCCTTGGGCTGACAACTCGTCATCTCAATGGATCCTCCCAGTTGTTATCTGTAGTCGGCAAATTAGGGCATTGTGCATCATGTGACACGGTTATCAGGTATGATACAAGCCTTGCTGAGTTGCAGCTTTCTGAGGGTGCAGAGAAAATCCCTCCAGGATTCACAGAGAGTACTCCAACCATTCTAGTTTGGGACACTATTGACT
Organism: Acipenser ruthenus; assembly: GCF_902713425.1. Lineage (NCBI taxonomy): Eukaryota > Metazoa > Chordata > Actinopteri > Acipenseriformes > Acipenseridae > Acipenser > Acipenser ruthenus. Next base: position 22,724,289 of record NC_081200.1, read on the forward strand.
TTGGTGAGGAAAATCTATCAGGTCGTGGCACAACGCACCACACCAATCGAATCATGCTGCAAAATAACACCCAGGGGTCTGCACAGACAACTGATAGACAACCTCTGCAGAAGGGAATTAGCTCCCTCAAACTTCCACTTGCTGTTCCCATGGAACCATACCTTCAGCAGAAGAAGGGACCTGGAAACCTGTGTCTAGATCAGAACATTCCATTAACAAATGACTACTACAAATCAAAAGTTTCATCAATGCTTCAAATAGAGATGGCATATGTTGTTATGAAGTTTGCGGCTGGTGATTTGTGCACATTGCCAGAGTGGACAGGATTCTGTAGTTTAGTTCAGCAGAAGAATATTGTCTCAAAGTCCTACAGAGATGGCTAATGTAAATACCATTCTAAATCGAAGTTTAGAGATCGCTGATCAACTTGATTTGGATCACATTGTCCTGGTTTTCTATCAAGCAATATACTTCAAGGCCCAGCAGATCCGTTGGAAGGAGGAAATTTTAACAAGACGTTTGGTGGTACGTCTTGGACAATTTCACACCTGTATGACATTCCTCTGTGTATTTGGTAAAAGATTTGGTGATGGAGGGCTTCGAGATATACTGATGGAGTCTGCGGTGGTTGCTCAGGGATCAATCAATGCATTATTGAGTGGCCATCACTATAATCGCAGCATGAGAGCACACAAACTCTTGAGGCATTCTTTGGTTCGTTATTAACAATGGAGGAACATGCATATATCCAGATGTTTAACAGCATGATACCATCATTTATATCTTCCGCCTTTAACAAACTATCTGCCTTAGATGAATTCACCAGTTTTGTAATGAAGTATCAGACTTCTGTGGAGAAGAAAACCAAAGAAAATGCTACATTTGCCTTTTGGAGCTATATTGATTGGTACAACTCCTCATGTTTGTCAGAGGCACTCTGAGTCTAACTGGGAGATTCACCTGGCTACTATCGGAATGATGATGCCATGGCGATAGCTCAAATGTGTCATGACGCGCGCTGAATTAAATTACCTTTTGTAAATAGATAGACGTGCAGACAGGGTGTGTGTGGTCTATGAAATCAAATGTGTATATTATTTTACTTTATCTGAGAAAATAAGGATTTTGTTGCAATTCAGGCTGTAATGTAACACTGCTACTAGACAACAGGGGGCCCCCTAGCCCCGCGGGGCCCCACGCAATTGCGTGGTTTGCGTGTTGGGAAACCACGCCCCCTGGCTGTTAGGCAGGGGGTGTATTGTCAAAGGAAGGTTATTGTTTCATTTTCTATGTTAATACAACAGAAAATGGACCTGTGATTTAGAGTATATTGAAGCTTAGCGACTTTGTATATTCAATGACAAACATTACAACTAAATGTCTTTCTCAATGTCTTCAAAAATATTTGTTGCATCTTTTCTTAAATGGTTAAAATATCTATTCATTTTTTTTAGATTTAGTTTACCAGTGTTTGTTTTTGCATTCCAAAAAGCTTGTTTCTAAATTTCAAAGAAGTTTGGCACTTTGCCGGTTTTAGACTTAATTCCCGTAAGAAAGAAAACTCTGAAAACTTTTGAACTTATCAGACGTTACTCACAATTTCTTTTCCATTATTTAGTCAGCTTTTTAGTTATTGTAACAAACATTTATTTTTAGGTTACATACTTTTAGAATTTCTTTTTTTCTACTACTCTTTCTATTCCCTGGTGATTTGCAAGGATTTTTTTTAAACATTCAGTTTGTATTGGACCAGAATATTCACTTTGGTATTGTCATGACAGTTTCAATGGTAATTCCAATCTTCTTGTGTTGTTGCACACCCAGTCTCTCTAACTTTGATCACACATTTTAAATGGCTTGCTTTTCTTGTTCTTCTTCAAGTTTTCATTTTGACTATAAAGTTTATATTTGAATAAGTTTTGTTGCTTCATATTTTGATACAGCTAAAAGCAGATGTAACATGATAAGTAGGACCTTGCGGTTTCCACTTCTCTCTCTGCAAAAGCTAAACATATGCAGTTTTCCGCACCTTGATGTCTGGGCAGGCAGCCAAAGTTATCAAGTGTTTAACCAAGATGTACAGAGAGAAGGAAAACAAGCCTATGCGTACAGCATAGTGTGAAAGGAGATCACTGCAAAGAACAAAAAGCCTTTTCAGCTATAGAATGAGTGCATTAGGTTATCTTAGTTATAAATGTATAAGTGTGACATATTTTATAGACAGGATGGCTGGGCGGTGACATCAAGACAGATGCAGGGACGGGAAAAATACTGCCACCACGTACTGCAGTTTCAAAAAGAAAGACGCAACTGGGCGCCGTTTATTTATATACAAAAATAAATAAAAAGTTCAAACAGAAAAAAACTGCTCAGAGCAAAATAAATATTTTAAATAAATCACGAACACAAAATAATACAACACAGGTCAGGCTGGGCAACTGCTGTCACTGTTCCTGTGTTACTTAAAGTTTAAGTTTTGTTTTCTCTCTCTCTCTCTCTCTCCACTCTCGCTCCTCATACACCCACACCGAGTGCAGGGAGCTGCAGGCTTTTATGCAGGTCCCGATTAGAATTAATCACTTAATTAATTCGGGAGATGGCCACCTTCTGCACGAGTTTATTAAATTATTCCTGGCAGAGGACGAGCAATAACAAAAACCTACGGCGCACGACTCTCGCCGTCATCTAAATACAATAACTAAATACAGAAATAATAACAGAACATTAACTCATAAATAATATAATAACTAAATCATAATGAACAAATACAAAATAATACAGGGGCAGAGGGGGAAACCCTGTTCTAAAATAAACAAATACATTTAAAACAGCAGGACTTACTACCGCCCTGCTACAAGACGTTATAGAAGTTTTGGGCAGAAGGTGTGTGTTAACAGGGTGGATCAATATTGATTGGAAAAGAGTAAGGGAAATAGGAGGGGATATATATATAATATATATATATATATATATATATATATATATATATATATATATATATACACACACACACATTGGTCCAGGCTGTGACCTGCATGTCTGTGCTTGGTTGTTTAATTCCACATTTTTCTAATATTATTTATTTGTTTTCTGCAGCATGTGGAGTTCGTCCGTACCAGCTATGGAAAGGACACAGTGAAGCTTCTGCATATCAGACGAGAGGGGAAACACCATTACATTAAAGAAATTCAGGTGGACGTTGAACTGTCTTTGAAAACATGGAAAGACTACCTTGACGGTTATAACTCATCATTCTTACTGACACCATCAAAAACTCTGTCCACGCCTTAGCAAAACTTGTATAAATTGTATTGGGCTTGTGATCATAACTGGAATGTAAGCTGGGGTCAGCTGAAAATGCTTAGCTTACATTAATTAGTCTCTTCAGAATCATAAATGTGTTCTGGGTTTGCAGGCAGCACTGTAATTAAATCGCTGGCCCTTTGGTCCCATTGCACTTGCATTTCTCAATTCATGTATTCTGTAATTCTGCTATGATAGTATCTTTAAGTTGTATCATATCCCCGTGGATAAACAAAAAATAATACACTATTACCTCACTCTGCCTATCTAACTATACCAAGTCATTTAGAACCTGCTGCTTCTATTGCATTCCAAGCCCTTCCAAAGCCCTTCCCATACTACTATTTTCACTGAGCTCTTTTTAGGCAGATCCAGACTTTGGAAGAATTCTCTGGGGACGTGTGTGACTACTTCTTGTCCTCTTTCAAACATGTTACACGTGTGAAGGTTAACATCGACAAGGCACAATGGACACGTTTGGAGAAGGTAAGTGCCATATGTAGTATTCACCTGGTGTTCAGTCTATGGATCTGATTTTCCCATACAAGGGTTTTTGTGAGGCTGAGCAGAACTAAAACAGTGAGCTTCAAACGGTTAAACTTCACAAGGTGGATAAAGAGCAACAAAACTAGTGCCTCTAGTTCATCTCTTCTTGGTGGAAATGCAGTAAACAGAAAAACCTATTTAGATTCTACAAGCAATTAACACCCATACCTTATATAAGCACTATAGCTAGACTGTAGAAGAAACCACTGCACTGAATGTTATATATCCTTTATCACAGAGAACAAATACAAACTAAATGAATAAGAATACATGAAAAACATAGACTATCTGTTGTAGAGAGATTGATTTAACTCGCCAACCAAATGGGACCATTGTGTTGACATACAGGGGTTGGGGTTGGCCAGCCAGAGCCGTACTGTTTTGAAAAGGTGTTTGTTTTGGAGAGATGCATGATCGTTGCTACAGGGAGATGCAGCTTTTATATATTACAGGACACCTGTCAGTCAGGGATGCAATGCCATGCAATAAGAACATAAGAAAGTTTACAGACGAGAGGAGGCCATTCAGCCCATCTTGCTCGTTTGGTTGTTAGTAGCTTATTGATCCCAGAATCTCAACAAGCAGCTTATTGAAGGATCCCAGGGTGTCAGCTTCAACAACATTACTGGGGAGTGTAAAAAAGTGCCTCCTATTTTCTGTTCTGAATGCCCCTTTATCTAATCTCCATTTGTGACCCCTGGTCCTGGTTTCCTTTTTCAGGTCGAAAAAGTCCCCTGGGTCGACATTGTCAATACCTTATAATTTGTAATGCTTGAATCAGACCACCGCCTAGTCGTCTTTGTTCAAGACTGAATAGATTCAATTCTTTTAGCCTGTCTGCATATGTCATGCCTTTTAAACCCGGGATAATTCTGGTCGCTCTTCTTTGCACTCTTTCTAGAGCAGCAATATCCTTTTTGTAATGAGGTGACCAGAACTGAACACAATATTCTAGATGAGGTCTTACTAATGCATTGTTAAGTTTTAACATTACTTCCCTTGATTTAAATTCAATTCTTTTCACTATATATCCGAACATTTTGTTGGCCTTTTTTTATAGCTTCTAGATGAAAACATTTCTTGGTCAACATAAACTCCTAGTTCTTTTTCATAGATTCCTTCTTCAATTTCAGTATCTCCCATATGACATTTATAATGCACATTTTTATTCGCCTGTTTGCAGTACCTTACTTTTCTCGATTAAATGTCATTTGCCATGTGTCTGCCCAGTTCTGAATGCTGTCGAGATCATTTTGAATGACCTTTGCTGCTGCAACAGTGTTTGCCACTCCTCCTATTTTTGTGTCATCTGCAAATTTAACAAGTTTGCTTACTATACCAGAATCTAAATCATTAATGTAGATTAGGAATAGCAGAGGACCTAATACTGATCCCTGTGGTACACCACTGGTTACCTCACTCCATTTTGAGGTTTCTCCTCTAATCAGTGCTCATGTTAACCACTCCCTAATCCACGTGCATGCATTTCCTTGAATCCCTACTGCGTTCAGTTTGAGGATTAATCTTTTTTGCGGGACTTTGTCAAAAGCTTTCTGGAAATCTAAATAAACCATCGCATATGCTTTGCAATTATCCATTGTCGATGTTGCATCCTCAAAAAAAATCAAGCAGTAGTTAGACACAATCTCCCTTTCCTAAAACCATGCTGACTGTCTCCCAGGATACTGTTACCATATAGTAATTTTCCATTTTGGATCTTATTATAGTTTACATAAGTCTACATATAATAGAAGTCAGGCTTATTGGTCTGTAGTTACCTGCTTCAGTTTTGTCTCCCTTTTTGTGGATCGGTATTACGTTTGCAATTCTCCAGTCTGTCGGTACAACCCGTGTCAAGAGACTGTTGCATGATCTTGGTTAGCTATTTGTAAATAACTTCTTTCATTTCTTTGAGTACTACTGGGAGGATCTCATCCGGCCCAGGGGATTTGTTTATTTTAAGAGCACCTAGTCCCTTTAACACTTCTGCCTCTGTTATGTTAAAGTTATTTAAAACTGGATGGGAACAGGTCGACATGTGGGGCATGTTGTTCGTATCTTCCATTGTAAAAACTTGTGAAAAGTAATCATTTAATCTATTTGCTATTTTTTTCTTTGTCTATGATTTTGCCATTTGTATCGCTTAGACATTTAACCTCCTCTTTAAATGTTCTCTTGCTGTTATATTGGAAAAACATTTTGGAATTGGTTTTAGCCCCCTTAGCAATGGTCATTTCTATCTCTCTCTTGCCTTTCTAACTTCCTTTTTGACTTGCGTTTGCAGTTTTAAGTACTCTTTCTGTGTGCTTTGTTTTTGGTCCCTTTTAAACACTGTAAAGTGCCTTTTCTCGCTGAATTTATTTTTGTAATTGATCTGTTTAAACCATTTTGACCATTTAGATTTGTCTACTTTTGGGATGTAATTGTTTTGTGCCTCTAGTACTACATTTTTTAAAAATAGCCTTTTTCTGTGGATGTTTTCTCTATTTTACTCCAATCTACTTCTGTTAGTCTCTGTTTCATACCTTCATAGTTTGCTTTTCTAAAATTGTAAACCTTACCTTTAGTCATTACTTTTTGGGTTTTAAAAATCACGTAAAATGAGACAATGTTGTGGTCCAAGTTTGCCAATGGTTCTCTGACCTCCGACCTGTTTTAGTTATTCTGTCTGTTATTTGAAAAGACTAAATCAAGGCATGTCTCCCCTCTAGTCAGTGCCTTGACAAATTGCGTTAGGAAGCAATCATTTGTCATTTCCACCATTTCAATTTCGTCCATCGTGCTCCCCACTGGGTTTTCCCATTTTATAAGGGGGACGTTGAAATCCCCCATTAGTATGGCTTCTCCTTTGCTACACACATTTCTAATGTCATTGTATAACAGATTATTTTGCTCTGCGTCTGAATTTGGCAGTTTATAGCATGCTCCTATTATTATGCCCTTTGAATTTTTGTCCATTATTCTGACCCATATTGATTCAGTGTTGTTTTCTTCGTCCAGATTTAACACCTGGGTTTCAAGACTATTTCTTATGTATAGCGCTACCCCTCTGCCTCTTCTGTCCTGCCTGTCTTTCCTGTACAGTGTATACCCACTAATATTATATTCGTCTCCATCACTCTCAGACAACCAAGTTTCTGTTACACCTATCACATTGTAGTTACTTGTTAGTGCAGTATGCAATTGACATCCCATTCATACAGAAGCGCTACATAATAAATTTCTTTTAGATTTTGTGGTCAATAAATTGTAGTTAAATATCCTGTGAGAAAGCAGTGAAATCTGGATTAACCAGCCAGCAATGGGACTAAACGTGTGGTTTTGAGTTCATGTAATTTAACTTACAATTCTACTAGAAGACTGAAACTCAATGTTGTTCTTGGGGCCCACAGAGCCCCCTGTGGTCCATGGTGGAATAAAATACATGAAAGTTCTGAAAAGCACCCAGAGCGGGTTTGAAGGCTTTGTCAAAGACCGGTTTACCACTCTACCTGAAGTACGGGACCGCTGCTTCTGCACGATGGTGTACGCAAAATGGCACTACAACAAACTGAGCAATGTCACCTTCGATGCAGTATGGTAATCTACACTTGCACAGATGACTTACTTAAGATAAGAAGGTTGTACCACAACTCGGTGACTGCTGCCATCAAATTAGCCCAAGGGGTCACCGGAATCTTTAGAAAGTACAGCTTTAATTAACTAAATATTATTTATTGTGTACCAGGATCATTTTGTGAGCTTGAAAATAATATGTGGCCTTGTAAATGAATGCATCACAAGGAGCAAATGTATGTATTACTACTTCTTTTTAGACAATAGTGTCAGTATCAATGAAGTTCTTAGGCATTTCTGTGTTTGTTTTAGAATTAAAATGGAATATTTTGCAAATAGCAGTCATTTAGCAAAATAATTTCTTTTTTCAGTAGCCAAGGTTAATGAATTAAATTTTGAATATTAAAGTAATCCTTTTTTAAAGGAATCCTTTTAGAATCCAATGTATAAACAAAAATGAATAACGTCTGTAATGAATATGTTTCAAGTTTTTATAATCTGTTTTTAGTGGCTTTTTAAGGACAGTGGAAACTCAATTAGCCACATATGAACATTTCCATGTTAGTTCTTTAACAGTACTGGTTTGTTTTTACATACAAAAATGTTTTTAAAAAATGTTTAAACTGAATTAAAAACACTGAAGTAAGTGCTTTGTTTATTGTGTCCATATAACATGTATTTATTTATATGACAAAAACAAAACCATTCTATTTTTTTCAGCAAAACTGTAAAGGACGCTATTCTAGAAAAGTTTGCATGCCCGTACGACCGGGGTGAATGCTCCCCTTCAGTCCAGAAGACCCTCTGTAACACTCAGGTCCTTGTTCTGAACAGAGTCCCGGAGGTGGGTCATGTACAAACTCACCACTCAGTTAATGTGGATGTCTGCTATCTGTCTCACCATGTGGCGCATTTTTTAAATCTGATACCAATGAAAGTTACAGTATTCACTGCCTTGAACAAGTCTCACTATTAGCAAAGCCTTATTTAAAGATAGATAAGGTATGTTACTCAGCATTGTGGGACTGGACTATTTTCAACTCAATGGCAAGACCAATCCAATCCACATTGCTGTCAAATTAAACATGTTTCAATAGCAGCATAAAATGAAGAGACAGTCTGCTTCTCGCTACTACTTTCAGGACTCAAATGAAAACATATGGATCTCTTAAATTTTCTTTATAATAGTCATGATTTTTACAAGACATAAAATACCAAAAAAGCATCAATCAAATAACCTGAAATATCGCCCAGTGCCATTTCAAACATTAATAAACACTGGGAACATTCTATTGACAGCCTGCTATCCCCATTTTTAGAATACAGTTTTTGGACAAGTGTTCTTAAATGTGGTGTTAAGTCTGCTAGATGTTAGTTTATTCAAGCTGCAGGAAACAATAGGATAGTGGAATGAGTGTGATTGCTGTCCCAGCTGAATAAAGACCTGACATTCAAATATAAGTATTATAGTTAAAAAGAAATGCTGTAGCATCAATCTGCACACAAAAGGAACAGTAAGGTGTGAGAACGTTTTATAATGTATATCATGTAAGTGCATGCTTTAAATCATAAGGACCTTTGATTTGTTCATTTTTTATTTGAACATTTCTAGTTAATTTATTTGTGTTTTATATAAGAAAATGGGTATAAATATTAAAAATAAAATAAACGATAAGCCTAGATGTTTGTAAAGCAGTATAAGCAGGCATATTTTAATTTGTTTTCGGAATTGTAGTTAATGTTTACAGAATGTACTGTTGTTTTAGGAAATATAGCTTTTCAAAACACTTATATGTAGGTATTAATGACTACATCTTGGTTTAGTATGTATTAGCTTGAGTGGGCCAAACCATAAGTTTAAATTATATATATATATACACATACATAGTGCTCCCTTGCTATAAGGCTCTCAATTATAACACTCCTCCAGTATATCCCCCAATTCCCTATACTAGTGATTCATGCAGTATTTATACAGTAAATAACTTCTCAGTCCAACTTCCGTTTCTGTCTTCCTTTTGATACATTATCTGAAGAAAAGCTGCGCTGGCACTTCATAACACAGACATCTTATTCAGCATTCGTTTTATAACTAAATATTAGGCCTATTATGTTGTTGTCTTTCCTAGTGTACTTACTTTTTTGCTGCGAGAGGAGCTGTGGCTTTCTCTGGGTATATTTTGATTATGTGGTGCTTTATGCATGGTTAATTCACGGAAAGTTACATTCTTGCTTCACTATATATGCATTATAGAGTGATTTTATTTTGTATTTGTCAGATGTGTGTTGTGTCCCGCGGCGCCCCCACCCCCTCCCCCGTTTATAAAGCTCTTCGGTTAGAACGCTCATATTGTGTCTCCCCCGAGACCCGCGTAATAGGGAGGGAGCATATATATATATATATTTATATATATACTTTGATTATCCATTTCAATTTGATGCAAACTTAAAATAAAATACTTAACATACATTGTGATAACAACCCAGGTGTTTAATGTCTATTCATCTATTAAACAAATTCTGTTTTTATTTGCCAAACAAGCATTATTTTACTATAGACATGTCAAAAATGGGGATTGACCATAAGGGTGAGGTGAGACAAGGTTCAACTATAAATCAGTAACTATATAGAGGGGTACTACACAACATGTGTCATTTGTTAACAGATATAATATACTGCATAGAGTAGAATTATACTCCAGGGGTACACAAATCTTATAATGATAATTATTACCTATTCTAATTGAATCTAACATAATTAAAAGTGTGATTCAAATCTGTATTTCGACGTGTATATATCATACAGACTGCACTTAAAGATGAATCATATTTTATTAAAGATGAGAATGCTTTAAGTAAAAGCTTTTTTTCCCCAGTAGTGGAAAGTAACCTTATTACAGCAGAGTATTGCTCATGTCATAATACTGCAACTAAATATGTGACTGTCTTATCTGTATTTTAAAAAGCTGTGTATCCACTGGTCTAGATACCATTACTGTGCATGCGATTTGAAGTGAATGTACTGAACTTACTGTACTCAAATGCCCCAATCCAACGATGAGTCAACTGAATGGGAAAGTAGGATGCTTTCATTTTAAGGCAGCAGTATTAACCAGCGACATGCCCACTGATCAGAATGAGCAACAGCAGCACTGATATCTGGAGAGCAAACTTAGAGACCCTTCATTCTTCTTATTTGGATTTCTGTTTTGGTCTTCACATACTGGTGGCTTTGAAATTCAGAAGTTTAAAGCACTCATGTGACCGTAAGTAGAGCTCTCAGAATCATGTCTAACATCGGTGCACATCTAGGACACCAGAGTGTAACCATTAACCTGTCCCCGTGAAACACTGACTAATGCAAGCAAGAAATACATCAGTTTGAAATACCATGTAGTACTGGTATTTCTTACATTCATTTGGGGCAGATTATGCAGGGAGAATTAACAATAAATTACAAGTGTCTCTCTGGATTTCTTTCATTTCAGGTTCTCTTACCTCTGGACAACCCTTCAGGTAATATTGCAGGCATCATCAGGAGGAAGCCACTGTCCAGGCTCTGAAGGATTCAAAGACATTTTCTGAAAAGTGAAGTTAGGGCAAAGTACACATTTGTCTAATTTTCATCACAGCCACCGACACATGAAACTATTTTTATTGCACTACACCAGACACGTTGCAAAATTTTGCACAACTGGAGATAACTACACACATTTACACATTTATTGTTGTATCAACGATCAAGTTGCAGATTGACGTTTACTCTGCTAGTTTATTATATGCTCGATAAAGCAGCCACATGGAATCCGGAAAAAAAGGTTATCAGTGGCTTGTCTTTGGTTCCCTGACACAGGTATTTTTATTTTTTTTCTTAACAGTCTCTTACACAACTTGATCAGGGCTGGACTAATCCATTACCATGCACCCAGGCCTGCTTTTGCTTTAGAACTACCTTGGGCAGACTTGATTTTAAAATGATCAGGTGCCTGCTCTCTGAACTATCAGCCTCATGTTATATCTGCTCTCTGAACTATCAGCCTCATGTTACACCTGCCATCTGTTGGCAATACCTATTAAGGGAGTAATCCTGCCAGTGATACTGAAAGTCTCACCAGAGTCTGCAGTTAAAACCACATTTTACCTCAAACAGTTTACCAGTTTTGTAAGCACTGGGTGTCGGGCAAGTAGATTTATGCAGTTCTGAAGGTTGTACTCCGTACTTTACATCACACACACACACAAAAAAAAAAAATGCAGTAAAACATATCACTTCACCGTATGTAACATTAACACAACTGAGGCTATGTAATAAAACTTATTTGCATACTACACATGGGAATAAAACTCATCACCATCACAAAATACACACTTAGCATACACATTAACATTTTGATTTATTTACATACACCAGTTTAAAAAAACAAGGGGTTTCTCAATTAGCCCTGCTATTTTCCCTTGTTAGTGTGACTGAGCACTTTATTATTATGTTTTTATTATTATTTCTGGTTGATGATTATCAGAACAATTCAGATAAATTAAATGTTAAACACTTTAAAGAAACATCAAAGGAAAACTTGAAGGTACTGCACTCCGCTTTAATACAGCTGTCAGGCATCTCAGTACTACAAAGCAACTACAAAGGCTTGGGCTCTCGCTTTAGAAGGTGTTGGCCCGAGCAATTAACATATCAACCCAAAGGAACGCTCCTGTGTTTCCATTTGAACTGCAAACCCCCTTCTTGTCTTGAATAATAATGAGAACCTGTCTATAGTGAATGCTGGGCAGGCAGACTGCAGACACCACATCCTAAAGGTAATCTGCAGAGGCAATGCAGTGCCTGTATACAGTATACAGCTTTATATCAATCCCACTGCCATCTGTGCAGTTATATATACAGAGAAAAAGGTTCTGTAACAAAATAACTGCAAATCCCAGAACCATTACAGCCAATCTTATATTGTAAGGTTTGTAATGCCTTATAACTGTCAGCACAGCAGCCCCAATACCTGATGTGCTGATAATTCCAATAAATCCCTTTGAGCTGCCAATATAATACAAGTGTATTAGGCTGGCCTCTTTAGTGAGCAGACCACTATAAGCAATGGCAGCACTGTGGAATAAATGGTACAGTGATCCTGATACCGCAGGACACTGGTACAGATATGGTACTGCAGTGGATTACGTATTGGTTCAGAGCATTGGTATGTTACATATGACAATGTTACCACAGTGGAACTGTTTTACCAATGGCTCATACATTGTGCTACCAATGCCCCTTCGTACAGCCATTACATTGCCACTGACAATCATTTGGTAAGGGTGCCAAAGTTGAAGAGCACAGGTGACGCTGTAATTGGTACAGCACAGTATTTCAGCAGCTATTCCACACTACACTGGGTTTACAAGGGAGAAAAGAGGAACAACAGTTAAATTCACAGTACACCTTCCCTGCTTCTTGAATATGACAGACATCTCATTCAGAAAAGACCATCCGGTGTGGTAACAACTGACTATAAATATCATTTGCTATAAAATAAGCCTTTCAGGGTTCAGTATATCACCTATGATGACAAAAGTGCACACTGACAGACAAAGGATTTCAAGCCCTGATAAGGCTTGCATGTAAGTAAGAAATCTGATGTTAGTCCGAATCAGCACCATTTAGTTACCTGCAGTATTAAAACAACTCAAACCCCAGGCCTCTGTTAAAGCAGGGCCCCTCAGGTCTAAGGGAAAACAGGTTATGAAAACTGACACCGCTTTGAATGAATGATGTATTCTGGTAGGCAAAGAAAGCACCACTTTCAGTAAACACAATATTACAGAATATTAAACCACTTCGGTGGAAAGAAGCTCCACTCCCTGTATTTTTTATCCCTTAAATTAGGCTATGTACAATGTTTTTACAATTAATTTCCATTACACACAAAAATATCAAATTACACATGAAAATTCCCAGCGATTAATTATTAAAGCAGGTTGGCAGCACATTTTTTTTCATTTCATATAAACTTTTTTTTAAAACAATTTGAAAAAATACCTAATATACAAGTCTGATTTGAATTAATGAACCCCAAAAAGGGTTACTGAACACATTATTTCAACCCCCTGCAAGGTACAGCCTGACACCGTTTTTTGGATATACAGAATGTGAACATTGCTTGTATGCTACATAAACAATCCAATTACTTTAAAAATGTGTAGGCTTTTCATTACATAACATTTTGTGGCCAGCTGAAAAACCAACTTGACCTACTTTGGTAAAAAAAAAAAAAAAACCTCCCATAATGCACATATATTTCCCCCCCTCCATTTGACATCAAAACCACCTTTTTTTGTAGATAAAAAAAACATTAATGCGCAATTCTTTAATATACATTAACATAGAACCAACAGTGGTTATTTACCTTATTCATTCCCCTCCAGTATCCTGAATAACAATGTAGGGAGAAATACCATGAACATCAGCTGTTTTGTAATTCAAGTAAAATTAAATAAGATGCAGTTCAAGACTCACGCTTGTGTTAAAATTCAAAAAGTCTACCTGGTTGTCTTCACCACTGATTGTCTTTCCCATGGTGACGGTATCCTGGGATACAATGCTGCTTGTAATCAGCGCTGTACACGGGAGCGCTACCAGGTGTTTTTCTTCAGGTGCTGTGTTTGTAGCGGCTTCACGTGGTATTCATACATCTTCAGCGCTGGTCCGAGCTTGATTGAGAGTCCAGTCAAGACATCGTTTCTTGTCATGAGCAGCAGAGATTTGCCATCTATCTCCTGGAAGAAAAAAATAATAATTAACTTTTTTTTTGTGGTTTCTTTGTTTCATAAATTCAAACTTTAGCTTCTTGATCAAATCCAGGATTATTTGATGGGGCTGCAGAACATACAGAAGTCTCCTAAACAGGCCTAACAAATAAGAAATGAATTTTCCCCCAGGCCGGAGATTCATTTAATGAACACTGCTGTTAGGTGCCAGGATTAGACCTATTTCAAATGTGACACTAAATACTTTGACATGTGGTTAATTTTTAATGCCCATGCTAACAGTATGTGCCATCATAAAACTAGAGGGGGTGATGGTAATGTGAACATAATGTCATGTTTCTATGGACTCATGGGGTGGGGATCCTCAATCAGAATGCCAAGGGGGGCCTTGGGCCAAGAATTCTACACTATTACATCTATACTAAGAGAGAGAAGAAAAAAATCAGTCCTGAGTTTGATGCTATACAAGGCCAAATGTGAAGAAACAGATGGTGCATTTTTTCTGACATTTGCAAATCTGCTGAAAAACTAAGGTTAAACTCCTGAAACTAAAAAGAAAAAGACACCTATTTCAAACTTAGAATCTTAGGCCTCTCGTGTATCATGTTTCTTTTCATTAATGCCTCCCAACAGCATCTCACTATAAATGGTCATATGTCGTTTTTTATCAAATTCAAAACGAGGGCTTCCAGAGTATCCATAGCTCAGCCAATCAGGTGTCAGTACCATTCCCAAAGACCAGCACTTTTGCAAAAGTAGGCTGCCACTGCCTAGATTCTGATGCACTGCCTATGCATATAGAAATGCATTGCTGGGGTGTCCTCAGGAAGCCAAGTGAATACTGTTCCACCACAGGGTACTGAAGATTTTGAGAAGAGGTTGCAAGGTCAAAAAATTGAATTACTAAAGGGAAAACACTCAGGTTAACTAGGTCTGTCGAAGGCATCTGAACAGCAAAGCAGGTGAATCGGACACAGACAAATTTGTGTTGGGTTAAGAGGCGATTCTGAATGTGATGCATAGAAACTTCACTTTTGTGTGATGTTTTCTAAAAATGTAAATTATTTGTATTTAAGCATCTTGACAACTACTGCACCAGGGATTTTCAAATGTATTAAAGTTGCGGCTCTTACATCCGACCCTGTTAGTACAGACAAGAAACTTCAAAACATTAGAAACCATTCATTATGACAATTACAAAAAAAAAAAAGATCATGTTTCTCAAAGAGTTCTGATAGTGTGAACATGTCAAAGCAGTATTACTGAGGAAGAAAAATCAAATAAGTTGTAAAACAGGTCATACCAAGAATAAACTTAGATATGATAGATTTTAAGAAGCCCAGAAAATGTACTTTTTAATTTGGAATAACTTGGGGGTGAACAATTTTACATTCAGCAGCAACATTAATGTACCAAAAAGACCGGAACTCCAAACTTCTCGCCTAGGACTCATGTCAGGCAAGCAGACATAATGATGTACAGAAAAATACGGTCCATGCTTTGAATTTTGTGAGATTAGCTTCAGGAGTCAGAGATTACTCAAGGGGAACCCTGAAAAGCATGCAAGGTTGAGCTCGGTTTGACATGATATTTTTAGGTAAAGGGACTATAGTATCTATGCTAAAACATGCCAGAAAATGGTAATCTGATATCACTTTGAAAATGAATTTGGAAATCTAATTAAAGTGATCTGATTTCTATGTAACAAACAGTACATTCTAAAACCTTCATTTTGCCTACACAAATATATACTTATGTAAACCATTTTGTAATATAAAAAATTGGCCAAGTGTTATAAATGACTTTTACTCAACTGCAAATTACTAGGTGAAATAAGCAACCAATTGAACACTGTGATATAATATATTCTGTATTATTAAAAAGCAAGAAGACATTAAAAAAAATAATTAGATTCTGCCATTCCTAATCACAAACAATACAAATGGAAGAGGTTAGGGTCTAGCAATGCACAAGGAAAGCATATATCACTGGGTAGCTAGCAATGGCAAATAAAAACATGGCGATCAATCAGTACGTTTACATGACAAAGCGTTTTCCGAAAACTAATATTTTCGGAAAACTGAATCAGAAAAATGATTTTCTTAAAATGACACTTTTCTGTGTTTACATGATTAACGATAGAAAATCTAATTAGAATTCAACTGTATACATGGATTGAAGTTTTCGGAAAACGCAGGATATTTCCGCATGCAAAGTACTGTAGCAGCCTAAGTACGATTTGAAGACCGGACATTTCTGTGATAGAATGGAGACCAATCCAATAACTCAAGTGCTTTATTGAAGTGGCAGGTCTTAAATTCAAAGATTACTATCCTATACCTCTATTCAGATTCCCCACAATGTGCAATCAGCCTTTGCAACAGCTCATCCTGTTCTGTATTACCAGTTTCTTTTGCAGACATTATTTTAAATTATCACGACATTTTAAAGCTGGAAAACATTTGCTGCTTCAGTATGGGCTATTAACAAATACATACGGACTTTAACTAATGTATTACTTTATCCCCAACTAGACAAATGGATGCATGCATACTGACTACAGATTATTATTTTCTGTTTTCTAAAACCACGTGCAGGAATGAAGGTCAAAGTTTGCACATGTGCAGTACGCTATCGGAAGTTTTCTGAAAAGTGTGTTTACATGATATACATTTTGTTAGTTTTCAGAATTTAATTGGAAATTTCTAGGTGCTGTTTTCCTAAAACTGACTTTCGGAATATTCCGATACATTTTCCAAAAACTGTGTTTACATGACTTTTGATATCGGAATTAGTTTTTGGAAAACATAGTTTTCCGAAAAATATCGGAGTTCTTATGCTCATGTAAACGCACTTATTGATTGATTCATTGTTGCATCTCTAGATAATACACAGCATTGTATTGCTTTTGGGATAAAACATGGTGGCTGCTGTGTCTATTCATACCAATTTCCTGGTGTTTTGTAATTTCTATACTGTGAATATATATTTTAATTTTAATCGGTGATATAAAGAAGATGGATCTACCACCATATTCTCTAAACACAACAAATAAAGTTCTGTTAAAAAAAAAAAACATGGACTGATTTTTTTCAAAGCCAATAAAAACTTTGCACTGAAAACTGTCAAATGTCACATTTCATTCTGACTTTCAAACAAACGTACAAACCAGAACACTTACCGTAAAGTAGGGGTTGGTTGCATTTTGTTCTTTATTTTACCTAGAACTTCCAATCAAAATACAAGGTAAAACTAAGTTAAGTCGACAAATGTTTGGCTAGTTGTTTTTGTGCCGTAAGGGGTGAGAGTGGGTAACAACTGCCTCACACTACACTCTTTCTGCATTTATTTACATGCTTAATACTTATATTTTCCTATACCTGCCTGCATGCATGCATTTACAGTGGAAAACGTGCTGCTATTACTGTACTTCTCATTATCACCACCCTCTGCAGAGTACAATACATAACACCGTGTAACAAATTTTTTTTTTTTTTGGTTCCTGGGTAGTAAGTGTTATTTCCTAATTGCTTATGCCTCAAAAGTATAGAAAATGGCTATTATTCCCCACAAACTTTGCTTTTGTGACCAGGACAGTGATATTTTGAAATTTACCTATTTTCCAGAACATTCCAGATAGATTCAGTGCTGAGTAAACTTGGAGTAACTTCTAGAACTTTCTAGAACTTTCCAGTAATATAAATGGTAGTATAAATACAGGGGCCTTAAGCCCACCAGTTCAGTTTAGTTCCAGCTGCCTAAGTGGATACATATCTGCATTTTTCTGAGATGGCATCAAGAGGCTGCAATGGTGGCATTCCTGATGGGTCTCCAAGGCGGTTTTACCAAGTTTCCCTGCTATCTTTGCCTTTGGGACAGCAGGGACACCAAGGCGCACTACCACAGGCGGGACTGGCCACAGCGGACCGAGTTCTCTGTGGAGAGGAACAACATCAAGTGGGAGCCACTGGTGGACCCCCGGAAGGTGCTGATGCCACCACTGCACATCAAATTGGGCCTTATGAAACAATTTGTCAGAGCTCTAGATAAGGAGTCGGCAGCCTTCAAGTACCTTCAAGACTTCTTCCCTAAGCTGTCTGAGGCAAAGGTCAAAGCCGGTGTCTTCGTCGGACCACAGATAAAGAAGATCCTGGAGTGCAATGAATTCCCCAAGAAGCTCACTAGTAAGGAGAAAGCGGCTTGGAACAGCTTTGTCGCAGTGGTTCGGGGCTTCCTGGGCAATCACAAGGCCGAAAACTATGTGGAGCTGGTTGAGACTCTGGTGAAGAACTACGGCACAATGGGCTGTAGGATGTTCCTCAAAGTCCATATCCTTGATGCTCATCTTGATAAATTCAAGGAGAACATGGGAGCGTACTCGGAGGAGCAAGGCGAGCGCTTCCACCAGGATATACTGGACTTTGAACGCCGCTACCAAGGGCAGTATAACGATATAATCGTAAATCTCGAAAAACTACTCACTTCTAAATCTTTTGTAGTCATTTTTGTATTACTTTAGTATAAATACATGTTAATTTGGATTCATGTGTTGTTTTTTTCTGACTTTATGTGAACGAAAAGACACAAATTCGCCCGTTTTCTCATTGGAAAGGTAAATTTCAAAATATCACTGACCTGGTCACAAAAGCAAAGTTTGTGGGTAATAATAGCCATTTTCTATACTTTTGAGGCATAAGCAATTAGGAAATAACACTTACTACCCAGGAACAAAAATTGTGTTACATTCCCATTTTAATGCAGGCTTGTAAAATATGCAGTTATGCTCATAGTCATTTTCTTTTTGGGTCCAGGTCATATTGAAGCTGTTACACTTTCATTACCCAGCCTCCCATCGATTCTAGCGAGACTAGCGAGCAATTCAAAGTAAAGCTGACAAAAAGAAATTACCTGGTCCTGAAATGCACAGGCTTGCTCATCGAATCCCACTGCTTTAAAATAATTAACAACATCTGACACTACCCAGTGCGCAGGGTCAGGGAGCTGTCCGTTCTCAACAGGGCTGAAACACAATACAGACAGCAGCGGGTTAAAACTGGGAGTGCAGTAAGCTGTGTGGTGCAGTGGATACATTCTCTAACCTCTGGGGGTCCCTGAGTGACTCAGCTGGTAAAAGCACAGCCACCTGGTGTGCATTGTGAGTCATACAGCGCAGGTTCGCGTCTGGCTGTGCGAAGTCGCTGGTCTTCACTGGGAATTCTGAAGGGAGAGTTGCATTGGCTCTGGTGCTCCCGTGGGTTAGGAGGCAAAACTGTCAGGGACTGCATCTCCTCATCGCGCTACAGCGAACCCTGCTGGCCAGGCGCCCATTGAGCTCAGATCAGACACTTGCATGGCTGGCCTTTGTCCTCCAGAGGTAGGTAGCTCACCGATATCCGCTCTTGAGTTAATGGGTGAAAAAGAAGCTGGCTTGGTCATGGGATTGGAGGACGACCACTGAACCTTCTGGAGGGGAAAAAATAATTGGACATTGTAAATTGGGGATAAAATCAGGGGTAAAATAATTGGGCATACGAACAAATAATAATAATAAAAAAAACTCTAGCTTCTCATGCATTTCACTTTTGAAGGCCTTGGTTCGAATTAGTACGTATTGTATTCTCAAACCTAAAACAACTGAAAGGCTAATTTCAAATCACAAAGCAAGCTATAATGAAACCTTTCAAATGCTAGAAATGTCCTGATGCTTTTGTTTGATGCACAACAGTAAGTCGCAGTGGAATTCTCCTTTGCTAACTGGCCAATTAGACCTGACATCCCAGAATACTCCACAAGTGGCTGGGAACAGATACATTATGGTATTGGTAATTCAAGACATCTCTGAATAGTGGTTCTAAATTCCATCTATTATGTTGTGAAATATACTGGCTATGTTTTAAATTGATGCACAGTATACTTTTCTGCAAAACTTTTAATTTTGTGTAGCATTAACTAAGTGTTGGCAAAGTGTATCGCATTGTTTCAAGACAGGAGCTGTCCATCATAATGCTGATACATTAAGTATGTAATTTCTTTTTTTTTTTTTTTAATTTGTCTGCCCAATTATTTGACCCCCGATTTTCTCCCCAATTTGGAATGTCCAATCATGTGTTCCCCACACCACAGAAATTCCCCACACAGCTCAAGAGAACTGAAGGTTCAGTAGACATCTTCCAATCCCACGACCGAGCCAGCTTCCTCTTTTACCCCCAGGAACTTGAGAGCAGATGTCAGTTAGCTACTGACCTGTGGGGGACAAAGGCCAGCCCTGCAGGTGTCCACTTTTGAACTCACTGGCGCCTGGCCAGCAGGGTTCACTGTAGCGCAACAAGGAGAAGCAGTCCCTGACATTTTTGCTTCCCTAACCCACGGGAGCACCAGAGCCAATGCTCCCTTTGGAATACCTAGCGACAACCGGTGACTTTGCACAGCCAGGACGCAAACCTGTGCTGTATAACTCACCCTGCACACCATGCGGCTGTGCTTTTACCAGGACAGTCACTCTGGGACATAAGTAGGTATTCTATAATACAGAAGCCGCACCTCCCTGTTACAAGTCTGTTTCAGTCATAGCAGGTAAGACAGAGCTGACACCCTCAGATAGATGCCTTGTGCTTCTGTATAAAACACTGCAACATTTACTGAAGTTCCTGGAAGAACAGGCAACTGACGACTCTCCCTATAAGCTTCAGTGCTGCACAAATCCTTGAGGAATGACCATTCTTCAGAACAATTTTAAAGCCTTGGTGACTTGTCAGGCCGGCAGCCCGACTGACAGTGTTACGGCAGGTTTTTCTACTTTGCCGTCCAACCCTTGTAGGTGCCAAAGAGGTTAAAGAAGGTTGTTTTGTGATTGGGTTGCGCTCTGTCCCCTTCCAAACCTTTCCTAAACAGTCACTCCAAGAGACGGACAACTACAGTTCATTCTGGCCTAGTGGCACCCTGTCAGGTTGGCCTGTGTTCAAGAGTAAAGTGATTGTATGCTGTACCGGACTGTGATTGCTTTGTTTCAGTTGTATTTATGTGCATGTATGTGTGTGTCCTGTGTGGGTTTTTATGGCTTGCTGTTTCATATACCCATCCTTTACAGATTTCTTCTCTGGATGTTTTTTTGTGATGATTTAGAATTGGGAAATTGGAAAACTGTTTGACCTTGAGGTCAATGTTATTCAAGCACTGAAGGTGAACTGTTATAATAATTTGAGACAACCAATTTGATTTTCACACATACTGTTACTCTGTTTTGGCAGAAATGTGAAAACCAACATGCTTCCTTATGGTTACAGAAAATAACACATTTTTCTCCCCAGGCACAATTCACCTTATTTTAATGTTAAACATTAGAAATAAAAGAGTCACACATTAAAGCTTTTAATCTGAAATTCATTTCTATTTTTTAATAAGCACAATAACTAAATAAGGTTATTGTTTTGAAGCATTCTGTACAATGTTATTCATATAAATTACAGTATGTGATATAATACAATAGCAAGCACTGTATCACTATAACCCTAATAATCATATCACTATTAACACAACTGAAATATTAAATTAAGACACATCCATGTTATGATACAATTAACCAACATCTACATTTCATTTACTTACTTTTTGGTGTCCATTGAACCATTCTCCTTATTATCCATTCCAGCTAACAAAAACAGAACATGAGACATTAAGGATGTACAGGGATTTCATTTTCGAACAACTTGTAACTATTTCAAACAGTAAAACACCTCAAAACATGTACTGCTAGGCTGTTTGGGGGGAAAACAAAAGTTATTAAACAAAAACCTGAACATCTTGATTGAGCCATTCCAATGCTGAGAAGTAAGAAAGCCTATGATACAGTTTTGTTCAATTTCCTATACTGTAACTAAACATGCTAACAAATGTTCACAAATACTACACATTTTATAAAAGAAGACCGCTGATGACTAGGTACTGCAGAGCAGATGGGATGCAAGCAGAGATTCCTCACAATAAGTTAAAACTGTGCTGTGCTTTTTATTAGTTACATTGTTAACTTCTCTGATGCTTCAGCAAATGATTTGGTATTTTCTTTGTTTGTTTGTTTGTTTTAAACTGCAACACATAATATGACACAGTCTCTTCTGTGCTATTTGTGACTGTCAATTGTAAAAGCCTACATTGTAATTACTGAGAAAGCCTGCTATAGGCCCTGCATTGCATTCACGTGTTGGTGCTTTCTTCCTTTGTACAATGTGATAGTAAAAACCTACCTAGATGGATTTAAACCAGGATATTCTGTCTCTTTAGTGGGAACACAGAGAAGTTACAATATTTTGCTCGAGACATACAGTACAGCGCTACAGGAATTCAAAAAGGAGGCAGAATTTTACAATAAAAACAAAAACAAAAAAATCAGCTTGGATTGCTGCCAAATTGACATCACAAACCACACATTGCCTGCACCAACTGCCTTCAGTTTCCATGGCTGACTTTTTAAAGAGACAGCATGTCTATGAAAAACCTTGTTATGTCTTCATGAGAAAAATATATATCATATATCTTTTCTCTAAGCAATAGGTCGCTTTTTCTCCATTTCCTTCATGATCTGTAGGTGCTGTTCCAGGTTACACTTTACTTGAGAGCCGTATTGTGTTCACTCTGCCTCATTACAAAAAACACAATACACTACACAGGATGCTGGCATTTGTACTGTGTGTATCTTGATACATATACAGCTTTTCATCTCTAAACATTTATTGCTATGTTTTATTTTTTAAGCCCTATTTTTTAAGCCCTATAAGGAGAAAATACCAGTTAAACCAAAAATAAAACAAACGGTTACTGTTTTGGAGCTTTTAGTAAATTATGTAAATCTAGAGGTTATACAGATAATGACATTATCCACAACAAAAACTTTCTAAGTTAATTATCAGACAGCTTTTCTATACACAATCTGCTATGCTTCTGTGACTAATATGTCCTGTTCTTGTGAAAATGCATAGGTTTTTAAATAATATATAGCATGCATAAGAATAGTCTAAATAACTCCTATGGAGTAAACTTCTTTCTGAGGCATAAATTGTCTCTCTAGCGCTATTACCAGCAATAGCATCAATGTTACTGCCTGTGAGATTTGTAGATCTGCTTGAGGACATTTGGTTAACAAAAAAAAAAGATATTGTCATAACTCCCACCACTGTCCTCCTACAATCCTCTTGCCCCCACTGTTCATTTTCTTTGTCGTACAGTCTTCACAGCTATATGCAAATACATAAGCTCTAGGCTCCGGGGGAAAATCCTTGTCACATTAAATTAAAACAAAACTGAATGAGAATGGCAATTTTAAGAATGAGAGAACCCACAGAAATGGAAATACACAGGTACTGCTGTTTAGGCCTGGAGATATATTTAAGAATACAAACAAATTAAATCAGAGGGGTAATACATTAAATGGGTAAGCAGGTAAATGACTCTGTGTTAATCCCTTTTAAAAACTACACCTGACTATGCATCTGAATCAAGATCCATCATTGAAACATAAAGGCAGCACTACTTAAGTGTTAATGAACCACACAAAGCCCTTTACTGGTAGTTAATGCTCAGCTGGGGTAGTTACAGGATTAAAATCGAGGAAAAGACCAACATGGAAGTCACTATCATAAACCGCATCTATTCAATATTATGTCAATGCAAACATATATATATATATTTCATCAGGTTTTACACTGTGTAATTAATAACTGAATCAGCAGGCATCACCTGCTACTGTATATGTAACTGACCATTGTTACAGTAAGAGTCACAAGCCCAAGGCAAGGTGAATTCTGAATACCACTGGTCGATGGTATTAGTGCTGTTTTTTAGGCACTGTTACATACATTAAAGCTTAGAGGGCATCTTCGTACTGCAGTATAAGTATAGGACAACTCATCCAGGCTGTTAGGTACGATATTTAATAAGTGACGCCAGTGCAAAAATGGCAGAGAAAACTGAAACATTTATTTTCAAAAACACCTCTTGTTCTCTCTATTATCACTTAACTGGGACCAGGTGGTGTGTGTAAAATTGATATGATATTTCCTCAGGTAGAAAACTGATAAATAATTTCAATACAACTGCTGTATATTTAAATGTATGTTGTAAAGTACAGTAAACACTTGAACTAGGGCTGTTAGTGGCACACAGCATTTTACCAGGGTACAGTTTTGGTAATAGAGGTGTTCAGATATTCAAGAATTTCCAACACTGTGATTATGTAACTACCACAATTAAGGAGCATGTTCTTCACATTTAAAAAGATAAAATGGTTTCTTTTAAAGATGAAACACCCTACAAATCTAGCTTTTATGATAACAAGAATGGGATTTTAGGTACAAAAGAAACTGACAAACAGACTGAGGTATGTATGTATGCTTAAACCGTTGCAATAGACCATAAAAATGACTGCGTAGCTGTAAAACACAGCTCATTCCTAGTGTGTACAAATGCAGCCACTTCAATAAGCCTGTTACACTGCATATATCATTTAACATTCTCCCCTTGTAAGCCTACAGAATCCAGTTGTACATGTACCTAACACTCAAAACTGATGACATAAAAATGGTAAACTATTTTTTAAAGGAATATGATCTGATTAAATCTGTCCTGAAGACACTATGCTTTGCAGATCAAACACGGTAGATATTGACAGGGTGTGATTAACCACCTGTATTAGAGGTAGATACTTTTTTTTTGGTTGTTTGTTTTTAATTACCGTCAACTGTTATGTATAATGATAAAGAATAAGTAGCTTCAATGTCATGTCACTTTTCTCTAAATCTTCCTTTATCTGGCTTCGAGCTTGTCTGAAGAATCCTAAATGCCAGGACTTAACACAGCCTTCCTCATTTCATTCAAATCATTTGACAATTAAGAAATTCAGCACAACAGGGTGTGTGGTGCTGTGTGATATTGCGATATCGAGTGCATTGTGAGTCACGAGGCAAAGCCGAGTAACATAACTTTTGAACAGAAGGTAGGAAGACTTTTTTACAGTTATAAATGCACGGAATAGCCTACCAAGTGATGTAGGAGGATTTAAAACACTGGGAACATTTAAGAACAAATTCTGTGCTTTTAAATTAGATCCCACCCAGTAGGGGAGAATGGTGTGCTTACAAGACATGAACCTTGACAGGCTGAACGGCATTTTCTTGTTATTATTTCTTCAGCCAATGCAAGTGTCAATATCGAGACAAGCCGATAAAAAAAAGGCATATCTCATGAATAGTCATACTTGCCATTGGCATCCCATATGGGCGGTCATAAGGAAACAAGCTGAATGGTACTGTATCAGCGCACAGAGACTATCAAGGACATTTGCAGAGCTTTTTTGAGATGTTATAGTAATAAAATAATTACTTGGACTGCATTATTGAGGAGTTTGGTGATAAAACGAGTGATCAGGAGATGATTGTTCGGTATGTACGACTATTATTATTATTATTATTATTTATTTCTTAGCATATGTGAAAGCGATAGCGAACAAAAGGGTGGGGTGGGGCTGGAGATGCCTAGTGAGTGCTTTGTTGATATGCAGGGCCTTTTAAACCCGTTTGACTGTGAAAAAAAAATACTTTTAAACAGCGCGTCTAAAATTAACTGCGCGTGTGAAAATAAATTGGACCTGGCGCGCCTGACACGCACTTAATAAATGGACTGCAAAGGGTTAAAGGATACTGCTAAAGCTATGACATCACATAGTCCATTGAAATGAATGAGGGGACAATCCTTGACCTTGTAAAATGGGACCTTTCAATTCTGCTAACCCCACACACTGTATCTCTCTATAGGCACAGAGAGTAGGTGTGGTTAACAGAGTAGAAAGGTTACATTGTCACATGATTTGAATGGAATGAGGTGCCAGTCCCAGCACTTATCTTCAGGCAAGCTCAAAGACAAGCAAAGGAAAAATTTGAGAAAAACAGTAATAATTTTGGAGCAACAGAATTACGTGTCATAATTCCTGACCCCGTGCCTTGTGAAACATTATTGATTAGTGCATGCTGGGATACCCCTACAATCAGGCCAGCAGGTGGGGGACACTGCTGTTGTACCCTTGAGGAAGGTACTTTACCTAGATTGCTCCATTAAAAAACCCAACTGTATAAATGGGGAATTGTATGTAAAAATAACATGATATCTTGTAACAATTGTAAGTTGCCCTGGATAAGGGTGTCTGCTAAGAAATAAATAATAATAATCTCTATCGAGGGGTGCCATGTGCATTACAGAGGTGCTATTTACAAGACCAATTGTGCTGCATTTCCAATCACAAAACAGCTTTTTAAATTAACTACTTTAATTGGGAGAGTATAAATAAATACAATAAATATATAAAACACACACACACAAAAAGAAAAACAGTGGCTTTCTACCCATTAATCTAGCTACCACTATATTATAATTCTAACAACAATGTGTTTGTTTTTTTCAGCTGAAGGTTTGTTTCCTTACCAGTTTCCTTGACGTCTGTAGACAATTTCTCATTTGATGCGTTCAGTCTCAGGGCTTCATCGCTGCCTGTGCTTTGCACTAGAAGGATAGTTCTGAGAGCTCCTCAGGTATCCCCCCACATTCCAGATGCCATCAATCACCTTGAAACAAAGCACCAATAGCATTCTGTTTTATGAAGAAAAAAATGCTGGCATTAAATCCTAACATACAGTAAGTATATTGCCTGGTTGTCTTCATCAGTTTGAAACTGACATCGCCCAAGGGTTTTTACACTCAGCAGAGCTCTACAGTATGAACATGAGTGCTAGAAAGCTCAATAGATCTCTCTCAGCAGCCTGTATACTGGGTATTTGCAACTCAGCATTAAACTGCAATTGATCAATAAAGGAACTATTCAGTGTCCCCGATCTGCTCATGTGTACCACTGTCATGTTTATATTTGCAGAAGTACTCCCTGTTGTCTGTTTAGTCTTCCACAGTATTCAGTGTGTTCTGCCTTATTACTAAGCAGACCTGGGAGCTGGTATAATACAGTGGTGGATCTTAATACCCCCACCCTGCTTTGTTTAGTGGACTTAATTTCACTATTGCTATTGTATGTAAAATCAGTTTCCAATTAAGAGTGGCTAGTGTTTAGAAACAACACGGGGCCCAGCGACCCTGTGCGGGGTCCCAGCGGCTCAACAAACGGCCCCTGGCACCTCCCCAGCGCGCACACGGGCCCCAGCGACGTGTGTAAAACTGAACATCACTGCTTAATAAACACAATATTAACCCTGATTATAAAAATAAAATGTGTAGATATTATTTAATTTCTCGGGTGACACAATGTTCTCTTCTGGTATAAAGTAGTTGTTTTGCTTATTGACATTGCAGTACAATTCCTTATATTGTACAGTGCAAGGCAAAATAAAATCCTGGTTTCCAGTGGTTTTAACAATATGGTTTTATAATGTTTGGTCAGTACTGTGGTATTGGTTAATCAGTGTTATTCATCAGTATTCAAGCACTATAGGAAACAGGATTGAATTAGATGGTTACAGTCTTCTTTTTCCATGGCAACCACCATTCAAGACACTCACAATAACCAAATGTGCAGAAATCAGGACTCAATTCAGAAAGACACATGTGCATTACATAGAGAGCATATTTTAAAAGCATCCTTTAAAAATAAATCATTGCCACCATTGCTAGACTCACCAGGATCAATACTAATGGGATGGGGCAATTAAGTCTTTTTTAATTACTTCCTTAAGACAAACGTTCTTAATCATGTACGTACAGTGTTAGAACACCGAATTTTCATTCTGAAGAACATATTTTATTACATGCTATTTAGCATCTTTTCACTGGAATTCGCCCGAACCCCCTTCTATTATCTGTCATCCATCTATGCAGCTTTCAACATGACAAGCTGACATGTAGCATCATGCCAAACAAGGTTAACACAGTAAATAACACTATATGTATTGGGCAGCTGGGAATACAACATCCGTTATGTTTACATGTTTTAGTCGTTTTCAGTCGTAAGTTAAATATAAATATGTCATTAGTTACGCTTTACACATTCATACTGTACAGTTATGTAATTCATTTAAAGCTGAGGATAACTAGGTTATCACAGACTGTGCTATGCTAAATTCATGTCTGGGCAATGAGAACATTCCTTCATTGCATAAGCTCATATAAAAGAAACGTCAGTGTTTTCCTGCCACAGAATTTCGTATTACATTGTACTGCTCGCTTTATACGGTGTGCTTTGACATTTCAGGGCACATTAATAAACGTCTGCAAAACGGCATTTCTTTTGTGTCAGTATTATTATGCATCGAATTTACCGGCACAATAAGTCCAAAACAAACGTCGTAAAAACCACTGACTTACCCGCCAATTGTAGACAGTTATAGTTACTGATAGACGAAGGTGTAGTTTGTCCGAATTCACATCGTTTTCTCTGACAAACTTTAGAAAATCGCAGTACATTTAAAGTCGTGTTGAATGTTGGAAATGGTTCTTGAAACTTAATCTGATTGATCAACTGATTCGGACCCTGTGGTTTCTTTCATTTTTACAGCCGTTTTATTGGATACCAGGGTACTACAGACAGTACTGTCTGCTCGTCACTCGACATTAAAAACACAAAGTTTTACAAAACTACGCTTCATTGTGAATATATGAACATTGTGGTATGTGCTTCAGAAGATCATGCGTTTTTGCAATTAAACGTTCTGTTTTTGATCATTAAAAATAAAACATAATGTCTTCAAGAGAAAAAAAGAACAAAAACATGAGTGCATTCATTTGGAATATCAATATAAATTTACGCCACAACATAGGCTATAATCGAAGCCAGCATAGGTTTACTTTACTGTGTCACCCACGAACAATACACAAGAAAAAAAAAAAGAAAAAAAAACTCCATAACAGCAATTTTCTGGCGTAGTAGAAAATGTGTATTTTTGGAATCTGCAACACGCTAAACAAGAGAAAGAAACAGTTGTACACTGTTTAAAATGTTTTTTTTTAACAATACAAATGTTTACATGTTAATTTTTCTTTTCTGTATTATTAAACAAATATACATATTTAAAAAAAAATCATTTTTGGTAGTAAGTAACTGTAAAAGTACTTGCGCCACAATATGAAAAGATCTTAATGTATAATGTCATACTGTCATCGTCTTATTATTTTATTGCAAATATATAAGCATGGGCAAGTCCATCATGTGACACTGTACATTGCTTTACATATGAATTTACAAAACGTCTGTAGTAACACGTCTATTTTCTACACGCAAGTGACTTATTAAAAACCCAAATTAAACAGTTTTTCTTTTTGTTTTTTAAAACAAAAATGTACACTTACCTTTTTCTGATTTGTGTAGATTCTGGGAATAGCTTCCTCCCAGAACTAGACTCACGTGCAGAGTTCCCTACCAGATCGCTCGCAGTAGCCAATCGACAATAAGCTACTTGACAAAAAGGATTCTGGAGGTTGTAGTTTTGCTACAATCAGGCGTTTGACGAAACTAAAACAAAAACCATAACCGCGCCTTGAGTATGTAGGCTACATTGTTGTTTTTCTATGCTTTCAGAGGCAGAAATATCTTATTGAATACAATTGCATATTTGTCTTCTAGGCAGTAGCTTTTCTTTTCTGAAACACGTTTTACCTGGCAAAACACCGCCCTATCATCTTCTCAACAAACACTTTAAACCTGTAGTTTTTTTTCCATTCACGTGAAATTCCTTGTAAAGTAAACAGATCAGGTATGTTTTGTGATAAGTTTCACTCACCTCTGGTTAACTTTAGTATACAGGACCCAGTGATATGCAGTATGGATATATTACAAAAATTGATTAGTATTGAGATGATGTTTATATAAATTATACAGTGCTCTCAATTTGCTTGCTTCAGTTTGGGATACATGTAAATTGGTTCTAAATGTAAATTAAATCACAGCTCTCATACAGAGCACACTGTATAATGTATCACACTTCTTTTTTTGGGGGGGGGGGGTGGCGGGGGGAGGTATGATTTTGTTATCACACCATAGATGACTTGTAATATTGAAAGATAGGAATATGGTACAGCTTTGGATTATGGATGTGGAGTCGTATTTTTTCTCCTGATCAAAAGTTTTCATAACCCTGCAATACAACAAATATCAATATATAATTTAATAGTTATTTACTCTAGTATTTCCTTATCAGTGAAAATGCAAGATACTTAAATGCACAACCTGTATTGTACCACTCACCATTCCTCGCCCAGTCAGGGCAAGGTGCCATTGAACCTCCCTGTCAGGTTTTGCAAACAGACAGTACGTTATTAAAGTGTAGATGACATGAAAAAAAAAAACTAACAACAAACTAAAAGAGTTTCATAAAACTGAAAACACTGCTCACTTTTTTATAGTCGATAAAGGTAAATGGTAATACATGATTTATTTTTATTACAACTAAATTTTTATAATCATTTAATCAGTAGCTGTCTTCTGGCGCACAGCAATTCACGATTTTGTGGTGGCAGTTATAGTCATTGATGCAGGTAATTAGCTGAGCACCTACTAAATGTTTTATTAACAGGCAACTAACTAACAGCTAACTGCACCATGTCCTGTATATCACAGTCAAGGTCAACATGATATTTCTGGGTTTGGGCTCTATAATGGTTTTAATTTGCCACCCTGGACTGTCTCCTGCATACCTGCAGTCTGTAAAAGAACCAGCTCACAATTACAACTAAATTGAATAATAACTCAAAACAGTGTTACCAAAATTAATATGTTTCAATGTGAAAAAAGATACATCTCAGTTTCAGGATCCAAGAGCAATTTGGTTCAAAGTGCGTATTTCTAAACTGGCAAAACATAATCAAAATGCCAAGGGACACTTGAGTTTTTACATTTTATGTAAATGTTGACATAGTTACGTAGGAGAACAAAGAAACAAAGATCTTGAGTTTTACAATTCCCGTTTCTCCAAATGTAACCAACAGAGCGGTATACTGTTAATCCTCTATTGCATGTATTATGAAAATACCATACCATGTATTGCACACAATACACACACACACACACACACACACACACACACACACACACACACACACACACACACACACACACACACACACACATATATATATATATTGTAACACAGCAGGGAGGGGGTTAATCCTCCCTGCATGGAAGAAAACATGTGCGAATGCACATTTGTGTTAATTGTTAATTATCCCCTGCACCTGGTAATTATTGTTAAATTAGAACCAGGTGCAGGGTATTTAAATGAAGCAGCCAGTCTGTTCTGAGCTGCTGTGTGGAGAGCCTGCTTGGTTGTGTGTACAAGTGTAGGAAGAAGAAAGGTAGTGTAAACCTGTGTGGTTTGTTTTGTTTTGAAGATTTTGTTTTGTGTTCCGGGTAAACAGCTTAGCTGTCCTGATTTATAATTTAGGTTCCTGTTATGTCTAGTTAGTGCTCGTAAAGAGCTAGGTGTTTGTTTTGTATTTTGATTTCTGTTTGTATTATTAAAAGTGCGCGGAAGCGCTGAACCCCAATTTCTGTGTCTGGGTCAATTTTTAAAGGGGCAACGAACCCGAGTGGGGGCAATTTATTACTATCTATATATATATATATATATATATATATATAGAAGCATTTGTACGTGTATTAAGCAACATAGATTTGTTACCTATAAGTTACAATGTGCAATAGAGGGCTAATAAATGCCTTGTGTGACCAAAAAAAACTTGACAGAGTTTTAAGTTTGTTATTCATGAAACAGCTTGAAACTGCTGTTAATTTTTTTAACAACAGCCCATACGTTTAGTGAATCCAAGATTGATAACATGAAAACAATTGAATAAACTCAATAATTACGTGAATAACACCCCTTTTATTTATTTTCAGCAGATTGATCTTGGTTACCTGAACGTTGTATTCAAGTTGCAGTAATTGATCCACAAGAAACTAAAAAGAAAAGCTGATTCGCTCCATACATACTGTTTATAAAATTTAGATAGCCATCGTAGAGCTTGGAAGTGTATGTGTAAATGGTAGCCACCTCATTGTTTTATTGCTGTGTATTTTATTACAGAACATGGGACATACAGTATAGGTAATGGTAGCACAGGGGTTGCTGAAATGGTATTTGAAAGATTGCACCAGTTTTTGGTTCACATTTTGACCAAGAGGGGCAGTCATATGAGCCAATACAGACTGGCAATCCAGGAATACGCCATTGTACCACATCTGCGTCAGTGTGCTAATATCGTAGGACCTTGTGTAATGTGTTTTTTAATCCATTGTTATCCATGTTTGGTAATGCTGTGTTTTGAGAGTGGTCCTGCTGAGGTATCTTCAGGTCAGTACGCTGGTTCTAATACATTCCACTTCCAGACGCCTCATTATCTCCCAATGACATTCATTTTACTTCTGAGATAAAAATGCTGATTATTAATGGAAGTCCTGAACAATATTAGCAATGTGGTGTACCCTGAAACTGGAGAAAAAAAATATACAGATTAATCCAAACCCAGCTACAAATGTGAAGGCCAAGTAACGGATTTACAACAGTTAGCACATACAGTAGTGGGTTCATTAAAGGTTATATTTAATCTTTGTTTCCCCCACTATTAATTCCTGGAGATACAAAATTGAACTGTCTAGATCAAAGATTCCAGTCTTGATATTCATGAATATCCTCTATTACGTACCAGAGTGTCAAGTTTATTATAGATATCCCTGTACTAATGGAGCCTATGTAAAGCACGGTTTATCACTTTTTGGATTATGAGAAAATATATAACCAAATGTGTACATAGTACAATAGGGCACCCAAATCATAACTCAGACAATTATTTTAAATTCTGAATGAACATTATAACTGCATTTAATTGTTTTATATTGTAATGTCAATTGTGATATGTGAGAAGGGTCTCGACCAGGCTGTCATTGAGAAATTTTATTTCTTGCAAGATAAAGCTCTACAGCATGTGACATTATTTTAATACACCATGTGCACCAGCAGAGCAACCCCCCCCCCCCCCCCCCGGTGTTTGCATGAAACGCAAGCTCTGCAAAAGATTCTTAATAACAATGTTAGCCTCGATGTGATGTACAGTACAACCTGGTTACAGTTTGAACTGCAAGTACTTGATCTAGGGCACTTTATTTTTAACACATTTTCTGTGAAGAAGTTGAATCTGCTTCCTTTAGCAATGGCATTTGCTGGCACACTAAAGTTGTAATTTATTCTATATAGTATAGCATTAGAAATGACATTTGATGTTGTTTACAGCACCTACTGATATGTAGTATGGAGTTCACACCATAAAAAAAAAACTATACAGCGCTCACAGTTTGCTTGCTTCTGTTTGGTGTAGATACAAATGTAATAACATGATTGGTGCTAAATGTAAAACACAGATCTAAGACAAACATACAGTGGATTTTTGGGGAGGTGTAGGTTTATGATCTTATTGTCACACCATAAATAAAACCAAGGCGATGGCATTTGTTATATTCATTTGGTCTTTTAACAAGACTGGAAGATAGGAGCAGGGTACTGAGCTTTGGTTAATGGATGTGGAGTCATATTTTTTCTCCTGATTGAAAGCAGAATACAGCCTTTGCCCAATCTTAAATAACTGAGGACAAAAACTTTCACAGTGCCACCAGATCAAATTGTCAGTGCAGGGGGCTAGTGATGTAAACAATGTGACTATTTCACATCTATGGAGTAATCTTTTGGTTGATCTGTTCTTTTCTTTACTAACAGTCCTCTTTCAAAAATGTCTCGGCATCTCCTCTGGTTTTAACTGCTGTATAGCAGATCCTTCAATCCCTAAGTAACCTCTTAAGAAGGATACAATATGTTCAGCTTGTCAATGGGCATTACAATAAGTTAAACACAAATACAATTGGACTTTATGGACCTTCTAGAACTCAAGTACTCTCTGCGGAGTTCAGTTTATGCTTATAAATAAACTGGATGCAAAATATTTAAAAGAATCATTAATGTAATTTAGTATCTGTAATTCACACTTTTGTTTAACCAAAACCTTCTTCGTTAGTTTCTCAAAATCATGCCAATTAACCAAAACATTTCAGTTCTAGACATGAAAAAGCTAAATATAATAGCATTCACTGTACAGAATTGTGTGTGAGCTAAATTATTTAAACAAATGCAGGGGATTGTATACTTGTTCTGTAACTTTCCACCTAGCAATGATAATAACAAGGGTTACAGTAAATCAGCCGCATACAATGTAAATTTACGTGTGCATCCTGTGTTATGTTCAACTTGCCAAGGTGATTCTGTTGCTTACACAAGCATCTGACCTGCAACAGGAAACAAGCACACTCACTTAGAATAGCAGTTTGACACATCTAAGTGTACTTCTCACCTCCTGATGTGAAGAAATAACTCCTGGAATGCACCTTGTCTTCCGTCACTGCTTTTAAGAAAGGATAATTGATTCATTTTGTTTCACTCTTCAGAAGCTTAATGGTCCTGTAAAACCCAAATTCTACTTCCTGTTGGTCTGTGTTGCTTCTGCATTTATAGTTCAAATGTTATATAAACTGTTGCAATGCATTTTTATTGCATAATAACCTATTGATAGTGGTATAGCTGTTAAAAAGAAATGGCATGCAGTGCAGGAGCTTAGCAAGGGAGATGGGGGTTAGATACACAATTGGGGGTTTAGTATACCTGATGAACTTGATTTTAAAAACCAAAAAAGTTATTTAGAAAACAAGCCTTGTACATATGCAACTGATATTCAATACTGTTCCAATGCGTCCATTTGCTTCCAAAATGGGTACTGCAGCCGTTTATTTAAGGTCTTCAATGCATACTTGGTGATTATTAAAATGAAATTCCCCAGGATTGTGCACTTATCCAGATTTTTCAATGATGTTGGAGGAAAAATACATCATCTGCCTCAATAAGGCGGCCTAATCCACAATGCCTGATGGCAGTTCAAAAAAACAAAAACAAAATCTTTAGCCTTGTTAGGCAACCTACTAATAAATGATCTGGATAAACAGTATGGACAACATGTGCAAGACTTGAATACTACTGAAAAGTAAATAAATCTGCTCCCAGGAGGCAAGAATGACATCCCTATACTGTACTTAAAAATAGTAATTAAGATTTACTTTGTGTGCTGGGCTGTGTTGAATTGGGAGGCTGATTAGAAACATGTGTTAAGTATAGGGCTCCAGGCTTACAGGATAGTATACATTGGCAATCAGTGTCTTACAAAGCCAGCTGTCGAAGGTCACATCTCTAAGGGCAGTCTGAGCTGTGGCAGTCCGAGCGAGGACAGGTGGAGTACCCAATGGCTACTAGAGGCCTCATTCCTACTATGACACCTAACGTCTGGATCCCAGGGACAAAGCATGCTCACTCGTTCTCCACTCCTAGAATGAACACTGGTAACTACCTGTTCCATATACCCTTACTAACTCCTTCTCCCCCTACACTGCCTGCTACAAACTTGATAACAATCTTGATCTTCTCTGTCTAGCTAAAACCTGGCACTCTGTAAACGACATGCACTCGCTGAATCTTCTTCCCTCTGACAAACCTCGCCTCACTGGCCGAGGCGGGGGCACTGCTGTTATTGCAAATTCTGTGCTCACTTCCTCAGTTCTTTCTTTGCCTGCCTTTTCTTCATTTGAGCATCTTGCCTTCAAGGTTCCCTCTCCCATGTCCCTCACCCTTGTTGTTATCTACCGTCCACCTAAGAGCAACTCTGCTTTTATTGCCGAGTTTTCAGAATTTCTCTCCCTTGTCTGCACTTCTACTGACACAATCCTACTTCTATGTGACTTCAACATTCATGTTGACTTGCCTTCCTCCCCCCTAGTGACCGACTTCAACACGCTTCTGGACTGTTTTGGACTCTCTCAATCTGTCAACGTCCCCACTCACACCAAAGGACGCACCCTGGATCTGCTCTTCACCAGGGACCTTGATATCTCCAATCTCTCCGTCTCAGATATCTCTCTCCTTGACCATTTCTTAATCACTGCTAATATTAATCTCCTTGCTCCTTCCTCTGCTACTGATGCTGTTATCTCCTTCCATCCCAAGAATCTGTTGAATCCTCTGAAACTCTCAGAATGTGCCTCTGCATCCCCTCTAACTGGTACTCTCCCGTCCTCAGTTGATGATGTGGTGACCCTCTACAATGCCACACTTACTCACCCTTGCCCCGCTTACAACCGGAACCATAAAGAAAAGATCAAAACTGCCCATGGTACACCCTCGAACTTTGAATGCTTAAGTCTGCCTAAGTCTGCCTGCCACAAGCTTGAGTGCAAGTGGAGGTCGTCTGGACTAACGGTTCACAGAGAGATCTGGACTGACCATCTCGCGAGCTACAGGCATGCGCTCGCCACGGCCAGGGTGAAGTACTCTGAAATCATAACTATGGGACACGGTAAACCCAATGTTCTCTAAGACCATTGACCAAATCCTACATCCAGCCACCGACAGATCCATCTCCCGTTCATCCTCCTTTCTTTCAGAACAAAATTGACAACATCTATTCTATGCTCTCCCACCACAAACCCAGTTTACTACTTGACCACCTTGACGCTCCTACGGTTGCCCCTCCTGTCCTCTCCATTGCTGATGTTTCCGGCTTACTGTTGAAATCAACTACTGCCACATGCCCCCTGGACGACTAACCTTGTCCGTCTCTGTGCCTCTGATCTTGCTCCTTCCATTATGCACACTCTCAACCTGTCCCTGGACTCTGGCTCGGTTCCTACTGCCCTTAAACTGGTTCCTACTGCCCGAGTTATGACGGTACTCAAAAAACCCTCCCTCGACCAGCTGATGAAACATCTCATGGATAACAATCTGCTTGAATCTCTAGTCTGGTTTCTGGCCGCATCACGTACTGAAACT
Source organism: Acipenser ruthenus (assembly GCF_902713425.1). NCBI lineage: Eukaryota > Metazoa > Chordata > Actinopteri > Acipenseriformes > Acipenseridae > Acipenser > Acipenser ruthenus. The sequence continues at coordinate 22,761,353 of NC_081200.1, forward strand.
GCTCTACTCAGGATTGTGAATGATCTCCCGCTCAATGCTGATGCTGGTGCTCCCTCTGTGCTTGTCCTCCTTGACCTAACAGCGCTTTTGACACCATAGATCATGGCATTCTTCTTGACCGCCTTCAGAAGTATGCTGGAATCTCTGAAACCTGTCTCCCCTGGATGTCCTCTTACCTATTCGGATGAATGCAATCTGTTTTTTATGCTGGACGCAGTGGCGTTGCAAACCCAGTCACTTGTGGTGTCCCCCAAGGATCTGTTCTCGGGCCCCTTCTCTTCAATATCTACATGCTTCCCTTGGGTCACCTCATCCGCCAACACAGCCTCATTTATTATTATTATTATTATTTATTTCTTAGCAGATGCCCTTATCCAGGGCGACTTACAATCGTAAGCAAATACATTTCAAGTGTTACAATACAAGTAATACAATAAGAGCAAGAAATACAATAACTTTTGTTCAAGCAAAGTACAAGTGTGACAAACCACAATTCAATAATACAGCAGATAATAGTGATAGTGACATCAGGATATGATTAAATAGTGGTAGTTACATCAGGATGTGATTAAATACAAAGTACTACAGGTTAAACACTTGGCGGATTACAGTATTCTGAAGTACAGGATTAAATGCAGTAAAATAGGGGGCAGATAAGAGCAAAATAAAGCACATTTACATGAAGGGTGATAGTGTCCCAGGATACAAACAGAGGAGTTCTACAGGTGCTGTTTGAAGAGGCGAGTCTTAAGGAGGCGCCGGAATGTGGTCAGGGACTGGGCAGTCCTGACATCTGTAGGAAGGTCATTCCACCACTGCGGAGCAAGGGTGGAGAAGGAGAGGGCTCTGGAGGCAGGGGAGCGTAGCGGAGGTACAGCTAGTAGTGCTTCTAGTGCAGGCGGAGCGGAGAGGTCGAGTGGGGGTGTAGGGAGAGATGAGGGTCTGGAGGTAGCTGTATGCAGTCTGGTCAAGGCATCTGTAGGCTAGTACAAGAGTCTTGAACTGGATGCGAGCGGTGATCGGGAGCCAGTGGAGCGAGCGGAGTAGTGGAGTAGCGTGGGCGAAGCGAGGCAGAGAGAACACCAGGCGGGCAGCAGAGTTCTGGATGAGCTGGAGCGGACGGGTGGCGGATGCAGGGAGGCCAGCCAGGAGGGAGTTGCAGTAGTCTAGGCGGGAGAGTACCAGGGCCTGGACCAGGAGCTGGGTAGCATAGTTGGTGAGGAAGGGTCGGATTCTTCGGATGTTGCTCAGGAAGAATCGGCAAGTGCGTGCCAGAGTGGAGATGTGCTGGTATGTGCTCATGTTTCACTCCAATGCTGACGATACCCAGCTCTACTTAAAACTCGACCCTGGAAGCCCCTCTGCCATGGTCCGGCTCTTGGCTTGCATTCAAGACATCGAGGCCTGTATGTTTGCCAATTTTCTTCAGCTGAACACTAGCAAATCTGAACTCCTAGTATCTAAAACTCAACTTAAGAATTTAAATATAGCTGCCCTGAACATCAGAAACTGTCTGCTGCTTTTTACCACAATTCGAACAATTACTTGGCACTTGCAGAGGTTGAGCCTTTTTTGACATGATTACATTACAAAAACTCCATCCTGGTGCAATCCCAAGTGTGCCTTTTGCAGAAATGACTAAACTGCTCTATTTTAAGATTTGTGAGACTTATCTTACTTTCTATTTGCAGTACTGACATGTAATTGATATTTCAGTCAATGTCAATAAACGAACAAACATACTCACATTCATCCATACACATACACACAGCGTTCCAGATAAGGTCTTGGGTCATTGAATAATTTACTCTCCAATTTAGACACTGAGTAAAATGTATGTTGGGTGAGTAAAACGCAACATTACCTTGAAGTTGTGAGATCTTTCAATAAATACTGTACATACTTTAATGTTAACTTATGGGGTATGCAACAACTACAGCCTTACATTTTAACTGTAATGCTACTTTGAACAACAACTTCATTCACAATCGTTCTACATGTAGACACTGGGCTTTCCTTATTTTCCACCTGAAAAAAATTGAACGTCTTTTTCGCAGCCATTCAGTCCTGCCTTAATATTATAGTTCGGGAAGTTGCTACTCTTGATGTAATTAGCAACTGCGTTCAGAGTCTCCTCCCACTACTTTTCAAAGTTGTTTTCTGTAAATATTCCTCTCTGTCTCTTGTGTTCTAAGTCGACAGACATGCTCCTAAAAATTGTAAAAACAAGTGTTAAAAAATACATATTTTAAATTCTACCGATACTGCACTAATGCAAATAAAGAAACAATAATATTGTATTCCATATTAATTGCCTTGCTATAGCAATATAAAGCATCACGACTCTCCAAACACAGAATATTGTATTTATTGTATAGATTTACCTCCCTGAAATGTGGTTGGTAAATTAGTAGGTTAGGTTGAGGCGGCCAAAGAAATCCTAAGGATCAAGAATCCAGTCGCTTATTCACAAACGCATTGCAAGTGAGCAGATTCAACCGTACGTTTTTAAATGTTTATTTTTTATTTATTGAAAATTTTGACTTATTGGTCACTACTTATTTCTGGCAATTTCCAGCCAGACAATAATTTGCTGTCCCGGCACTTCTATGATCCATTTTCTAGCTACTGTGATGTCGAGAACCAACGAAGTACAAGAAGCTTGATAGCATAGCGAACGCAATTCATATTTTTTCAATGCGAAAAACACCCAGTATGCAGCTTATCTGGACTGCTGTACAAACACACGCCACATACATATATACACATTATACTTTTCAACTTTGTATGGCTTCTTAGGCAAATCAGTAAACTTAACTGAAATGTGCTAAATATGTTTGTGTATTCCATCTTGTGCATTTTATACATCATTAACATAAAATACAAAATAAGTTTATAAATACATGTTACAAATACAATTTAAGAAGCAGATTTTAGCCTGGTATGTACCTGGATGGACCTACAATGATTACCAGAGGTGCGTTCAACTAGGCAAACCTTTTGCAACGAACTGTGTTAGCTGAACGGTTTACTGAACATTCCACGAGCATTTCAAATATGCAACACATCCTAAAATCTGAAAGCAAAACAGCCGGATTAGCTATTTTAAAATTGGAATTCATATTTTTTTCTAAGTAAACAGACCCTTATCATCATCATCATCATCATCATCATCATCATCATCATCATCATCATAATAATAAATACATACATATTTCATCAATTCAGAAATACCAATATTTTATAAGTCACATATTATCTTTCTGATTCTTTTTTTGTCATTGACAAAACTTGTCCATCCCCCAGAGTCAAAGAAATGTTCTCCCAGCCTGTCGCTATTATTGTTTTACGCAAACTACCTCTTCAGAGTGTTCACCTCAGTTAGCAAACGTTTGAGGCAAACAGACCACCAACAGAAAAAGTTGAAATCTGTTTGCAAATGTTCTCCTAGTTGAACGCACCTTTTTGTGTTGCATGTAGTGGCTTTGGAGGACCAAGAGGAGGCACATCATGTTCTAGGCCAGAACTCAGCCAACACCCAAGCAGGATTAGGTGACACTGTGGTTAAATTCATTCCCTCTTGGCTAACAAAAACAAAAAAATATGTCCATATCCCTACAAAATGGCAACAAACCCTTTATAATATTTACATAATACAATAAAAGCATGATTTAAATAAATTAACAATAAAGTGCACCTTGATTTTTGTGATATAAACACTGACAATCTCTCAATTGCCTTGGACATCATTTAAAATGAGCCCTAAACAACACACAAAGATATTTATATCATATATATTACTATTTGTTTTTAATCTACTCATGTAAAACAGCAGATTCTGGTTCTGGCTGTGATATTATACTTGTACTCAGAACTGACATCAATACTTGTGACTATTACACCGCTTTGAAATGTGGGATGCCACATCTCATAACTGCAGCAAATGGCACAGGAACTTTTCTTTATTGATAGAAATCAATGACCATTTCAGAATTCAGAAGAGACTCGACAACAGAAGGAAAAGGAAACTTGGTTTTATCCCAGATAAGCCTGCAAGTTCGAAGGGTTCCAATTTCTTAATTTTTTTTTTTTTTTGAAGGAAACAGAACGTCATCTTTTGAAGCATTGTAAGGTGCTATGAACTGAGAGAGGAAAAATACTTTTAGTTGATTTGTAAGTGGTCAAAACACATTATTAGCAATTGTTACAAAGCACTAACAAGTAAAAAAATGAAATGTTGTTTTGTTTCGCTAACTTAAACATACTGGTATTACCAAGGAACAATAAAAAAATAATTTCTTAGTTATTGCCCAAATGTTAAAGCCTTTATAGGTAACCAAATGATGTTTAGAACAATTTAAGCTATTAGCGCATTTCTCTTTTTGAAGCCAAGAAAAATATATTAAGTTTGACAGGCTGAGATAGAGTAGCAATAGCTAACTGGTTATTGCCAGATTTCTGATAACTTAAGACATGATAATAACAATAACCCTTTTTTAAGAACATCTAAAATTCTAAAACAGATGGGAAATGTGATCTCCAGCGTTTATTAAAATCCTTTATGTCCATAAATGACAACAAAGTTACTGTAGAATTTATCGCATACAGCTAGCATACAACAGCATATCCTCAAGTCTAAATGAAATACAAAAGATTTTAACATTTTCATACAAAGGATTTATTTTTATTTTTTTTGTAATTTATTAACGTGACGTATATATCTTTTGTTACATAAAATCTGCTACAGCAAAGTATTTTTTACTTCCCTTGCACATACAAGTAAATATGGGTGGACAAAAACTACGATCAGTGTCAGCCTTCTAATGACATTGTTGTGCAAAATATCCAACAAACTAAACACATATAGAATTGATAGTAGAGCCCATACTGGTAATGTAAAATGATGACAAATAATTGTTTTTGAGGCGTGTCATATAGCTCAGAAGGAAGTGATCAGTGTATTATTAGTCACGACACTCCAACATGTACAATGGCTATACACCGACACTAATCTGTTTTAATGTTTAAAAGGTATTATTTCATGTCTATGGGCTTGAAATGTACTTTCTTGAAGACAGTAAGAACTATGCCATTCTTAACTGTTCAAAAAATAATAATTTATTATTTGACAGCCCATTGTGTATAAATAAAAACAAATATGTATAAGAAAACAAAGGCAAAAAGATGTAACTTATGAGTCTCAAAAAACACAGAATTAAACAGGATAGAAAGTGCTGAAGCTTGCACACATCAGCATTTGTAATCGTCTTAGTTGGTGTGTGAATATAACTTAAAATCAAGCAAAAAAAAAAAAATCTTACTTTCTAATACATACAAATATGGTAGTTTTACACATCTCATTTGAGAAATTTGCAAAACACAACTTAAGCATTAAAAACTCAAAATGGAGTGACTTTTGTTAATGCACGTGCCCAGTCCAGTTTTACCAACACTGTGCCACAGAAACAATTGTCAGTAACCCTTTTTGCACACGTTGCAGCTAGCAATGGACCATTTCAGTATGGCACTTCACTCCAAGTACAGTTTTTTTTTGTTTTAACACAGCTTGCAGCGGAGCTATACAGTGACGCAGAAGTCTACCAAATTTTAAAAAGGGGTCCAAATTGTCTCTTAGTACCTGAAACTTTCCTTTTATCTTGTGCCTCATTTAAAAATGTACCAACATTATTTCAATAAATGTATTACAGGAGTTGAAACAAAATGATCTATGACCTGACATACTGGTAAAACACTGCTACAAATGGTACAAAGATCTCTCTACTTTGACGATGTTCTGCTGTATCTGTAGGTTTGCCGCACTCTGCAGTATCTAGCTGTATTAAGGCATGGATACTGTCCTGATGAAGAATGAAAAATTGATAGGGATTGATTATACAGGAATTCTCAAGGCACAGGGCTTTGTCTACCCTGTGTCGGCCATCAAATTCATTCTAATTTTGGTCATGCTTGGATAACCACAATGCTTTATTCTTGTTTGATTGATATATAGATACACACGAAGATATAGTACTACTTCCGAAAGATGCCAAGAATGTTGTCTAGATTCTAGTCTGAGCTAGCTGAAGATTTTTCTTTAATAACTTTTAAAGTCTCAGACATGTAACAGACAAAAACTGTTGGCTGGCAAACACTAGAAGCAACACCTATCTTTCATTTCAACCTATATCACACCAAGTGCAACACCTCCTGATACAATCACTCAATCATTAAACATTGACATAAAAGATGTTTTTTTCTTCTGTAAAATACCACTTTGCTTAAAAAAAAACAAAAAAAAAACAAGAGGGGGGAAAACAACATTAAAAGACAAAGACAACTGCTTCGGAACTCAAAATAAACAAAAAGAAAGTTAAGAAAGTGGTCTAGCATTTTGTGTCGCAGCACAGGGAGTGTCTCCTTAAATGTGCCTGTGTATGAGGGTTAGTGCTAACTGCACACAAGGACTATGGCATTAAGAACCTCATTCAGCCTTGTGGAATGAAGGAACTAGGTAATTGTTTTAACAAATATGATGGTCTCAGCTCCACCCCATCTCTTAGCAGAGTGCAAAGATCCCAATATACTAGCCCTGATGCAACCTCACTCTCACATTCTAAAAATCGGAAAACTCTTTTGCGCATTTTTCTGTAACAGACACGCGGATGTCCTCTTCTTCATAGTCATCGAAGTTGCTTGTATCTCCAGGGCCTCTGCACTTTGGTATGAAAGGGGCTTCCACCTGCAGGCAAAACAAGACAGACTGAGAAAAGGCAGTTTCAATTTGCTATCAGAAACAAACACTTTTGGTTCCAGTTCAGTACTTCCAGGCTCTCACTCTGGGTACAGTTTACCTACAATTTGGTGTAGCTGAAATATTTAAGTCAATCAAATCAGACAAGATTCTGAAAACAGAACAAAGAATACATTTGGGCAGCTTGAATCTGGCCATAGAGGATTATGTAGTGTCTCCAGGCAAATAACCATGTACTATTAAGAACCTATAATGGGCGAGGGGCTTCTAATGTTATCGCAAACAACCCTATCCTATTACGGATTTTGTTTCACACATGCCTGGCTTACTAAAATGCTGATCAATTCAAAATAAATTAAAATATATGTAATTTAAATTGACACAGAAGAGAAATATTTGACTCCCGTATAATTGGTCAACAGAAAAATGTTTGGGCACCATTAATTCAAACGCCCTTTTTTGCAAGGTGCAATGTGTTTAAGAGTCCAAGCTTAAAACTATGTATTACCTTGCAAAAGGTAAAAATGTCATATATGTTTTAATAATAATGAAAAATCACTCAAACACACATTTTTTTCCCATTATACATTTAATTAAAAATGAGAAACAATCAACAAGTAATGCTTTAGCAAATACATTCCACAATACAAAACAATAAAAAGTCTAATCTAATATCAGTTTCATTTTATTTTCTAAATGATCGTACTTCTTTACAAATATAAACTGGACTTACCTTTCTCTCGTAGATGGCAATCCAATCTGTAGTTGCAAACCATTTGTGGTTCTTAATGTCATTTACACCATTCTTCAGATTGCCATACCGTTTGGTCAGGTCTACCTGAAGTAAATTCCTCAGAAGGTCTTTCAAGTCTGAACTGAAGTGTGAGGGGAATCGTACCTAAAATCCAAAGAGTGACCATTTTAAACTCTGCACTCCATGTTTTCGTTCTCTCTCCCTCAAATTCAAATGAGCTTTATTGGCATGGATCCCTATTTTATTAGTGTCAGTAAGGAGTATGAAATTTGGCATGAGACTAGTGAATCTTGGGATATATGTCTCCCTTATTTCTGTGTATATTATCTCTCTCTCTCTCTCTCATGTTTGTCTCCCCCCAGCAGGATTGACAGCTTCTGGGTATCACCCATTTTGGGGAATTCTGGGACTAAATCGCCGAATTTGGGGAAGAAAATGTCCCTTATCTTTTTATATTTTTCACAGTGTGTTAGGAAGTGAATCTCTGTCTCGACCTCTCCTGTCTCACAGTGACCACAGCGCCTGTTCTCTCCGGCCAGCCAGCTTTGCCTCTGTCTGACTTTTTCAATGGCCAGGTTGTGGTCACTGAGCCGGTATTTGGTCAGTACCTGCCTCTGCTTTGTGTTTCTGACAGTTACCGGGTATTCTGCCAAGGTGTCATTTCTATTTCAGGTCCTAATAGCACTCTAGGTTTGTTTTGTGTTTTGGTGTTTGTATCCCAGTGGTCCAGATAGGAGTGTTTCAGGTGTTTTCTAATTTAGTTTACACTAATTGGAATTGTTTTTGCAGTGCTGTCCTGAAGAAAGTTCCGGAAAAAAGTTGTTGATGCCTATCAGTATGGAAAGGGTTACAAAGCCATTTCTAAGGTTCTGGGGCTCCACCAAACCACAGTCAGAGCCATATTGTCCAAATGGAGAAAGTTTGGGACAGTAGTGAATCTTCCCAGGAGTGGCCGGCCTGCCAAGAGCAAGGCGTAAAATCGTCCAGGAAGTCACAAAGAACCCTAGAACAACATCCAGGGATCTGCAGGCCTCTCTTGCCTCGGCTAAGGTCAGTGTTCGTGACTCCACCATCAGAAAGACACTGGGCAAAAATGGGATTCATGGCAGAGTAGCAAGGCGGAAACCATTGCTCATTAAGAACATGAATGCTCGTCTCAAGTTTGCCAAAAACCACCTGGATGATCCTCAAGAGTTCTGGAACAATGTTCTATGGACAGATGAGTCAAAAGTGGAACTTTTTGGCCGACATGGGCCCCGTTATGTCTGGCGAAAACCAAACACTGCATTCCACAGTAAGAACCTCATACCAACGGTCAAGCATGGTGGTGGCAGTGTCATGGTTTGGGGATGCTTTGCTGCATCAGGACCTGGACGCCTTGCCATCATTGAAGGAACCATGAATTCTGCTCTGTATCAGAGAATTCTACAGGAGAATGTTAGGCCATCCGTCCGTGAGCTGAAGCTGAAGCGCAGCTGGATCATGCAGCAAGATAATGATCCGAAACACACATGCAAGTCTACATCAGAATGGTTGAAGAACAAGAAATTTAAAGTTTTGGAATGGCCTAGTCAAAGTCCAGACCTAAACCCCATTGAGATGTTGTGGCAGGACCTGAAACTAGCAGTTCATGCTCGAAAACCCACAAACACTGAGTTGAAGCAGTTCTGCATGGAGGAGTGGGCCAAAATTCCTCCACGGCGCTGTGAGAGACTAAAAGCGTTTGGTTGCAGTTATTGCTGGTAAAGGTGGCGTATCCAGTTACTGAGTCTAAGGGGGCGATTACTTTTTCAGACAGGGGCATTGGGTGTTGCAGAACTTTCTTTAATAAATAAATGAAATATGTATCAAATGTTTGTGTTATTTGTTCACTCAGGGTCCCTTTTATCTAATATTAGGTTTTGGTTGAAGATCTGATAACATTCAGTGTCAAAAATATGCAAAAATGCAGAAAATCAGACAGGGGGGAAATACTTTTTCACAGCACTGTAGATTTGACCTACCTTTCCAGAGACAATTTTTTCATATATTTGAATAGGCTGGTCAGCAAAGAATGGAGGATAGCCCGCTGCCATTTCGTAGATTAGAACACCCAGTGCCCACCAGTCCACAGCTTTATTGTAGCCCTAAATGCAAACAAAAAGTACATTAACCATCTCAGTATTTCAGTATTTATTTAATGATGGAAAACTATAAAATGTCATGTTTGACAGATCTGAGGTAACATTTAGTATTACAAGATAGGGTCTAATCAGGGCCTGTGAAACCAGTCAGCAACCTTTTTATAATTTTATTTTTTAAATTAGAATTTAGTAGTAGTTTCTAGCTAAATCTCTTAGGTGATCCTTTAGGACAGATGTTAAACACACAAATCCCACAAGGTAAACACAGCATTAATCCTGTACTATTAATTAATTCAATTTTAGCGTGCCCAATCAAAAAAGAAGAAGATCCTTATGTGCGGATTGCCCCCCTCCTGTCACACTACACTGATTTTGCAAAAAACATTTATCATACACTAGCTTCCTATTGATGCTTTGGACTGCATTTGGCTATAATACCATAAACTACGATTACAAGGACCCTCTAAATGTGTCTGTACTGGTAGAGCAGTACATTAAAACACACACACACACACACACACACACACACAAGCATGATATACACTTTGTAACACCAGTGTAAATCTGTCAGTGCTTTACCTTGCTGAGGATAATCTCTGGAGCCAGATATTCTGGAGTTCCACACAACGTCCAAGTTCTGCCTTTTACTCTTTTGGCAAAACCAAAGTCTGTGACCTAAACCCAAAAGTATGAGATTAAATGAAATCATAACGTTTAAACAGTACCTCATATTACACCTTTAAATGTAGATAACTGGTTACTAAAATAATACATATTTGTGGCTGCCTTTAGAAGAAGTTGCCTCTGCCACAAACCACTTCGCCTATACTGTTTTTTTACAGGTCTTTTACAGGTCTTTTACAAAAAATCTACATATTTTTCAAAATTATTTACAAATAAAAAACTGAAAAGTCTTGATTGCATAAGTATTCACCCCCTTTGCTGTGACACCCCCAAATAAGCTCTGGTGCAACCAATTGCCTTCAGAAGTCACATAGTTGAATGGTCTCAGATTAAACACACCTGTTTCTGGAAGGCCCCAGAGTTTGTTAGAGAGCATAGCTAAACAAACAGCATCATGAACACCAAGGAGCTGTCAAAGCAAGTCCGGGATAAAGTTCTGGAGAATCACCAATCAGGGTTGGGTTATAAAAAAATATCCCAAACTTTGAACATCCCCCGGAGCACCGTTAAATCCATTATTAAAAAATGGAAAGAATATGGCACAACCGCGACTCTGCCTAGAGAAGGCCGTCCACCAAAACTCAGTGACCAGGTAAGGAGGGCATTAGTCAGACAAGCAACCAAGAGGCCAATGGTAACTCTGAAGGAGCTGGAGAGATCCATAGCTGAGATGGGAGAAACCGTCCATGGGACAACTATAACCCGGACGCTCCACAAAGCTGGGCTTTATGGAAGAGTGGCGAGAAGAAAGCCATTGCTGAAAAAAAAAAAACATATCAAATCCCGTTTGGATTTTGCCAAAAGGCATGTGGGAGACACAGCAAACATTTGGAAAAATTTTCTCTGGTCTGATGAGACCAAATTTGAACTTTTTGGCCTTAGCGCAAAACACGATGTGTGGCGCAAAGTCAACACTGCTCATCACCCTGAGAACACTAAGCCCACGATGAAGCATGGTGGTGGCAGCATCATGTTATGGGGATGCTTTTCATCGGCAGGGACTGGGAAACTGGTCAGGATTGAGGGCAAGATGGATGGAGCCAAATACAGGGAAATTCTAGAGGAAAACATGTTTCAGTCTGCAAGAGACCTGGGACTGGGGCGGAGGTTCACCTTCCAGCAGGACAATGACCCTAAACACACAGCCAAAGCTACACTGGAGTGGTTTAAAAACAAGAACCTGAATGTCTTAGAATGGCCCAGTCAAAGCCCAGACCTCAATCTGATTGAGAATCTGTGGCAAGACTTGAAAATTGCTGTTCACGAACGGACCCATCCAACTTGACAGAGCTTGAGCAATTTTGCCAAGAAGAATGGGCAAAAATTGCAGGATCCAGATGTGCAAAGCTGGTAGAGTTACCCCAAAAGATTCACAGCTGTAATTGCTGCCAAAGGTGCTTCTACCAAGTACTGACTCAAGGGGGTGAATACTTATGCAACCAACAAATGTCTTTTTTTTTGTTTAATTAACTTTTGTGTCAAAATAAAAAATATTTTGCACCTTCAAAGTGTTAAGTATGTTGTGTAAATCAAATGGTAAAAATCCCAATTAAATCCATTTTAATTCCAGGTTGTAACACTACAAAATGTGGAAAAGTCCAAGGGGGGTGAATACTTATGCAAGGCACTGTATAATGGGGGTTTATTATATTTACATGGTTTGAGATTCTCAGTTCATCTAACTGGTTTGCCTCATTTTCTAAGGATCACTCGGGTATAAAGAATTGTTAGTTCCATACCTGGATGTACCCATGTTGATCGATTAAAAGATTTTCAGGTTTCAGATCTCTGTAGATGAGGTCTAGTGAATGGAGGTACTCAAATGTCAGTACTATCTGAGCTGCATAAAATCGTGCGTGGGGTTCACTTTTGAAGGGAGAACAAAACAAAAACAAGTTAGTACAAGGTTTAGTCTCCCTTTACTTATACTGTACATATATTAATACTTTTCAAAACCAGCAACAACAAAAAAAGAAACAGAATGGCAAGAGACAGTCTAATCTAATCCATCAGTATGCAAAGATTAACTTTGTTTATTTGCAAAGTACAAAAGAGCTTCCACATAAAAACTACTAGGATTCAGAATACTTTGGTATCACCAAAGATGATTTGAAAACCACTCAATCTGTTTGTAAAAGGAAATGAAAAAAATAAATCATACTAAATCCAACTACAATATCCATGATTAAGTAGCTGCAAACTTACCTAAACCTTCCAATTCTTCTAAGATGTGAAAACATTTCTCCCCCTGGAACATACTCCATCACCATATATAAATTAGAGTTGTCCTAAAGTAAAATAAAAAATAAATCTGATATTAATAATTTTGTCTGAAACAGTTGGGACTGTGTGTACAGTTTTATTCAGCTCAACCTTGTTTAATTGCTGCATCTGCTTCATAAGACTAATTTAATAAAAAGGTTTAATGCCCCAGCTGTGTATTCTACTCATACCACTACTCTCCACTAGATGGACAAGTAGCTACAGCCACCTAATAGGCTTATATTATCCATGATCAGAGATAACTTTCATTGCAGTGTCTCAGAGTCCATATGGTGGCTAACTAAAACAGAAGGAGAGATCTGAAGGCGTGCACAGGCCTATGTAAATTCCCAGTTATACAGACAAGGACCTACAACAGCCACAGGCATCACTATTGTCAGACTTGCCCCAAGGACACATTTTACACATGTTATTTTATAACTTTATTTTTTTTATTTTTTAATTGTGATGCAGCTTCTGTTGCGCAACAAAGCTGTAATAATACTACTATCACCAAGCACTTAGCAACTTTCTCAGCAGGTTCGAGGGGAGGGGATACAAAGAAGGTGCTTTTGTCATGTCGTTGGTAGGCAATGAGGAAAACTCCTTCACCAATACCATAATGTGATTCAGTAAACGGAATAAAAAAATAAAATAAAATAAAATAAAAAGGAATGATCAAAATTGTCACCTAAAAGAATACTGAACAAGCATGAAAATATGAATACAAATTGTACGTACTGTAAAAGTATTAAACCATTTTTAATAATCAAAGAAACATGTTACCTTAAAGGCATACTCCAACCTTACAAGAAATGGGAAGCACACAGCCTGTAATATTCTCTTCTCATTTAACGTGTGCTCTATCTGCTTCAGTTTGACAACCTACAAAGCAAACGACAAAAAATGACAGTTCACCTCACTTTGGAATATTGTATGAGCATATCAGTATAAACATGTTACTTCAAATAAGGCTGAAGCCATACAGGTCCTTGTGCAACAGGGTTATTGAAGTTGGGTTATACCAGGTATCTCAAAATAGATTTGCTTGTTAAACAAGCTCTGTAAATGATATACAAATTAATTAACAACAAAACACTAAAAGGAAACAAACAGGGTGGTGAATCATATTGTAAATATGCATTTCAAAAGAGCATTGTTTTAATAATATTCCTTTGCAAAGCATATTGGCAAGTATTGGAACGTGAATATAGTCATAGTTTTATAACAGTTTAGGAATTAAAATCCATGTTGTTTATTAAAGTGACTGATAAATCACGTACCTTCACTGTTTTAATATTCAGAAAACATGGAACATTTGGGTAACTTCTCTTAGTAAGTAACCATAAAGTGGATTTTCTGGTTCTCGTTCTACTACCTTCAGCCATCTTACAGTAACATCAACCAAACAGCAAATATGAAACTCCTCACTTCCACCTAATCCACTAGTTAGAGCTTCACTTTCAAAATAGAACATTTGCATAAGGGCACCTTTCTAAAACTTAACATTTAACAGTAACAAATACATTTGCATAGAAACGCACTATGGTTTCTAAAATGGCATGTGCTGTATTCCACAGACTCACTATACTTAGTGCTCTTATTGGAAACTGTTTATACTGTGTTCCATCACCTCATGCTGCTTAAAGTCACAGCAGTTCAAAAAACACTTGAAATAGAAAGTTTTCTCCAAAAGACTTTTACTAAGTAGTACTTGAAAGACATAGCACTTACATTGCATTTTTTGTATTATTTTAATCCCTTCCCCAGGCAACATACACATGTTCAAGTAATAGCATTACTGAGGTTTACTTAAGCTGTTTTTTGTTGCTGAAAAAGCAAGTAAAAACTGTCAGATTTAACCCAAATAAACACTGGAAAAGGGAGCAATGCACAATTATTACATTTCACATACAGAATATATAATCACAAAACAAAACAAAAACAAAAAACGTCAATCACTATACATAACATTTCCCTTGCAAGTTGGGCCAGTATTGGAAAGCGTGTTGAGTGACGTACCTGCATCTGTCTCCCCCGATCCGATTCGCATCTAAATCTAAAACACTGATTTTAAACACTGACTCTATTTGGCACAGTAGCTTGGGTTGCGTGTGGATGTGCCAAAAGCAGCTGTACTGATCATCTGTTTTTATACTGTGTAATATATATATATATATATATATATATATATATACACACACACACACACACACACACACATATACACAGACGTGCTCAAATCTGTTGGTACCCCTCCTCAAAAAACGAAGAATGCACAATTTTCTCTGAAATAACTTGAAACTGACAAAAGTAATTGGCATCCACCATTGTTTATTCCATATTTAATAGAAATCAGACTTTGCTTTTGATTTTTTATTCAACATAATATTGTAAATAAGAAAACAAATGAAAATGGCATGGACAAAAATGATGGGACCACTAACCTAATATTTTGTTGCACAACCTTTAGAGGCAATCACTGCAATCAAACGTTTTCTGTAGCTCTCAATGAGACTTCTGCACCTGTTAACAGGTAGTTTGGCCCACTCTTCCTGAGCAAACTGCTCCAGCTGTCTCAGGTTTGATGGGTGCCTTCTCCAGACTGCAAGTTTCAGCTCTTTCCATAGATGTTAGGATTCAGATCAGGACTCATAGAAGGCCACTTCAGAATAGTCCAATGTTTTGTTCTTATCCATTCTTGGGTGCTTTTAGCTGTGTGTTTTGGGTCATTATCCTGTTGGAGGACCCATGACCTGCGACTGAGACAGAGCTTTCTGACACTGGGCAGTACGTTTCGCTCCAGAATGCCTTGATAGTCTTGAGATTTCATTGTGCCCTGCACAGATTCAAGGCACCTTGTGCCAGGCGCAGCAAAGCAGCCCCAAAACATAACCGAGCCTCCTCCATGTTTCACTGTAGATATGGTGTTCTTTTCTTTGAAAGCTTCATTTTTTTGTCTGTGAACATAGAGCTGATGTGACTTGCCAAAAAGCTCCAGTTTTGACTCACCTGTCCAAAGAACATTCTTGCCCAGGGAGGTTGGCTACAGTTCCATGGACCTTAAACTTCTTAATATTTGCAACTGTTGTCACAGGAACATAAAGCTGCTTGGAGATGGTCTTGTAGCCTTTACCTTTACCATGCTTGTCTATTATTTTCTTTCTGATCTCCTCAGACAACTCTCTCCTTTGCTTTCTCTAGTCCATGTTCAGTGTGGTGCACACAATGATACCAAACAGCACAGTGACTACTTTTCTCCATTTAAATAGGCTGAATGACTGATTACAAGATTGGAGACATGTGTGATACTAATTAAAGAAACTAATTAGTTTGAAATATCACTATGATCCAATTATTTATTATCTTTTCTAAGGGGTACCAACAAATGTGTCCAGGCCATTTTAGAATATCTTTGTAGAATAAGCAATAATTCATCTCTTTTCACAGCTTCTTTGCTTTATTCTATGACATACCAAAGGCATGCAAGTATACATGATAAAATAGCTTTTAATTTCATCACTTTTCAGGAGGAATGAAGCATTATTTCAATGAGCTGTAAGGGTACCAACAAATTTGAGCATGTCTGTATATATATACACACACACTACCGGTCAAAAGAACACCTCCATTTTTCCAGTTTTTATTGAAATTTACGCAGTTTAATGTCTCAATGTACTCTAAAATTAAAGCATAGAACAAATAAACAATTGGAGATAAAAAAGAAATCATGGAATCATTTTCTTTAACAAAATTTAATCTAAATTTTTGACTCAAAGTAGCCACCTTTTGCAGATTTAACAGCCGAACACGCTCGTGGCATTCTTTCTACAATGGAAGTCAAATATTGTTCGGAAAGTTCTTCCTAACACTGTTGCAGAAGTTCCCACAAATGTGTTGCACTTGTAGGTTGCTTTGCTTTCACCCTTCTGTCCAGTTCATCCCAAACCAGCTCGATGGGGTTTAAGTCTGGAGACTGTGCTAGCCATTCCATGATTTGAAGCCTACCGTCTTGTTCTTTTCTTCTAAGGTAGTTCTGACATAGCCTGGAGGTATGTTTTGGGTCATTATCTTGCTGTAGGATGAACCCCTGACCAACTAGGCGTATACCAGAGGGTATTGCATGGCGCTGCAAAATGCTGTGGTAGCAGTTTTGGTTCAGGGTGCTACTCACTCTGTGCAAGTCGCCAACTCTGGATCCAGCAAAAGAGCCCCAGACCATCACGCTTCCTCCTCCATGTTTGACAGTTGGTGTCACACACCAAGGAACCATCCTTTCGCCTACTCGACTGCGTACAAAAACCCTGCGTGATGAACCAAAGATTTCAAATTTTGATTCATCGGTCCATAAGACCTTCTTCCAGTCTTCAGTAGTCCACTGGCGGTGCTTCATGGCCCAGGCAAGCCTCTTTTTCTTATTTTGCCATCTTAGCAATGGCTTTCTTACTGCCACTCGACCTGTGGGTTTGTAAGTAATCAACAAAAGTTGGGACACCTGTAGGAATTGTTAGCATCAACTTTCAAGGCTTAATTTACTTCCATTGCTGCAGAACAGCTGTAAGTTGTTAACCCATTACTTGTTCCCTGAAAAAGGCCTTTTTGTATAACTCTGAAATGTACATTATTTTTCACTTTTTGGTAACCTAAACTTTTTTTTTTAACCTCTGGCAGTTTACCGCTTACCTTTGTACCATTTCAGGTTATTCACTGGACTTGAACTGCTTAAATTTAAATAAAAACTGGAAAAATGGGGGTGTTCTAAAACTTTTGACCGGTAGTGTATATATATATATATATATATATGGGTAGTGTATATATATGTGTGTGTATATACACACACACACACGAACATTTACAGAACCGCACAGCACAAGAAAAAGTCCAATTTCTTTTTTTCTTGCTTTGTTTTTCGACAAAATGGTATTCCTTTACCTTGAGTAAGATAATGCGCTTCTCCATGCCGCCTTTCTGCACAGGGCACAGCTGTTCAAAGTTTTATTTTTATTACACTTGCCAACCTGCATTTGCGGCTCTCAGCGGGGTTGCCAGCTTCAGCTGTGGGTACACGCTTGGCAGTTTCTCTCTGTTGCAAATGCTTCTTGCGAAGTTCCTGTGCTAACTGTAAAATATATTCTCTCCTTGGTAAATTCTGCTCCGTGCATTCTTTGTAAAGTACCCAATACATTGTAAAACACCTGAACAGGCAACCGTCGGGAACCAGCTTTCACGGAATACTTCCGTGCCATCTGATCCAAACATCAAATTCATATTTTGTTATATATAATAAAACTCCACGGTCTGGTATTTATTTTCACTAGTTCAGATGCTAATTGGCTGACCAAAGCAGCGCAGCTGGCAAGCAGGTGTCAGCCTTTCAAAAGGCGGATTGAAAAACAATAGACTGTCAGTCATTCACTCAGGCAGAGAGTAGAGACTAATCTAATTACAGCTAAACACATTGTGGACTGGTAAATAAAAATAATAAAGTAGAATACTGTTCTGTATAATCACAATACAATTGTTTTCTGTGTGGCCGTCAATGTGACTGCTCCCGGGGCTTTTAGGTATAATGTAATATATCTCCTTTATTTCTGCACTCCCGCGTTTCATGCTTTGTGAGAATATTTAACACATACGGACAGAAAGGTACACGAACGCACAGGCCCATATGTGGTAAACGACTGGAGAAAATTACAGTGTTAAACAATATCCTTTATCTGCACTGAATAAATGTGCATTTTCTTCCACAGTTACTAAAATAAAGAATACAGGTCTCCAAAATGCAACAGAGACAGGACCACCTGAAGCCTCTCAGTTATGTGCTCAATGCCTGAGCAGCACCAGCTATGGAGAAAGACCCAGAACTAATTGTCAGGGGGTGTTCAGATCTGAATTAAGGTCCGTGGGAAAACTCCCCAAATTGGTTTAACAAGAAAAGCAAATTACAGATGTGAGGGGGTGGAAAATATACCCACCTTCTGCTTATCCAGTATCTTCATGGCATAGTACTGCTCTGTTCCTTTATGTTTTACCAACATAACTCTTCCGAATGAGCCTGTGCCAAGGGTTTTTTGCCTCTCAAAGTCATCTAGACCGGTGGTACTCTGAAAATAAAAAGTTTATTAACTAATCTGCCATCTAGGCTACACCACGTTGTTAGACGTATATCAACATATATGATTTAAAATAAGAATTAAAATAAAACAGAATTCTCTTTAGATTTTTGCACACATTACATTAGCTTTATACACACTTCAGTGATTCAACTAGTTATAATTTTGCTCACTGGCTGGACTAAGGGGGCCCACACTGAATAGTTTACATGTGTTAAAATCAGCAGTGATTCTGGGGATGAATGCTGAGGAGTGACTTTTCGTTGTACAGTTTAAGGAGGGGGTAATAAGTATTTTCTCTCTTTTAAGCTCAGCAGGTAGATGCAAAGAGCTGCTGGAGAATGTCAATGCTGATCAAATATATTGATGTTTTTCTCATGAACCAATGCAATGGAGAAAGGCATCTTAGTTTGCATTTGTTATGATTCTGAGCGCTAACATCAGAAGTACAGCAACAACATTGGCATATTATTTTAACTACAATACGGCGGACCTCATTTCAAATTAAACAAAACTGACTAAAATGAGGAAAACAACCAGATTATCTCTCTACAGTTTTTGTTGTTGACAAGTGTACAAAATTCAGTAATACCCAGCTGTTTCAGCTACTGATAAAATAAGCCTGCTATAGATTGTCTTATAAATACTGGATCTTTAAAAGTTTCATTTCTATTGTGATATGTTTTTTTCTGAAAGGAGTCTAGTATCTTTTGCAGGTTTGAACTCAGTTGTAATTCTAAGTATTAAGTGACTTCAGTGTACAGCGCATGGCTTTAGTAATCATCCAAAGCACTGATGCAATATTTTTCAATTGTATAAACAAGGTGATTTGTTTGTGAACAGACAGAGCTTGGGTTATTAAAACATTAAGGAAGGTATTCACCAATTACATTTTTTTTGTGACTTGAATCTTCTGTGCTATGTTCACTGTCAAAAAACATGTACCAAAATGTACCTGTGGTGGACATTCCCATTTTCTTAAGAAATCTTCTTTGGCTTTGGCTAAGAACTCTTTCACTGAAAAAGGAAAAACAAAAACACAATCAGCATAAGTTGACCCATTTTAAATCATCATTATTATTTTTTCAGTTTATACAAATCTTGCTAGTGTATACATTCTGCACCTGGGTTGATAGGCAACACAGAAAACATATTTTAATGCAAGAGGGAGTTTAACAATGTGTCAAATGAATGCTTTTTAGAAGAAAACAAATATCTAAACCCAATTTAGTCATGAAAATGAAACATGTGGACCGTGTCTAAGCTCCCACGTACATTAACTATTGCAAAATGTAAATCCACCATCATAAAAAACACACTACAGTAGTTTGAGGAATTTAAATCAAAGAAAACCCCACAGCAACACCCAAGCAAGCAGTCTTAAAGGTGATGTCAAGAGTTCTGTATGTTTTAGTGGCTGATGAAGCTACTTCTAAAGCAGTAGCATTTAGGTCTAGAACAGAAATGTTGTGCATCACATTTAGAGTAATACTGTTAGAGAAAGCTATGGTTTGAAAAAAAAGCACAGTATTACTACAAGCAAAAACACACTATAGCTACATGAAAAAACACTGCAGAGTGGAGCTGCCCATAGTCACAGAGTCATGTCAAGGTATACATTTAAAAAAAAAAAAAAAAAGTTTAAAAAAAAAATGTAACTTTAAAAACAAAGCCCGGGTTGCAATTAAAAAAAAAAAAAAGCTGTGCAGGCTATGGATATCCTACTGTACAGTATTATGGTACTTTTATTAAATAATAAAGCAGCAGGGTGTAACAATAAATGGAAGAAAAACAAAACCGTTTATATTTAAACAAACAAACAAATACTTAAAAAGTTGCTCAAAGATTTTATCATTTATTTATTTTTTTTGGTTTTTTAACTAATTTGGTTTACTTTTCTTTTATGTGACTTTGGACTTCTTATGAAAGGATGAGCATACCAAAAGTCTCTATAGATCACCAAGGGTTCACGGGAACATTCACCCACATGGATGGGATGATGAGAGAGAGAGCGAGAGAGAGGGAGAGAGAGAGAGAAAAAAAAGAAGGTTTATGTATTTAACAACAAGCACATAAAAACACACAAAAAGTGGTTTAGTTACACAAAGAGAACACATGTTACCAGTTCAATTGACAGAGAGGAATAAACCGAAGACCTCTTATTGCCCACCCTGCTGATAACTTGAATTGAACAGATTGATGACGACTGGTTGTGTCCCCCAAACAGAAACATAATGAAGCAATGCCAGGGCCGTAGTGAGTCATGAAAAATCATGAGGCACTTGCCCATGCACAGCCCCAGCCCCCAAATGTTTCTAAATACACCAGAATGGATATTTAGTGTTTCTGGTTTTCGGGTTTTATTTCTGAGCGTTTTGCCTGCCTTTAATGTTGTAATTAGCATCATTAAAACCATATCTCAGTTTCTTAAGTTAATCATGGAAAAAATATAAACATAATAAATCTCAGCTATTTTTCTACATATATATTCCTAAAACCACAGTGATGATTGCTTTACCGTCACTGCTTGGAGGTTGTAGCTACAATACTAACTGTTTCATAAAACAAAGACTTCACCCTCGCTATAAACTCGTCAAATAAAATTAATAATGATTGTGACGATTAACTATGTGTTTGCATTATAAAAGAGCACTACTTAAAATGCAGAGCAATTCATTTTATTCCGCCGCCTTCATTCTTCGCTGGGGTAGAAAGACATCTTAGTTAAATCGGCTTGTTTCACTTTGTAATAAAAATAGAGTCAGCATAAAACATATTTAAAGGCAAGTGCATTCTTCATAGAAAAAAAACAGAATCTAGATATATTTGAAATAGCGATATTTAAATTGAAATAGACAGTAGTCTACTAAGCACATTAATCACTAGACAAGTAAACAGACAGTAAAGATTTTGAAGAGCACAGAGGCTATATATTAGATATCAGCAGGACGTGGGAATTAATGTATGCACACAACAAGGGATGAAATGCATTTTATTTTGCAGCAAAGCAGCAATGTATAAAAGGGCCTAAATAAAGAATTATTACTATGATTTTAACCAAGGCCTGTCCCTCATAGCTGGCTATGGCCTTGCACGCAATGGTGGAATTTAATGTGGAAAGAGTAGCCTAAATATCATGACCACTGCAGCCTGAAGAGAACAAAATATTGTAGAATATTGAGGAGAGGGAGGAAGATTTGTTTTACTACTATTTTATCAAAAATTGGACTCACTAAATAATGAGTTGCACTGGCCCTAATGGCTTCTAATGGTGTATTCACATGACTGTTAAGCTGGTTTAGATTTCTGCTACAGTTTCTGATAGTCTGCTAAGAAATAATAGACTTGACAATACTGCATTTTGATAATCCAGCACTGTTGTGTCAAGTTATTGTAGATATTGTGCAATCATAGGAAGTGGAAAACAAAAAGCACAGCAAGACCCTTATTAAATCAAGCATGTCACCAGTACAGTACGACACCTATGTTTTTTTTTTTTATATATATTTTAAGTTATACACCAAAAGGAAGTTCAATTACATTCATTTTTTTCTATTATTACAAGTACATTTCATCATAAATCCCAATATAAACATCAGTTTCTTGTACTCTAATTTTACATTAAATACCTACACAATATAATATTAATTGCAATTTGAATACTACGTATCAAGGAACAAATACAAATTCTGGTAATGGTATACAGTACTTCTGTGTTGATTTGTGACAAATGTGTTATCTTATTAGCTACATACCACCAAGTTGATATTCAGGAGAAAAACAGATACCATGGGACTAGTGCAGCTGCAAACTTGTGAATATACTACAGATTTTTCTGCCACTGGATTTGATAATAGAATGCATGTTTAAAAACAGAGAAGCCTGGTTTTAAAAACTAAAAACTGTGGTTCTGTGGCTGGGCCACTAACTTATTGTACACCCAACACAAACCTTTATTAAGTCAAGATATAATGAAGTGCAACAGGGAATTTCCTGAAACACATTTACTGTTGTCTTGCACTTGGATAATATATTTAACCTGATTATTCTAGAATATAAAAATCAGTGAGCCACCAGAATTAGACAAATATCATTACACAGTAACATTATACAGCAACAGTAAACTTAAATGTTGTAAGGTATTGTGATGGGGTGCCAGCTCGGCCCTATAATGTGTTTATTATTGTTATTTTTACTGTTTTTCTTAGAATTCTTGTTTGTTTTGGATTGGCAGGGAGGGGGTTAAATTCCTCCCTGTAAAATACATGTGAGAATGTGGCTGGAGCCTTAAGTGTTTAATTGTTAATTATTAGTTAATTGGGCTCCAGCCACAGACTATAAAAGGGCAGGTGAAAGCCTTTGGGGGAGGGTTTTTTGGGGTGAGTTTGTTTGTTGGTGTGCTGTGCTGTTTAGTTTTGAGAAAGAAACTGTAGTGAAGGCGAATGCCCAGCCTACATTTCTGTATTTTGTTTAAGCCTTTTGTTTGGGCCCTTGTGCCTATTTATTTGATTATTTTTGTTTAATAAAGATCATTATTTTGCCCCTTCCACTGTCTCTGAGCCTCAAACCTCTGTCATCCTGCCACAGGTATACACAATGATTCTATGTTTGTTTATGCTTTTGCTTTTAAATGGTTATGCTTTTGCTTTCAAATGAAATAAAAAATGGAAGCATTCAGGAGGATGTCAGAAAGGCCACATTGATAGAAACCCACAATAGAAAACGCACCCTACACGAATACTGATTTGACCCACAGTCCGCTGTGTATTACAATAACTGACGTTAGCAGCTTAGAACGGGGTGACTGAAACAGAAGCCACTGGGCAGTTACCCAAATACTCCAAAAATGTATTAGTTAAATATAGGCTAGGTACCTGTTAGTTTAGTTTGTTTTTATTCTCAAATAATTCAATTATAGCCATTAAACAAAGGCAAGAGAGAATCAGCCTTCTTTAAAATAACAAAAAATAATAGAATCATTAAAAAGTTAGCAGGTTAATGTTCCTGCTGGGCCATAAACTGGTTCAACACCAATCCTAAATACAATGATGTTACTGTTATTAAACAGGCACTTATGTTACTGTTAATAAACGAAGCAGTGGTATTTCAAAATAACAAGCATGTTTCTTTCGCAGCCAGTGTCATTTTACTTTAAAAGGCACGTGCCTGAAATCATAAGATAATTAAAAATCTTTTTGGTTATATTACCTTCCCTTATTCCGTGAAACTAGCTGCTCAACCTAACTTGAGTTCATTATCTTAAGCTCGATCATGACAGAAATGCATGCTACAGGTGTCCCATGGCCAATAATGTAGCAATAACTTTCTCTCAATAACGTGACCGACCCCGATGAAAACAAATACATTTTCACTTTGGTATTGTTTGCTGTTCCAACTCTGTCAGCTTTAAATATTTTTAAAGGACAATATTAGCATTTCAACATGTGAAATCTTACTCTATAGCTAAGTCACAACACAAAATGTTACTGGTTAAGTTCAAACACTATCAGTTTTCATTTCTCTCTAGATAAATCAGTTTCTGCATTTGCAACACGTCTTGTAAAAGTTTCGGCTATGAACAAGTAGCATATTCTTCAACAAATCCACGTTTTCAGTTGAATTGAGTAATTAAAACAAATAAAACACCACAAAAGATAACATAGAAATTCAAGTAGTTTCTAGATAATAGTAAGTAATAGTTCTGACAGTGTTGCATGTTTATTTATTTATTTATTTTTATCATCTGAAAGCAGTTACCTTCAGTTACTCAAACACTGCATGCTTTTCAAGTTTACCCTTATTGAAATAGAGAGAAAAATCCTGCAATACCAGTCTTTTGCATTTTACAAACTCCAAATAAACTGTAACCTGCATTATCAACTCAGCTTATCTAGCACTTACTCCAATGGTCCCAATTGACAGTGTATTCAGAGATGTGGGGACCTTCACTCTCCAATGCCTTCTGTTCCTGTGTCCCATAGCGGTATTTATTAAAGAACCGACTGGCTAAACCATCCAGTTTCTGCAGTGCAGAGCTGCTCCCAGTGCACTGACTACACTGCTGCTCCTTCGCCTGCGCCATGCCAGAGCATTCACAGCTTTAAAGCAATGTATAGGAGTACTGAAATCTAAAAGGAAACCCAGCACACAAGAGTGTAACACAAACTTCCTGTTTCCAGTAACTTAGCTTATCACACAGAGCTGGGTTTGCTTCCTGTAAGATAAACATAATCCATTTTCTGGTTTAAAAAAAAATTCTAAATTAACATTCTATATTAACTGGTATTTTGTTATAATGCATTTTCGGCCACTAACTACTGTAAAGTTCTTAAGTCAGATCTGCTACTGCAGACACATCAGAAATAACTAAGTTTTAAAGTCTTACTGACCATTATTATTATTATTATTATTATTATTATTATTATTATTATTATTATTATTTATTTCTTAGCAGACGCCCTTATCCAGGGCGACTTACAATTGTTACAAGATATCACATTATTTTTACATACAATTACATTATTTTTTACACATTATTTTTACATACAATTTCCCATTTATACAGTTGTTTTTTTACTGGAGCAATCTAGGTAAAGTACCTTGCTCAAAGGTACAGCAGCAGTGTCCCCCACCTGGGATTGAACCCACGACCCTCCTGTCAAGAGTCCAGAGCCCTAACCACGACTCCACACTGCTGCCCCATGCATGCATACATACATAATTATTCCAGAAAAAAGCTCAATAGGGGGAGAAAGTGACAGCTGTAGCAAGGAACTAGTAGAAAGCTGAGTGAACTGGCAATGGGATATGAAGCAGTTTCCCCCTAGGCCAGCAGTCTGAATCCAGCTAAGGCTGGTAGTGACCACAAGTCACCTCAGCTAATTTTTTTAGTGAACATGTGACAAAATAACAGGTTTGGCACACAGGATTTGAAGTGAAATGCTCACTCTATATATACACCGTTTGATATGCCTTTGTACTTGCTTGTGATTTTGTGCATATTTGCGGGATCATGTACTAATCTGCTGTTAACCTACACCATTGATATTACTTGAAAAAATTATGATTGAATTAAATAATCCTCAAATGTACAAATGCAAGTCCCTTCTTACATTTGCTTGTTTATGCTAATACAGTACAGTTTAACCCCCCTGGTTTGTTATAGTTTTTGTGAAATCATATAATTTCTATGCTCTGCTCACTACTGTGTTAGAGTTCGCATTTGCTTTTACTAGTCTACGCTCCCATCTCAGAGTGAACATAACTTGGGGGCAGTGGGAGAGACAACTAAAACACTACAAAAATAAAGCTCAGTTAACAAGGAATGTTTATTTTCCTTAGAGGGCAGCATATTTTTGCCCTTGGCAAGAAATCCACATTAAGAAATTAGGTCTCCAGTGTGTTTTCATACGGTTGAAAATGCCTTTTGTGTCAGTTGTAAAGATACAAAAATAACCAGTGAACACTTGCATGCTAATGATGTTGAGCAATACTGAGTCTGCCACTTCGCAAAGCTGAAGTGCACAACATTGTAATCTAAACAGATCCACCCACACTTCCGCCTTGTGTGTGGTTTTGGTCAGAAAATGTGAAATACATATTAGAAACGTCAGGGTTCCACTGCATGTAAAGCTGCAATTGTTTGGTTTTTTGTAGTGGGGCCTTTCAGTGTTCTGTAGGCTGAAAATCAGTGTGCAGGTCCATTACAGCACAATATGTCATTACATTTCAGCTTTAATGCTTTAATTCTCTCTCTCTCCCTCTCCTAAGGGGGACCGTTTACAGTAGCCACTTAAGTCAGCTCTGAGGTGGCTTTGCTATTAGGGAGGTTTTTTTTTTTTTGTAGTGTAAAAGCAGCCATCCTAACTGCAGCGGTCTCAAAAGTGGCTTGCTCCAGAGGGGGGCCTTGCCAGAGTCAGCTCATGCAGAGGCACATTGCGAGTAATGTGCCTCTGCACATTAGTGTCAGTGTCAGTGTCACTCAGCCGTCTCCTCGGGAACAGGACGAATAAACACACCCAGCTGAAGCTGCGGACATAACAGGTCAGCGTGGTCAGAATATTTTCTTAATCGTCTATTCTGAGCAGTTTCACTCATGCACAGGATCCCGGGCATTTATCTTGGTAACCGCTAATAAGAGGCTACTAGTACTAGCACCAAAAGTAATTCATATATGCTATGACATGTATTAGTTGAAATGTGGGAAGCTTACAAAATTATAAAACTTCTACCATTTCCTGAATGATGTTTCACCTCCAACACTGTTAGCGAGTATCATCCAAACACACATTTTCATTGTAGAACTACTCACACCAATCCCCACAAACTACTGTGTCTGACAAATAAATAAAGTTATCGTTTAGGTTTAAAAAGAAAATTAAAATTAAAACAATTGGGGCTATAAAAGCAAAACAATTTTCTTTGGCAAAATAGTGTGGGGCAGCAGTGTGGAGTAATGGTTAGGGCTCTGGACTCTTGACCGGAGGGTTGTGGGTTCAATCCCCAGTGGGGGACACTGCTGCTGTACCCTTGAGCAAGGTACTGTACCTAGATTGCTCCAGTAAAAACCCAACTGTATAAATGGGTAATTGTATGTAAAAATAATGTGATATCTGTATAATGTGAAATAATGTATAATGTGATATCTTGTAACAATTGTAAGTCGCCCTGGATAAGGGTGTCTGCCAAGAAATAAATAATAATAATAATAATAAAATACTGTTCATTTCTTAAATTAAAACATTCTGTTTTTGATATGTATCAATGTTGCTGTTATCTGAGAAGGTTAAACCAAGATAAAACCTGCTTTATGCATAGCCATGCAGGGGCCATGCATGCTTAGTATTAAGCAAAATACAAGCTTCATTTTATACAAAACCATTTTTTTCTTGCAGCATTTGACCAGAATATTGTAAAAGCTAAGATAAATTTAGTAGTTTGTATTTCTGTGACTTTGCAAAATATACGCTGTGTTTTGCAATTCAGTTAGTTGCAGCTGCATTAAAAACTGTTTTCAAAAGTTCATTTTAAATAGTTGTGCTTTTAAATCACTGGAAATATATTATTATTATTATTATTATTATTTATTTCTTAGCAGACGCCCTTATCCAGGGCGACTTACAATTGTTACAAGATATCACATTATACATTATACAGATATCACATTATTTTTACATACAATTACCCATTTATACAGTTGGGTTTTTACTGGAGCAATCTAGGTAAAGTACCTTGCTCAAGGGTACAACAGCAGTGTCCCCCACTCGGGATTGAACCCATGACCCTCCGGTCAAGAGTCCAGAGCCCTAACCACTACTCCACACTGCTGCCCTATATATAGTATGATCATGCAGGCATTTTGGTTAGGTAATAATAATAATAATAATAATAATAATAATAATATCTTTATTTTTATATAGCGCCTTTCAATGTGGACCATCATCACAAAGCGCTTTCCAGTGGTAGGCTGTGAACTGTGCATTATATGCAGAGCCACTTACAATAGGAAATTGATTTAACATCTCATCCACAGGATGGAGCACAATGAGGTTAAGTGACTTGCTCAGGGTCACACAGTGAGTCAGCTAGTGGCAGAGGTGGGATTTGAACCGGTGACCTTCTGGTTACAAGCCCTGGACTTTAACCACTGGTCTACACAAGTATATTCCATCTGCAGTGCTGGAAAGAATGAATGAATGAATGAATTAATGAATGAATGAATGAATTCCCATACCATCATCAAATTGTAAAAATGTTTATAACACGAGACCCAAAATTCACATGATGGAACCTGGTGTAAATCGTCCAGGTTAAATACCATTTCCCTTCATTTTTACTAGCAGCAGCAGCAGCAGCATTTAGCTTGCATCCTAGCACCCCAAGTGGTGCATTTTCTCTATTTCCAATCAATGGGTTAATTTAAATGCTTAGTAACATGGAGTAAATCCCTTAAGTCCATGGAAGTAAAAAAAACAAAAAAACAAAAAAACACTTGCTTAATCAAAAATATCTGATGTGTTTTCTCAGTTAACTTAGAAACTCTATTGTTCTCTGCACACCTTGTTATTTGCAAAGCATGTTTTCTCAGTGTATGTTTATATTTTGCAGCCACAGACCAAGCAGATTGTACTACAGAATCATCCTATTGTAGCACTGTACTCTAAACATTTAAAAGAAAAATGATTTATGAATGCTTGAGGACATGTAATAACTCCTAGGCAGAGCTTCAGTCTTTGTTGATGCAAGGGTTTGACTTTCCAACAGAGCAGACAGGCTGCATACAAGACAGGCAATGACAGAAGGAAACCCCAGCCAGCTCTACTTCTCAAATTATCTACAACTTAGCTGACAGTTAAGTAGCTTTTGAAATACAGCACCCTGCATGTGCTTCATGTTTCCCCTTTCTTCATCACTACAGTACATAGGATCTGCTGCAGACCGCAAACCCCTTTTAGTGGATTCTTTTAAAGCAAGCCAATAGTAGCCTGCATTATTATAATAACTATTAAACATTATTACCAAACAATTCATCCCACCCCAAAACATAAGTGCTAGGTCTGCAATGGCAAATTAGATAGATAGATAGATAGCTAGATAGCTAGCTAGCTAGATAGCTAGATACACACTCCATTAAAAATTAAAATATAAAGAAAAAAATGTAAATGCCAGCTAGAGTATAGTTTTTTTAAGTTGCAAAATGCATGAATTTACAGAAAAATCGAATATTGAAATACAAACTACAGTGTTCTCCTTTTTTACTTGAGTTGCCCCTGTACAGTACTTGATACATTGTACCTTTCATCTCCATATAACACAGACTTCTGTTACACATTTGCACAGACTGGTCAGCTTTCAGCAGGCTTGAAAACATTTGTACTATTCAGGGATGGAGGAAAACCATGTCATCATAGTAATTCCCAGACTCTGTTACTAAAAAAAAATCCTTTACAACATTCCTCAGTTGTAGGATACAGATTGGCCACACTCCAGCGTTGCTTGGATTCACAAATTGAACATTTTAACAGAATCTCTCTTCAACCAAAACAGCCTACTGTACTGTATCTACATAATAAACAGGCTCTAAAATAAAATGACATAAATTCACTGCTATGATTGCGACTGAAAAACAGCACACTGATAATTAAATGCCGTTGAAATTTAAAAGTGCAGCGTCCCCCAGTACACAGTGCAATAGTACTACAGTATGCTTGGAAGGCTCTGTTTACACAGGGGCCACCCAGGTGAGATAGAAGAGGTCAGCCTGGGGTACAGAGTGTGTGGGAGAGTCCAGGTTATAAACTCAGTGAGACATCCGCTCTACAGTATGTTCAGAGAGGAAATACTTCACAAGACTTAGCTCGACTGCCACATAGTTTAAATGACAGCAACACAGGAATCTCCACAGAAAATCATTCTTCCCAGAAAGAACGTCCCCAGGAATATGATCGTAGTACATACAGTACAAATCTCCTGACTCTACTTTAACTAAAAGCTGCCCCAGATACTGATCTTACAATTCCCCTCAGCATCAAAACAATTCCAACTTATTCAATAGTGGGGGACTTGACCTGAGGCTTTGGTGTAATCTTTCCTCTAATAACAGATACCAACACAGTTTATTTGTGTGTTTCACAGTATAGTTGCAATTTAAAAAGCACTTGAGATAATTACACTACATTAAAACTACTTTACTGAGCCAATTTACTTTATTTACAGTAATACTTATATAAATACTCAGCTGAATTACTTTTTTTAAATTGCCAAATAAACTACTACTAATAATAATAATAATAATAATAATAATAATAATAATAATAATAATAGTTTAAGTCATAGAAAAGCAATTCATTTTGCTGCCAAAACATAACATGGATGGTTTTGTTTTACATTAGAATGCGGACCAAAACAGATTAAGGTCAGTAACTGCATATCCAAAGTAATATTTGTACTGAACCTGACCCCTTTTAATTCAATTGTTTATTTGCACAATCTGGGAAAGAGAAACAATTCCGCCTCAGTAATAACACTAGAACAAAGATAGACAGGGATTATTTTATCAGTAGTCAAACTGAAGGAATTTTAGAGTTGATCTACTGTCCACAAAGTGCGGGGTGGTTCAAGTCCCTTTCTTCACACAATTCTTTCTGCCATCTGTAATTTTCTATTTTTTTTTTTAACTTGCATCCAAGGGCAACACAGTGCTCATTCAGGAAACTTGGCACAGCACCAGATAAAAGACAAATCCAAGTATCTTTTTTTCCATTGCAACATTTTATAAACATACAGCAAGCAGCACTGGGAACACCATGCATAGGAGTGTGCAGTGAAATAAAATTCATACCATTTTAGGTAATAGTTTGTCTATCATTAGAAAACCTATTAACTTGCAACCATAAAAAAGACACTTGCAGTCTATTAATTATATTTTACAGTCAACCTTTCTCTCTCTAACTATCCCTGTATGTTGACTAATGCTATGTTAAACTTCTCAGGTTCGTTTACTACCAATGATCGTTTAAACTAATAAACTAATACTGAGTAGCTGAAGAGTCTGCATCACTTATCTCTGGTTTGTTTTTTAATTGTGATCCAACGCATACTAACTCAGTCAGATTCTGGTCCACTGAACAACCTTGCCTTGTTTCACACAAAGACCGTCTGCACCTGTACAGCTATGGCCAAAAGTTGCTCTGCTTTGCATCATCTAAAATTTTAGGATTGAGACATATTACATTTTTAAAAAAATTATGTGAACGTAATTTAGATCTTAATATCAGATAAAATCAAAGAAACTGCAAAATAATCTCAAAAGTCTACTGGAAGCCATAATAGTAGTACAGGTATTTCAACATGTTAGATTTCCAAATGTCACATTTTCATTAAGTATATGGAAAACTACAATATGCTATTTCCCTATTAAAATGTCAAGCAACGTTTTATGTTTAACAGCAGGTGAAATATTCTCTGGACCAGTGATCAAACAGATGAGATTCAAGGAGTCTGCATGACACTGGAGAACTACTCATCCAAATAATAGTCTTCTCTGATGTAGTAAGAAGTGACTACTGTATACAAATTTGCAGTTGTGTTCAGAAATTCCTCATGTGGAGGTTTGCCTGCTAGTTCTGACTGAGCAAAGGGATAAAGAATTTGTTTTTGCCACTTCACTTTTTAGTGGAACTACCACAGGCAATTCTTGAATGTGACCATGCATTTTTACCTTAATTTGTCCTAAAAGATGTGCGCTATACTAGTTATGTAAAACAAACATCCTGTATCAGAAAAGCTGACAAACATTTGTGTGTCACTGTGGCAATGTGGCAATGTGCCCCGCCCCTGTGTGCATTTCTATGTTGTATGTTGCGTGTGGTGTGTTAATGTTGGTGTAGAGATATGGCTGCACGGGATATAAATGGGTGTGTGCAGCACGAGTTACATAAAATGTATAATTGTATTTAAGCACGAGGATTGCACATCACTTCACGTGCATTTAAAGTAATTAATATGCGAGCACGAGGTTGCACATAATTAATTCACGTGCGGGGATTCAAGTGAATAATTAATTAGTAATTGAATCCCGGCACAACGGTATATATATAGATGCACGTTTTACTCACTAGGGGTTGTGTGTTCGGTGAGTGGAGAACGGGTGTGGAGAGGAGAAAGTAAAGTAAAATAAAATAAATAATTGATAGTTGTTTGACTCACTGTGTTTCGTTTTTCTGTCATTTCACTGTTTTGTTTAGTGTTAATCCGTTTTGTTTGTCTATTTATTTTGGCCTCAAGTGCCGTGTCCTGTTTTCTGTTTAAAACCTTTTTGTTTGTTTATTAAATGCATTGAGCGCAGCCATTGCAGCTCAGTTTCACTAATCACTTCTGCCTCTGCGAGTGATTCTTTCTGGTCTGACGTCATCACTGCAGCTAGCCTGCCACAGTCACCCTCATGTGTTTTTCTCGCTGTGACATTTCTTGGTAAATTCAGAGACACAGCGTTGCCCAATCGCATGTACTTGAATTTGTGGTATGCATTTGCAGTTTAGTAGGATGCTTTCATTTAAGTAGTTTTTCATGGCATTTGTGTTGCTATTATACTTTTTTTTTATTATGCTCTTCTACCAATTCAAGAAAAAAAAAACCAAACTTCAGCTTTAGTTTTTGTAGACAATCATGTTTTTCTTTCCCTCGGCTCACAAAGATGTCGTTGAATAAAATGTTTGTAGTTTTTTACGACAGGGATGTACATGCTGACCATGTAAGGGCTCCAATATGTACACATTGTCCAGGCTCGGCTTCCTGAAGGAATCCCCAATACATGCAAGGAGACTCTGTTGCTTATCTGTACAATTTTTAGCTCAATTAACAAAAACAAGGATGATCACATTTATATTATAAGCTAAGCTTTGGACTGAAGAGTGAAATAGGAGGGTTTGAATGAGGATTTTTCTTTTTGGAGTTTGTTTATAATTACAGTAGCAGAGGACTAAAAGAAGGTAAAGGTGTATTTGTGCACCAACAGTGAATTTCATTAGTTTACATCACACTAGATTGTGCTAATTTGTACCAAGACAGCAGTGGAAAAAGGAAACTGGAGCACGAGGTCAGTGCAACACAGCTCTGTAGCACAGCTTTATAAATGTATACAAAAAACAAGCCAAGTAGTTGACTATTGATTTTGCAAATTGACTGCCCCTTCAAATCAACTAGCTGTCAAACAGTTGTTGCATCCCTACGCTGCACTGAAATGAAGTGCTCTTTCAAATGTATAAAATCTTTTATCAGGAAAAACATTGATACCACCAAGGGAGTACTGGTCTAAACAGTAAGGGATGTCTTCAAATCTAAAATAGAATGCATTTCAGTTTCAGATTTCAAAATCATCTGAACCAACGGCCTCACACATATTCAGCCTAAACCTATGACGAAAACCTGCTAGCTTGTTAAATTTTTGTGGTTCTAGTGCATATTTATGATGACATAATATTTAACATTACTACCTCAATATCTTAGGCCACACACCCCAATATGATGGTAATTGAATGAGGGGTGAGAGGGGTGAGCCGCCGTCCCGAGAGCCAGAAGGGGAGGAGCCGCCGTCCCGAGAGCCAGAAGGGGAGGAGCCGTCGTCCCGAGAGCCAGAGAGGGGTGAGCTGTTGTCCCAAGAGCCAGAGAGGGGTGAGCCGCCGTCCCGAGAGCCAGAAGGGGAGGAGCCGTCGTCCCGAGAGCCAGAAGGGGAGGAGCCGCCGTCCCGAGAGCCAGAAGGGGAGGAGCCGCCGTCCCGAGAGCCAGAAGGGGAGGAGCCGCCGTCCCGAGAGCCAGAAGGGGAGGAGCCGCCGTCCCGAGAGCCAGAAGGGGAGGAGCCGCCGTCCCGAGAGCCAGAAGGGGAGGAGCCGCCGTCCCGAGAGCCAGAAGGGGAGGAGCCGCCGTCCCGAGAGCCAGAAGGGGAGGAGCCGCCGTCCCGAGAGCCAGAAGGGGAGGAGCCGAGTCGGTGCGTCCACGGCCCGAGCGGGAGGAGTCGGTGCGTCCACGGCCCGAGAAGGGGAAGCCCACAGGCCCAGGGCTGAAGGGACCCACAGGGGAAGAATACAGGCTGTTCCCACCTCCACCGCCAGCAGAGGGGGAACAGTCGGAGCTGTCTATCCCTCCACCGCCAGCAGAGGGGGAACAGTCGGAGCTGTCTATCCCTCCACCGCCAGCAGATGGGGAACAACCGGAGCTGTTTCTCCCGCCACCGCCAGCAGAGGGAGAAGAGCTGCTGTTTCCGCCTCCGCCACTAGAGGGAGACGAGTTGCTGTTTCCGCCTCCGCCACTAGAGGGAGACGAGTTGCTGTTTCCGCCTCCGCCAGCAGAGGGAGACGAGTTGCCGTTTCCGCCTCCGCCACTAGAGGGAGAGGGGCCGCCGTTCCCGCCTCCGCCAGCAGAGGGAGACGAGCCGCCGTTCCCGCCTCCGCCAGCAGAGGGAGACGAGCCGCCGTTCCCGCCTCCGCCAGCAGAGGGAGCCGAGTTGCCGTTCCCGTCTCCGCCAGCAGAGGGAGCCGGGCCGCCGTTCCCGTCTCCGCCAGCAGAGGGAGCCGGGCCGCCGTTCCCGTCTCCGCCAGCAGAGGGAGCCGGGCCGCCGTTCCCGTCTCCGCCAGCAGAGGGAGCCGGGCCGCCGTTCCCGTCTCCGCCAGCAGAGGGAGCCGGGCCGCCGTTCCCGTCTCCGCCAGCAGAGGGAGCCGGGCCGCCGTTCCCGTCTCCGCCAGCAGAGGGAGCCGGGCCGCCGTTCCCGTCTCCGCCAGCAGAG
Source organism: Acipenser ruthenus (assembly GCF_902713425.1). Classification (NCBI taxonomy): domain Eukaryota; kingdom Metazoa; phylum Chordata; class Actinopteri; order Acipenseriformes; family Acipenseridae; genus Acipenser; species Acipenser ruthenus. Next base: position 22,796,319 of record NC_081200.1, read on the forward strand.
GGAGCCGGGCCGCCGTTCCCGTCTCCGCCAGCAGAGGGAGCCGGGCCGCCGTTCCCGTCTCCGCCAGCAGAGGGAGCCGGGCCGCCGTTCCCGTCTCCGCCAGCAGAGGGAGCCGGGCCGCCGTTCCCGCCTCCGCCAGCAGAGGGAGCCGGGCCGCCGTTCACGTCTCCGCCTCCCGAGGGTCCGCTGCTGCTGCCGTCACCTCCCGAGGGTCCGCTGCTGCTGCCGTCGCTTGAGGTCTTCGGGAATCCTGCTTCGCCTGGGTTTGCCAGGGATCCTGCTTCGCCTGGGGTCGCTACACTATGGCCGGAGCCCCACGGAGGGGAGTTGCTGGCCATGAAGAGGGGGAGGGAGGTCAGGAGACCAGCTCCCCCAGCTGCACTTTCGCGGCAAGATGGTGTGTGGCCGGAGCCCCGGAAGAGGGAGCTGCTGGCCACGAAGAATTGGGTGGTGCCGGACGTCCCACCATGGCCACCCCCATGGACACTGTGCTTCCCCCTCTTCTGGGACTGAGACTGAGGGGGGAGGTGGCCATTTAGGCCATGTTGTGCTTGGCACAAGGGGGGGGATATGTGACGGGGTACTGCCCCGTCTTTATGATCATGGTTGGGACTGGCAGGGAGGGGGTTAAAATTCCTCCCTGCCAGGAAAACATGTGAGAATGTGGCTGGAGCCCTAATTGACTAATTAGCAATTATTGATTAATTGGGCTCCAGCCACAGGGAATAAAAGCCAGGGGAGAGGCCCTGGCTAAGAGAGAGTAGGAGAAAGAGAGTTCCAGAAGAGGAGTGTTTTGTTTGTGCTGTGTCTTTGTAAGTTTTTGGTTCCAGTGAAGGCAACGCCCAGCCTGGAAACTTTATTTTGTAAGTTTTGCTTTTTGCTTTGTGTTTATTTTATGTTTAAACCTTTTTGTTTGGCCCTTGTGCCTATTTATTTTGTATTTTTGTTTATTAAAACTTTATTTTTGAACTTTATACTGTCTCTGAGTCTCAAACCTCGGTCAATCCTGTCACAGTAATATACAAACATTAGTTATTAATTTCTTTATACAGGACGACGCCTTCATTATGTTATTAATATTTAAATATAAAAAACAGGGTTTTAGTTAGAGTGACCACCCGTCTCTAATTGAATGGGACAGACCCTAAACGTAAAGGTCAAGTCTAGGAATCCGGGCCAAATTTCATCCCAGAGTCATTTAGCCCAGGTTCCTAGACACAGTGCAATCTTACCATTTACGCCACAGTCAAACCATAACATAGCTGTTTTCAGCAAAACCCCGCCCCTGCCTCACCATTTTGCGATGCCTTATGCAGCCCCAGAATGACCGACATATTGTACAGGCAATCTAATACATAAACTATAGTCCCACTATCATGTGACTTGTTACACTCACACATCACGTTCCCCAACAGCCTGACACTGATCTGCTATGGTGAAAGCAACACAAAAAAAAAAATCGTAGAATGTAAAGGAGTTTTTAAATATTACAATATAAAATGTGTAAATATACAACACCCCATCCCTAATGCTATGCTAAAAGAAGAAAAAAAAAAAAAAAAGCGGTAGGTGTCCCATTTTTGCATTTTGAAAAGGTGCTCACCCTAGTTTTAGTCCTTAACAAATTTCATATTTCTCAATTATATATATAAACTGTTCGTTCAGAAATTTGTTCCTTTTCAAAAAGTAATAAAAGCCATTATATTGCTCAGAACGCAGGCAGACACAGCACAGCAGCAGGGGCAGGGGCAGAGGGGCATGGCAAGGGGCAAAAGCTCTGTGTGTGTGTGCCTTTATTTTACAGCAAGATGTTACAATATGTAACACATTAAAGTAAAAAAAATATTTACCCCAGGAGTAAAGAATACATTTGTGAGGCCTTATTTTACCCCAGTGAATTAACTACAAAACAAAGGATGCCAAATAGCTAGTGGTGTAATCAGCAGCCTAACTTCTTATTCGATTAATATACAGACATTTATCAACAATAAATCGATGCATTGATGTTTTCTTTTTCAAAATAAAGAACAAACATTAGTAATTATTATTATTATTTTTTTTTTTTTTTTAAAAACAGAAGATCCAATAACTAAAAAGTTAGGTTACTATCATAACCCTGGTTCCCCGAAATAGAAATATAACCATTACCTCATGGGTATTAATCCTCTAATACCGTCTAACCTGAACAGCAATATCACAGTGCCAGTGACGCAGTCGGCCCACCCCTGAAGGCATAAAAGGATTGCTGACACCGATATCGTCATCCTTTTTCCTTCAGGACTTGCTGCAATAATGAACGCAGCGACCTTGAAGGTTAATAGTTACATTTCTATTTCAGGGAAACAGGGTTATGATAATAACCTAACGTTCTCTATCAAGTACACAAAGCTGTTGCAAAGCAATATTGCAAATCAACTGGAATGCTACAAGGCTAAGTCAATGGCCACCTTGCGCATTACCATGAGGAACCCCAGTACAAGTAACTAGGACTAAAAAATTGAGGTTGAACTCACCTCTAGGTTTATGCTGTAAGCTGCCGAGCTCCCTTTAGAAACTGCCCCGCCAGGAAATGAGCTCCTGCGAAGACTGAATCAATCTTAATATGACAAACCAAAATGGCTGCCAAATAAACCATTAATGTAGAGGGGGATTTCCCCTCATCAAATAGGTCTTGTAAAAATTGCAATATAACTGCCATGGGACAGGTCGTGGGGTCAAAACCCTTAGGCAGACACCACGTTTGAAACACGCCTCAGTTGTACCCATACTGGGAATGCGTGAACGCCGCTCTGGCATTCTGTAAGGTGTCAATGGCCCTAATAGACAACCCAAGATGGCTCTAATGTTGCCGTTCAGGGGCCAGACCCAGAGCTGCACGCTCGATGGGTTTGGATGCCACAACGTCTTGCGCGACTGACTGAGCAGGTCGCTGCGTTTTGGCAAACTCCATGGCTGGCCGCTCAGGAGCTGCATCAGGGTTGAAAACCACAGGTCTCCTGGGACAATAATAGGCCACTAATAGCACCTGGCCCAGTCCTGCCTGATCTTCTCCAGGCACAGCGGAAACATGGCGAGTGGCAGAAATGCATACAGAAGCTGTCTCGGCCACTGGTGCGCCAAGGTATCTACTGCCAGCGGGTCTCCGGCTCCTGTTATGTAGAACCAGAGGGGACAATATGTTGATTCTAGGGAGGCAAAAAGGTCCACCTGTGCTCTCCCGAATCACTGCCAAATGAGGCTCACCACATCTGGGTGAAGCCTCCATTCAGGGAGACTCCCTCCTTTCAGGGGACTCCCCCTGAAAGGAGGTCCGCTTCCCAATTCATCAACCCTGGCAGATGTACTGCTCGCAGTGAGAGGAGGTGACGGTGCGCCCAAAGCAACAGCTTGCGGGCAACGTGGTAGAGACTGGGGGACCTGAGGCCGCCCTGCTGGTTTATGTAAACCACCACGGTAGTGTTCCGTCCAGACAAGCACGTGTCTCCATTGAACCTCCTGTAAAAAAAAGATTGCAAGGCTAGGAACACTGCTTGCAGTTCCAAAATATTTATATGGAGACCCTGCCAGGGGGGTTTCCATACTCCTGCCATTCCACATGCCGCCCCAGCCTAGGCTGGACGCATACGTGGTGATCACCTCCCTTCTGGTAATGCTGCCGAGACACTGTCAACAGGTGGCCTGGGTTCAATGCGGGCTAAAAATCCCTGCTGTTGAACCAGGCTTGGAGAGAATGCATGTGCAGAAGACCCAAAGTAAGGGCCTGGGAAGCTGCTGCCATCAAGCCCAGAAGCCTTTGAAACATCACTACTGTGAGCTTTTTGTTGAGCTGAAAAAGCTCCATACAACCGGCTATTCTCTGCACTCTCTCCTCCAACAGAGTGGACAGCATGGACCTAGAATCCAGACGCACTTTAAAAATTTAACAAAAGCACCTCCCTAACACATACACATTTCGTACAGAAAGAAAAAATACGACTTGGGTTCAAGGAATTGTACAGGGAGACGTCGATTGTAGCGCATATTTTTCTTTGGCACTGTTGCTGTTTTATTTCTTATTTCTTTCTTATATCTGATATATCATAGGAGATGGCTCATGAAGATGGTAGATTGTTCATGGAAGATTTGATTCAGCAGGGAAAAGGCAGGATATTTATAGCAATCTGTCTCGAATGTTTAATTATCTGAAGACAGTCCTCCTGTTCGTTTCATTTTCATTGACTCTTTCATTTAAATTTGCACGAGTTGGGGAATAACACAGCAATAAAAGACAAACGCTTGTCCATTTTAAGGGAACACAAAAAAGAAACAATGTCAGAAAATACATAGCTGAAAGGACTGCGTTTTAAAATAAGTAGGCTTCCATTTAGATGTACTGTAGTTGGTTTTGTTGGTACAGTACTATATTTTCAGCAGAAGTAGTATTTTAATTCAGAAAGATATGCTTCTAAAAATATCACTTGCCAAAATAGACGACACATGGACTGTAATACAGCACATACTTTTAAATCCAGTACGTATTGTACTATCATTATGTAAAATTCCCCATTAACGACTGTGGCAAAGTGGCTGAGTGGATGCAGGTGAAGGGGCGATGTAGTGCAGTAATGAAACACACAGAGATTTATAATCCGGTTTGAAAAATACTTTATTTTTCTTTTATCCAGGTCTGGTGACCAAAACAATAATTCCCTGGCAATACACAACAGTGTGTACTGCCTCTCCAATCTGTGGCTGCCATGTCGTTTCCCTTCCGGGTCAATGCGTTCTTGCAACGGAGTCTCACCTTCATCCAGACTGGCCGACTTCCCGACCCTGGGAAAGAACTGCCAGACCAGCCCGTCCAAAGAACTCTGTTCTCGCTGCTTGGCGCCCTCACAGGTCGTTATCTCCTGTACTATTCACACTTCACACTCCGACACAAATGTACTCATATCATACTCATATGTGTTGTCCTCCGGCACTATAGGTCTGGTAGCATTGCTGTGGATCTGCAGTGCGAAAAATGACGGCTTGGAAGGAGCACGTTTCGGAGGACGCGTGTTTCAGCCTCCGTTTCCTGAGTCGGCGGGGGGGTTGCGAGCGGTGAGCCGGGGATACAGATAATAATTGGGCATGCTAAATTGGGGTGAAAACCGGGGTAAAAATAATTGGCGACAACTAAATTATTAAAAAAAAAACCAAAAAAAAACACAGTTGAAAAAAATTAAGATACACCGGTAATGGTTGTGTGCAGTTGCAAACAAAAAAAACAAAAACCAACAATATGGCCAGGGTTACACACACACACACACACACACACACTGAGTGTACAGACCATTAGGAACACCTTCCTAATATTGAGTTGCACCCCCTTTTGCCCTCAGAACAGCCTCAATTCGTCGGGGCATGAACTCTACAAGGCGTCGAAAGCGTTCCACAGGGATGCTGGCCCATGTTGACTCCAATGCTTCCCACAGTTGTGTCAAGTTGGCCGGTAGTGGAGCTCTACTCCGAATAGCTCGTTCCATCTCATCCCACAGATGCTCAATTGGATTGAGATCTGGTGACTGGGCAGGCCACTGCAGTAAGCTGAATTCATTGTCATGTTCGTGGAACCATTCCTGGACAATCCTAGCCTTGTGGCATGGGGCATTATCCTGCTGAAAAAATCCATTAGCAGATGGATACACTGCTGCCATGAAGGGATGCACCTGATTGGCAATGATGTTCAGATATCCTGTGGCATTCAAACGTTGCTCCACTTTTATCAAGGGGCCCAATGTGTGCCATGAAAACACACCCCACACCATCACACCACCACCACCAGCCTGCAATGTTGACACGCGGCATGATGGATGCATGTACTCATGTGGTTTTCTCCATACCCTAGTCCTCCCATCAGCGTGAAACAGCAGGAACCAGGATTCATCAGACCAGACAATCCTCCAGTGTCCAGTGTTTTCGTTCCTTAGCCCACTGCAACCGCAGTTTCTTGTGTTTTACTGAAAGAAGTGGAACTCTGTTAGGTTGTCGGCTGCCATACCCCATTCGTGTCAAGGTACGACGAGTTGTGCATTCTTTTATGGGTCTTTCGGCACCAATGTTGTACTATCAGTTGACTAACTGTAGCCCATCTGTTGCTCTGGACAATTCGGTCAGCCTCCTTTGGCCTCTTTCATCAATGAGTCGTTTTCGACCACTGGCCTGCCGTTGGCTGGATGTCCTTTGGGTGGTGGACCATCCTTGATACACACGGGAAATTGCTGAACGTGAAAAACCCAGCAGCGTTGCAGTTCTTGACACACTCAAACCGGCGCGCCTGGCACCTACTACCATACCCCATTCAAAGGCACTTACTGTAAATCTTTTGTCTTGCCCATTTACCCTCTGAATGGCACACATACACAATCCATGTCTCAATTGTATCAAGTCTTAATTTACACTTATTGAAGTGGATTTAACAGGTTACATCAATAAGGGATCATAGCTTTCACCTGGATTCAGTCTATTTCATGGAAAGAGCAGGTTTTCCTAATGTTTTGTACACTCAGTGTATATATATATATATATATATATATATATATATATATATATATATATATAAATATATAAATATATAAGAGAGAGAGAGAGAGAGAGAGAGAGAGAGAGAGAGAGAGAGAGAGAGAGAGAGAGAGAGAGAGAGAGATGTATATATATATATTAACTTGAGTTCCCTCATCAATGCAGATTTATGCTTGTAGACTTATACTTGCTCTTAAATACAGTGAAACTCTTGATACAACGTACTGCCTTGGGACCGTAAAAACAGTATGTAAGGTATGTAATAACCAGATACATGCACATATCACACAACCAGCATACAAATCAAAACCTAGTACAGTACTAATTGATTTAATGTACATACAATGTATGGAGTATAAAGGTTTATTACAGTAGAAACAATATAAAACAATGTAACTAGTATTGTACATTACCATACAGTATGTAACATTCATTACCACTGTATATAACATGTAATGTACTGAATAATACTGTACTGTAATTAGTAAAATAAACAAATTAATAAAAAACAGTACAGTAATAATACATTATAGAAATAATAATAATAATAATAATAATAATAATACAAAAGTCAATAAACATTACCATACAAACTGTCAGTTCTGGTACAGTAGAGCAGTAATCATTGCCTGTATGCTATTTTAAGAAGTTTTTTTAGGCCCTGGCCACAATAGCGTTTCAGAACCAAGTTAAGGGTTCAAAACCTGTTTAACAGAAATTGAATCAATTTGCATCCACACTAAACACGGTTCATAACTGAGTTCAACAACCGAGTTTGAAACCTACTCAGGAGGTAGCCTCGAACTTGATATAAAATATATATATATATATATATATATAAACTGGTTCAGCTGTAATCTGGATGTGAACCGTGTTCGAGTCTGGTTACACAGTATTCTCCGATATCCCCTAGTGCTTTGCGGTACTACACTGCCATAATCCCCCTGGTTACATGAGACAAGAATAAAGAAAAGACAAGCCCGAATTAACACAGGAGGATTTATTCTTGTCATATTCTATTGGTACAATCAGATATGCGAATGTACTGTAGTACGCAAAACTTAAAATGTGTCCAAAACACTTTAAATTACCTTAGCTCACATCACATATTAGCAAGTTAAAGGTCCTTATTTGGACTTTTAATTAAATTTAAAGAACGTCTTATCCACCCCAGATTTTCCCTTTGTGCAAATGCCCATCAAATTTATTTACTATTGCGTGGGCATTTTTTCCCCCATACGAATTATTCCCCTTTTGATTACTTAGGCACTTTCTCGTAGCTCCTCCGTTCTGCTGCCATGTTCAATGAAAATAAACAACAACATTTACGAGGGGGGAAAAAAAGAAAGAAGAACGTGTATACATTACAGTGGTTTCTGGGATACAGTCATCCAGTGAAGTGTTTTTTCCAACAACAGCTGGGTTAAACTAACTCTGTTACATTACGGCAATCTGGAAGCTCTAACACTGATGGGCAAGGGTTCAGGTAAAGTTTTTAACTTGGTTGTTGATTTTTTTGCTCCAATGTGGACAAGACATTAGACGACTGCCTCAGCGACTGCTGCTTTTTAAACTTGAGCTGTTTAACGTAATTCTGACTACTTCCACCCCTTTAAGATTTTGAAGTTTGTCCTTAAGTGAAATTGATCATCGTTTAGCACTGGTCATGATAATACTGCATAAATTACAGTAATAGAGAGCAAGGTCAAGTTCAAACAGCAAGAAGTAGGCCTATGAGTACATAATATGCGCAGCACAGACCACTGCGTGCCATCATGGTGCATGTTTAATAACAGGAAGTATGCACTATCAGAGTACGTACTAAAAGGAGAATTTAAACAGGATTTAATATGATTATTTCGTTCCATGATACTGGTTCTTTATATAAGTGTGTACGTTGTAAATGGGTTCGACTGTACAACCCAACTGAATTAGTTTCTAGGCAACTGTCCCCAACTCCCTCTACATAAAAACGCCCACCTTCCTACAAACACTGGCCACAATACTGGAGAATGGAAAAATGTGTTCTAGAAACCCACCACCAGAAAGTTTAACTCTGGGATCATGTAAGTGGATCATGACAGGTTAAGCCTGCAGTGTACAGCTGTTTCCACTCAATGCAACAGGAGCAATATTTTGGGCCGTGTAACATTTATCTTGCTACCCTGTGGGTGCCAATCCTATCCAAGATAAACAAACAACTGTAGGCCACATATTACTAGGCATGTGCCAACAAAGTGGAGACAATACTTTTTAAATCTTCATGTGTCAACAAAGCTCAGGCAAACTCATTACAGCATGTATCTCAGTCAGCTAATATTTTATTAAACAAAAAAAAATAAATTTTTTTTTACAAAAAACAGCTTGCAAGTAAAACGAAAAAAATAGAAACTAAAACTGTTGACAACAATTGCTGTCAGGAATAGAGAACACAAAGTACCTCAGGACAGCTTTGCAGAGCATGTGATACAACGAATACCTCGCAACACTCTGATGTGGCTTTTTAGTCACCAACAAGAAAAGTGGGTCTTGCACTTCAAATCTGATAATCATAATTAATTATTGAAAAGCTACCTGCATCTGTTTTTTTTTCCTTCCCATTGTTAAGCTGGTGTGATTAATAGCCATTAATACACTGCACCATCTCATGATGTGATGACCAGCTGGAATAACTGCAATGGAAAGTAAAAAAACAACTGCCCCAGTAATACACTTGAGGGTTTTAAAACACTGCAAATATAAGTCTGCACTAGTTACATACATCACTGGTAGTACCTGGTAAATGAAAATAAATAAATGACATACTACATTGCATTTCATAATAATAGGCAAGGGGTTCCTAAGATATAGTCTATTGATACTCAACCAAAAAGATGTCGGTCAGTATTGTTGTAATGCAAAGGCTACAGCCCCAGAGTATTCATGAGTGAAGCTGCTTCAGACAAGCTTTATACTCATGATTTGGATAGAATGAATGACCAACACCAAGCAACAAATCGGCATATGTGGGAGTGTTCACTGACAATTAATACAGGACCCAGGGCTGATTGCGTCAAACCTTTTAAAGCTTCTAATTCCATTTATCCTCTGACGATCTTCCAATGACATGTCTTTCCAGAATGACAAATAGGGTACCGGCCAGACCTTGACTGCACAAGATAAAGGCTGTAGCTATATGGAAACCATTCAAAATACACAAAGTACAGGTGTCCACCACATTACCATTTCACTATATTTGGTCATTGCTGTGTATGGGGGCCATTTTAACATACTGACATGATCTGTTAATATATTTAAGGTCTGGCCCACCCACCAGCACCTGCACTTCAGGGAGGAAAATGCATTGAAGAATGTAGCAGAATTGAAACCTCATCTCAATGTGTTTTTTTTTTTTTTTTTTTTCCATATAATACAATAACATAAAATGGAAAGGCCTCTAAAGAAACCAATTCCAATGCTTTATCACCACTAACATCCAATCATCTAATTATAAAACCAGTAAAACAGGTATTTAATCCCCTTAGCCAGTTCTGGATTTTCTGCACAAAATATGTACCCGAGGACATTTAGAACCGTTTGCAGATTGAGAATGTGATGTTAAACCTGTGCTACTACTGTACAGTATGTTTTAAACTCACTGGCCTTACCATTACATTTGTATCTACACCACTAATTCTCAAGTACACTAAAAGCATGTTTTTTGGGCTCCAAATGTGTTCATATACTTCAAACAAAGGGTTTGAAGTGATGGCAGATCCTCCAGACTTACCAATTGTACTACATAAAAAAAAAAAAAAAAGTTTGACTAACTCATACTTTATAGCACTGTTTTGTGTTTTAGCCATCTTTAAGCAGCTACAAATCAAACAAGCTCTCCAACAGTAATACTGTGTCAGTTATCTAATTGGATCAAATCATGACCACCTTCTCCGAGAATGGATCACTGTCAGAGGTTGCTTATACTTCATAAAATGGAACAACATGAGAAGAGGGCAGAGTACCCCTTTACATACACAATGGGTATAATTCTTCATGTTCTTAAACATAAAATGCACTTGTTTATGTATTGGCATCTCAGAATACTAACAAACAGAATTTAAAATAAAAACAAAAATGTAGTCAGTGACATCCTTTCAGATTTGTGATCCTACTAGGTAATAATATGTAAACAAGCTTAAATTTGCTCGTGGATTGTTAAAAAAACTGCCCCATAATACTATATAACCTGTAAAGGCACTGTGTTTGAAAGCCTAGACCAAAAAAAAAAAAAAAAATTTACACATATTGCATGTCTTTTAGCAGATTTGTTTTCTGTCTTAAATTCCAGGACAAAAAGTACACCACTAGGACGTCAGTGGGCTTACAGTACTACCACCACACCACATACCCCCAAGTCATGCTTAAACAGAGCACGCTGATAGTGCTCCTAGTTGTGGGAATAGTGCCCAGTTAATGGGAAATTAGGTAAAAAGCACATCTGGCAACACTGTGAAACCAAAACAGCAGTTGGTGGAAAGCTTCTTTTGCTGCTTGCCAGAGAGAACACTGTGTTCAGTGAAGGGACGGATAACAGGGGTTGCATTAACGTAAAATTTTGCATCCTAGACGCAAAATAAATCCATTGGACTGAAAAAATATTGTCTTGCATTCACGAGAGGCACAGAATGGGAAAGGGACGCAGACATGCATATTCCTGGTAATCTAATCTATTACACTGCAGCAAAATGACAGTAAAATACTTAAAATACATACAAAAAAAACCCCAAAAACTGGAATATAACAGCCTTGATTAAAGTACACTCCAGTCCTGTAGGTGGCAGCAATAAGCCTCACATTTGGCTTACGCAGCAATATTAAGAAGGATATTTACTTTGACGTTTCTGGCGCCAGACCAGTGTCTGTGACAATATGGCGAAACAGTTGTCAATCTCAAGTTTTTTTGTTGTTGAGCAGTTAGCATCTTTTGACTGTACAAGTACAGTAGTCTCTGCGGAACACCTCGCCGAAGGAAACATACTTTGGGTGAAACTGATTTTTCCCATTGTAAATTCTTCGGCTAAAGGAACAGGAACTTCGCTTAAAAGAACACGCTCTTGACACCTATAGTGATTCGTTCAAACGATACAGTACCGTTCTGTAACCTGATAACTCATTATCATCAAACTAAAATTAAAATGGTTTATTCAGTCTTTTCAAAAGCAACTTGTCATCGTGAGAGTGTCTTGAGGCACAATGATTGGTTTAATAAATCTTTCCAGAACCACTGTCATCACTGACTCGTTTTGTATTTTGATTTCCACGAGTCCACCTCATTGCTACAAAATGGCATGTAAACGAAAGAGTGAAATGCACCGCTGCTTCTCTTGCTACAAGAAGTTGGAAATTGTTAAAAAAAAAACCTGAATCTGATACAAGTCACCGAGCAATTGCTTGCTTCCCGAGGGGGGTTCTCTTAGCCATAGACTACTGTACTACAGTGACCAAAGCAGTTGCAAGCAGTAGTAATGCAGAAAAACGCAAAAGAAAAACACGTTCTTATAATTCTGAATGGGAGATGAAGTACCCGTGGCTAGTTTATCGAGACGACAAGATGTACGATGCCTGTGTGAAGAAGCTGCTGGGCAAAAAAAATGGATATACACGCGGATGTACAGATTTTCAAGAATCTTCACTTAAGACACAGACACAGTGATGCTGTTGCGGTTATTGGAATGCAGAAAAAGATGAAAACATACATAGATGAAGGCATCAAACACTGCTTTGAATCCTGTCTCGTCATGAGAACGGTCTACTGTTATACTAGCACAAAGAAAAGTGTGTCTGTATTCATATATATATATATATCTATATACAGACAGATTGTTTAAACTACGATATAGCATAGTTCATAAAACGTTTATAAAAATGTACCAAAATCCACATCCTTGGAGTTTATTAGCCTTTGTGTTAACAGCTGATGGATGAGACGCAAAATTTTGGGCATGTGAGTTTCAGGAACGCATTAACAGAAAAGCTAGTGCGACGTCTGCGGTGGACAAGAACCATGTTGAAAATACTATAGAGATGTGCTCTCCCTCTGCTTAATTTACCTTTCTGATTTTCACCATGTATATTTTTACTCATGTATGAAAAGCACACTACTTATAACTAGAAATGTAATATGAGAAAATAGACAAGTTACATGGCAAAAGGGGTTTGCCACAATGTAAAACAAACAAACAACAAAAGTATATGTACGTATGTACGTATTCATCACATTATAATAAACTTCCACGTGCTGGCTATCTTACTGCTGTAGTTCACTTTAAAGCTTCAGTGTCCCACAATCATGTTCCACTTGATACTAAAATAGGAATCCAGAGTTATTGTTCACTACATTTTTAACTTCTAGATAGTCGACTTAAAGAAACAGACCTTTTCAGTTTACTTACGTAAGTACTATCGGCTAGAACACAAGCTGAAGCCTTCTTGCCACTCTGACATTCTCTGAAATAAACATCCATCTGATCTACCTGCAGTCGCGGGAGCTTATGAGTGTCATCTGCTAGCTCTGCTGCAGAGTAGGGATGAAATGATAGTACATTTCCACGACACAAATAGTTGTGAACACATGATACACCGATTATCACGATAGTAGCAGTTATTTTGTAACTACTTTTTACAGTGAATAAAAATAAATTTAACTTGTGTTATGTCTTTTGTTCTCTTTGGGATATGGTCTGCAACAAAGGAAGCTACATTTTCCTTATACAGTTTTACCATTATCAATATTTAAAGAAAATGTAGACCTTGATTTAAGTCTGTCCAAATGGGACTGCAAGCTTATTTTTCCTTCTTATGCTTTATTTACACGTTATTTAAATGTACTTAGAAACAACCTAAAAATACAAAACATAAAGCATCTGACTTTCTTTCAATACATTTAAAACTATTTGCTTTATGTAAGGCACATACCATAGTAAAAAACTGCATCTAACTGTTCTTAGTTCTTTTTTAAATAGTCTGTAAATAAAACCACCACCCCAAAAGTAAAATTAAAAAGCGGAACGTTCCAATTTATTTTAAAAAAGGGAAAAATATCCACTAAAATTAATTTCTAGGTTTATAATTTTTTTTAAACTGTTCAAACTTTAAAATTGTGATTCTCTACTAAGAAATACAAGTGAAAAAACATATTTTATACAACCTGTGAATACTGAAACTATAGAGGAGTAACATATTTTATACAACCTGTGAATACTGAAACTATAGAGGAGTATGGGCATATGACGTTCCATATAAAGTTTCCACATATGTTTTATTTATTTTTTTGTCGTTATTATTTCATATATCATTTAGGAAAATACATTTCAATACCTTTATCGACCTTACCCGAGGTAGCCTGTAGAACTGAAGAAAAGCTGCGCTGGCACTTTAACAGCATTCGTTTTATAAATGAATATTAGGCCTATTACATGGTTATCTTTCCTAATGTATTTACTTTTTTTGCTGCAAGAGGAGTTGCGACTTTCTCCGGGAGATGAGATGCTTCAGCTTCGCTTCAGCCCCGCTCCGGCAGCCGAACCTGTGGTGAGCCCATTCCCTCTTCCCCTCACCCGACCTGCTCTCCTTCTCACACTTAATTTGCTTGTCTGTCGCTTCGAACTAAACTTCCGACTGCTGTTTAGCCAGGCTATTTATAGTTTAAAAAAAGCTAATTAAAATGATCCACGAGTGGGAATGTTACATTTTTAGTTGTAAACAAATATAGCGTTGATTACATGGTGCTTTATGCATGGTTAATTCACGGAAAGTTACATTTTTTGCTTCACTATATGTACATTATAGAGAGGGAGTTGTTTTATTTTGTATTTCAGTCAGATGTGTCCCGCAGCGCCCCCCACCCCCTCCCCCGTTTATTAAGCTCTTCGGTTACAACGCTCATATTGTGTGTCCCCAGAGATCCGTGTTATAGCGAGGGAGCACTGTATAATTATATGCGGGGGAATAAAAACGAAAACTTGCTTGCACAGGCAATAAAGTATTGGGCAAGTGTTAGGGGCAGAATGAAGGTGGAGAAAATGTTGGGTTATTATCATAACCCTGGTTCCCTGAAATAGGAATATTAACCATTACAAAACGGGTGTTCCCCTTTAAGACACCAAAACCTGAAAACTTTATACCAAAGACACTCGTCAGAGCAGGGTGACGCAGTGCTGCTCTGCCCCTGCGAGCATAATATTCAGGGAACCACGGTTATGACAATAGCCCAACATTCCCTTTCAAGTAGGGAATATTAACCATTACAAACTGGGTTAGTATACCCAAGCTGTGGCAAGAACATGGAGCACACATAAAAAAAAATACAGAGAAATACAAGAGAAATACAAACCGAAGCAGCCTTGTGTCTGAATCAAATACCAATGTAGCTGGAATAAAAACATTAGTTCGGACCCACCTTAACGTTATATGAGTATACCCAATCTGTCGCAAGGACATGGTATACAATACTGAGCTACAAGCTAAGCAATCCACTTGTGCTACAACAATCTTCCAGAAACTGAAACATTAGAAAGGACTCACCTCTAATGTTCTGTCGTGAGGGTGGACTGGGAAGTCGCCCGGAGTACTCTTGTGCCAAATCCAGGATTCTGCGGGTCCATAACATTCAGCCAATAGAACCTGGCAAACGTATGGGAGGAAGCCCACACCGCTGCACTACATATCTCCTGGATAGATGCATCCTGGAACACATATGTGGTGATGACCTCTCTCCTTGTGACGCTGCCCAGGCGTAGATGGGCCGGCTGTCTCCGCCAACGGAGTGCCTGTAGACAGTGTCGTGACACTGTCAATAGGAGGTTGCAGTTCAAACCCGGTTGACAAGCCATGCAGTTGAAGCAAACCTGCAGAGGGCGCATATGCAAAAGACCCAGTGGGAGGGTGTTTGATGCTGCTGCCATCAAGCCCTGAAGCCTCTGGAAGACTACTACTGGTAGTGCCCTGCCGAGCTGAAACAGCTCTAAGCAGGAGGTTACTCTCAGCACTCTGTCGTCCGACAGAGTTGCCAACATGCGTCCTGAATCCAGACACAACCCAAGATAAGACACTATCTGCTAGCTGGTTCTTTGCATGGTTTACCTTCAAGCCCAGCCGATGCAGATGGTTGGTGACAAGCTCTGTGTGTTTGTGCACCCTTGCTGGAGACTCTGCGCAAATAAGCCAGTCGTCCAGATAGTTGAATACTCTGATACCTCTGCTTCTCAATGGGGCTAGTATAGCCTTGTGACAAATATAATGAGTTCTGGTTGTAAATCTCCCTCCCGGCCTGCGAGAGAACTAAGTAGCAAAAGGGAAAGGCTTTGGATGGGTTGGCCTGGTTGGCCTGACAGTTCATTTCCTGGGTCGGAAGTCAGCCTGGAAGAAGGCAAGACTCCGTTGCAGGAATGTATTGACCCGGAAGGTAAACGAGGTAGCAGCTGCAGGCAATAGAGTCAGCTGCAATCGTTTACCAAGGGGTCATGCATGATTACATAAAGGGGCTGGAGAATTGTAAATCTTTTCCTTCTCTTGGTTTTTATTGAGAGACTGGAAGGACCATGTGAGACGCAGAGAAAGCATACGGGAAAATATTTCTGAGTGTTTTGTTTGTTTGTTCGTGTCTGTTTAGTAACCGTCTGTGTTTTTGTTATATAGCACTAGACGGCTAAACACGAATCAGGAGCTGTCGCCAGGGGCCAGCACAAAACAGGATCAACACTGCACTACAGTCACGATTAACATTGTTATCAGCACTTGTTGACAAGTATAGCACGTATTATATTGTACTTCACCACAAGCACTGAGAGAACTCACTTTGGACTTGTGATCTTGTGTGTGTCTAATTATGTGTGTTAGTACTGTGCTTATTATTTACGGGACTGCAACCCTTTTGACTACTGTGCAATACACGTTGTTGTGTATGGACAGTTAATTATAATTTGTTGGCTGGTCATCAGACCATTGGATTAATAAATCATTAAATCAACCATTTCATCCGTACTTTGTTGTCCGTTTGTTCTTGAGATTATTGCATCCGCACCACACCTGCTATACACCTGCTACTAATTACCACTTTGCCACAAGCCTCCATGCATTTTGTAAAAAAACACACGTGGGGCTAGAGAGAGGCCGAACACAGAACTGGTACACTGTTCCCTGAAAGGCAAGCCACAGGTATTTCCTGTGCGCTGGTTTTACTGGGATGTGGAATAGGCGTCCTTCAGGTCCACCGTGGTGAACCAGTGGCACAGCCCGATGGACTGAGTCACCATCTTGAACCGTTTCCGACTCAGATACAGGTTCACCTGCCTGAGATCGAGGATCGGTCTGAGGCCGTCATCCCGTTTCGGCACCAGATGGGTTCTGAAGAATGAGCCCTGGGCTTGTGGCAGCAATGTCCTAGGGCTGCTGCTTTGCCCGAGTCGCAGCCTGCACCTGCTGCCTAGGCACATGGCACTTGAAAGGACACTTGTCTCTGTGGAACGTGGTTGCGGGCTGCCTCCTTGCGATACCACCTGAGGTGGGAGCACCCCGTTCTACCGGTTAGCTCTGAAACTGGGGCTTTGGATACCACTGAGCTGCAGGTTTACATGGTGGAGGTGGTCTCTTAGGGAGAAGGCGCACCAATTCCTTGGTCGACTCCCTTGATGCGCTGGGACAAATAAAAGTATAATGGGAGAAATATCTGTTCCAGGTACAATTGTGGCAATAAGTGAGGGTGGTGTTATAATGGCGAAATTATTAAAAAAAAATAATAATACAAAATATTGGAGCCCTATGTTGTTATTAAAGTTACCTTGTTTGTTGTTGCTACGACTGACATTCACCGACGTCTTTGAACTCCACTGGGTGGTAAAGTACACAAGTGCTTCAGCCATGTTGAGTGAGTCATGTGACTCGTTTTCTACGATTATTGGATAATTAAAAAATGTCCATGGTAGGATTATCATGAATATTCATAATCACGATATATCGTACTACCGGAAAATATGCATAGTAGGGATGCCAAACAAAAGTAAACGAAGGGAAGTAGATGCTGATTTTGATGAGGATTTGGAGAAGTTAAGAAGCACCTTTTCCAATATACCTGGAAGAAAAATCAACAATACAGGTGTCAAGCACCAGTATGTTAGGCGTTTCCCAAAGAACAATGAAAATACTTAAGAAAATATATTGCTATGCAGGCTATAACCACAGAACCATGTATTATAAATATCCATCAAACTCAGTAGAATAACTGACAGTAATACTAAAAAGTTGTGGTGTTCAAGTTTTAAACACAGCCTTTGTGCTACACTATAGTAATGTAAGGTCAGTAAAACAAAGTGTAAGAGTTACAGTTTGAAGTACTGCACTGTAGCTGGGCCTGAAAATCCAAAAAAACAGGGGGTAAATAATGACTTGTTAACCGTTTGGAAAGACACCAGTTTGGCACAGAGATAAAGGAAAATGACAAGGCCTTAAGGATATGCTTAAACGTTACCAGAATATCAATGCAAGAACTTACGAGAACTCTTAACTAAAGCCTGTCTGGCATTCCAGACATGGTTCATAACATTGGGGCAGCATATTTGTGTATTTCTTCAAAAGATGCAGCTTTAAGAAGCACAAAGGACCACGAATACTATACTACTTCCCATTCAAAATAGTAGAATTTCCATCAACTTTCTTTTTTTTTTTTATGAAGAACTCTGAACAATAAGAGTCTGAAATGCAACTGGTTGTAAGAAACACATTTTTAAAGACACGACTTAAAAGTATATTACATAAAAGAAGAGACATTATCTTCTACACTGTAGTTACAGTAAATTGTGTGAATCTGTTTCCTTGCATCAGCCCCTCACTATACACCAGTTGAATATACAGTCATTCTGCAACTCTTTTGTGGTAGAGGTAAGTGAAGAAGGTTGCAGTATCTACTAAAATTCGCTACATCAGACACCTCTGCTTTACTGTGTTCTGAAGTTAGGCCTACTTGGTTTTCAATTTTAGAAACAATCATTGATTCTTAAAAGGGTGTAAAGTTACAGATAATTTTGTGTAAAAAAATCTTTACAAACTGGTTTACCAGAAAATACCCACACTGTACGGTTATGACCAGAAATAGTAACAGCATACTCTGCATAAGATAAAGCAAAACGTTAAATAAAAATACAGATTTCAAATGCTTCCAACTCGGATGTGGTTGCCAAGTTTTCAGTCTGCTGAACACAGGAAGAAAACTAAAAGTTGAATGGTTTTCTGTTACAGGTGGTCTTAGAGTAGCGGGACACTTCCAAGATAATCTTTTCTATGCAAATGCCACCCAATGTATAGGCAAGATAGGAGTGAGGCCATAACTTTAAGGGAATGTCAAATTAAGTTTTTTGTTCCAAACCCACCAGAGTGCAGTACAATTGCATAGGGTCTCTAATTTAGAAGGTTTTCGTACATAACGACCTAGGCATTCTAATTTAAGGATTAGCGATATAGGAAAACCCCCAATTACAGTGGTAAAAACACAGACGAAAATGAAGCACATAATATATTTTACAGACTACTAAATTAACTCTTTCGATTCTGGAGTGACGGTGAGGATGCCTATATCCTTTTCAATGTCTTTTTAGTGATTACTAAGGAGCCAACATGCACTTCTGCAGTCATGGAAAATAATTACACCACCATTGCCGATCCAAGGAACCTACAAGAAAGTTGCCAATAGGCAAAAAAAAAAATAATAATAATCTCCTGGGGCATAATTTAAGGAGAATACATCTCTGATGGAATAGTTTGTAAATATAAAGTTAATATGAAAAAGATATTTACTGTTGATATGTGTGGACAGTGGTTAACCCTTAGCGGTCCATTTATTCAGCGCGTCAGGTCCAATTTATGTTAACATGCGCAGTTTATTTTAGACGCGCCATTTAAATTTATTTTTTTTTCACAGTAAAACAGGTTTAAAATCTCCAGCCCTGCCCCACCCCTTGTTCGCTGTATTTTTCACATACCTCTTCATAGTCGTACATACCGATTCAGGGTTTCCCCTGGGTTCTAGATTTTTGTAGTCACTAGTGACTAATCCTTTCTAAAAACATTAGTCACTCCAGATATTCAGTAGTCACTACTGGCACACAGCTCAAGTCTTCAAGGGTGTTATGAATCCTGTTTTTATTTTATACCTTAAATCACTGTATTGACCAAACAATTATTTAATTAAACCATTTTAATAATGCTCTACAGTTTAAATAAATTGGTAATTTACAGCTGTAAAGTTTTAGAACATTAAAATTCAAGAACCAGATTTATTTGCCCTGAAAAGCTACATACAGACACAGAATGCATTATGAAGTACTTATACCATGTATGTCTTTTTACAATAAAAAGAAAAAAAAAATTGTTAGAATATTATACACAACCCATGGAAACAGAATTTTGCAATAAAGCTGAAACTTTGCTGCTTGTTTTCTTTTTCTGTTATCTGACGCTTGTGAACTTTGTTTGTTCTTTTTTGTCTGCTGTTCCGAATCCAAGTCTTCATCTTCTACAACTTGTTGTTCTGTTTGATCTATTTCACTCTTGCTGAAAAAATGAGTGGATTTTCTTCTGCGACATCTTACAGTATTGGCTAACAGTTTTGTTTTTTTAATTTGCGCACACAAGTTTACCGCAATAATGTATTTATAGTGATGATAAAGTTATAGAAAAGAAGGCAAAGAAAAGTTCACTATCTACGCATCTCTACAGCTGACCTCAATACGAAAACATATTACTGGCATTTTTGAATTATTGGTGACTAAAACATACGGTTACTGATGCTAATTAAAAAAAGAATAATAAAACGCTTATCTAGTATCAGTGTGATGGATGTCCCTGCTTGTTACCACACAAATCACTGATGATGGCAGGGAAATTGGAGAGAGCTTCAGTCGCAAGACATTTTTGGCGTTTTTGATCGTTGATGGTATTTCATCTTGATCGCCTTTTCTAGTAATGTACTAGTATTGAGCAAACAATCCACATTTTTTCACTGGATTGAAAGCTAAAAACTCTTACTACTCTCACACCAGACGTAACGGCTTGTCAAACTAGACCGCATGACAATACTTTGGTTTCTGATTGGCCATACATTCTGTATTTTGAAATGTAGTACTTAAGTTACAATAAACTTTAATCGGGTCATTGAAAAGAATAAATATCGACTTGCAGGGATGAACGCACACAGGAAATAAAATGAGTTAAAGACTAGGCTTTTAGTTTTTTAAAATGTCTTTTTTTGTATCCTACACAGACTGCAGTAACCGCCCAACTGTTTATATTACATTTAAACAACAGGGCTTATTAAAAATGTACATATTTAATATGTAAATTAGCCATGTGTGCACTGAACACTCTGTTACAGCATAGCAGTCTGGTGTTAACGATTAAAAGTTGATTACATGACAAAAGTTTGCAATAGATTGGCAAGTGGTATTAAATAAAATGCGTTGTCCGCCATTTCAGAATTTTTCTCGAGTACCCCCAGGGGTACGTGTACCCCAGTTTGAAAACTGCTAGAAGAAACCACATTACCAACAAATACAGTTTAATAGTAGTAGTATTTAAATGCCGTTGTCCTGACTGGTAAATTCTTCCAGCTTCCCCTTTTATTTTGACAATTTCCATATAAAAAATGGCATTTTTATCTTGACATTTTTCATTCTTAGCCACCAAGTAAATATTTTGGACAGTTTTCAAAACAATCGTTGCTTTATTTTTACAACACACGTTGGTGTTGTTGATAATATGATAAACGCGTATATCTGCTTCTGGTTAAACAGCTTATTGGTCTGTAGTTACCTGGTTCAGTTTTGTCTCCCTTTTTGTGGATCGGTATTACGTTTGCTATTTTCCAGTCTGTTGGTACAACCCCTGTGTCAAGAGACTGTTGCATGATCTTAGTTAGCGGTTTGTAAATAACTTCTTTCATTTCTTTGAGTACTATTGGGAGGATCTCATCCAGCCCAGGGGATTTGTTTATTTTAAGAGCCCCTAGTCCCTCCTAATCCTCCTTTGTAAAAACCTGTGAAAAGTAATCATTTTTTCTTCGTCTATGATTTTGCCATTTGTGTGTCTTAGACATTTAAACTCCTCTTTGAATGTTCTCTTGCTGTTATAATGTTCATTTAAACTCCTCTTAGAATGTTCTTTCAGTGTTGGCTCATTGCTGGCATTAAAATAAGCAGGAAAACCTAAGAATCACATTACAACAGTTCAGAATATGACAGTTCATTATGATATTTAATGGTATTGACTCGTACATGATCACGGGAATTACAGCAAACCTTTAAGAATACTATCGCACCATCCTCATACAGATAATCAGATTTCTTTTAGCTCTGTCTTACTGAAACATTGCTTTTGTTTCTTCGTTGGTGCAGCCGCCATGTTGAGTTTCAGCAGAGACATGGTGTGAAGTCACATGATGAATAAACTCACAAAAAACAATACACTCTCTTCAATAACGTTACACTTAAATGTGTATTTCTGACTAATGTGCTGATTACATTTTTACCAGTTTCAAAACACTTGAGATTATTTCTAAAAGGGAAATAAAACAACAAAAACCATCAAAGTGTGAGTATTGTGATTTTTATTTATGTTTACCGGAGTATTTATACTTCTAAATAATGCAGGAAGATTGTGCTTCACTGATTTTAGTATTCCATCACACGAGTTAAAAACTGTAAAGTTCATGAGCAGCACCGAGCAGCACTCTCTATAGGCAGAATCGCCAAATGCCTGCTTTACCCACCTTGTACCAGTACGTTCGCTGGTGCCCGAGCAAGCTCTATACTAATGTGACATGCATTTTTACAGAGGGAAATCAGAGAATCAGCTGCAAGACAGATACAAATATGATTATGTTAATGCTTTGTAACAATGGTCTCAAAATAATAGGTTTACCTCAAGAGGCTGGAGTCTAGATTGAGGTTGATATTTATGATAACTTGCGAAAGTTAGTAAACTGAGTGCGAAGGTTGTTGCCAGTTACTGAGAAAAATGCATGCATTTTAGCCTTAGAGGGAACACTGGTCACAGCTACACCACTTCACTGTTAACACAATAGCTGTCATTCTCTATGAATTTCCTTATTCCCAAGCCATTGATTTGTGAACAGACTGAAACCACCCCTGGGATCCGTAGCAAACAGCTTTTGGTTAGAAAGCCCAGTAAACCTATCAAGTCTTCTATTTGTTGTAACTGCAATCTTATAATAATGCAAGTGACTTTGAGACTGGATAAAGTAGGACAGTCAGACAAAAAAAAAAAATTCTACTCAACAGGTTTGAAATTGCTCGTTGTTGAATTTACAGAAATACATGGTAGTCACAATGCTGAAAAAACAGTACGTGACTGGAGACGAAACAAAAGCAAACTTAAAATGGCTAAAGAAAAACTAGCTGATAGCGGAGGAAAGTGTTTATGGCCCGATGGAGAAAACATTTTGTTTGAATGGAGTACAGAATAGTTTCTAACAGTTTAACTAAAAACAAAAACAATAAAATACTAAAATTATTAATGGAATAAAATGTTGCAAACAAGGGTTATTTCAAAATGTGTATCTTTCTTTATTGGTGTGAACGTGTAGAAAAAAAATCAATTCTAAAAAAAGTATTTTAAACACAAAAAGGTGTTTTCCTAAAATTGAAGTCTCAAAAAGGGGGGAGCAACTTTTATGCCATTGCGACCTATACAACAACTTCAAAATGTTACATTTTTCATTGTCAGTATATGGAAAACTGCAAAGCGGTATGTAATTCAATATGTTAACGTAACATTATTCAGCAGATATTATTCGACTTTAATGAAGCAAAATTAGCCTAGTTAATTCTATTGGGTATTGCAAAACTTTGGGCCATAGCTGTATGGGTGCCAAATTCTGAGTGTCCAACAATCTTCTGAAAGCTAACTGTTACTAGTCAGTCCAAAGTGTCCTTTTACCAGCTTGTTCCAGATACAGTACTCATCTGACTATTACAAGACTGCAGGTCAGTGTGAAGGTCTGCCCAAACCAACACAGAAAGCAAATGCAACAACTGACTATTTCCACTTGTCAGACTCTTGTGAAGCCTATTCATCCCACCATAATATTGGAATATCAATGAGAAGGAGCATGTGGTCATTAAAGCTACATTTTTCAAACTTTTTATTGTTCTTGGAAAAACTGCTGCCGTTTGACAAACACTGACTTTTTTTTGGCCTAGTCTTGGAATAAACAAACTTCAATAATATATATATTTTTTAACCCTAGACAATGTTGACATTAGGAGGGTCTAAATTCATAAGACAAATAAAAGCTTTCTGAGATAAATTTCTAATACAGATACCATTCTGTTGTGTTTCCCAGATAGAGACCACATGGTCGTAAATTGTGCAAATTCAAACTAATATTTAAAAAAGTTTTATATTGAACTTTTGTCATAATCTATTGTAATTGTTTAAAGCTCTTTAAAAACTTACATTATTTCACTGCCACCTCAGCCTTGATTTACAAACATTAAAAACCAAAGATTTTTTACGACTTTGTCCATTAGTCATTTCTCAGCAATATAAATTAAAAGGGTTACAGACCAAAACTTCTTATAAAATAATATAATTCTGTATTTTGCTGTACTTGGTTATTTGAATGCTTTTATTTACAAGAAAAAAATGCTTAAAAATAGACCTCACAGCTATCAGAAGAGATAATGTACAATAATAATCTCCAAGAATTTTCCAAAAAATATATTAATTGGGATGCCAAATGCACTTTCTGGTTTATTCAGGTCTTTTAAAATGATAATTGACAAGCCTGCCTTCAAATTTAAATAATATTAATCAATATTTGACTACATTTTAAAGTTTTGCTTTATGTATGTGATATTTACTAAGTTAAAAGTTTTATAAAACTTTACGTTTTATATACTATACACAAATTTTGATTTGTTATAAGAGATCATATTATTCCTTTGAGTATTGGATTAAATATATTTGTAATTAAATTGTTTGTAATACGTTTAAATACCATGTCCATAAACAGTTTTTCTCTCATGTGCAAGGACAACATTTTTACTAACAAATTCCACCTGGGATAAAATATTCAATGCCTTATTTGAAACCATGTTCACCAGGAGTTGCTAGTTAGACTGAGGGCTGCAGCTTTTAAAATTTGCACACGTGCTAAATGGAAGTCTAATTCATTGCACTAAACATTGCTCTGGCTTCCGGTTTATAGTGATACTAATACTATAATACTGCTTTGAAATTACATGCACACAATTTTGTTTACCCCTAAAAGCTAAGGTTGCAGGTTAATGGTATCCTTAACTAATCAAGTTCTGCCAGAACAGCTTTCAAAACAGATCAGACATACTGTCAAATAATGAATTCACCTATTGTATACAAGAAATAACTGCTGCCTTGTCGAAAATATTACTTAACAATAAAATATTAACACACACTTCTTGGGTTGGATCATCCCAAGAAAATAACTAACTGTTCATTAAAACTAAAAACATGACAGCCAACGAAACACAAATCGTACAGACATTTACAACACCAAACCATTTTACACTAACGAGTTGCAAACAGCTTTACCAGTACTAGTCGTACATCACAGCATATACAGTCACTTATGCACAGTACAGCCAGGAGTGTGTGAAGTCACAACAGGCCTTTCATCAGACTCGCTAAACTATATACATATATTATCACAGAATAATAAGGTCAAACGGGTTTTCAACGTGAACATGAATATGACACACGATACAAATTGTCGTTGTGGTTGTGGTGTAGTACTGAAGCATCTTTTAGACGATTGGACGCATTTTAGAAAACCAATATGGGGGGGGGAAGACACAAACAGGCCTCCCTGGTCTCCCTTTAATCCCCTTGCTTTTCCTAGTACTCTTGTAGGACAGCGGAACTGTAGTATGTGTACAACATTCAAAATACACCACAGAGGTAATTTTTAAAGCAACACACAACATACCAAGGCATGATTTATAATTATCATTATTATTACAATAATATTGCATACCCCCTTCCCTGACTCCAGCACTCCGCTTCAACCTGGGCTCCTACTATTTACCCCCGTTTCTGGATATACACACCCCCTCGCCCAGCCCTTCATATGGCCCCTACACTGGGGGTCTGTGTGGTACTCACTCCATCTGTAATGAATGAGCCAAGCCCTCCCCCCACTACCCTGCCCATGCTCTCCGCTCTCACTCACCGCTCTCCAGCTCGTTGCCTTTCTTGGCGGTAGCAGCGTTTCCCATCGTAAGGAAGACACAGCAGTGGCTCGGAGTGCAGAGATGGCGATACTGCTGGAGGTGGAGGGTTCCCCGTCGCTTTCCTGTCCCTCGCTTTTCTATATTTAAAAAAAAAAAAATCTTGATGTGTCCGCCCTTTCTTCTTCTTAATCTTCTTGCTTGTGTTGTTATTGTCGGGGATCTCTCGTCTCTATCTTTCTAACACAGACATACACTCTTTCTCCCCTCAATCTCCAGTGTTGATTCTCAGCCACATAAAAAAAAATACTCTTACACACCGGAAGTGACGCGAGATCAATGAGAGGAACTACAGCGACACTTGGCCGCCGTGGCGAGTTAACATAATTTGTTTTTTGGTAAGGTTTGAAATTTGCTCGAGATGGGTAAACCACCAAAACTTTGAAACGCAATATAAAAGCGCTCCGAAAACAAGTTTCGTGGGCCTGTGTTTTATCTTTTCTTGCACTGCTTTTTCTACCTGTGACTTCCTATGACAGCATGATGAATACTTTCAATAGAAGCACATTGCGGGTGTGCAAAACCAAAAGCATGGCCTTCTGTGATTACAAAGGACAGTTACTGACCAATCGAAGAAGATACTGCTGAATCCTCCCTTAAAACATTTTATTTTGTATTGTGTTGTATCATGTTATATTAGTTAACGAGAATAACAATACACGCATAACTGAGGAAATATTTCTTCTGGTAGAATCAGGAAATAGACGTACAATATGTATATAAAGGCTTTTTTTTATTTTTTTGTATTTAAATTATATCTTAATCAAGCCAAAACGTATTACAACAATCAGTCGGCAGGAATAGCAGGCAGTAGAACAATTACTAATAACGCTAAAATACGTTTTTATTAAGCACGGTAGAGATAAATTACAGCCTAAATAAAATATTTTGTAGAGCTGTAATGCCAAGTTGCTGTGCTTAAAAAAGTGCAGTAGACCGAATTTACACCACGTGCATGCCTACTGAGCCCTAGTATAATTTTTATTTTTTTGAATCACAATATAGATTTTAAAAGCAAGATATGCTACTGCTTTTTCTAGATACTTTACAGTTCCATAGAAAAAAAAAATAGTATGCTAAATAATAATCATGTATTTCCACATTCGACAGCAATATAGAAATACAATACATGCAATTAGGAGTCATGAGCCACATATAGTCAGTGTACCGACCATAAAATACGAGGTATCTAAACTGCGATTACCACAATAGATATTTCTGTGGGTCCGTCCATTTGCCAAAGTAAACGGTTTCACTAGATAAGATTTCACGTTGCGAGTTAAGGCCAAGACCAAGGTTTGCGTAGTCAAATGACAAGCAAGCGCTGCTGTTAACCGTTAAATTGGAAGACAAAACATAATCAGAAACGCTTGCGGGAAAAGAAGTATAATGTGCTAACTTCCAGTGGTATTTTATTATAAAAAATAAAAAAAGTAGATATAATGTGAAAATGTCTGTCAGTTCATGGATGAACCAATGTCAGACAATTATAACATCCTGATTTAAAATTGTGTTAGTTGCAAGTTGTTGTACGGCATAGAATTCCCCTGTATTTCATCAATCACATATTTTCCCAAGATAACCACAAACAGCTCTGAAGCATTCCCTTGTACTGTAAAACCCTTTAATAAAATCCACCTGTGTTTTATCCAGACCAGGTACATGTTAAGGCCACCGCACACTAGACCGACCTGATAAAATCCATCGGTATCATGTCACGTCGGTGTCGGTTTCAGCCGCACACAAAACCGACGCGACACCGACATGACAAAATCGTGTCAATGTCTTATCGTGTTGGTTTAGTGTGCGGTGGCCTATAATCACAAAGCTGACAGGATTGTTTGTTCTCTAGTTTGTTTTGGGGGATTTTCACCTGGAGAGGGACAAGCTTCTCTCTACCCTGCTTGCCACAATCGGTTAGATTCCCCATTAAGCAGCTGGTGAAAATGCTCCTTTGTTTAAATTATAAAACCTACTTCAAGGGAAATGCAGTATTATGTTAAAAATATGTTAAGGGAATACCACTGAAGACCACTGCAGCGACAATGTAACGATTCAATAAGATGCTCCTGCATGTATTCTTATCCAGTGTTTCGTTTCAAACACTTTTAACACCAGTCATTCTGTGTCACAATGAATTTACCCGTTAGACATCTGTTCCAGTCCAGAAAAACTTGATTCCACATAGGAATGCATATTCTACACTGTATCAGCGCAGTCATTTACTGTTACATTTCACAGTACTGCAAACGTTTCTTAAAACTGGAGTAAAACTATCTTCAAATACACTATTTACATTATGGTTTTTTTTTTTAATTTTACGTGACTTATGGCACAAACTATAAATATACCATTTTACAGGAGACATGTGCAGGTGAGTTCTGTTCTTATCAGAGGTTTAATTTGCATAACAAGGTACAGTAATCAGCCATGTGAAGGACAGCCCAGTTACACAATAGTAACCCCTGTAGATATTACACCTTGTACTATACTAGCACTATACTACTAGTGTGTTCAGGTCAGGAATATTCAGCACCATATAGCCATATCCTGTTGGATCCAGATCAACGTCTCATGATTTTTCTCAATGCCTTCAGTTTACCATCACAATATGATACAAACCATGTACAGTACTTTCTGGATACCCTTTTAACAACCATTTTAACAATAAACAGTCTTTATTAGTAAGTCCTTGGTTTTCCATTTTATTATCCATTCAAGTTATTTGTTTTTACTACGGTAAACATAATTAGGTTCCCCTCCTTTTCATTTCAGGTACAGTACCCACTTTCTAGTATGTTGTTTTGAGTCACCAGGTAAGTAGCCTCTTCACACTATGAGATTCTTAAATTCATGCATCAGCTTTTGCAATTGAATGTCTTTTCAGAATGTCCTATTTTCATATCTTTGTCAGAACTCCATTGATTTAGTCCTGCACAGTTTAAGGAATCTATTAGCTTTGTTTTAATCTTGGTTCAATAACACAATATAAACACATTCAACAAAGAGCCTTTGTTCATGGAGTTTGTATAATATAATAAGAGTATTACTATTACTGTGCCCAAAATGCATGAGCCATATATATATATATATATATATATATATATATATATATATATATATTAGCTCAAAGAGCCAGCTATATATATATATATATATATATATATATATATATATATATATATACAGTACTGTGCAAAAGTTTTAGGCAGGTGTGGAAAAATGCTGTAAAGTAAGAATGCTTTCAAAAATAGACATGTTAATAGTTTATATTTATCAATTAACAAAATGCAAAGTGAGTGAACAGAAGAAAAATCTACATCAAATCAATATTTGGTGTGACCACCCTTTAACTTCAAAACAGCATCAATTCTTCTAGGTACACTTGCACACAGTTTTTGAAGGAACTCGGCAGGTAGGTTGGCCCAAACATCTTGGAGAACTAACCACAGTTCTTCTGTGGATTTAGGCAGCCTCAGTTGCTTCTCTCTCTTCATGTAATCCCAGACAGACTCGATGATGTTGAGATCAGGGCTCTGTGGGGGCCATACCATCACTTCCAGGATCCTTGTTCTTCTTTACGCTGAAGATAGTTCTTAATGACTTTCGCTGTATGTTTGGGGTCGTTGTCATGCTGCAGAATAAATTTGGGGCCAATCAGATGCCTCCCTGATGGTATTGCATGATGGATAAGTATCTGCCTGTACTTCTCAGCATTGAGGAGACCATTAATTCTGACCAACTCCCCAACTCCATTTGCAGAAATGCAGCCCCAAACTTGCAAGGAACCTCCACCATGCTTCACTGTTGCCTGCAGACACTCATTCGTGTACCGCTCTCCAGCCCTTCGGCGAACAAACTGCCTTCTGATACAGCCAAATATTTCAAATTTTGACTCATCAGTCCAGAGCACCTGCTGCCATTTTTCTGCACCCCAGTTCCTGTGTTTTCGTGCATAGTTGAGTCGCTTGGCCTTCTTTCCACGTCGGAGGTATGGCTTTTTGACCGCAAGTCTTCCATGAAGGCCACTTCTGACCAGACTTCTCCGGACAGTAAATGGGTGTACCAGGGTCCCACTGTTTTCTGCCAATTCTGAGCTGATGGCACTGCTGGCCATCTTCCGATTGCGAAGGGAAGTAAGCATGATGTGTCTTTCATCTGCTGCAGTAAGTTTCCTTGGCTGACCACTGCGTCTACGGTCCTCAACGTTGCCCGTTTCTTTGTGCTTCTTCAAAAGAGCTTGGACAGCACATCTGGAAACCCCTGTCTGCCTTGAAATTTCTGCCTGGGAGAGACCTTGCTGATGCAGTATAACTACCTTGTGTCTTGTTGCTGTGCTCAGTCTTGCCATGGTGTATGACTTTTGACAGTAAACTGTCTTCAGCAATCTCACCTTGTTAGCTGAGTTTGGCTGTTCCTCACCCAGTTTTATTCCTCCTACACAGCTGTTTCTGTTTCAGTTAATGATTGTGTTTCAACCTACATATTGAATTGATGATCATTAGCACCTGTTTGGTATAATTGTTTAATCATACACCTGACTATATGCCTACAAAATCCCTGACTTTGTGCAAGTGTCCCTAGAAGAATTGATGCTGTTTTGAAGGCAAAGGGTGGTCACACCAAATATGGATTTGATTTAGATTTTTCTTCTGTTCACTCACTTTGCATTTAGTTAATTGATAAATATAATCTATTAACATGTCTATTTTTGAAAGCATTCTTACTTTACAGCATTTTTTCACACCTGCCTAAAACTTTTGCACAGTACTGTATATATATATATAGAGAGAGAGAGAGAGAGAGAGAAAGAGAGAGAGAGAGAGAGATAGATAGATTGCAGAAGTATTCACCCCCCTGCAAAGTTTTCACATTTTGTTGGCACCTGAGTGTACTCCACAACGCTTTTAAAATTAGACTTTACATGTAGATTCTACACAAACTACTCCACATTGATAAAGTCAAAAAATGCATATAGAATATAAATAAGTAAGATTTACAGAGAAAAACAGATTAATTTCAGTCGTATAAGTATTCAACCCCTTTGCTACTGCAGCCCTAAATCAGCTCAGGTGCAAATTATTTGTTTGAAAGGTCACAAAATTAGTGAAATGGTTTCAGCCTGTGTGTACTCAAAGTGGTTTAACTTGTAGATAATTTCCCTCAGGTATATAAAGACTTTCAAGCTGCAATTCACGTAGTGATCCAACACAGCAACCATGAAGACCAAGAAGCTTTCGAAACAAGTCAGGGATAAAGTGGTAGAGAGGCACAGAGCAGGAGAAGAGTACAAGAAAATTTCAAAGGTGCTGATTATCCCTCTCAGCACAGTGAAGTCCATCATTAAAAAGTGGACAATACATCATACCACCCAGACACTACCCAGATCAGGTCGCCCTCCCAAACTGAGCAGCTGGGCAAGAAGGAAACTGGTTCGGGATGTCACTCTGAAGCCAACAATGACCTTGAGAGATCTGCAAAGTTCTGTGTATGAGATGGGAGTCAGTATTCACACATCAACAATAAGCCAGTCCCTACACAAAGCTGGCCTGTATGGATGGGTGGCAAGAAAGAAGCCATTACTCAAAAAGCCTCATCTTAAAGCACGTATGTAGTTTGCGAAAAAGCATGTAGATGATACTGCAGACATGTGGAAAATGTCAGACGAGACAAAAATTTGAACTTTTAGGTCTAAATTCCAAGCGTTACGTCTGGCGCAAGCCCAACACTGCACATCACCCAGTCAACACTACCCCAACTGTCAAGCATGGTGGTGGCAGCATCGTGTTATGGGGATGCTTCTCTTCAGCAGAGACTGGGAAGCTTGTCAGGATAGAGAGAAGAATGGATGGTGCAAAGTAGAGGCGAATCCTTGAGGAAAACCTGTTTGAGTCAGCCAAGACTCTGAAACTGGGGAGGAAATTCACATTTCAGCAGGACAATGACCTGAAGCACAAAGCCAAAACCACACTGGAGTGGTTGAACAAAAAGAGAATTAATGTTATTGAGTGGCCCAGTCAAAGTCATGACTTGAATCCATTCGGAAATTTATGGCGAGACTGAAGATTGCAACAAACTTATCAGAACTGGAGCAATTTTCCTGTGAAGACCTATCTAAAAAGACTCATAGCAGTAATTGCTGCAAAAGGTGCTTCTACCAAATACTGACTTAAGGGGCTGAATACTTATGCAACCAGTAAATTTCATTTTGTACATTTTCTTTGCATGTTTTGCTGACATTTAACCTCCTCCTCATATAACAGTGTTCAGTTTAACCACTACAGCTTTGAATAAAAAAAGTGTGTTTGAAAAACTGTGCATACGTTATTTGTAATTCAACAAAATGTGACATTATTGGTAGGGGGTGAATACTTCTGCAAACCACTGTACATATATATATATATATATATTCTAAAATGTCAGATAGGTATTTTTCAGGCCTGGACAAACAAGCTCCTTCACACTATCAGTTGTAATATTTATGGTATATAAAAATGTACAATCAACAGGCTGTAAGGCTAAAAAATTCAGTGCACTGCATGGAACAGTTAAATAAATAATATATTTTATTTTTAAAAAATGAATGCCTTGTTATATTGTAATTTAATATTATAAAAATAGGGAAACATATTTAACTACAAATAATCAAGCAAAAGGCACAAGTGGCTCATATTCACACCAGCGTTGCCCAGGCCTGATTTATCATTTTTATTTTTATAATACTACTTTACACCATTAAAAATCTTACTCTGAATCTTTATGAGAAGCCAGTGTTAACAGATTAATTTTCATATGTTTTTGTACACCTTTTTGTCTAAAGTCATTGCTGATTACAATTTAAAGATAAAAGCATATTTCACTGTTTTAACATTCAAAGTGGAACAAATAGCCACAATTGTAAAACCACACATTTTTATCTTTAGTTTTTACAAGCCTCAATAAACATGTATGAAAATATTGGAAAGGTGACAAATTATCACTGTAACCAACACTTGTTCACAAATTAATTTGTGTTTTCTTTTCATGTGGGAAGTCACATGCAGTTCATGAGTGAGCCTGACATAAGACTGAATGAATTCCCAGTGACTGCTAGGCCTTTTGATGCTGAAGGTAGACTGTTTGAAGCAAGAACAGGCTGCATGTTTGGATGTGTGTTCTCTGAATCATCAATTTTCTTAGTGCTATCATCCCAGTTGATGTGAAATCTTGTAACCCGTGGATTTGAAGCCAGGATGTTTCTCTGGAGCTGAAATAAAGAAATAGCCATTCATTAAAAAAAAAAAAATCACTTTTGTATGTTCAGCAAATTCTGCAAATCAGATTTGCAGTTTACAACTGTATTGTTTATGGTAACCATTTATGTAGCAAGCTACACTTATAACTTATGAACCTCTCAACTACCATTACTAATTGTCATTGACAATGCCAGGCCCCTTTAGGTAAAACCAGGTAGGGCCACAGCCATGACACAAGTGTGGAGTAGTGGTTAGGGCTCTGGACTCTTGACCGGAGGGTTGTGTGTTCAATCCCAGGTGGGGGACACTGCTGCTGTACCCTTGAGCAAGGTACTTTACCTAGATTGCTCCAGTAAAAACCCAACTGTATAAATGGGTAATTGTATGTAAAAATAATTTGTTAAAAATAATGTAATTGTATGTAAAAATAATGTGATATCTTGTAACAATTGTAAGTCACCCTGGATAAGGGTGTCTGCTAAGAAATAAATAATACTAATACATCATTTTAATCCATTCAGTCATTACTATTTCAGACAATGGGTGCAGAGAGGTAGGCAGTGTATCGTAATAACGAATGCTTTGTTCTATTTCATCCCAAATGTGCTCAACTGGCTCGTGATCTGGGATTGTAACGGCCATGGAAGATGCCCAAAATCTCTGTCAAACCATATGCACCCAATTCTGGCATGGTGGATGGGTACATTATCAACTTGAAAGTTGTCATCACCTTCAGGGTACCAGTGCATGTTTATATGCTGCTATAATGTTTTACTACATATACTTTTTTGAGTTTGCTTGTGTTCACCCATGAATTGTACAATCAAAACAGAACAAAAGCTATGGAAATTAAAATAAACATATTCACACTATTCTTTTTAAATGCAAGGCACATAGAACAAAATAATCTATGGTGAATCAAACACACAACCCACCAATGACAATGGAGTATTGTACAAGGAATATGTAAACACAAATACCCTGGCAAAATCTGGCTTCACAGTGGGGTTTTCTCTGAGGTCTGGATCTGTGTATTCATTGTTAACGTAATACCCCACTCTAATGAATTCCTGACCACGGTACGTGCAGGTAATTAACACAACAGTCACACCCACGGCATCTGAATCTGGAATGAGCCCTGGTTGTGCTAAATCTGCCTGGAAGAATTACATCAGAAATGTAAATTAATATTAACAGAGTAGTCAGAAAAAAAAAATAGAATAAACAAAATACTTTTTTTTCATATTGTTTTATTTGCTAGCCTGTGAAAACATTTCATTAACACATCATATTAAACCATCATCCATCTTTTTTCTTTGGGTTAACTGGAATTGTAGGCTGACACAAAAAAAACACAAAAAAATCACATTAATTTTAACTGTGCCAAATAAACCTCTCTCCCCAGGTTTCATATCTGCCCCCCCCCCCCCAAAAAAAAACAAAAACAAAAAAAACCAAAAAACAAAAACGTAACTCATTTTAAAACATAACATATAAATATAGCACATGTAATACTAAAAAGTAGCAATTCAGACAAGCATTTGGACCAGAAGTCTATTACAAATGTAGATTAAGCAGGCTGCTGGATTAATGCTGCAAAAACAGCACTTGAAATGACCACTAGGGGCGTGAAACTGTAATTTTATTCCAGTTACAGAGAAGACTAAAATTGCAGCTGCACCCCCTGGGGGTTATTTTTCAAGCACACCAATAATTATGGTCAATAATGAATTTAGCAGAATCAACCAAAGAGAATGACAGAGAAAAAAGAGTTCAAAGGTTCTGAACATTTAAATAACTACAACGTTTTCTCTTAAACGATTACTCATGAATTTTACTGATGTGTTTTATAACAAAATAAACTGGAAAATGAATGGGGGAAGCAGAGAGAGCCAGAGAAACAGGATGCAGACTGCTAGCTAAGTAATGAAATTACACATGGAATACAATGGTAAGACAAAGTTGGGATACAAGACAAAATATTAATCTGTTCACTTCTAATGAAAGGTCTAATGAAAGTTATTGCATTTTCTATGCTGTAATCCAGGAGAGGTTATAGACAAAAAATCACCCCGACTTATAAATTCTGTCATAGTTCTCTGCTTTTTGCCACACTGGTTTGTTTTTTAAGTTGCAATATTAGGACAAAAACTACAACCGACCCTTTCAGTCCTGGCAGGACCCTCCTTATCTTAGTGCCGTATGTTATATGCCGTCGAAAATCACGTTGGAACCTCAAGGGTGAGGTAGTGTATAAATATATGTAAAAAAAAAAAATAATAATAAAAAAATGTGTCCTGTTCTCATGTATACTCAATACAGGAGTTTATTATTCAATTCGACAAAAAATTCAGGACTGAAAGAGTTAAATGTCCATGCAATGTTTCCTAACGGTTCTCATCAGAGACCAGAACTAATTCAAGTTGGTCACCGTGACTCTGTTACCGTCAGGTTCCCATATCAAGTTTTTTGACAACCAGGGTTTAATTTGTAAACAAAAAGGTACCAGATCTTATTGAGGAAGAAGGATAGCACTTTTGTTTCCTAGACCTAATTTACTGACCATGGGCTCTATGTACTAATATTATTGTAGTGTTCATAACCTTCCTTCGTAGAATTTTTGAGTGCAATGTAATAAACAGCTCTCTTTCGTGAACAACTACCATAAATATCACTGTAAGTTTACGAACAGCATAAATTATTGCTCATTATACAGGAGAGATCGGAATTTGCATCTGTGACCAGGATGACTGGTGGTGACATCAGACCAGGGAATTAATTCAAAACACACAAGGCAACTGCGGGGAGAAGCTGAGACGCTACGACGCTCAGCTTTTTATTAAACAAACAAAAGACTTTCACAAAACACAAAACAAAACGGCGTGTTGACCAAAATAAAGAGACAAACAGAACAGACACGAAACAACAAGTATCGTGCTGGTGCTTCCAGCACAAGTAGCAAAGCGAGGCAGTTCTTCCAGCGACAGCGTGGGAGAAGTACAGTCGTGGAATAGTACAGAGCAGTTAGAAGCAGTAAAGAGAAATTACATCTAATTGCTTTAATCAAAAAACACTGCAGCTTAAAGTCTAATAGCTGTGTGTCTTTTTCTGATAACAAGCTGAAGCTCAGAGCAGCCGATTCAAATTCGCCGCCATTCTGAGACACGGGGGAGGGGCGGAGCCAACAGCACAACAGAACACAAAGCGAGGCAGTTCTTCCAGCGACAGCTTGTTTTGAAGTACAGAGCAGTTAGAAGCAGTTTGAAAGCAGGTTGACAGCTGCAGAAGCTAAACTAAACTTCCAAAAAAAAAAAAAATTAACATGGTCTTCAAGCCAGTAATCTGTGACACCTGCATGATGTGGGAAATCTGAGAAAACCCAGCAGAGCTCAACCAAGTGTGTGTAAAGTGCTGCACGATCCAGGACTTGCTTAAACTAGTAAGTATGCTAGAAATGGAGCTGCAGGAAATGAGACAGCAACAGGAGCTTGAGGAGCTGGCACACCCACAATTCATGCAATTCATGGAAGTCAGCACCCCTAGCAGACTGAAAGCCACCTGGGAGATGGAAGAGGGTCAAAACAGCTGGGTTCAGGTAGGCAGAAGCAGGGGAAAAAAGAAACGTCGTCAAACACAACCACCAGAAATCAAAACATCCAATAAATTTGAGCCACTTCAAAATTTAGATGATCAAAATCAACATCAAGAGAACGAAAGGAACAATATCCAGGACCCTATAAAAACAGTGCTGGCCAGGCAGCAAAAAGAAGGGAGGTCATGATTGTTGGGGACTACATATTGAGAAACACAGCAGGTTCAGTTCGCAGTTTGGACCCCCTTACTACAACAGTGCGCTGCCTTCCAGGAGCCTCTGTCACGCACATCACTGAGAACATGGACAGGCTCCTAGAACGAACAGGAGATGACCCGGTAATAGTTCTCCACATCGGTACAAACAATATTGGAAGAGACTGGCCAAGATTCCTGCAAAACAAATTCAGAGAGCTAGGAAGGAAATTAAAAGACAAGCCCAAAACTGTGGTATTTTCTGGGTTACTGCCAGCACCTTGCAAAGGACCATACAAACAGCTGGAAATACAAAATCAAAATGCATGACTGAAATCGTGGTGCACACAGGAAGGCTTCATCTTTCTTGAACATTAGAGCACATTCTACAATAAGGACTATCTATATAGATGGGAAGGACTGCACTTAAACAAAAAGGAAACCAATCTACTTGGAGAAAGGATCCTTGAGGAGGTTCAGAAGCATTTAAACTAGTAAACTAAAAAACAGAAGGGAGACCACATCAAAACAAGGTTGCGCTATACATAAGCAATAGTCTTGAAGTCCAGGTGTTAAATCTGGACGAAGAAAATAACACTGAATCAATATGGGTCAGAATAAATGGACAAAAATTCAAAGGGCTTAATAATAGGAGCATGCTATAGACCACCAAATTAATCTGTTATACAATGACATTAGAAATGCGTGTAGCAAAGGAGAAGTACTAATGAAGGATGTCAACTTCCCCCATATAAAATGGGAAAACCCAGTGGGGAGCACAATGGACGAAATTGAAATGGTGGAAATGACAAACGACTGCTTCCTAAAGCAATTTGTCAAGACACCGACTAGAGGGGAGGCATGCCTTGATTTAGTCTTTTCAAATAACGAAGACAGAATAACTAAAACAGAGGTCAGAGAACCATTGGCAAACCTTAAAATAAACAAATCCCCTGGGCCGGATGAGATCCTCCCAATAGTACTCAAAAAATGAAAGAAGTTATTTACAAACCGCTAACCAAGAACATGCAACAGTCTCTTGACACAGGGGTTGTACCGACAGACTGGAAAATTGCAAACATAATACAGATCCACAAAAAGGGAGACAAAACCGAACCAGGTAACTACAGACCAATAAGCCTGGCTTCTATTATATGTAAACTTATGGAAACTATAATAAGATCCAAAATGGAAATTACCTATATGGTAACAGTATCCTGGGAGACAGTCGGCATGGTTTTAGGAAAGGGTGATCGTGTCTAACTAACCTGCTTGATTTTTTTGAGGATGCAACATCGACAATGGATAATTGCAAAGCATACGACATGGCTTATTTAGATTTCCAGAAAGCTTTTGACAAAGTCTAGCATAAAAGATTAATTCTCAAACTGAACGCAGTAGGGATTCAAGAAAATGCAAGCACATGGATTAGGGAGTGGTTAACATGTAGAAAACAGAAAGTACTGATTAGAGGAGGAACCTCAAAATGGAGCGAGGTGGGGCTCCCGAGTGGGACATCCGGTAAAGGCTCTCCGCGTGGAGTGCAGGATGCGCTCTATAGCCTGGACGTCACTGGTTCGAGTCCAGGCTATTCCACAGCTGACTGTGGATGGGAGCTCCGATGGGGGTGGGGGCGTCGCCCGGGGGGAGGGAGGGTTAGGTCAGCCAGGGTGTCCTCGACTCACCGTGCACCAACGACCCCTGTAGTCTGGCCGGGCGCTTGTGGGCTTGACTGTAAGCTGCCCGAGAGCTGCGTTGTCCTCCGACGCTGTAGCTCTTGGGTGGCTGCATGGTGAGTCCGCAGTGTGAAAAAAAGCGGTTGGCTGATGGCACACGCTTCGGAGGACAGCGTGTGTTCGTCTTCGCCCCTCCCGAGTCAGCGCAGGGGTGGTAGCGGTGAGCTGAGCCTGAAAAATAATTGGCCATTCTAAATTGGGAGAAAATAATAAAAAATAATTGGCAACGACTAAATTAAAATAAAAAAAAATAATTGAGCGAGGTAACCAGTGGTGTACCACAGGGATCAGTATTAGGTCCTCTGCTATTCAGAATCTAAATTATTATTTTATTTCTTTATTTGTTATTTTATTTCTTAGCAGACGCCCTTATCCAGGGCGACTTACAGTCGTAAACAAAAATACATTTCAAGGATCACAGTACAAGTAATAATACAATTAAAGAGCAAGATAAATACAATGACTTTGGTTCTAGCAAGTACAGTATGACATCATACGATTCAATAACGGAGCAGATAACTGTCAGTTACATCAGGATATAATTAAATACAAAATACTACATATTAAATAACACTTGACAGATTACAGTACTCTATACAGGATTAAATGCAGTAAAAATAGTGGGTAGATAAGAGCAAGTAAAGCGCATTTAAGGAAGAGTGATAAGTGTCCAGGGGGAAAAAAAGAGGAGTTCTACAGGTGCTGTCTGAAGAGGTGAGTCTTGAGGAGGCGCCGGAAGTTGGTCAGGGACTGGGCAGTCCTGACACCTGTAGGAAGGTCATTCCACCACTGTGGGGCGAGGGTGGAGAAGGAGCGGGCTCTGGAGGCAGGGGAGCATAAAGGAGGTAGAGCCAGTCTTCTAGAGCAGGAGGAGCGGAGAGGTCAAGTGGCGGTATAGGGAGAGATGAGGATCTGGAGGTAGCTGGGTGTAGTCTGGTCAAGGCATCTGTAGGCTAGTACAAGAGTCTTGAACTGGATGCGAGCGGTGATCGGGAGCCAGTGGAGTGAGCGGATCAGTGGAGTTGCGTGGGAGAAGCGAGGCAGAGAGAACACCAGGCGAGCAGTGGAGTTCTGGATGAGCTGGAGCGGACGGGTGGCGGATGCAGGAAGGCCAGCCAGGAGGGAGTTGCAGTAGTCTAGGCGGGAGAGTACCAGGGCCTGGACCAGGAGCTGGGTAGCATAGTTGGTGAGGAAGGGTCAGATTCTTCGGATGTTGCTCAGGAAGAATCGGCAAGTGCGTGCCAGAGTGGAGATGTGCTGGGAATAAGAGAGGCAGGGGTCCAGGGTGACTCCGAGGTTCATAGCTGAGGAAGAGGGAGAGAGTGTGGTAGATTCCAGAGGAACAGAGATAGAGAGATCAGAGGAGGGGGAGGAGGAGGAGTGAAAGAAAAGGGGGTCAGAGGTTGAGTTTGAGGTGATGCGAGTGCATCCAGGAGGAGATAGCAGACAGACAGGTAGAGATACGGGAGGGGATGGAGGAGTCGGAGGTGGGGAAGGAGAGGACAATCTGAGCATCATCAGCAAGAAATGGTATGAGAAACCATAGGATGCGATGAGGGGGCCCAGGGAGCGGGTGTAGAGAGAGAACAGGAGAGGACCCAAGACTGACCCTTGGGGGACTCTTGTTGAGAGAGGGCGAGGAGTGGAGGTTGCTCCACGCCAGGTTACCTGGTAAGTGCGGTTGGAGAGGTAGGAGGAGAACCAGGCCAGAGCAGTGCCAGAGATTCCTAGGTCAGCGAGAGAGGACAGTAGAATAGAGTGATCGACAGTGTCAAAGGCAGCAGAGAGGTCGAGGAGAATTAGGACAGAGGAGAGAGAGGAAGCTCGGGCAGAGTTTAGTGAGTTGGTGACAGACAGGAGGGCGGTTTCAGTGGAGTGAGCAGAACGGAAGCCAGATTGGAGAGGGTCGAGCAGAGAGTGATTGGACAGGAAAGCAGAGAGCTGGCGGTGTACAGCCCGCTCAAGGGTTTTGGAGAGGAAGGGTAGGAGGGAGACAGGACGGTAGCTCTGGAGGGAGGTGGGGTCGAGGGTAGGTTTTTTGAGGAGGGGAGTGATAGAGGCTTGTTTGAAGGCAGAGGGAAAGAGACCAGAAAGGAGAGAGGTGTTGAGAAGGGAGGAGATGAAGGGAAGTAGAGCAGGAGCAGCAGCTTGAAAGAGGTGAGTGGGGAGGGGGTCCAGGGCACATGTGGTGGGTTTGTGACCCTGGAGCAGGGAGGAGAGGTCAGAGTCTGAGAGGGGAGAGAAGGTGAAGGAGGGTGAGTTAGTAGGGGATGCAGTGGGTGAAGGGGTTGGAGCAGGAGGGGGTGCGGGGGAGGGAGAGGTGTTAAAGAGTTTGCGGATATATGAGATTTTAGAAGAGAAGAGGCAAAGTCATCAGAGGAGATAGAGGAGGGAGGAGGAGGGGGGAGGGTTTAGGAGGGAGGAGAAGGTAGAGAATAGTTTACGTGGGTTGTTAGTGGAGGCTTGGATTATAGATTGGAAATAAGTACATTTAGCAGAGGAGAGAGTAGAGGAGAAGGAGGAGAGGAGAGTGTGGTAGAGGTCTAGGGCAGCAGGGAGTTTGGTTCTCTTCCATTTCTTTTCAGCAGATCGCAGTGTGATTCTTGCTGAGAGGAGCGCAGAGGAGAGCCAGGGTTGGGGAGGGGAGGGACGAGCAGGTCGGGAGGTGAGGGGACAGAGGGAGTCGAGGGAGGAGGTGAGGGAGGAGAAGAGGGTGGAGGTAGCAGAGTCTACAGAGAGTTGTGAGAAGGAGTCGATAGGATGGAGTTGAGAGAGAGCAGTGGAGGCAAGGACAGAGGGGGAGAGAGAGCAGAGGTTACGGCGAGATGTGACAGTGGGGGTAGGAGGAGCAGGGAGAGAGGGGAGAGACAGAGAAAAAGAGATGAAATAGTGATCAGAGAGGTCCAGGGGTGTGACAGAGAGGGTGGAGGGGCAGCAGGTCCTGGAGAAGGTGAGGTCCAGTTGCCGGCCAGCTTTGTAGGTAGGAGGGGATGGAGAGAGACAGAAGGTCGAAGGAATGAAGGAGAGGGAGGAATCCGGCAGAGTGGCTGGGGTTGGAGAGATGGATATTGAAGTCACCTAACAGGACAGTTGGGGTAGACAGAGAGGGGAGGGAGGAGAGTAGATAGTCAAGTTCATTGTGAAAGTGAGTGAGAGGTCCAGGGGGACAGTACAGTACAATTAGCAGGAGTTGACAGGGAGAGGTTAGTTGGACGGCATGAAATTCAAAGGTATTAACAGAGAGTGAGGAGAGGTCGGAGGGGACAGAAAAGAGTAAGGAGGGAGAGAGGAGAAGACCAGTCCCACCTCCCCGTCCAGTGAGACGTGGGGTATGGGACAGGACGTAGAGAGAGGACAGGACGGCAGGAGTTACAGTGTTATCAGGGGACAGCCAGGTTTCAGTGAGAGCAAGGAAATCGAGAGAGAGGTGGGAGGCAAAAGCAGAGATGAAATCAGCTTTGTTAGCAGAAGAGTGACAGTTCCAGAGTGCACCAGAGAGTGTGCGGGAGGGGTGGAGAGGCAGATGGATGAGGTTAGATGGGTTGGAGGAGCAGCGGCGGAGAGAGGGCAGAGGACGAGGGCGAGAGGACAGAACAGGGATGTGAGAGACAATCATAGCAGGACAGGCGAGACAAATAGGTACAGTGGGAGCGGTGGGGTGGAGGGTACAGGCCTGACTAGTAGATGGCATCTTCCAGAGCGCTGTTAGACTCAGATCTATTCGAGCAGCGTCTCGGCGCAGGCCTCCCCTCGCTGGACTCCCACAGCTAGACTCCCGGCTCTTTTGTTGAGGCTCTTCTGTTTGCTGGCACTTCGTGCTAGCGCGGAAATAGCCTGCCTGATTAATATAACAACTGGGTGGAAAGAAAACTAAACTGTGTGGAACCAAATCAAATAGCAAATCAACTTCTATTCAATTTAACCACACTCACCTGGTACTAATCACACACTACCTCACCTAATTCAAACACCACCTTACAATGTTACTGAATGTAGTTAATTTAATTACTTGAAGTAGAAACGTACCTATCTGCCTCAGACCCCGGTTACCTGTAAATTAATGATTTAGATTCTGGTATAGTAAGCAAACGTGTTAAATTTGCAGACGACACAAAAATAGGAGGAGTGGCAAACACTGTTGCAGCAGCAAAGGTCATTCAAAATGATCTAGACAGCATTCAGAACTGGGCAGACACATGGCAAATGACATTTAATAGAGAAAAGTGTAAGGTACTGCACGCAGGCAATAAAAATGTGCATTACAAATATAATATGGGAGATACTGAAATTGAAGAAGGAATCTATGAAAAAGACCTAGGAGTTTATGTTGACTCAGAAATGTCTTCATCTAGACAATGTGGGGAAGCTATAAAAAAGGCCAACAAGATGCTCGCATATATTGTGAGAAGTGTTGAATTTAAATCAAGGGAAGTAATGTTAAAATTTACAATGCATTAGTAAGACCTCATCTAGAATATTGTGTTCAGTTCTGGTCACCTCGTTACAAAAAGGATATTGCTGCTCTAGAAGGAGTGCAAAGAAGAGCAACCAGAATTATCCCGGGTTTAAAAGGCATGTCGTATGCAGACAGGCTAAAAGAATTGAATCTATTCAGTCTTGAAAGAATACGCGGTGATCTGATTCAAGCATTCAAAATTCTAAAAGGTATTGACAATGTCGACCCAGGGGACTTTTTCGACCTGAAAAAAGAAACAAGGACCAGGGGTCACAAATGAAGATTAGATAAAGAGGCATTCAGAACAGAAAATAGGAGGCACTTTTTTTACACAGAGAATTGTGAGGGTCTGGAACCAACTCCCCAGTAATGTTGAAGTGGACACCCTGGGATCCTTCAAGAAGCTGTTTGATGAGATTCTGGGATCAATAAGCTACTAACAACCAAACGAGCAAGATGGGCCGAATGGCCTCCTCTCGTTTGTAAACTTTCTTATGTTCTTATGTTCTAATTGTTATTTTTGTTTTTAAGTCTCCTCTTTCTACTCCCGTTCTCCACTCA
This sequence comes from Acipenser ruthenus, assembly GCF_902713425.1. Taxonomy (NCBI): domain Eukaryota; kingdom Metazoa; phylum Chordata; class Actinopteri; order Acipenseriformes; family Acipenseridae; genus Acipenser; species Acipenser ruthenus. Next base: position 22,839,949 of record NC_081200.1, read on the forward strand.
AAGCTGCAGGTCTTTATAGTGGTGACCGAGGGATTAACTAGCTATTATCTTATTATCCCTCGGTCACATTTTGCACAGGTTTATTAATTCTGCGTGACTGTCAGCTAGTTAAATAATCAGTAGCTGACAGTCACGCATTCTCACGAGGTATTCTAAAAACCAAAACAAATAATGGAGGATGGCACCTCAAATCGTCCTGCCAAACAATAAGGGCTTTTCGCCATCATGTATATAATACATAAATAATAATTGTTGTTGTTCAGCACTACATAATCACCATCTTATTATTATTATTATTATTATTATTATTATTATTATTATTATTATTATTATTATTATTATTATTATTATAATCTGTGTTATTATGCACAGGTCACCTCTTACCTTATTATTATTTACTTTTATTTAGTTTTTCCTTTTAAAACAGTCTGGTGAACTTGACAGAAAATGCTTTATAAATATGGCTCATAATCTTCAAAACTATGTATGAGCTTGGTAATGTTGGAATGTGCTTTGTTGTACAACATATAGAATAGTAGGACCTCTAATATTTTAGTTTGTTTGGTGAATCTCCACAAAACGTCACTTTATGCATATGTAAAGACCTTCTTCTGGTCACTGATTTGTGCCACAGAATAATTTAGTGAACAAAACATTATTTATCATAAAAACAAGCAAACAACAAACAAACGAAAAAAAGGCTTACTTTAAAATTAGGTCACATGTTCAAGTGCAGAACCTTTTTTGTGCCTGTGACGGAGTGTCCCACCCCTTTGTTTATTTATTTATTATGATTTGTTTATTACGACGAAAGTCGATTTTGTTATTTGCTATTTATATTTTAAAAACCTCGTGAGGATGCGTGGCTGATGAGCTACTGATTATTTAACTAGCTGACAGTCACACATCCTTACTAAACTCGTGCAGACTGTGGCCGAGGGGTAATAAGATAATTAACAGCTAGTTAACCCCTCGGCCAGCGTATAAGAACCTGCAGCTGTCAGTGTACAGAGGAGAGTACGGGGAGCGGAGAGAGCGAGGAAAATAAAATAAAACAACTGCTAAGTATCGTGCTGGGTTAAAACCAGCACGTTTATTTGTTTCTATTTGTTTGGCCAACGCGCCTTTTTGTTTTGTGTTTTGTTATTTGTTTAAATCTTTTGTTTTGTTTTATGATTTAATAAATACGCTGAGCGCAGTAGCATTCAGCTTCACCTGCCCATCCACTGTTTTGGTTCTGTTACTTCCTGGTCCGTGACGTCACCACACCTCACCACTGCAAACCATCCTGCCACAGTGTCATTTTTAAAAGCCAGCAAAAGTGCACATTTTTCATTTAAATGCTGGCTATGTAGACTGCATGTATGATCTGGTTTACTTTTTGCTTATTAATAAACCTATTTTTATTCAACTTGCATTATCGGAAAGAAAATGTCTCGGTGCTACTAAAGGCGTGACGTGTTTTCAGGTGTGTGTTTGACGTGTTTCAAGGGTGTTAACCTTGCTTCTGATTGGTTAGTTTCATTCCAGTTGCGTGACGAAAAAACAGGTTCTATTTTAGCGTCGCAGAATGTTCTCAAAGCGACGTCACTCGTGTCACTTGATGCTGATGTGGATACTCCCATTTGACTGCAGTGAATTCTAAATTATTCGTTGCGTCGCTTGTATCCAGTGTGGATACGGCTTTATCTGCGTGTTGGTTTCGTGCCTTATTGTTGTTGGTGTCGGTAGCTGCATGACAACCTTTGCCTTGCCATAATCAGGCTTGAACAACACCAGTGACAGGCCAACAAATCTGATGAACTGCAGCGGCAAGCGCTATTTTTTTTTAACATTACGCCGTTTGGGATGTGAAAAAAAATTGTAATTTTCTGATGAGTCATAGATGTCGCATCCTAAAACATAGTGTTACAGAACCTTTTTGTCATTCAATTAATGCAACAGAAGTGTTTTTTTTATTGTACATGTTATGTACATATAGTTCTTATTTTGCAACTTTTTTGTTCTATACTGTTCATCATTTGAAAACTGTGTAATTCTTGCCTGTCAGACAAAAAGGTACCATATCTGGATCTTGACCCCTGGTGACAACTGGATATTGTTGATTATGTGAGAGTGCCATAATAAAAGGGTTAATAAAGCCAAAATCCATTTTTGATACCCACAATTTGTAGTCATCATTATAAATTGACTTCCAATCCAATGTTATTTTGTGTGCCAGTATTATTACCTCACCTGCAACACAAACATGTGTCTCCCTGCAGGAACAGGGCCAACTCAAACAGAGTCTAAAACCTGGTCGTACTCTTCACTTTCTGCAGAACAGACATAAATGATTTTCCACTCCTGATCTGTAAACACAATATGAAAACAGGCATTAGCAATTGAATCCCAATTCCACTGTGAATAAAATATGTTCAAACTATAATACAACAGTATTAATAATGGACACAGCACTGAAAATGAAACGTTTAAAGAAGAACCTATCCAGATTAAACATGAAATAATCAATTGCAAAAAAAAAACAAAAAAAAAAACACACACACACTGAACTACAGACGTGCTCAAATTTGTTGGTACCCCTCCACAAAAAACGAAGAATGCACAGTTTTCTCTGAAATAACTTGAAACTGACAAAAGTAATTGGCATCCACCATTGTTTATTCCATATTTAATAGAAATCAGACTTTGCTTTTGATTTTTTATTCAACATAATGTTGTAAATAATAAAACAAATGAAAATGGCATGGACAAAAATGATGGGACCGCTAACCTAATATTTTGTTGCACAACCTTTAGAGGCAATCACTCCAATCAAACGTTTTCTGTAGCTCTCAATAAGACTTCTGCACTTGTTAACAGGTAGTTTGGCCCACTCTTCCTGAGCAAACTGCTCCAGCTGTCTCGGGTTTGATGGGTGCCTTCTCCAGACTGCAAGTTTCAGCTCTTTCCATAGATGTTCGATAGGATTCAGATCAGGACTCATAGAAGGCCACTTCAGAATAGTCCAATGTTTTGTTCTTATCCATTCTTGGGTGCTTTTAGCTGTGTGTTTTGGGTCATTATCCTGTTGGAGGACCCATGACCTGTGACTGAGACAGAGATTTCTGACACTGGGCAGTATGTTTCGCTCCAGAATGCCTTGATAGTCTTGAGATTTCATTGTGCCCTGCACAGATTCAAGGGACCCTGTGCCAGGCGCATCAAAGCAGCCCCAAAACATAACCGAGCCTCCTCCATGTTTCACTGTAGGTATGGTGTTCTTTTCTTTGAAAGCTTCATTTTTTCGTCTGTGAACATAGAGCTGATGTGACTTGCCAAAAAGCTCCAGTTTTGACTCATCTGTCCAAAGGACATTCTCCCAGAAATATTGTGGCTTGTCAATATGCATTTTAGCAAATTCCAGTCTGGTTTTTTTATGTTTTTCTGTCAAAAGTGGAGTCCTTCTGGGTCTTCTTCCATGGAGCCCACTTTCGCTCAAAAAGCGACGGATGGTGCGATTAGAAACTGACGTACCTTCACCTTGGAGTTCAGCTTGTATCTCTTTGGCTGTTATCCTCGGTTCTTTTTCTACCATTCGCACTATCCTTTTGTTCACTCTGGGGTCGATTTTCCTCTTGCGGCCGCGCCCAGGGAGGTTGGCTACAGTTCCATGGACCTTAAACTTCTTAATAATATTTGCAACTGTTGTCACAGGAACATCAAGCTGTTTGGAGATGGTCTTGTAGCCTTTACCTTTACCATGCTTGTCTATTATTTTCTTTCTGATCTCCTCAGACAACTCTCTCTTTTGCTTTCTCTGGTCCATGTTCAGTGTGGTGCACACAATGATACCAAACAGCACAGTGACTACTTTTCTCCATTTAAATAGGCTGAATGACTGATTACAAGATTGGAGACATGTGTGATACTAATTAAAGAAACTAATTAGTTTGAAATATCACTATAATCCAATTATTTATTATCTTTTCTAAGGGTTACCAACAAATGTGTCCAGGCCATTTTAGAATATCTTTGTAGAATAAGCAATAATTCATCTCTTTTCACAGCTTCTTTGCTTTATTCTATGACATACCAAAGGCATGCAAGTATACATGATAAAATAGCTTTTAATTTAATCACTTTTCAGGAGGAATGAAGCATTATTTCAATGAGCTGTAAGGGTACCAACAAATTTGAGCATGTCTGTATTTGCAAGTCCAAGTTTTAGGACTTATTATACTGAGGACTAAATTAATAGCAGGCGTTGGATGACTATTTTTGAACAGATTTCACAGACGCCTATTGATCCTTATACAGGTAGCACTTATTAGGCAGCAGTGTGGAGTAGTGGTTGGGGGCTCTGGACTCTTGACCAGAGGGTCGTGGGTTCAATCCCAGGTGGGGGACACTGCTGCTGTACCGTTGAGCAAAGTACTTTACCTAGATTGCTCCTGTAAAAATCCAACTGTGTAAATGGGTAATTGTATGTAAAAAATAGTGTGATATCTTGTAACAATTGTAAGTCGCCCTGGATAGGGGCGTCGGCTAAGAAATAAATAATAATATTATAAGGTCTATCACCTTGGTCTTTGCAGCTAGATGCTTTGTTCTGGTTGGTTGGAAAGTGGCTGCTCTAAATCACAACCATACATGTGGTGTGACAGCCTCTGGAGGTGTCACTCATTTATTTTTTATATTGCAGATTCCCTCAGTCCCAAGGGGAAAAAACTCCTTTTCCTTTGAAGAATCTGGTGTTATTCTAATATCACTCAATCCCCACAGGAGGGGAAGTGTGTAATTATTGTATAACTTGTAATGTTTTAACTAGCGTTGTATAGTCCATGACACTATAATGCTGTTTATACATTGCTGTGTGTGTCTCAAGTAAAATTCAATTGAGACTAAATAATAAGTCACTGTAGGTCACAATCACCTAACATTGTAAGTTAAAAGGGGTGCCAGGAAGCTACATCTAGACTGAGCTCCAACCTTAAGAGATGGTTTAATTCTTATAAAGCAGTATGATTCCTAGATACTGGTTTTGGTGAATTGTTTTGCCTTTTCAATTGTTTCAAAAAAGGTCAGGAGTTTCACAATTTGCCTCAAAGGATTAAAGGAGTGCTAACCAAGGATTTGAAATCCATTTCTGACCTCTCATTTGCTCAAGACCTTTTGGTTTTCTGTTTGAATTTTATACTTAAGTTTCGGAATATGCAGATATTTTAACACAGCAGATGAAAAGACACACTTCTTCCTGGTACTTAATCCCTTCCTGTTTTGCAGTTCAAGCTTACTCTGAACTCTTTCTAATCAGACCATGTGACCAACTGCAAAGGTACAGGGATGCAGCCATTTACTGTATATATAGCGTTCAATTTGAAATATCTGGATATCCTAAATTTACATAACAAGCGAAAATCTAAAAGATTTTACCATGTTCATTTTAAAGCATGTGTTTGCAGTCATTTATATAAACAATGTACAAAGTGTTTTTTCATTTACATCATTTATTTAATAAACAAAAGAAAAATAATGATTCTACTGGCAACAAGAGTAATAATAAAACAGATGACTAAAGCTTCGGTGTGTAACAATCATTTTAAATTGTATGCAAAAATATGACTCTTCCTGGTGTACTTTAACCTCATGTTTGTTTTCATTCCCCAAAGGTAGTTTTAATACCCCCTCCAATCTCTAATGTTGTTCAGGAAGCAAAATAGAAATTAAAAAAGGAATGTTTTTTTTTTTTTTTAATACAGTATTGATTTGCATGAAACACTAGCTCTGAGTTTTAAATACTTCACAGTATAACATTGTGAACGAGTGGTTTGCAGTGTGCAGGTGTACAGGTGATGCAAGTGCTCCAAACAACGACAGACACAAAGTTCACGGTTCAAACAGTTATTTTAATGCTGTTCACGGTTTGAAACCGTTAAATAATGGTACTGGCTCTACACAGTGATATAAACCACTGGGTTCAGTCCCAAAATAATACAACAACCATAACACACAACACAGACATGGTCACTTCACCTGATAGTGAGTGCTCTGAGTGCAGGTGTGGTGCGAGACAATAATAGTGACAGTGGTGCCGTGTAGTCCAGGCTTGATGCTGGCCTGTAGTGACCACTCCCGGTTTGTGTTAGCCGTCTAACAATGACAAACACAGACAGTTAGTTTTGACAAAAAAACAAAACACTTAAACACTTAGGATACATTTCACCACTCCGTTTCCTTTACCAGTCCTTACGATAACCATAACAAAGGAACAGATTGCATCGTCATATCCCCTGAAATACCTTTAGTCACGCCCTTTGCGATAGCTAGTTCAATCTATGACTGACACTAATCACGTACTGCATTAGGATGATGACTTCTGGCATTGTGAGACTCCGTCCCCTTCCTGGATGGCTGGCTTCCGACTGACCCTGGAATGAACTGCCAAACCACCCAGTACGACAGGGCACACTGTTCCTGTTATACCGCGCCCTCACAGGTCGGGACGGAGATTGTTGATTAGAAATTAATTTGCTCTCTGTCACAAACATATATACAGTGCCTTGCGAAAGTATTCGGCCCCCTTGAACTTTGCGACCTTTTGCCACATTTCAGGCTTCAAACATAAAGATATGAAACTGTAATTTTTTGTGAAGAATCAACAACAAGTGGGACACAATCATGAAGTGGAACGAAATTTATTGGTTTATTTCAAACTTTTTTAACAAATAAAAAACTGAAAAATTGGGCGTGCAAAATTATTCAGCCCCTTTACTTTCAGTGCAGCAAACTCTCTCCAGAAGTTCAGTGAGGATCTCTGAATGATCCAATGTTGACCTAAATGACTAATGATGATAAATAGAATCCACCTGTGTGTAATCAAGTCTCCGTATAAATGCACCTGCACTGTGATAGTCTCAGAGGTCCGTTTAAAGCGCAGAGAGCATCATGAAGAACAAGGAACACACCAGGCAGGTCCGAGATACTGTTGTGGAGAAGTTTAAAGCCGGATTTGGATACAAAAAGATTTCCCAAGCTTTAAACATCCCAAGGAGCACTGTGCAAGCGATAATATTGAAATGGAAGGAGTATCAGACCACTGCAAATCTACCAAGACCTGGCCTGGCCGTCCCTCTAAACTTTCAGCTCATACAAGGAGAAGACTGATCAGAGATGCAGCCAAGAGGCCCATGATCACTCTGGATGAACTGCAGAGATCTACAGCTGAGGTGGGAGACTCTGTCCATAGGACAACAATCAGTCGTATACTGCACAAATCTGGCCTTTATGGAAGAGTGGCAAGAAGAAAGCCATTTCTTAAAGATATCCATAAAAAGTGTCGTTTACAGTTTGCCACAAGCCACCTGGGAGACACACCAAACATGTGGAAGAAGGTGCTCTGGTCAGATGAAACCAAAATCGAACTTTTTGGCAACAATGCAAAACTTTATGTTTGGCGTAAAAGCAACACAGCTCATCACCCTGAACACACCATCCCCACTGTCAAACATAGTGGTGGCAGCATCATGGTTTGGGCCTGCTTTTCTTCAGCAGGGACAGGGAAGATGGTTAAAATTGATGGGAAGATGGATGGAGCCAAATACAGGACCATTCTGGAAGAAAACCTGATGGAGTCTGCAAAAGACCTGAGACTGGGATGGAGATTTGTCTTCCAACAAGACAATGATCCAAAACATAAAGCAAAATCTACAATGGAATGGTTCACAAATAAACATATCCAGGTGTTAGAATGGCCAAGTCAAAGTCCAGACCTGAATCCAATCGAGAATCTGTGGAAAGAACTGAAAACTGCTGTTCACAAATGCTCTCCATCCAACCTCACTGAGCTCGAGCTGTTTTGCAAGGAGGAATGGGCAAAAATTTCAGTCTCTCGATGTGCAAAACTGATAGAGACATACCCCAAGCGACTTACAGCTGTAATCGCAGCAAAAGGTGGCGCTACAAAGTATTAACTTAAGGGGGCTGAATAATTTTGCACGCCCAATTTTTCAGTTTTTTATTTGTTAAAAAAGTTTGAAATATCCAATAAATTTCGTTCCACTTCATGATTGTGTCCCACTTGTTGTTGATTCTTCACAAAAAATTACAGTTTCATATCTTTATGTTTGAAGCCTGAAATGTGGCAAAAGGTCGCAAAGTTCAAGGGGGCCGAATACTTTCGCAAGGCACTGTACATATATTATGACAAACATGTACTGTACAACCAAATCTTGGCAACCAAATATGCAGGTGCTCTTCCAGCTAAAATCATCAGGTAGTAGCCAAGTCTATTTTTTAATTGCTTCAAAACTAGGACCCCAAGTTTGGCAATCCACTAGTTCTTCAATAAACAAGAAAGAAGGTTTCAGATTTGGGAAAGGTTTACATGATTTAGATCTGTTGCCAGAATTGTGTTTGGCATAGATTTTTATTAATTTTTTTAAATGTTTTATCTAAAGAAGTTCAGGAAAAATAAGGCATATACTAATCACAATTTACAAGCTAGCAAAATGACAACTACTGCAAGTAATTACTCCAGTTTCTAGACTTATAAAGGCTTGGTTGATTATACTGTATGTACTAAATCACTGCTTAGCTTGTAAACATATTTTGTTATTACAGGGACTTGGACAAATTATTTAATTCTGTTTTCACATCAGGGTCATTCCAGCTCAAGTGGATAAAGGCATGCTGTAACCATAGGAAAAGCATGTGAAAACTACAAAAATACCTTGCAAATTTACTGGTCATCAAAATGGGAATTTGCATCCCCTTCAAAGCCCTTCCCACCATGTGGGGAATTATGCCACTTTTGCCTGCACATGTCACCTACCCTGGTACCCTTTTCTCCATCGCATGTGGTTTATGTACCATCAACCACAAAGGGCAGGAAATTCCTCCTCAGAATTTGATCCAAATGAGCTGGAATTACTTCTTATGACATAAATTCACGTAACACAAATTTCCTGTTAGTGCAAATTATTTTGGAGCCCTCCCAGGGAAGAACATTTTGAATAAAACACAATCGCTCTAGTTCAAACAGCTGTGTGTAGAGGATATTGGGAATTGTATTAACTTGCATCTAGATTAGTGCCTCTGTCATGTATTTTAGTGCTGTTTTGGGACTACAGATCCTATGATGCACTTCAAGTTGCCATAGTGCTCATGTATCATATCCATACAGAAAACGAAAGATGTAGCTGCAGATTTCAACATTCCTGCAAACACTTTCTCAACAATTCTGAAAAAAGGAGATGGCCGTTTCAGAGGTACAATACCAGTGTGGTGGCTGTGGTGTAATTTCCCCACATATTGCACTTTTTGACCAACATATTTGTATGTATTCTTTTTCGTAAAAAAAAATCTGATAGTTACAGCGTAATTATTTGACTTTTTCCTTTTAAACGAAGTGAATCTGCAGCATCGCATGCAACATTCGAAATGCTCAGCTTTTTATTGTTTGTTCGGTCGGCCTTACATTAAGGAATATTTTCTTAACTGCATTTAAAAGAAGAATAATGAACAAATAGCACTGTGTTGAAGGAAAACTGTGGAAGGGTGGGGTTATTCACTGACACAGGAGACAGAAGATTGTATTTGCAAACACAGCACAGGTGCCCAGTTTTATTTATTTTCTTAATTTATTTTAGCCCGCAGGTTACCAACACAGATATATGCAGGCGAACTCACAGGTGCTCAAAAATAATAATGAAAACCAAAGGCGAAATTAAAAAGGAAAATAAAACACTGTAATAAAACTGCAAAACAAAAGTGCTGCTTACCCAGTGCCCCCACTGCCGCTATGCCGGTCAGCTCAGGTCTCCATCCTATGCTTCACTGTGCACTATACACTAGGGTGGCCAAGGTTCCCCTATCACTACACACGTCCCCTCGGGTACGTAACCATATATTTTAAATAAATGGTTTGTATAAGGCTGGCTTCCTCAGCAGTGCTTGCCTGTTTTGGTCGCTCGCTCCAACCACTGGCATTTTTGCCTGGCCTATGTTTACATTGGCCTTCTCAGCCAGCATCTCTGTGTATTCCCAAACACGACCACCCGAATGCACAACCAAGCACAGTTCTTATGGGCCGAGCAATCCCCCCAAGGGATCCACGGTTGGCAGTGGAATAGCCAGGACTCGAACCAGCGACCTCTAGGTTATAGGGCGCATCCTGTACTCCACGCAGAGTGGATGTGCAACTTGGGAGCCCCTCTGTGTTATATTTCTGTCTAACCAAGAGCACATTATAAACAAAATGATATATGTACTATAAGACTTAAATCATATTGGAGAGAAAAAACAAAACAGTAGTGCTTCAATTGTAAGACTGCAGGGGAACAGAAAAGGCAGATGCAGGAGCTAATGGAAATTCAGAAGGTTGCAAAACAAAGGGCCTCATTTACTAAAGGTTCTTAAAAGTAGCCATAAGACGCATGTTAACACAATCCTGTAACACGTGTCTTAAAACTATAAATAAGTTGGTATTTACTAACGTGAATGGTGCTTATTAAGATGCGTGCTATGGAAATCATTAGCATATTAAGACGTGCCTTATCACAGAAGATAAGGCGCGTCTTAACGAAATGACAACATAGGGGCCACTGACTATAAAGGAATGAGCAGAGATTAAGATACGCAGTTGTCAGTTCTTGACTTTTACTAAATATACAGTGCCGAGAAAAAGTTTGTGAACCCCAATAATTATGGAAATTCCATAGTTTTACCATGATAGCCTTCTTGAATCAAAACCAATCTTTTCTTAAATATCCAATAGGGTTTTATATTAACCAATTCCATGTCTTTTGAAACAAAATGATGTATGAATTAGACAAACAATGAGTAATTAAGATTCAGGGTATGTGAAAAAGTAAGTGAACCCCTGGTTTTATCAGCTCAATTAAGGGGGATAATTTGGGGATAATCAGGTGTTTAAATAATTAGGTAGATCTTCAGGGGTGAGTTTGCGAGGCCCCATCCTATATAAAGATCAGAAACTTGGCGAGTTTGGTTTTCACCATACGGGTGTGTGGAAACACATCGTGCCACAATCAAAAGAAATCTGAGGACCTCAGAAAAACAGTTATTGATGCTCATCAGTCTAGAAAGGGCTACAAAACAATTTCTAAGGATTTGGGGCTCCACCAATCCATCCACTGTCAGACAGTCTACAAATGGAGAAAGTTCAAGACCACAGTCACTCTACCCCGGAGCGGTCGTCCTACAAAAATCTCTCCAAGAACAAACCGGAAAATCATCAAGGAAGTCACATTCAAGTAACATCCAAGGATCTTCAGGCCACTCTCGCCTTGGCTAATGTTAGTGTTCATGACTCAACTATCAGAAAAAGACTGAACAAGAACGGTGTTCATGGAAGGATAGTCAGGAGGAAACCACTGCTCTCTAAAAAAGAACATTGCTGCCCGTCTGAAGTTCGCCAAAGAGCACATAGATGATCCACAAGACTTCTGGAACAATGTTCTCTGGACAGACGAGTCAAAGGTAGAACTTTTTGGCCTCAATGAGAAATGTTATGTTTGGTGAAAACCAAATACTGCATTCGAACAGAGGAACCTCATCCCAACCGTCAAGCATGGTGGTGGGAGTGTGATGGTTTGGGGCTGCTTTGCTGACTCAGGACCTGGACGGCTTGCCATCATTGACACAACCATGAATTCTGCATTGTATCAGAAGATTGTAGAAGAGAATGTCAGGTCATCCGTCCGTGAGCTGAAGCTGAACCGAAAGTGGGTCATGCAGCAAGACAATGATCCTAAACATACAAGCAGATCTACAAAAGAATGGCTGCAGAAGAAGAAATACCGCGTTTTAGAATGGCCTAGTCAAAGTCCGGACCTAAACCCCATTGAAATGTTGTGGCAGGACCTGAAGCGAGCTGTCCATGGAAGGAAGCCCTCAAATGTCAGCGAGCTGAAGCAGTTCTGTAAGGAGGAATGGGCCAAAGTTCCTCAAAACCGATGTGAGAGACTGACCAACAGTTACAGGAAACGCTTAGTTGAAGTCATTGCTGCTCAAGGGGGTGCCACCAGTTACTGAATCTAAAGGTTCACATACTTTTTCACACATGGATATTGAATGTTGAATCATTTGTGGATAAATGTTTTTGTGTCATTTTTTTAATCAGGTTATCTTTATCTGTTATTAGGACTTACAGTGCCATGAAAAAGTATTTGCCCCCTGTCTGATTTTCTGCATTTTTGCACATTTTTCACATTGTATTTGGTCAGAATTTTTTGTGGGTTGTAGTAGTATATAGAGGGAGTCTAAGAGAAAAAATGACACCAAAGTTTGGTGCTTCTATCATTTGTTTGGTGTGCAAGGTAATCAAACATGCAATCTTCAGGCGTGAAAAAGTTATTGCCCCCCCCCCCCTAGTTAACTCAACCCAAGTAAAGGGATAATTAGGGTCAGCTGTTTGAGTACTTTGGTTAACAACCAGGCCTGATTTGGGCCAGCCCTGCCCAATATAAATCTGACTAACTTTGGCCCTTACCATCAGAGTGAAGTTGTCAGCACACAGGTACTAGAGGCACATCATGTCACGAACAAAAGAAATTCTCGAAGACCTCCGGAAAAAAGTTGTTGATGCCTATCAGTCTGGAAAGGGCTACAAAGCGATTTCTAAGGCTCTGGGGCTCCACCGAACCACAGTCAGAGCCATATTGTCCAAATGGAGAAAGTTTGGGACAGTAGTGAATCTTCCCAGGAGTGGCCATCCTGCCAAAATCTCTCCAAGAGCAAGGCAGAAAAATCGCCCAGGAAGTCACAAAGAACCCTAGAACAACATCCAGGGATCTACTGGCCTCTCTCACCTCGGCTAAGGTCAGTTTCATGACTCCACCATCAGAAAAACACTAGGCAAAATGGGATTCATGGCAGAGTAGCAAGGCGGAAACCATTGCTCACTAAGAACATGAATGCTCGTCTCAAGTTTGCCAAAAAGCACCTGGATGATCCTCAAGAGTTCTGGACCAATATTCTATGGACAGATGAATCAAAAGTGGAACTTTTTGGCTGACATGAGCCCTGTTATGTCTGGTGAAAACCAAACACTGCACTCCACAGTAAGAACCTCATACCAACGGTCAAGCATGGTGGTGGTAGTGTCATGGTTTGGGGATGCTTTGCTGCATCAGGACCTGGACGCCTTGCCATCATTAAAGGAACCATGAATTCTGCTCTGTATCAGAGAATTCTACAGGAGAATGTCAGGCCATCCGTCCATGAGCTGAAGCTGCAGCACAGCTGGGTCATGCAGTAAGACAATGATCCGAAACACACAAGCAAGTCTACATCAGAATGGTTGAAGAACAAGAAGTTTTGGAATGGCCTAGTCAAAGTCCAGACCTAAACCCAATTGAGATGTTGTGGTAGGACCTGAAACGATGGTGGAGTCATGAAACTGACCTTAGCCGAGGTGAGAGAGGCCAGTAGATCCCTGGATGTTGTTCTAGGGTTCTTTGTGACTTCCTGGGCGATTTTTCAGCAGTTCATGCTCGAAAACCCACACATGTCACTGAGTTGAAGCAGTTCTGCATGGAGGAGTGGGCCAAAATTCCTCCATGGCGCTGTGAGAGACTAATCAATAACTACAGGAAGCGTTTGGTTGCAGTTATTGCTGCTAAAGGTGGTGTAACCTGTTATTGAGTCTAAGGGGGTGATTAGTTTTTCATACGGGGGCATTGGGTGTTGCATAACTTTCTTTAATAAATAAATGAGATATGTATCAAATTTTTGTGTTATTTGTTCACTCAGGGTCCCTTTTTTATCTAATTAGGTTTTGGTTGAAGATCTGATAACATTCAGTGTAAAAAATATGCGAAAATGCAGAAAATCAGACAGGGGGCTGTGACGGGGGTGTAATAGGGTCCCACTGTAATCCGCCCTCCCGACCTCTTGTGGCGTTGCATAGGGCAGCCCGAAGTCGGGGCGAACGACCTGAAAATGATCATACTGGGAGTTCTGGTGTGGTTGGTCGTTTTGCCCTGACGCGGAACCGCACGGTCACCGGGCTCGCTTTCTGCAGTCAGCTGTGCTGTGTCCGCCGGTTGGCTGAGGCGGGGGCATTAGCTGACTGCAGAGGTGGGGTTGGGGAGTATTTAGGCTGCGCTGTTTCTGCATTCAGGCTCTCCGTCCTCGGTTAGCAACAGGAGTAAGCTGTGCTGTTGTGTGTGTGTGTTGCTACTTTTCTCTGCTCCTATTCCAGACCCCTGAACAGGCGTCTGCCTGCGTCCCGACTACGTTCTTCTTCTCTTCTCGAGTGTGTGTTTTGGAAGTACCCGGAAGTCTCATTTCCACTCAGGGCAGTGAGTGCTGGAGTATGCCGCAGCTAGTGTGTGAAGGAGCCAACTGCAGACACAGCGCCACCACCACTAACGTGGCCATTTGAAGAATGACAGCTACTATCTTTTGGAGTACTACATTATTATTGTGTGGGACTTGTTTGTTTACTCTTTTTATTTTAACCCAGTTCTACCATAGTTGGTACTACCGGGGGTTTTTGTGTTTGTAATACCTGCTACTCTGCCTGGGTGCTGACTGTGGCTTTGGCCCTGTTGTTTTTTTTTATTAATCAATAAACCACTACTCAGTTGCCAGGTGGCACTAAGGTTTGCCCACAAGCTTCCTGTGTGCGTGACGTCATTTCTGGTCCTCCCAAAGACTACACCTACTACCCTCTAACAGGGGCAAATACTTTTTCACGGCACTGTAGATTAAGATCTAATAACATTTTAGGTTTGAAATATGTGAAATATGTGAAAATCCTAAGGGGTTCACAAACTTTTTCTCGGCACAGTATGTATTAAATACTCGACAATAGCGTTTGAAAAGCAGGATCGCAAAACTAAATAAATAAAAAAAGTTATAAATAATCCTACCTAGACACCGTGTGGCAGTCTGGCTCGCAGTGGTGTGGTGGATGACGTCACGGACCAGGAAATAACTGACTCCAAAACAGTGGATGGGCGGGTGAAACCGAGTGCAAAAGCACTCAGCGTATTTAATAATAAACAAACAAAAGATTTAAACAAAATACAAACAAAAGGGCACGAGGGCCAAACGAATAAATAAACAAACAAGTAAGTGCCGTGCTGGATAATCCAGCACGTATTAGCAATTGTTTTTTAAATGTTATTCCTTCTCTCCGCTCCCCGTACTCTCTACTCCAACACCCCAACCCCCGAGTGCAGAGAGCTGCTGGTTTATATACTCTGGCCGAGGGATTTAACTAGTTGGTAATTATCTTATTATCCCCCGGCCAGAGTCTGCACGCGTTTGGTAAGGATGCATGACTGTCAGCTATTTAAATAATCAGTAGCTGATCAGCCATGCATCCTCACGGGGTTTTTAAATAATAATAAAAGACGCGGCGCTTTTACCCGCGCCACAAACAAAAATACAAATAATAATAAATAGGGGCGGGACACTCCGCCACACATGCCCCCCCTTGTGCGCAGCACACATGGCCCCAACGGCCACCTCCCCCCTCAGTCTTAAAGTCCCGGAAGAGGGGGAAGCAAGTTACTTCTGGGGGGTGGCCATGGTGGAATCTCTGGCACCCCCCCATTCTTCGTGGCCGGCAGCTCCCTCTTCCGGGGCTCCCGCCACACTCTATCCTGCCGCGAAAGTGCGGCTGGGGGAGCTGGTCTCCTGACCTCTCCCCCCTTCTTCATGGCCGGCAGTTCCCCTCCGTGGGGCTCCGACCACATGATCTCCAGCCGCGAAAGTGCGGCTGGGGGAGCTGGTCTCCTGACCTCCCCCCCTTTCTTCATTTCTGGCAGCTCCCTTTCATGGAGCTCCGGCCATCGTGTAGCGACCCCAGGCGAAGCAGGATCCCTGGCGACCCCAGGAGAAGCCGGACCCTCGACGACCCCAGGCGAAGCAGGATCCCTGGAGACCCCAGGCGAAGCAGGATCCCCGGCGACCCTAGGCGAAGCCGGACCCTCGACGACCCCAGGCGAAGCAGGATCCCTGGCGACCCCAGGCGACGGCAGCAGCAGCGGACCCTCGGAAGGCGACGGCAGCAGCAGCGGACCCTCGGAAGGCAACGGCAGCAGCAGCGGACCCTCGGAAGGCAACGGCAGCAGCAGCGGACCCTCGGAAGGCGACGGCAGCCGCAGCGGACCCTCGGAAGGCGATGGCAGCCGCAGTGGACCCTCGGGAGTCGAACTCGGGAGGGGAGCCCCTGGCCATGGAGGCGGCAGCGGGAGCTCCACTTCTCCCTCGTACCCTGTGTCCTGTAGAGAACAAAAGGCAGCCCCAGGCGATGCAGAACAGCCATCCCCAGGCAATGGCGATGGTGGGAGGGGAAAGCAGTCCTCCCACAGCGGCTGAGACGGAACCAGCAGGTATTCACCCTCTGCTGGTGGAGCTGGGAGTGGCAAGCAGTCCTCCCACGGCGGCTGAGGCGGAACCAGCAGGTATTCACCCTCTGCTGGTGGAGGTGGGAGGGGCAAGCAGTCCTCCCACGACGGTTGAGGCAGAACCAGCAGGCATTCACCCTCTGCTGGTGGAGGTGGGAGGGGCAAGCAGTCCTCCCACGACGGTGGAAGCGGAACCAGCAGGCATTCACCCTCTGCTGGTGGAGGTGGGAGGGGCAAGCAGTCCTCCCACGACGGTGGATGTGGAACCAGCAGGCATTCACCCTCTGCTGGTGGAGGTGGCGGAGGCAGAGGCAGCTCTTGCTGCTCTGCTCCTGGTGATGGTGGAGACAGAAGCAGCTCCTGCTGCTCTGCTCCTGGTGATGGTGGAGGCAGAGGCGATGGGGCGGATGCTGGCCACTCAGAGGGAGGCTGTGGCGGTGCTGGCTCCCTCTGCTGTGGCGGCTGGGCTGGTGTGTGCCGTGCTCCCTTCAGCAGCATAAATAGAGGCTGCTGGGGAACACCAGCATCCTGCCCTTCTCCCCCCCAGAAAAATTCAGGGGGTTGAGCCTGTAACTCCTCCCCTTCTGGCTCTTGGGACTGCAGCTTGGGTCCTAAGGCTGTGGAAGCGCAGACTTCCACCTCTTGGGCTATGGACGCACCGACTCCCCCCTCTTTGGGCTGTGGACGCACCGACTCCTCCCTCTTGGGCTGTGGACGCACCGACTCCTCCCTCTTGGGCTGTGGACGCACCGACTCCCCCCTCTTGGGCGTAGGACGTTCGGGCTCCCCCCCCTCGGGCGTAGGACGTTCGGGCTCCCCCCACTCGGGCGTAGGACGTTCGGGCTCCCCCCACTCGGGCGTAGGACGTTCGGGCTCCTCCCACTCGGGCGTAGGACGTTCGGGCTCCTCCCACTCGGGCGTAGGACGTTCGGGCTCCTCCCACTCGGGCGTAGGACGTTCGGGCTCCTCCCACTCGGGCGTAGGACGTTCGGGCTCCTCCTCCTCAGGCTGTGGAGGCGAAACCAGCAGGCATTCTCCCTCTGCTGGTGGAGACGGTAGCGATGGCTCCTCTCCCTCTGATGCTGGAGACGGTAGCGATGGCTCCTCTCCCTCTGCTGGTGGAGACGGTAGCGATGGCTCCTCTCCCTCTGCTGGTGGAGACGAAACCAGCAGGCATTCTCCCTCTGCTGGTGGAGACGGTAGCGATGGCTCCTCTCCCTCTGATGCTGGAGACGGTAGCGATGGCTCCTCTCCCTCTGCTGGTGGAGACGGTAGCGATGGCTCCTCTCCCTCTGATGCTGGAGACGGTAGCGATGGCTCCTCTCCCTCTGATGCTGGAGATGGCAGCAGCAGGGTCTCTCCCATATCCGCAGCCAGGTAGTTGAGCACCATGGCTGCGATGTCTGGGAGGGATGCTGGGTGGTGTTGCTGTTCCCAGGCCTCCCAGCGCTCCCCATCTCTTGCCCACAGGAGGTTGATCACTGCAGGGAGGGCTTCCTCATAATCCCTCCCCGGCTCCACCAGCCAGTCCCAGACTCCCTCAGAGGAGAGTGCATTCGTCCTCTTTGGAGGATGCAGGTCCTCCCTCACTGGACGCTCTGGCTCCTCTTTCTCCTGCCATGGAGGGGGTTGGTCGGGTGCTATGTGACCCACCTCCCCAACAGCGAAGCACCACTCCTCACCTTTCAAGCAGGTGGGGCAGACGTCCAGCATGGTTGAGCTACAGTGGGACCTGCGACCGGCCCCACGCTGCTGTAGCTGCTGCTTCCTCCGTCCGCTTCTTCCCATATTCCCCCCCCCCCCCCCCCCCCCCCCCAAAAAAACACACAAAAACCACTTTGAAAAAAAAAAACGAACAAAAAAACGAGCTTTTCTTTCCTGGTCCGGCTATTGGAGGCGTTTGTTTTGTCCCACGCAGGACACCATATATAGCAGTCTGGCTCGCAGTGGTGTGGTGGATGACGTCACGGACCAGGAAATAACTGACTCCAAAACAGTGGATGGGCGGGTGAAACCGAGTGCAAAAGCACTCAGCGTATTTAATAATAAACAAACAAAAGATTTAAACAAAATACAAACAAAAGGGCACGAGGGCCAAACGAATAAATAAACAAACAAGTAATTGTTTTTTAAATGTTATTCCTTCTCTCCGCTCCCCGTACTCTCTACTCCAACACCCCAACCCCCGAGTGCAGAGAGCTGCTGGTTTATATACTCTGGCCGAGTGAACTAGTTGGTAATTATCTTATTATCCCCCGGCCAG
This sequence comes from Acipenser ruthenus, assembly GCF_902713425.1. Lineage (NCBI taxonomy): Eukaryota > Metazoa > Chordata > Actinopteri > Acipenseriformes > Acipenseridae > Acipenser > Acipenser ruthenus. Next base: position 22,858,576 of record NC_081200.1, read on the forward strand.
AGTCTGCACGCGTTTGGTAAGGATGCATGACTGTCAGCTATTTAAATAATCAGTAGCTGATCAGCCATGCATCCTCACGGGGTTTTTAAATAATAATAAAAGACGCGGCGCTTTTACCCGCGCCGCAAACAAAAATACAAATAATAATAAATAGGGGCGGGACACTCCGCCACACACCGTCATTTATTTTTAAAAATCAATCACTGATTAGATCAGTCTGCAGCCCTCAGGCTACATTAATGAAACTGTATGGAGCTGGCATTTAGACCAGGTGGCACATTTCAGCGATCAACGCATTTCTGTACATTGAAATGCTGTTCACGTGTTTTACAACGTGGATCTCACAGACACCAATTGCAAGAAATGCACAGGTAATAATAACTAGGAGTAACTATACTCCTAGTTATTATTACCTGTGCAAACCCCCCTCCTGCTCCAACCCCTACACCCACTACATCCCCTACTAACTTGCCCTCCTTTTCCACCTTCTTGCCCCTCTCAGACTCTGACCTCTCCTCCCTGCTCCAGGGTCACAAACCCACCACGTGTGCCTTGGACCCCCTCCCCACTCACCTCTTTCAAGCTGCTGCTCCTGCTCTACTCCCCTTCATCTCCTCCCTCCTCAACACCTCTCTACTTTCTGGTATCTATCCCTCTGCCTTCAAAAAAGCCTCTATCACTCCTCTCCTCAAAAATCCTACCCTCGACCCCACCTCCCTCCAGAGCTACCGTGCTGTCTCCCTCCTACCCTTCCTCTCCAAAACCCTCGAGCGGACTGTACACCGCCAGCTCTCTGCTTTCCTGTCCAACCACTCTCTGCTTGACCCTCTCCAATCTGGCTTCCGCTCTGCTCACTCCACTGAAACCGCCCTCCTGTCCGTCACCAACTCACTAAACTCTGCCCGAATAAATAAATGTGCTTTATTTTGCTCTTATCTGCCCCTTATTTTACTGCATTTAATCCTGTACTTCAGACTACTGTAATCTGCCAAGTGTTTAACCTGTAGTATTTTGTATTTAATCATATCCTGATGTAACTATCACTATTTAATCATATCCTGATGTAACTATCACTATTATCTGCTGTATTATTGAATTGTGGTTTGTCACACTTGAACAAAAATTATTATATTTCTTGCTCTTATTGTATTACTTGTATTGTAACACTTGAAATGTATTTGCTTACGATTGTAAGTCGCCCTGGATAAGGGCGTCTGCTAAGAAATAAATAATAATAATAATAATAATAATAATAATAATAATAATAATACTGTACATAGCCTACTGTATAATCTATTGTAGCTAGACAAAGAATCATTTTGTACAGAAAAGTGTAAAATCGGTTACGCTGTGAAGGTACAGAATTATTTATACAGAAGTAAAAGCAGGTGTGCAGAAGGCATCGACCCCAGTGCCAGCCGACACATGCAGTGGTTTAGCTGTGCCCAAATCGTGTGGAGAAAAAGAAGTGCACTGTATGCAGGTATGTGATTTAGGAGAACACTTCCTTCCTTGATATTATGTGCTGTTGTGATTGCAAACCCAATTTCCTTCATTTATTTATATTGCTGTGTTTCAGTTATGTCTGTATGAACACAGTTATGTCTTTTTTTTCGTTTGCATAGTAAGCTTTTACATGCTTTTTATGTCTATAGACTACATAAACACATTTATTTTCAATGTCCTGTCACTTATTTTGTTTGTACAGTTTTATTTAATCATAATATACCTGTATATAGACCCATTTCTGTTCAAAAGTTGTTTTTCTTTATTTATGTATTTTATGCAGTCTGCTGGTATATGTGCGTTTTAGTATATAAACACATTTATTTTAAAATGAGTCTTACTTATTGTGACAAGCAGGCTGTAGTGGTGACATCAGACCCGGAAGAAACACACAGTATTGCGAGGTGAAATGTGAATTGCACAGTTTAATAGTGAACAAAATAAAAGGTTTAAATAAAACGAATGGTAAACAAACAAAACAAAACAAAACGATAAACAATAACAAGTATCATGCTGATTTATAAGCCAGCACGTTTTAGCAATTCTTATTTTAGCAATCGTTTTTACCTCTTCTCCACACCCGTTCTCCACTCACCGAACACACAACCCAGTGAAAGAAACGTGCATCTATATATACTGTTGTGCCGGGATTCAATTACTAATTAATTATTCACTTGAATCCCAGCACGTGAACTAATTTGTGCAACCTTGTCCTCACATATTAAATACTTTAAATGCACGTGAAGTGATTAAGTGCAATCCCCGTGACTAAATACAACTACATATTTTAAATCACTCGTGCTACACAGACCCATTTATATCCCATGCAGCAACATTAACACACCACACACAACATATAACACAAAATACACACAGGGGCGGAGCACATTGTCACACTTATTTACAGTTTCGGATGTGTAGTATCGTACATACATATACCTGTACCTTTGCTGACAGACAGCTTTAAGATGGATCTCGACTCCTAACATCTGCTTTCTAACAGTGATCTAGCGCACGATTTAAGGTGTGCTTCATGGTTAGCACAGTGCATTTTGCATACGTACCCATCGTGTTATTTTTAAGGCGTGCGTGCTAATTCGCTTCTTATGCTTTAAGTCGCGCTTTATCGTGGTTCATAAATGAGGGATTATCTAGCACGAGCCTTATCCTTGGATAACACGCGTGTTATCGCATAAGAACCTTTAGTAAATGAGGCCCAAAGAAAGGAATGCCTTTAGTGGCTTAAAAATGCCCTTGATTAGAATGGGACATGCAGATTACAAGTGCAGTTCATTTGCACTGTATACGTTTAAAAAGTTCACATCTAACTGTTTTTTCACTAAAATGCACAATACTTTTAAATGTATAATACTTTTCATTGTTTTGTAATTGAAATGTGATTTCAGTGTTACTGTAACGTCAATAAAAAAAGTGGCAGTATGTATTTGGCTTAGACTTCTGATAATACAAATTACTGATAATTCTAATTGTTTTGCTGGCACTTTGAAATGTGTGTTAACGAGAATTGACTGTATATGTTTGAACTTTAAACTTTTCCAGTTTCATAAAGTAGCAAATAATATTCCACCCTAACATTTCAGTGGTTGTACGGTGGACAAAACCTGAAATTGAATTCTTAGATGCACTGGTTAAACCTGATCAAGGATCTATTAAAACAGATCTTTACTCGAAACCTACTGATATGCATCAGTACCTACATATGTCATCTGCACATCCTATCTATACTAAAAGAGCATTTCCTAAAAGACTGGGTATAAGGATAAAAATAATCTTTTCTGATGGAAACTACTATAAAAAACAGTGAAAAGAATTGAAAATAAATCCTAAAAAAAGAGGCTATAAAGAACAGATTGAGTATAATACAAGAGAAAACACTGTGAACAAGTTACTGAACAAACAGGCCAATCAGCATTAACACATAGACTACTAATAAATTTTAGGACCTAAAGGAAACACTCAAACTTACACAAATACACAAACCTACACTCAAATCCCAATTAAAAAATAAAAAGTACTTTTATTCTTTTACGTTTTACAAACAGTTCACAAACCATGTTCGCTTTTCTGTACGAGGTACCTGAACTGAAGAACATCTCTATGTAAGTAGAATATTTTTTTTTTAGTATTGAGGTATTATAGGCTATTGGAAATACCCACCTACCAGAGCACACATGGAATTCTGAGCAAACCACCTTACTCAAGGAATATTGAGGAAAACATTTGTATTCATTACTAACAAAAAGCAATGCTGCATAAAATCACGAAAAAAACAAACAGAAAAAACTTGAAATGTCACTTTTTTAATGTATCCATTTTCTAATAGCAATAGACCCCTCATAAGAGGGCTTTACCGCCTGGTAAGGCCTTTCTTGTTACACTAAATGCCCTCACCTTCAGCATATAACAGCACGAGGCGGGCCTTAGCAGATGGTAAAGCCCTCTTCTTCGGGTTCTATTGCTTAAGGAACATCATTAACTATGTAGTAAATTACATCCCAAACACATTCATAGATTTAAATAGAAGTGAATGCAGTTACCATGGCATCAAGTACCTCCACTGTTTGTTTTCAAAACACACGTTCCCTTGACAATATCAAAACCTTGGGAAGTTTGCTCTTTTGAGCAAAAACTTTTATATAAAGCAGTTTGGTGTGAACATATTTTTTGTATATTGTACTTCAAGTCCATCTATTTGCTAGAGCATGAGTTTATCATTAAACAAATAATAAAAATGTTTACTTTATAAAAAGGCACTGAAATATATTTAGCAAACTTGTCATACTGTTTTTTTTTTTTTTTAGGGATACCTTAATTCTCAAACAAGACAAGCAGCAAAGACCATATTGTAACATTCTTCACGTCGTTCAGACCAGATGGGATTCCAATTGACCAGTTTATTTTCTCACAAACTGATAGAACAGCAAATCCCTGTTTGGGGCCGGGATTCACGACAAAATAATAAAAAGTTTCCTACTCCATCACTTCTCTGTTGTTTTCTCACTCTCCATCGCTCCTGCTATCCTCCTTCCCTCAAATGCACTTTCCTTTCTTCTCATGCAATCGCTCTCTGCTCTTCAGACTCGCTCTGGGTTCTTTCACTGCTTCACAGCTAAAGGCCTTTTCTCATGCGCCTCTCTCTGTCCCTCACAGTTTCATAGCAACCACTCGCTTAGAAGTCTGAGCGCATTCTCCTCTCTAGGCTCCCCCCTCCCCTCCCCTCCCCCCATTTATAGCCTCAGGGGAGGGTCCCGCCACGCACCCCCCCTCCACCCCCACACACACACCATACGCACGTGCATATACACCCTTACTCTAACACATGCACACACACACACATACACACTCTAACAGCGTGCCCCATTCTCTTACAATACACATAACACCAAACAAGACATAACAAACAAACACATTTACAATTTTACAATTGGTTTACAATTTTAGAAAAGCAAACTAGGAAGGTATGAAACAGAGACTAACAGAAGTAGATTGGAGTAAAATAGAGAAAACATCCACAGAAAAAGGATGGCTGTTTATTTTTAAAAATGTAGCACTAGAGGCGCAAAACAATTACATCCCAAAAGTAGACAAATCTAAATCTAAAACAAAATGGACAAAATGGTTTAATAGATCAATTAAAAAAAAATATTCCGCGAAAAAAGGCACTTTACAGAGCGTTTAAAAGGGACCAAAAACAAAGTACACAGAAAGAGTACTTGGAACTGCAAACACAAGTCAAAAAGGAAATTAGAAAGGCCAAGAGAGAGATAGAAATCAATATTGCTAAGGGTGCTAAAACCAATTCCAAAATGTTTTTTCAATATTATAACAGCAAGAGAACATTCAAAGAGCATGTTAAATGTCTAAGAGACACAAATGGCAAAATCATAGATGAAGAAAAAAAAATAGCAAATATATTAAATGATTACTTTTCACAGGTTTTTACAAAGGAGGACACGGACAACATGCCCCACATGTCGACCTCTTCCTATCCAGTTTTAAATAACTTTAGCATAACAGAGGCAGAAGTGTTAAAGGGACTAGGAGCTCTTAAAATAAACAAATCCCCTGGGCCGGATGAGATCCTCCCAATAATACTCAAAGAAATGAAAGAAGTTATTTACAAACCGCTAACCAAGATCATGCAACAGTCTCTTGAAACAGGGGTTGTACCAACAGACTGGAAAATTGCAAACGTAATACCGATCCACAAAAAGGGAGACAAAACCGAACCAGGTAAGTACAGACCAATAAGCCTGACTTCTATTATATGTAAACTTATGGAAACTATAATAAGATCTAAAATGGAAAATTACCTATATACCTATATGGTAACAATATCCTGGGAGACAGTCAGCATGGTTTTAGGAAAGGGAGATCGTGTCTAACTAACCTGCTTGATTTTTTTGAGGATGCAACATTGGCAATGGGATAATTGCAAAGCATACGACATGGTTTATTTAGATTTCCAGAAAGCTTTTGACAAAGTCCCGCATAAAAGATTAATTCTCAAACTGAACGCAGTAGGGATTCAAGGAAATGCATGCACATGGATTAGGGAGTGGTTAACATCTAGAAAACAGAAAGTACTGATTAGAGGAGAAACCTAAAAATGGAGCGAGGTAACCAGTGGTGTACCACAGGGATCAGTATTAGGTCCTCTGCTATTCCTAATCTACATTAATGATTTAGATTCTGGTATAGTAAGCAAACTTGTTAAATTTGCAGACGACACAAAAATAGGAGGAGTGGCAAACACTGTTGCAGCAGCAAAGGTCATTCAAAATGATCTAGACAGCATTCAGAACTGGGCAGACACATAGCAAATGACATTTAATGGAGAAAAGTGTAAAGTATTCTTTACTCAGAAATGTCTTCATCTAGACAATGTGGGGAAGCTATAAAAAAGGCCAACAAGATGCTCGGATATATTGTGAGAAGTGCTGAATTTAAATCAAGGGAAGTAATGTTAAAACTTTACAATTATTATTATTATTATTATTATTTATTAGCAGACACCCTTATCCAGGGTATCCAACCTTACAATTGTTACAAGATATCACATTATTTTTACATAAAATTACCCATTTATACAGTTGGGTTTTCACTGGAGCAATCTAGGTAAAGTACCTTGCTCAAGGGTACAGCAGCAGTTTCCCCACCTGTGATTGAACCCACGACCCTCCGGTCAAGAGTCCAGAGCCCTAACCACTACTCCACAATGCATTAGTAAGACCTCACCTAGAATATTGTGTTCAGTTCTGGTCACCTCGTTACAAAAAGGATATTGCTGCTCTAGAAAGAGTGCAAAGAAGAGCAACCAGAATTATCCCGGGTTTAAAAGGCATGTCGTATGCAGACAGGCTAAAATAATTGAATCTATTCAGTCTTGAACAAAGAAGACTACGCGGTGATCTGATTCAAGCATTCAAAATCCTAAAAGGTATAGACAATGTCGACCCAGGGGACTTTTTTGACCGGAAAAAAGAAACAAGGACCAGGGGTCACAAATAGAGATTAGATAAAGGGGCATTTAGAACAGAAAATAGGAGGCACTTTTTTACACAGAGAATTGTGAGTGTATGGAACCAACTCCCCAGTAATGTTGTTGAAGCTGACACCCTGGGATCCTTCAAGAAGCTGCTTGATGAGATTCTGGGATCAATAAGCTACTAACAACCAAATGAGCAAGATGGGCTGAATGGCCTCCTCTTGTTTTTGACACTGAATGTTATCAGATCTTCAACCAAAATCTAATATTAGATAAAAAAGGGACCCTGAGTGAACAAATAACACAAAAATGTGATACATATCTCATTTATTTATTAAAGAAAGTTATGCAACACCCAATGCCCCCGTATGAAAAACTAATCACCCCCTTAGACTCAATAACAGGTTACACCACCTTTAGCAGCAATAACTGCAACCAAATGCTTCCTGTAGTTATTGATTAGTCTCTCACAGCGCCATGGAGGAATTTTGGCCCACTCCTCCATGCAGAACTGCTTCAACTCAGTGACATTTGTGGGTTTTCGAGCATGAACTGCTAGTTTCAGGTCCTACCACAACATCTCAATTGGGTTTAGGTCTGGACTTTGACTAGGCCATTCCAAAACTTTGAATTTCTTGTTCTTCAACCATTCTGATGTAGACTTGCTTGTGTGTTTCGGATCATTGTCTTACTACATGACCCAGCAGTGCTGCAGCTTCAGCTCACGGACGGATGGCCTGACATTCTCCTGTAGAATTCTCTGATACAGAGCAGAATTCATGGTTCCTTCAATGATGGCAAGGCGTCCAGGTCCTGATGCAGCAAAGCATCTCCAAACCGTGACACTACCACCACCATGCTTGACCGTTGGTATGAGGTTCTTACTGTGGAGTGCAGTGTTTGGTTTTCGCCAGACATAACGGGGCCCATGTTGGCCAAAAAGTTCCACTTTTGACTCATCTGTTCGTAGAACATTGTTCCAGAACTCTTGAGGATCATCCAGGTGCTTTTTGGCAAACTTGAGACAAGCATTAATGTTCTTCTTAGTGAGCAATGGTTTCCGCCTTGCTACTCTGCCATGAATCCCATTTTGCCTAGTGTCTTTCTGATGGTGGAGTCATGAAACTGACCTTAGCCGAGGTGAGAGAGGCCAGTAGATCCCTGGATGTTGTTCTAGGGTTCTTTGTGACTTCCTGGACGATTTTTCTGCCTTGCTCTTGGAGAGATTTTGGCAGGATGGCCACTCCTGGGAAGATTCACTACTGTCCCAAACTTTCTCCATTTGGACAATATGGCTCTGACTGTGGTTCGGTGGAGCCCCAGAGCCTTAAGGGGCGTTCACACTGGACGCGGCGCGGCACTGCCGCGTGGCGAAAGCAATGGTTTTCAACGAAGGCGGTTACGCGCAGCGGCAGAGCGGCACGCAAGAGATAAAACATTTTCAACTTTTGCCGCGCCACATCGTGACATAACTTACCAACAGCCAATCAGAAAAGTAGGAGGTTCCTTTGCGAGGAAGAAATAAAAAAATAAAATGGAGGAAAAGCTGTTAGCTTTAATTTCATGTTTCCCGGCGTTGTATAATACAACAATTAATAGTTACCGAGATATTAATAAAAAACCTGCAGCATGGAGGGCTGTGGGTGTACAAATGGGATTACCGAGTGAATATTAAATATACATAATTACGTAAATGAGGTAATATATATTTTTTGTGCTAAACTCCACATTGAAAATAATTACGCACCTGCTAATATAACGTAAACATTTTTTTGATAAATTAACTGCAGACAAACTTTTAAAAGATAAAGCAAAACGTTTTTATTTGGTGTACATGTGTTATATTTTAACAGTTTTTAACAATTAATAAAAATGTACATTGTATTTTTAACTTGGGGAAACCATGGGATTATTATAATTCTAAATTAATTAATTTGGAAGAAATTCATTTTATTGTACCTCATATAAAGTTTTTGGCGACAAGAGATTTCGACAGTAGCTGGCACAGTTTTAATAAAGTACAGTATGCAAGGCCATATTGGGGGATTAGGAAGCAATTGCAAGGGAATATGGAGTACACTGCTGGCAAACTCACTTCAGAACAGGAAGCTAAACATCTCTGGAAAAATCTAAAGAAACCTACCCAGTGATTTACATTTTCAAACATACCAAACAAATGCTAATACAGCAGGCAAACAAAACAGACAGTACAGTATACAGCAGGGCGTTTTAAGTTTACTTTCCAGTTTTTTGTTTTTTTTTACTTATCTGTCATTCCGTGTCAATTTAACCAGTCGTAAACATTCATATCAAAGAAACTATTAGTTGAGTGTTCAGATTTCAGATTTTGTAAAAACGTTTTTACTGAATTTGTACAGTTTTTCATCCAAATATGAGACGTATGGGTGACAATGATGTATTGAAACAGAATGACCCATAAGTAAAAGTGTAGAAAATTGGATAGTAAACTTAAAAAGACCCGCTGTATTTATTTATTTGAACTTCACCTGGAGCAGCCGATAGTATTCGCTGTACTGTTTTCTTTTCTTCAGGATGTCATGTACCCATAACGATCTTACATAGTTTTCTTCTTTCTCCGGTAGAGCAGAGCGATCGCAATTATTATTTTTTTTGTTTGCTGTTCATTCTTCGAATTATATATATATATATATATATATAAGACTACCGTAATACTAGGTCTGCTAGTGACGTTTTGTCATCTTTTCCCATCTGTATGAAACATACATGGTAACTTTTGAGGAATTGTTTATACTTAAAAACAAAAACTAATACAAAATAACACACTCATTTAGTGTCAAATCACCCAAACAACAATTCTGATTTTGATTATTTATTTATTTATTTATTTATTTATTACTGTACTGGTCATTTGAACTTTACTGTTTGTGAAACGACTGTAAGCCTGCTGAATACTATCCCCCATTGAACGATGCCATCTATTTATTTAAAAAAGCAATTTAAGCTATAATGCTTATATTTACGTTTGCTTGGCTTGGTAAGTTTGCGGGTGGCGGACAGGGGGTTGGCGATATAACGGGTACAAATAACACTGTTTTTATATTGATGACATTTTTTCAGCGAGAATAGCTGGCGGTATGCGAGGGTGGCGTGATAAAGGGTGTGGTATATACTGTGTGTGTGTATATATATATATATATATATATATATATATATATATATATATATATATATATATATAGGTAAAATAAGAAATACAATGTTAGTCACACACTTTTAAATAACATTACTATTTAATTGTTTAAATACGGTTGTTACTGATAGTGTCCTTGCTTACCGGTATATCTAGATCCATCACAGCAGTTATACTTTGCCAAGCACAGTACTCGTATCTTGTAAGCCCTTTGTGATGGTGGCCCACTATGAAAGGCGCTATAAAAATAAAGATGATTGTTATTATTATTATTATTATTGACTGTAGCACTTCCTTCCTGTGTAACTGGAAATCATTGTCAGTATGAAGGATGAATATACACCACTTAATTATGTTAGTCACAGCACGACTCAAAAAGCTTACTGTATTAGAGACAGTACGTTGCAAGGTTACCTATTTTTAAATCTCTTACTATACGACTGTGCTTAGTTTAGAAAAAAAGTATAAAATAACTTGAGTTGGATTTTTAGGCGAGCTTCACACCAGAGAGTGAGAGACACCGCTGGTCCGTCACCCAAACTTGTGTCGTGTAACCAAATACATTGTTGACAACATGGATATGCATTTATTACATTCTGGTTACTAAAAATCACATTCTTCCAAAATCAGTAACCACTGCTGTTAAAAAATAAAAATAAAAAGTTCCTTGTTTTCTCATAACGTCGAGAAACAGACAGCGTTTGAGTTTTTTATTTTATTTTATTAAACCGTGGCTTCGCAATTGTTACAGGACTAATATCATCAACATGCATTTTCTGCGTGAATTCGGTTAAACAATGTGCTCTTACCTTCTGGTAAATCATCAATACACTCGAAAGTGATTTCAAACAGGAAAGGATTTAAAAAGGGAGATGGGTTATCCAACACTGCTGCATTGTTCACCTGAACCTTTGCCACATTTTTGCTAACCAAGACTAACTGTGTGGAACCAGCGCAACAGAACACGGCGCTTCTGCCACCACGCAAATCTTTATTACGCACAATTATTTAAATTACAACCAATATTCTAAGATGGTTCTTTAACTATTTAATGTCAGTAACTGCGTGATGCCAATCTTTGCTGCCTACTCTCGGTTTCCATTGTCATACGATTGGCTCCATAGCCCAGCCTTCATTCTGAGTGACGATTGTAAACTGGTAACCTTTGTAGGAGCGCCACCTCCTGTTTTTATTGTATAGAGAATCACAAAGAACTTGAACTGAGTGTAATGTAAATACAGTATAGATTTTTTTTTTTTTTTTACTATAACAGGCTACGGATTACTCTATTTACTGGTGGTATACCCAGATATTGTTCCCCTCCCCGTATGAGTTATATTTGATTGTATTTTAGCAATATAAGTAAATAATTATAAACAAATGCAATATATAAAACAGATAAAGACGGCAATCTGCCGAAGTAGGCCTGCTGTACTGTACATCTGTAAAAATGTAGGCTACAAATGCAAATATGATATTTTATGGATGTATCTAAGATATATTTGAATAATACTATTTGGTATGTATATGGCCAAAAAAGCACATTCCCATAAAAACAGGACATTTCTGTAGTTTCTATACACTCTACTATTACATGAACATACAACTATTTTAAAAAATAAATTAAAAAAATAAACAATAAAATACTTTAAAGGAGTGGTAATATCAACTGCTTTAAACCATATTTATTACCTCTATTACTTTTATTAACATAGTGTAGCATGCACGGGGGAAGGCAGCAGGAGCCGGCTCTTTTGTACAGCGGTATTGGCGCTATGCTTTAGTGCGAGAGGTCCCGGGTTCGCGCCCGCCCTCCGCCTGTGTGTGGATTGCCTCGCCCTGTGTGATGCGCCTGCCTGCGGGAACCGAGATCGCTACATTGGTGTCAGCAGTGGGATACAAAAATGGAACAGGAAATAAAAATGCAGGAGTTTCCAGAGATGGAAGAGACGCCGTTCCTGGCTCGGAGCCGGCCATCTGGAGGAAGCAACAGTAAAAAGAAAGTAGAAAGCCTGGCGTGCACATTTGAATGGGGCGGAGACAAGAGAGGAGACGCCAGCAGGGACGCGCACAGTCAAAATGGCCGCGCCCATGAGAATGCACGAGGTACAAGTCATGGCGCCCCTCCCCCAGCAAGGCTCAACACAATAACAACAACAACAATGGCGGCGCCCATAGGAGACAGCAGGAAACAACACTATTGTTTGTATGACGGTAAGGCCAGCTGGCATGCATTCCTTTTTCAGTTTGAAAAGTTTGCTCAACATGAGGGATGGGACAGTGTGAATAAAGCAATTTATCTCACTGCCAGTCTAAAGGGGAAAGCTTTAGAGACATTTTTGGAGTTAGACCCGGGTTTAAGCTGAGACTATGAAGCGATAGAGTGGTGGATGGGCCGTTCTGGGTCAAACATTGTAGAAGGGGAGGAAGATGAGGATGAGCCCCGCTGCGGTAGTGGTTGTCTGGAGGGCTCAAAGAGGGATGCTAGACCAGAGGCAAGGAGCCCCTATAATACAGTCAAGACCCCAGGCTTTGATGGGACTGGCAGTTGGGAGGCCTTTCGGGTTCAAATGGAGACGCTGGCCGGGCTTCATGGGTGGAGTGAAGGGGAACGAACCAGCCGGCTGACTGCGGCGCTGAGGGGAGACGCCCAGCTGGTGCTCTTAAACCTTCCCCCCGATCAACTAGGGGACTACCAGGCCCTCAGTGAAGCACTGGGCTGGCGGTTCGGCAACTTATCCGATCCAGAGGGCCTCAAACTCCAACTCCGGCGTCGGTTAAGTCGGCCAGATGAACCACTGGCCCAGCTGGCTTCTGACTTGGAGAGGGAGAGCCGACGAACCTACGCGGCCTCCACCCCTAGCGAACAAGAGGAGCAAGCCAGGTTTCAGTTCGTGGAGGCCCTCGGAGCGGGCGAACTCCGGAAGTACCTGCGACTACAGAGACCCAAGACCCTGCAGGCCACGCTGCGCCTGGCCTGGGAATGGGAGGAGGTTACAGAGGAAGAGAGGGTCACGAAACCCTGCCCCGTTGTGAGAAAAACCATCATGGAGGAGGTGGCAACATCGGACCTGCCCTCACCTGCCTCGCCCAGTGTGATGTGCCTGCCTGCGGGAACCAGGAACACTACAATATAAATGTTCCCATTTTATTGTTACAACATAATTCCAGTGGTCTCATTTACAGTATCCTATAGGCTACAGGCCCACAAAGTGTTATTGTAGTAGGTTACCCGAAACACTATAGGCACCAGCTAAGAATGGTGTTTTCTTAACATGTTAGTTTAGTAATTCAGTACATTGTGTATGTGTTTTGTTTATAGGTAAGTGGATTTTAGTTAATTTGTTAGTTAAAATTGTTGTCTGATAAAGGTAACCAGTCTGCACTTAAAAAAATTGTAATTAAGTTATCCAAACTGTGTTGGGGTGTGTTGAATTGTGAGGTTGATGAAAGTTTTGTGTTAAGTAGACTGCTCCAGGCCTACACAATAGTATAAATTGGCAATCAGTGTCTTAGAATGCCAGCCGTTCTAAGCACCAGCTGTCTAAGGGCCACATGACCAAGGGCAGTCGGAGCGAGGACCTTTTTCAAATCTCTCCTAATGGCTCCCAGAGGTGTCATCCCCACCTTGACACCTAATGTCTGGATCCCCTGGACAAAGTGTGCTCACTCTTTCTCCTCTCCTAGAATGAACACTGGTAAGTACTTGCTTCAGATACTGCTAATAACTCCATCTCTCCCTGTACTGCCTACTACAAACTGTAAATTATCCTTCCTAAATTGCCGTTCTCTGACTAACAAAGCTCTGCTTCTCAACAAACTTATAACTGATACTAATCTTGATCTTCTCTGTCTAGCAGAAACTTGACACTGTAAATGATAAGCACTCGCTACATCTATCCACCCCAAATAGCTATTTGCTCTTTGACAAATCACATCTCACTGGTAAAGGTGGGGGCATTGATGTTATTGCTAACTCTGTGCTCTGTACACTTGAACTTCGACTGTTTAAGTCTGCCTGCCGTAAGTCTGAGCTCAAATGGAGGTCATCTGGACTAACAGTTCACAGAGAGATTTGGACCGATCACCTCAGTAGCTACAGGCGTGTGCTCGCTGCTGCCAGGGTGAAGTACTTCTCTGAAATCTTTTCCATGGGACACGGTAAACCAAATATTCTCTTCAAAACTATTGACCAAATCCTGCATCCAGCCATCTATAAACCCACCTCCCATTCTTCATCCTCCTCTTTACCTGCCATGATTTCTCCTCTTTTTGCAGAACAAAATCAACACCATTTATTCTACGCTCTCCTGCCACAAACCAGTATAGTACTTGACCACCTTGACTCCGCTCCGATTGCCCTCCTGCTGTCTCTTCCTTCTCTCCTCTCACCATTACTGATGTCTCCAGCTTATTGTTGAAATCAACTACTGCCACGCGCCCCTTGGACCCCTGGCCAACAAATCTCGTCTGTCTCTGTGCTTCTGACCTCGCTCCTTCCATTATGCACACTCTCAACCTGTCCCTAGTTTTAGGCCTGGTTCCTGCTGCCCTCAAGACTGGCCGAGTAACGCCAGTGCTCAAAAAACCCTCCCTTGACCCGGTTGTCTTATCCAACTTCCGTTCCATATCCAATCTTCCCTTTCTTTCCAAAACTCTTGAAAGGGCTGTAGCCAGCCAGCTGATGAAACATCTCACAGATAACAATCTGCTTGAATCTCTGCAGTCTGGCTTCCAGCCGCAATACAGTACTGAAACTGCTCTGCTCCGCATTATAAATGATCTTCTGCTTAATGCTGATGGTGCTGCTCCCTCTGTCCTTGTCCTCCTTTACCTAACTGCTGCTTTTGATACCATAGATCATAGCATTCTTCTTGGTCGCCTTCAGAAGTATGCTGGGATCTCTGGAGCCTGTCTCTCCTGGCTATCCTCCTGCCTATATGGACACATGCAGTCTGTTTTCTATGATGGAAGCAGTGCTGACACAATCCCGGTCACTTGCGGTGTCCCTCAAGGGTCTGTTCTTGGGCCTCTTCTTTTTAACATTGACATGCTTCCCTTGGGTCACCTCATCCAGCAACATAGCCTCATGTTTCACTCCTATGCAGATGACACCCAGTTCTACCTATAACTAGACTCTGGATGTCCCTCTGCCATGGTCCAGCTCTTGGCTTGCATCCAAGACAACGAGGCTTGGATGTCTGCCAATTTTCTTCAGCTCAGCACTAACAAATCTGAACTTCTTCTAGTAGGATCGAAAACTCAACTCAAGAATCTCAATATTGCTTCCTTGAACATCGGAAACTGTCTGCTGCTGCCTTCTCCCACTGTACGAAACCTTGGTGTACTTCTGGATAGTAACCTCGCATTTGATGCCCAAATCTCCTCTGTAGTCAAATCCTCCTTCTACCACCTCTGAAACATCTCAAAGGTCCATCACTACCTTTACCTCCCGAATGAAGTGATACTCTGTCACACATTCATCTCCTCTTGACTTGACTACTGCAACTCTCTCTATGGTGGTCTTCCGTTACGCGCCATAAACCAGCTAAAGCTGGTTCAAAATGCCGCTGCTAGGATCCTTACCAGATGTAAAAAACATGATCACAATACCCCCTGTCTTGCCCAGCTGCACTGGCTACCTGTGAAGTTCAAGATTACTTTCAAAATTCTGCTGCTTGCCCTTCATCACACAGGTCCAACCTGCTGACTCACTATGTCCCTGCACGCAAGCTGAGGTCTTCTGACTCTGGCCTGCTTGTTATACCCAAGCAAAAGTGCACCACGCTCCCACAGTCGCTCGCTTCAAATCAACTCTCAAGACCCACTTGTTCTCTCTTGCTTTCAATGCTCTTTAAGCCTGATATCTGTGATTAGCTGTTGTCTAAATTGCTATTTTAGGTTTTTCACTCCATCTTATTGGTATGATTCTGTATGATACACGCATCCACAATGTTTAAAATTCACATCCTTGCCCTGTATTTAATGTATTTGCATTGTTTTTTACTGTTTGTATTTAATGTACTATGCCCTGTATTTCACTATTTAATGTATTTAGGCATTGTTCCTCACTATCTTGTAAAGAGCTTTGTGATGGTGGTCCACTATGAAAGGCGCTATCTAAAATAAAGATTGATTGATTGACTGATTGTTTGACTGTTTAATGCAATTCATAGAATGAGCAATTACAATTTAATTACAAATACAATTACTTGAGTCTGATCATGTGAGTAGTATTGATTGACCACAGTGCCAAACATCTGCATTTCCCTAGACATTCGTATTATACTGATTCTGCAGACAACAAAGAACAACATCAGTGAGGGGTGAAATTCTGCCTCAGAGGGGGCAAGAAAGGTGCTCAGACCTGGAAAAGAAGCTAGGGAGAGTGATAGCAGGTTGTGGCCTCCATGAGTCTAGCGCATAAGCTGTGAAAGTATAGATGGTCCCCTCTGACCGGCGAGGAACCGCCGGGGACGGCAGGGACTTGGGCAGGAGTCCGACCCGGTCGGTCGGGGGAGTGCAGAGCCGCACACATAGATGATAGGAAAGGCTAGAAAGAGAAACCAAATAAAGAGAGGTTAGTATAACAGGCTATGGATTGGGGGCCATCCACGCTATGGAGAGGAACCCCCCCCCCCCCTCCCATTGGGAGTAAACCTCGGGTGCCCCCACTCCAGGCATACTAACGAGGGACTGGTGAGCTGCTCCAGTGTCCGTGGGAGATGACCTACACCTCCACTGCTGAAGAGGACCAGTACCCCATGGTTTTAATCAGGTGCTGGTTGATTCCAGCGCATGCTGCAGAAGTGGCTGCTCTGATTCGGAAGGAGTGGGGAGAATAAAACTGAGGGGAGAGCCCAGACCTGGACAGAAGGGTGTTGAGTTGGGAAGCAAACCAATGTCTTGTAATGACGGTTCTTGAAGAGTCGATGAAGACAGGATCTGAAGGGAGACAAGAGTTCCTTGTGGTGAGGTACTTGGTTAGGGCAGAGAGGAGAGTCCATTTTTGAGAACTGAACTCACTGACTTTGATGTAACTGGTCTGTTTTTTAAGTCCTGATGAATAGGACAAAGTGATTTCCGGGACTTGAGTGAGGTCGGAGTGCCGCAGGCTGATGGCTGGGAAGCTGGAGATTGAAGGGACTGAAAACTCAGAGCAGCGCAGGAACACGAAGGCGACGACTAGGCACAGAGCTTCCATGACGATGTCATCGAAAGGGGTGAAGCAGCTGCGACGGAGGGAGGAGATGAGGCAAAGGAGGATATCCGATGAGATCAGTTGTCTTGATGAAGAGGCGGGAGGGAGACTCTTCTCCATGTCCCAGATCGTCAGGCAGACCTCCAGGATGGAATGGAACAGGTCGGATGGAATGGACTGGAGGTGGAACTAGTGCTGAATACCTGAGAGGTAATTCCTGATGGAGGACAGGGCCAGGTTAAGGGATAGCCTGAGGTATGTGATAAAGGCGAGGAGATGCTGAAGGTTATAGCTGGTGAGAGAGATCCGATTCTGGGCACAGAATGTGGTGAAGGAAGACATGGTGGTATAAGAAGAAGAGTGAGTTGAAGGGGCTAAGGCATTCTCCATAAAGTTGTGGGCTGACTGAAGGATGCCGGAGAGTGTGGAGTTTAATGGAACACCAGTTGATTGAAAGGAGGAACTTGCCGCAGGTTGGGGTCTGCTTCTGGGACCAGGCTGTGAAACTTGTGGACCTGCAGGCGAGACAAAGCATTGGCTGTGTTATTAAGGGACCCAGGGATGCGACGGGCCTGAATAATAACATTATTGGACACCGAGGTCCAGATGAGACAACAAAGGAGCTGCATAATTATAGAGGAGGAGGTTCGCCCTGTTAATGATATGCACAGTGGAGGTGTTGTCACTGAAGAATATAATTGACTTTCTGGGCCATAGATGGCTCCAGAGCAGGGCGGTGACGACGATGGGGTACAGTTCCAGGAGGGGAGAGGATTTCAGCTGGGGAGGAAGGGATTGAATTTCCTGGGGCCAGGTGCTGGAGAACCATTGGGATCCGAAGAAAGCGCCAAAGCCTGTGTGGGAGGCGTCTAAAAACAGGTGCATGTCTAGGGCTGAAATGGCATTGTCATATAACATTGAAAGACCGTTCCAGTGGATTAGTAGAGTGGACCACATTTCAATGTCCTTCCAGGCTTCGTCCGGGATGGTGATGGAGGTGTCGAGAAACATGGTAGTGGTAGACAGGGCGAGGCTGAGGGCTTCAGATAAAGCAGGCATGTTGACAGGAGAAGAGACCGTCAGGGTTGATTGTTATTTAGTGTGTTTCATCAGGCAGATGGATTTTGCGTTGGTGTCACCGCAGAAGGAACAGGAGTGAAGAAATCGCAGATGGAGTTGTTGCAGACCCAGACATTGAAATCGTTACAAATTTGGTGACCCCCGGAGATTTTGATAGGGCGGCCAAATCTGTCTACAGCTGAAGAGGTGTCAGGAGGGGCTGATGAGTGGATTGGACGAATAGGAGCTCTGGCTCAGTAGTTGAAATTAGGAGAGGACTGTGGAAACTGGGAGGAGCTGGATGGGCCGGCAGCAGCTGTTTTCAGGCAGAGGTGGGTGGAGTGACTAGTAGAGTTGCAGACCCCACAGGAGTATGCTCTCAGGCCGTCGAAAATCCTGTGTAACAGGTCGATGTTGGGTGTTGCCCAGTTGATGACGATGTTATCTGTTTCAAGGACTGCTGCTGCTTTAGCCGAGAAGCTTTTGTGATAATCATAAAACATGGTGCCCCCATAGTGGACAGCCAGTTCTACGATATAGGCTAGGTAGCGGCTCATCCCCTCTCGGCAGGGAGGAAAGGCACTGCATAGGGCATCTGTGTAAGCTGAAAAGGCCATGACGAACTCCCCCATCGTCAGAAGGCGAGGATCGGTGGATTTGAGAGTTACAGATACATCACTGCAGCTCACTGTCCACTGATCGATGAGCTCAAATGTAGCAATGAGTACCAGATTGAAATCCTTACCTTCAATGATTTGTTTATGCAGGGCAGGAGAAACGGTGATGCGCCTGGAGCCGATGGTGTGCTGGGGGTTGGCAGGAGAGGCAGAGGCTACTGTGAAAGAGGGGCTGTGATTGGCGGCTGAAGTATGAAGGAGTGGAAGGGCTGGGCTGGAACGGGCTTCCAGGGAGCTGAGCCTAGTGTTGATGGCCGCTATGGATTCAGAAACCGGCTGCAGGAGGGCCTTCAAATCTTGAAGCATCCCCTGGCGGATGCTGTCTGAGTCAGAGGCTGGTGACTGTGGAGGAGGGTGAGGCCTCGGAATCGGAGAACCCAGTGCTGATGCAAAGAGCGACTGCCTGGACCCGGTAGCTGGGCCTGGAGAGTCGTGGAGCTGGTCAGAAGGCAGGAGCTGGGAAGGGCTCGAGGCTGAGGCGGATGGGCCTGGGCGATGGGATTAGGTAGCTCTGTGCTTCCATTTCGGAGGGAAGATTGGAACTGCTGAGATGGTGTGGCAGTACAGCTGATAGAGGAATCTGAATTCCCCTCTCAAACAAGGCCTTCAGGAGCTTAGGAAAAAGCCAATCCTTGAATGATATGGTTTTCGGCCTCGGCTGAGAGAGCGTCTGCTTTGGCCTAGATGGTGCACCGCTGAGCTGGGAAGATAGCGGGGGGGAGGCCTGGAGCGGGGTTAGACTGGCTCGGGGGGGGGGGGGGGCACGTGCAAAACTGCGTGGTTGCCTGGGCTGGAAGTCCTCCGAAGCGTCCGATTGAAGCTCAAACAGCAGATCCATAACTGGAAAGCCCTGAGAGGATGTTTCGGTTCTCAGTTGAATTTCCTCCCTCTGTAATCTACAGGGGATGATACCTGCCATGTTTCATGTTGATTGGTTACACCGCATGCGAACAGGACATTTAAAAGTTTTGGGAGGAAAAAAGACAATTAAAAAAAAAAAATACCATCAATAACAGTACCAGTACCAAACACTTTAGCAAATAGTGCAGAATGTTTGTACCAGTACCAAACACTTTAGCAAATAGTGCAGAATGACATTTTTATATAGTAACTATGACCCTATGTGCACTCTCTCAGGAGTTATGAGCCAGTTTTACATTTGATCTTTATGAGAGGTCAAAGGTCATGGGCAATGACATTTTTTGATAGAGCATATATGGCCCTATATGCACTCTATAAGGAGTTATTAGCCAGTTTTGTATGTTGATGATGTCATCCAACGTGGCCGCCATGTTTTTTTTATTGTAGCAACTTCCCTTGAACAACCTTTAAAGACAACCACACTACGATCATATGTGCCATTGGGTTTGTTTCAATCGGACTAGCGGTTTGGGAGAAGAAGATCTTTGTAGTTTGTGATTATGACGTCTGTACCATGCAATTTTGACATCATGCAGCATGGCCACCATACCACACAACCTATCAGCTTCTTACGAACACCAGTTAATCTTGGACTATCCCTCAACAACTATACCAACTTTCAGTACTCAGTAATGTTGTTGAAGCTGACACCCTGCAATTCTTCAAGAAGCTGCTTGATGAGATTCTGGGATCAATAAGCTACTAATGGGCCGAATGGCCTCCTCTTGTTCGTAAACTTTCTTATGTTCTTCTTATGTTCTCAGTGCCTCAGAGCCTCGGTGCTCAAGCGCTCACCTGCATCGGTGGCCTCAGTGCCCCACGTTGCTCCATTGCCTTGGTGCTTTGGCATCCTCGAGTGCCCTCGATGTTCCTGATGCCTCAGAACCTCGGTGCCTATCCCTCAGTGCTTAAACACTCACTGCATCGGTGCCCTCGCTGCCGCAGTGCCCTCAATGCTCCCTGTCTGTAGGCAGTGCCCCACGCCATTGCAAGCTATGCGCTGCCCCGGTCGTGTGACTGCATGCGATCCAGATTAGGCACCCTTGCCAATACCTCGGTGCCTCAATGCCTTCTGCCTGTAGATGGTGCTCCACTCCGCTATAGGCTACGTGCTTCCCCGGTTGTGTGACCGTCCAGGCTAGACACTCATGTCCAGTAACTGTGATTGAGCCTGTGTAAAACAGCTCTCTCTCTCTCTCTCTCTCTCTCTCTCTCTCTCTCTCTCGAAAGAGAGAGAGAGAGAGAGAGTTTTCTGGAGTTCCCCTGCAATTTTATTTCTGAAAGCCAACTCGGCACTTCTCTGGAATCAGAAACTATGTTTCTGTGAACTGAGCTGTAAATGCAACTGCGCTGCATTTAATCTTTTTCTTTTCAACAGCCTACATCGTTTTCCGATTGTAGTCTGCTTTCCTAACCTTACAGCGCTTGCTGTTTCATGTTTTCTCCTCTGCTATTGCAGTCTAAAAAAAAAGAAAAGAAAAAGAGACGCGTGATCCTCCACTGGGCCCCGACTCTGCTGCGCCCTGCTGTTGAGTTGAATCCACCAGCTTGTTTCAGCTCACCTACTCGTCTCTGGCTGGATTCCCTTACGATGCGAGCCTACCTGTCGGATGACAGAGTAGCTGCCGTTCGCAACTGTCTGGCCCTGTTTCAGCAAGTGTCCACAGTACAATTGGTGTTGTGCCAAAAATTACTGGGTCTGATGGCTGTAGCCCACATGGTCTGCTAATATGTCCACATAGACATGTCCCAGGAGGAAGTGTTACAGCGTTTCGATAGATCAGGAGGATTGGCAAACTCTATTTAAAGTGAAGCCTTCTAAATCAGTGTTTTTAATCGTGGCATCATAGTCTCAGCAGTCCAATCAGTCTAGTATCAGCAATCTTACCAGTCCCAGCAGTAGCAGCACCAGTCCCAGCAGTGTCAGCACCAGTCTTACCAGTTCCAGCAGTGGTAGCACCAGTCTTACCAGTCCCAGCAGTAGCAGCACCAGTTCCAGCAGTGGCAGCACCAGTCTTACCAGTTCCAGCAGTGTCAGCTCCAGTCTTACCAGTTCCAGCGGTGTCAGCACCAGTCTTACCAGTCACAGCAGTAGCATCACCAATCCCAGCAGTAGCAGCACCAGTGTTACCAGTCCCAGCAGTAGCAGCACTAGCATTACCAGTCCCAGCAGTAGCAGCACCAGTCCCAGCAGTGTCAGCACCAGTTCCAGCAGTAGCAGCACCAGCCTTACCAGTTCCAGTTGTAGTATCAGTGTCACCAGTCTCAGCATTAACTTCAGTAGCAGTGAACTAAACGCATGCCTCCCAATGAAGGTATAAACTCATCTACTTATTCATATTTATAAGTTATATTTTTCTTGCCCTTTTTAATATCACATATTTATGACAGTGTTAATAGGGTAATTTTAGGTTGCTGTGTTTTTGCTAGGAGATTTGTTTAAAAAAATATGTGTAATGAAATTTCAGACATCATCCAAGGTGGGTTGCTGGGTAAAAAGAGTTAGCGACTTATATCGCTTTGCAGTTTGCATTAATAGTCTCCAGGCTTCATGAACAGGATATGCGAAGGAGGGGGGGGGTAGACAAAAACTAGATTTTTGCCTCAGTAAAAATCTATTCCTAACTACGTCCCTGTATACACTTTTATATAAAGATATACAGATTCCACAAAAAAATATATATGTAGTTCATATTCTACTGTCTACTCAAAAAGAAAAAGGCAATGCAGGTAAACAAAAATGTTGGATGGAAAACGTAGTGCTATAAACAAGCTGTTGTTATAAACATGTTGTCTTTCAAAAGAAAAGTTCCGGAGGATGATGACATGATGACTTCAGAATAGAATGTTAATTCCAAAAGGTTCCAAACTGCCTAATTGTAGTGGCGGTAAGAATCCAAGCGAACAAATTCTATCTTCCGAAACAAACAGCTCATTTATTAGCAGATTGAATAAACAGTACACATGCAAGCTGGCGCACAGTTTGCTTATATAGCTCCAGACCCTTCACTTTGCAACATTCATGCAAATTAGGTAATAGTCCAGTTCGGATCTAGTCCAATAGAAAGACCCAATCAGGGTGCTTCCGTCACGCCTCCTCTTGTTTCCCGCCAGCCGAGCCCTGTTGTCCCTGCAGTGCTTTTCCCATGTCGCTCCCGTTCCCAGAGGTCTTATTCCGGACCGGGGACATCCTCCGCAGTGTCTGGCGGGTGGCCAAACAGCAGCAGCCAGGGTCCGGAGCTCCTGGCCAAGCATCAGCAGTGCTGGAGTATAGATGATAGATTCCTGGACAGCAGTGCGGCAAGCCAGCAGGATCAGCGGCAGCTAGACATCCAAGTCCTTATGGTGAGCGGCAGTGGCTATGGCAAGCTGGACGGAGAGGGTCTAGTTGAATCTCTCCACCAGCCCCTCACTCTGGGGGTGCAGTGGCGTGGTGCATGTCTTACGGATCCTTATTCGGCGACACATCTCAGTGAGGACCCAGGATTCTAAGTTGTGGCCCTGGTCCGAGTGCAGCTCTTGGGAAACCCTGAACTGGCAGAAGAACCCCTCCAGCAATGCTTCTGCTACAGTCTCCACCAGGTCTGGCAGAGTGGACACTTCAAGCCACTTCGTGAAGTGGCCCATGGTCACAAGGATGAATCGGTTCCGATGATCAGAGTGAGGGAAGGGACCTAAAATGTCAACCCCCAATGCGCTCCATGGGGCCCCCAACTGGAAACTGCTGTAACAGGATGTGGGACCGGCCTTTCACGCTACACACTCCTCACAGCGCTGGCAGTGGTCTCCTGCTTCAGACAGCAACAACATATCCCACCGCCGGCCTCTGTACAATATAGAGCCAACTTCCCAAAGTTTTGGTATGTTTAACATATCTTTGTCAAGGGAAAGTGTGTTTGAATACAAACAGTGGAGGTACTCATAGGCTTTTGATGCCATGGAAACTACACTCACTTATTTCTATTTAAATCTATCAATGTGTTTTTGATGTAAATGATCTACTATTCCTTTCTATTTAAATCTTCAGGCATCATGGTTTTGAGT
The DNA here is from genome assembly GCF_902713425.1 of Acipenser ruthenus. Classification (NCBI taxonomy): domain Eukaryota; kingdom Metazoa; phylum Chordata; class Actinopteri; order Acipenseriformes; family Acipenseridae; genus Acipenser; species Acipenser ruthenus. Next base: position 22,882,665 of record NC_081200.1, read on the forward strand.
CTATCCATTTATTTACCTTTATTCTTCTGTATTCTATATTATCTAATTTTATTTCTTCTAAAACTACAAATTGTAGATCATTCATGTTATGTTATTTTTTTGTAAAGTGTTGAACTATTGGTTCATTTATAATTTTATTTCTTATGTTCAATGACAGGTGATTCTGTATTATTTTATATAATGCTGTACCTGTCTCTCCTATATATTTTATTATGTTACATTTTTGGCAAAATATAAACAAGGTTGCTAGTTTTGCATGACAGGTTTCTTAATATTTAACTTTTCTATTTGCAATGTCACTTTTATCTTTACAAATGTATTTTCAAACTTTACATGCTCGTACAGGTTTTAATATCCTTTAATGTATCTATATTTCTGTATTAGTTAAATATTCATTAATAAATATTTTCCCTGTTCCAGTTCATGACATGAATGTGTATCCTTTTATTTAATTCATAACCTCAAAATATGATCTCTGAAACGAAGAACAAATGCTAGTTTAATCAATAGCTATAATTATTATGCTGGCATAATTCTGCTAACATACTAGAAACAGGAAAAAGTCCAATCCACCTACTGTATTAATATCCACCAAGGGCAATTTAAGTTATTTTTATTACAGTAACTTAATCACAAAGTATTCATGTAGCTGAGAAAGTGCAGCAGCTATTTTTATAACCCTGGACAGCTCACTCAATAGTACAAGATGACCATAAAACACAGATAGAAGAAGCGTGTAACAACTGTAAAAGCAATGTTTAGAAAAGCTCTATTAATGGTAGGAAACATTAATAACCTAAACATGAGGGCTGTATAGGTAGTCCCTGCTCTCAAGTGCCTCAAGTCCATGGTATAGCCAACCATACTGGTAAACTAGTGTGTCTACTCCTGGCACTGGAAACAGCAACCTTGATAACAAAAGGGGTTGATATGTCCCTAAAATAAATACACTTAAATGTATTAGTGGTTATTTTTTGGATTAAATTGTATTTGGCAAAATAGATAACTAATTTGTTAAATAATATGATTTGGTTTAGGATGCAGCTTGCTTTTCTTCTTATGTAAAACAAATATTAAAATTACAAACACCCCTACTTTGAGAATGATTCAAGCCCAGTCTGCTTTAACCCTCAAAGTCCTTACTATTCAAATGTCTGTACAACGAAAATAACCCAGCAGGAAGGCTGATAAGAGAAATTTGTATGTCACCACCCGCTGCATTAAAATAAATTAAATAACGTACCTGTAATATTTATAAAATAATAAAAACAGGATACACATTGTTTGGATTTAACCAAAGAAAGCTGTAAAACAAATATATTTCCCACAAGGATACTGGATAATAAGAGGTAACTCATTTTTTCTTTAACGTTCATTTTATTTTTTGTAAACGGAGAGATATGTTTAACTGTGTATACAAATGTTGTGCTTTTAAAGAAACTCAGCTTCTGGCTTCATTGATTGCTTTGTTTTTTATGATCTTTTCTGTAGGATACGTGGAAATGGACCACGTTTATTTGGATATGCTATTAAAATATTTTTTCGTGAAAGGCTAATCATTAACAATAAAGCATACATTTCAATGCAGTGCCTTTCCGTGTGACCCAAAATATGACCATTTTCACAAGAGCTTTTATTTAAATGTTGTCATCAACCCAGCAAATGCTGTAGTTATCGCAATGCCAGTGTTTGCATGGATTCACTCAGCATCACTAAGGTACTGCTGTATTTCCGGGATGCAGACATTATCGTATATACACTTGCCGTTAGCTTTTCCTTTAGGTATATATAATTTGTGTTGTCCAGTTATTATAAATATTGCATAGTGTGCCTCCTCTTTACGTTATCCAGTAAGTTAAGTTTTGATTTCGTGGTTACATCAATTACTGCATCTTCCAGTTAAAATACTGTTATAACAAGCATTTACAATATTATTATTATTATTAGATTATCATTAAACTTCAATACAATTTACCAAAAGTCACTACATTAAAGCAGTTGTGGTTATTTTCTAATCGTGATATTCTTTATAAAGGTCATTTATATTACGTCTCAAAATTACTGTCCCAACTCATTTATAATTAAGGAGAATAACAATAAAAAAATAAAATAAAAAAGCAAATAAACAAACAAAAAAAACAACAACAACAAAAAAACAAACAAACAACGAAAACCCCTAATATCTGTTATGGATTGGGTCAAGTAAAACGTTAAACGTTAAATGCGTGCTATCTGATTTTCCATTTGTATGCAAGGATAACTGGCCCTAGTGAGTTGTCTTCACGGTAGAACCAGTGCTCGACTGATGGCCTCTTGAACTGTGACACACCTATTCATAGAGCAGAAGTGATTGAGAATAACGTGATGCGCTCTTTTTAATGTATTTCATGTTCCATGGGTGAAATTATGAACACAATGAAAAATATAATTATGATCTTTACAGTATTTATTGTACGCATGCTTAGGTGATGCTGCTGGAATTCGGTAGGCTATGTAGGCCCTACTTTATAGATTTGTGTAAATTCTTTGGAAACGGCAATACTGTTTTCATTATTACTTAATGGATTACAAACAGATGGGACTTGCTGTGGGGGTGGGGGTGCTGGTAACGAGGAATAGACAAGTGTAAGATAAATGTTCAGACAGATGCTGTTTTTTTTAGACTGCTTCCTTACGTCCATATATATATATATATATATATATATATATATATATATATATATATATATATATATATATATATATATATATTTGCTCAAGTGGCTTATAATTCACACCCCAGCAAACTGCTCACTGTATTCAGTTTATCTTTGGATTGCTGCCAAGGTAAATGAAGTACAATGAAAAGAAACTGTACTGTAGCGTCTATAGAAAAGTGATTTAAGTGAAGCACCCCTTGTTTACTTGCAAAGACTGCATTGTACTGTAATTGTTTCTCAATACTGGTTGTCTTATAGGAAGAGAAAGGAACATCTCTGTAGCAGTGGCGCTGAGATCCTTTTTTTTTTTTTAGCTTTAGTTGAAACACGACTATCAATAATATCACAGTAATAAATTATTGTTCCAACCCTATTATGGAGTTTGTGCAAACTATTGTAGTGATGATTTAGTTCCTATATACAGTAATACGAAAATAAAACTGTGTTGTGGTTGTGGGCTTTTACTGCGCCCTTTCTTGGTGGCCCACTTTGCAATGTAGATTGATTCACATATTAATTACAACAGTATTGCAGAAAAGCATGCATAATATAGTATTTCCACATTTAAACACATTAAAAAAAATCCTTGGATACCATTAGGAATAAAAAAACACAGTCTATACCCACTCTTCAAACTTGCCATTGAAACCAATATCATATTTTATTTTCCCCAAAGCCTCTGCAGAATGTTTTGTGTTCCATAGGTTATTGGTTCTAATATCAAAGTATAATGAGCTACAGGATGACACTTTCAAGAGTTTTACAGCATCTTCTGGTGACTTGTCCAGAGGAGTGGAAGCCGGCCGTTTACTTTACTCCTGTAAGTCGTTCTCAGCTCATTATTGGGGTTAGTAATGTCTGTAAATGACCATGTTGTCACATTTGAATGTTTCTGTGACATGCTAACCCTTGTAAAGGTGTTTTACTTCCCTTTACTGATTTCATCTAAATGTTTGAATTCCAGTGATAAACAGGTTGAGGAACCCATCTTATAACCACGAGGCCCCTGACAGAGGTACACTATACAAACAGGACACACACCTCACTTGAGCATCCTAAGCCAAAGCAAATGAAACATGAAAGCTATCAACAACTTGAGTGAGCTAGGACTACTGATTGATACGCAACTCAAACCCTAAGACCAGCACGACCTCCTTTGTGAATGTCATTATTATTTCCAAAGTTGTCTGCTGTCCTCTGTTTGATCACAAATGCCTGCACAGTACTGTATTCTATATGAATTCCTGTAACTTTCACTTTCACGTCTCACCTTGGATGCATCATTACCACATAATGATCTACAGACCGAACATTAAACATCTTTGCATTCATATTCCCAAAACCCAAATACGAACTTTCACACCAGAAAAATTCTAAAAACGAACAATATTCACCCCAACAATAATCATGTAAACAAGCCTTCAGCTAATTGGACTGTTCTATTCTGTGCCGTTTTTTTTCGGGGCTTTCATTTTTGATATACTGTATGAAATTAGTGTATTTGGTTACTTTCCAAAATGTTTGAGCGTTTTTTTTTTCCTGTCAAAATATGTATAGTAACTTGACAGTACTTGCACACTTAAGTTGTACCATCTTTCCTTTGCTGTCTTCCACAACGAAATCGCTATGGTCATGGGCACATTCTTCTGGGGTTTGTGTGTGTAGGCATTTTTGTACATTTCACCACAATTCTGTTTAAAATCCTCTGTATCTTAACTGTAATACAGATTTAATCCCGCTAACAAGCCTCCGTTCCTGATTGTAATCTCGTTTTAAGTCTCGCAAGCGGAGTCGCCAGTAGAAATGTAGGAATGTTCTGTCACTCAGTAGTTGAATGATTCAATGATAAATACAAGTCAGGAAGGCAGGACATTGCCCAGCAGCACTGGAAAATGTAATTATTATTATTTTTGTAGTAGGTTTTATTTTTTAATGGGAAAAGGGTAAAGTCAACGTGAATTGATTAACCATTTCCACAGTTTTTCCGGTGTTTATTGGCTATCCACGGATTTCATTTTTTTTGTATCGGGGGTGTTTTATCAGGTTTTATCGGTTTAGCGGGGGCAGGGTGGGGGTGGTGAAAGCAACAGGGATCCTCGCAACCCCCTGCAGGCGAGGCATGTCAGTAGGTAGATGCAGAGTCTGCGTCATAGGATGACGTGCTCCCTAGCAACGCATGGACGCCATTCCTCAGAGGGGAAACTAGATTTTTGCCATAGTGTTATCGTTTCTGTCCGACTGAGAAACCTGTTTTACCTTTCAAAACATTAAGAATGGCCTACGATTATGTGGGTATAATTGGTGCTGTTTTTGTTCTTCTTTCAAAAGTAGCATAAATATTAGGTTTTCTAAACATTTTTTTTTTAAATTCACGACTGTGTTTTTTTTTTCAATCGTAGCCTACTGCAGTAGTAGTTTCTGCATGTGAGTTGTATTGTATTGTAGTTAAAATAATATAGGCTACTTATTGATAACTAAAAAAAGCTATACTAATAATGTGCATCATCTCACATTTTAAATATTCTAATAAACTTTACTGTGATCATGTGATTGTGAAGTTTTGCTTTTGTTGTCGTTCCGATATATATATTTTTTGGTTGTTGCATCATTAAAAGACCTAACTTACACTTGTTCACACGTGTGCTTGCAAGAATAAGTAGATAACCTGTTTGTCACTGTTGTTCCGTAGTTAAGGAATATACAACATAAACGTTTTTTCCACTTATCGCAAGTAAAACTGGACATGTACTCTGTCCCACATTTTATATTTTAAAACCTACATACTATATGAAAATATATGTATGGCAAACTGAAGTCATACAAATGTATTATTGTAAAGTTGTGGAACTTTGGATTTTTTTCTGAAGACTTTGAAATAAAAAAGATTGAATATTTCAAAACTGTTTGGAATTATTATTTATTTATTAGCAGACACCCTTATCCAGGGCGACTTACAATTAATATAAGATATCACATTATTTTTACAATCTAAGTAAAGTACCTTGCTCAAGGGTACAGCAGCAGTGTCCTCCACCTAGGATTGAACCCACGACCCTCCGGTCAAGCGTCCAGAGCCCTAACCACTACTCCACCCAGCTTGTTATGCTATGTTCTCGCTAGCCGCTCGCCATTCGCCACAAGCGAAACGTTTTCCCTTGTGGCTCAAGTATTTTTCCCGAAGTTCGCCACAGTGGCGAAGGCTTTGAAAAATGTACTTGTGTAAGACTGCCAGCATATTCAACGTGTGCTGGTAGGTGAATCAATACAGACTGTTTAGTTTGGTTTCATTTTGCCCAATGAAAGCTATTTGGTGTGATCACGTAACATATGCATGCCACAAACTTTGTGTTTGGTGGGAGGACAGAGGCTCTAATTAGAAACAATGCTGCCTGTAAAAAACAAACAAGAAACCCAAAAAAAACATGGCAGCCAGAAACACGCAGCTTCAAGATCACAGCTAAGTTTTTTTTTTTTTTCCTGTTGTTTGCTATCTCTTTAAAATGTGTTGAAATATATTTTGGAAATAGTAACACAGTGGATTCAAAAGAGGAACAATTTAATAAAATAATAAACACATTTATTATTTTAAAAAGAAGGATTCGTCTCACTATGATTTATTGAGTTTTAATGTCAGAATCGATGCAATATTATTGCCAGTAGTCACAAAGAACATGGTAAAAAAAATGTTTTTTAAACACAGTAGTGGCTGTACAATCCTACTAATATTATTAATCACGTTAGTACAAGCTTGTATAAGAACATAAGAACATAAGAAAGTTTACAAACGAGAGGAGGCCATTCAGCCCATCTTGCTCGTTTGGTTGTTAGTAGCTTATTGATACCAGAATCTCATCAAGCAGCTTCTTGAAGGATCCCTGGGTGTCAGCTTCAACAACATTACTGGGGAGTTGGTTCCAGACCCTCACAATTCTCTGTGTAAAAAAGTGCCTCCTATTTTCTGTTCTGAATGCCCCTTTATCTAATGACCCCTGGTCCTTTTTTCTTTTTTCAAGTCAAAGAAGTCCCCCGGGTTGACATTGTCTATACCTTTTAGGATTTTGAATGTTTGAATCAGATCGCCGCGTAGTCTTCTTTGTTCAAGACTGAATAGATTCAATTCTTTTAGCCTGTCTGCATACGACATGCCTTTTAAACCTGGGATAATTCTGGTTGCTCTTCTTTGCACTCTTTCTAGAGCAGCAATATCCTTTTTGTAACAAGGTGACCAGAACTGAACACAATATTCTAGGTGAGGTCTTACTAATGCATTGTAGAGTTTTAACATTACTTACTTGATTTAAATTCAACACTTCTCACAATATATCCAAGCATCTTGTTAGCCTTTTTTATAGCTTCCCCACATTGTCTAGATGAAGACATTTCTGAGTCAACATAAACTCCTAGGTCTTTTTCATAGTTCCCTTCTTCAATTTCACTATCTCCCATATGATATTTATAATGCACATTTTTACTGCCCGCATGCAATACTTTACACTTTTCTCTATTAAATTTCATTTGCCATGTGTCTGCCCAATTTTGAATGCTGTCTAGATCATTTTGAATGACATTTTGAATGCTTCAACAGTGTCTGCCACTCCTCCTATTTTTGTGTCGTCTGCAAATTTAACGAGTTTTCTTACTATATCAGAGTCTAAATCATTAATGTAGATTAGGAATAGCAGAGGACCTAATACTGATCCCTGTGGTACACCACTGGTTACCTCACTCCATTTTGAGGTTTCTCCTCTAATCAGTACTTTCTGTTTTCTACCTGTTAACCACTCCCTAATCCATGTACATGCATTTCCTTGAATCCCTACTGCGTTCAGTTTGAGAATTCATCTTTTATGCGGGACTTTGTCAAAAGCTTTCTGGAAATCTAAATAAACCATGTCATATGCTTTGCAGTTATCCATTTTCAATGTTGCATCCTCAAAAAAGTCAAGCAGGTTAGTTAGACATTATCTCCCTTTCCTAAAACCATGCTGGCTGTCTCCCAGGATATTGTTACCATATAAGTAATTTTCCATTTTGGATCTTATTATAGTTTCCATAAGTTTACATATAATAGAAGTCAGGCTTATTGGTCTGTAGTTACCTGGTTCGGTTTTGTCTCCCTTTTTGTGGATTGGTATTACATTTGCTATTCTCCAGTCTGTTGGTACAACCCCTGTGTCAAGAGACTGTTGCATGATCTTGGTTAGCGGTTTGTAAATAACTTCTTTCATTTATTTGAGTACTATTGGGAGGATCTCATCCGGCCCAGGGGATTTGTTTATTTTAAGAGCTCCTAGTCCCTTTAACACTTCTGCCTCTGTTATGCTAAAGTTATTTAAAACTGGATAGGAACAGGTCGACATGTGGGGCATGTTGTCCGTGTCCTCCTTTGTAAAAACCTGTGAAAAGTAATCATTTAATATATTTGCTATTTTTTTTTCTTCATCTATGATTTTGCCATTTGTGTCTCTTAGACATTTAACCTCCTCTTTGAATGTTCTCTTGCTGTTATAATATTGGAAAAACATTTTGGAATTGGTTTTAGTCCCATTAGCAATATTGATTTCTATCTCTCTCTTGGCCTTTCTAATTTCCTTTTTGACTTGTGTTTGCAGTTCCAAGTACTCTTTCTGTGTGCTTTGTTTTTGGTCCCTTTTAAACGCTCTGTAAAGTGCCTTTTTTCGCTGAATATTTTTTTTAATTGATCTATTAAACCATTTTGGCCATTTTGTTTTAGATTTAGATTTGTCTACTTTTGGGATGTAATTGTTTTGTGCCTCTAGTACTACATTTTTAAAAAACAGCCACCCTTTTTCTGTGGATGTTTTCTCTATTTTACTCCAATCTACTTCTGTTAGTCTCTGTTTCATACCTTTGTAGTTTGCTTTTCTAAAATTGTAAACCTTAGCTTTAGTCATTACTTTTGGGGTTTTAAAAAATATTTCAAATGAGACCATGTTATGGTCTGAGTTTGCCAATGGCTCTCTGACCTCTGTTTTAGTTATTCTGTCTTCATTATTTGAAAAGACTAAGTCAAGGCATGCCTCCCCTCTAGTCGGTGCCTTGACAAATTGCGTTAGGAAGCAGTCATTTGTCATTTCCACCATTTCAATTTCGTCCGTCGTGCCCCCCATTGGGATTTCCCATTTTATACAGGGGAAGTTGAAATCCCCCATTAGTATGGCTTCTCCTTTTCTACACGCATTTCGAATGTCATTGTATAACAGATTATTTTGCTCAGCGTCTGAATTTGGCGGTCTATAGCATGCTCCTATTATTATGCCCTTTGAATTTGTGTCCATTATTCTGACCCATATTGATTCTGCATTGTTTTCTTTGTCCTGATTTAACACCTGGGCTTCAAGGCTATTTCTTATGTATAGCGCTACCCCTCCGCCTCTTCTGTCCTGCCTGTCTTTCCTATACAGTGCGTACCCACTAATATTATATTCGTCTCCATCACTCTCAGACAACCAAGTTTCTGTAACACCTATCACGTCGTAGTTACTTGTTAGTGCAGTAGCTTCAAGTTCTAACATTTTGTTTCTGAGACTTCTAGCATTAAGATAAATACATTTAATAGTGGTCTTACCTGAGTTGATGCTCTTGTTTTGATGTAGTCTCCCTTCTGTTTTTTTGTTTTCTCCCCCCTTCCTTTCTAGTTTAAATGCTTCTGTACCGCCTGAAGGATCCTTTCTCCGAGTAGATTGGTTCCCTTTCTGTTTAAGTGCAGTCCGTCCCACCTGTATAGATAGTCCTTGTTGTAGAAAGTGCTCCAATGTTCAAGAAAGGTGAAGCCTTCCTGTGTGCACCACGATTTCAGCCATGCATTTTGATTTTGTATTTCCAGCTGTCCATATGGTCCTTTGCAAGGCGCCGGCAGTATCCCAGAAAAGACCACAGTTTTGGTCTTGTCTTTTAATTTCCTTCCTAGCTCTCTGAATTTGTTTTGCAGGGATCTTGGCCTGTCTCTTCCAATGTTGTTTGTACCAATGTGGACGACTACTACCGGGTCATCTCCTGTTCGTTCTAGGAACCTGTCCACATTCTCAGTGATGTGCTTGACTGAGGCTCCTGGAAGGCAGCACACTGTTGTAGTAAGGGGGTCCAAACTGCGAACTGAACTTGCTGTGTTTCTCAGTATGGAGTCCCCAACAATCATGACCTCCCTTCTTTTTGCTGCCTGGTCAGCACTGTTTATAGGGTCCTGGGTGTTGTTTCTTTCATTAGTCCCACATAAATATTAATGCCTACCTGACCAACCACAGCTCTAGTTACATTCTCGTGATGACCAAAACCAACATCACGAGAATGTAACTAGAGCTGTGGTTGGTCAGGTAGGCATTAATATTTATGTGGGACTAAGTTTGGCATTTATTAAATGGGAATCAGAGTAATAGTGCAATTTAAATATAATATGTGTGTGTATTGTAAATGGTAGGGTCTGGCATTTAAATATCTGCGTGTTTTCAAATAAAATACACATCTTTTTGCCTTGCTGAAACAGTATGTTTATAACTTGTTTATAGTATTGTTAAGTGGCTAAAGTTTTTCCAGTGTGGCTAAAAAATGTTACGTTACTTTAGCCACAGTGGCTAACTAAATGAAGTGTTAGAGGGAACATAGTTATGGTATAATAATAAAGTTGGTTGTTACAGAGCTGTGTATCAGGGGCGCACCCAGGATCTAGTCTCGTCCGTCAACAGAGGAGAATGTGGTAATAAAGTTCAGTGAAGTTCAATCTCGTCTCTGTGTTGCATACATTACACGCACCAAACTAAAGAACATGCTGTCACAACCAACTCATTGAAGACTATTGAGAGCTGAAACAAGTATTTTAAGCAAACTAATTTCTCACATAAAGGAATAATCAGCAATGTTTCACAGGATTATTATTATTTTTTGTCTGTTACGCAAACTGAAAACACAGCATAACAGCCTGAATACAGTGTCATTTTTCCAGGTAACAACGTAACAGCCCGTTAAGCTTAACAGCTTGTCAAGTGACCTCAGAGATTGGTTATACCTCCATGGTAAGAGACTGTGGCAAAGTGGTGAATGGTTACAGATGTGTGCAGTGCAGAACAGATACAAAATACACAGACAATGATTTCCAGGTGCAAGGGTGTTTATTGTTAATTACAATGTCCAGAGCCTTAGGGCAAACACCTGTAAATAATAAATGTTGGAAGTGATACAGCGGCGTCTATCACTTAGTTTGTAATCCTCAGGTTTGACCCAAAACCAATAACAAAAGTCCCGTTCTTTCCTCACCCACACATAACACAGAACACAAAACACAGTGTTTATTTAGTGCGTGAAACTAGTGATCGTGGTGAAAAGTACGTTGTGAAACAGGGAAGTGCTGGTGTCTGGGTTTGTTGCTGGCCTGCGGCTGCAGCTCCGGATAGTGTGAGTAGTCTTAAGAAACAAAATAAACAGTTTTTACTGACAAAACAAGCAAACACAACACTCAGGTTTTTATTATCACAGCGGTCTCCTTCTAAGTTGTTCTGACCATTTACAAAGGAACCGATCACTGACGCTATGTCCCCTATTTATATCCTTGCTCTAGGTTAACGAGCGCATCCACTCCTCCAATCCTCAGATGCCATGCCGTTTACCGTCTGGGTCATTGAGTTTGGGTATTGTAGCTCTGCCCCTTTCTTAAATGACCGACTTCCACCTACCCTAAGGAAAAAATTGTCGTGCCATTTAGTTAAGGGTACTCTGTTCCTTTTACACAGTGTCCTCACAGGTCGAGAGGGAGATCTAACACCAAGAATCATTCGATCTCTGTCACAGAGACGCTTGCATTCAACTTTTGCTTTGGTCATCTGGGCATTTAACAAAAAAATCCCATACAGCAGAGGGTTTCGAGACATTTCTTTCAATACAGCTTACGCTACAACGCTTTGCTGTCGAGATGGAGAATGAAGGTTTGCCTCTGGATAAACGAGCTGGAGGTGGGAGTGACGGACTGTGCACAGTTTTCAAAATTAAAATTATTAGTGTCATCGTATATTTTGTATGTTTCAAACACATTATACCATAGCACTTCTCTTACACTGTCTTGTACACTAGATATTCAGTACATATTTTGCTGAAGCACTACAACCGCACCGCCCCAGTGCTTTGGATACTATACCCTGCTCCATTTTGTAGCGGATTTTAATTGTTTACGTAATATGCATTATACAAATCAAAAGATTGAATTTTGCATGTGAGTGACATTTAATGTGTCATTTAATGCTTGTATTCTGCTTTTGTTTTATCCAATTCGTTAAATAATTAAAATGCAGTACAAAAAAAAGCACAAATCCCGAATTAAAGATGAACTTTTATTCAAAATCCGTCTGACATGAATCGTTTCAAAGTGCACCAAATCTTAATCCAACATTCAAGAATCACAAACTGGAGTTTTTATTCCAAATCAACCCAACATGAAAAGTTAATCACATCCTCAATATTCTTTTCGATGTTTGTATGTTTGGTTGCTGAACAAGCCAAAAAACAAGTTCTTTTTGACAACCTATATTCACGAGAGAGATATGTCTGCGTTACTACTTTTATCAAACGATCAATATAGTGTCCAGCTTTGTTGCAACATAAAATGATTTTTGTTTCGGAGGCGTAGTTACACAACGCGTGTTTTTTATTAAGTCAAAAGAGTTGATTTCACTGAGGAGCTGGCATCCCGTGCATACACACAGGGATGTTGACAGTGTGTGTATATTGTAATAAAAATCTTTAACGCTATGAGAATGAGCCTTCAGTCGATTCAGGACCAAACTCGATCTTATTATACTAATAAATGATCTGCCAATTGTTATCTAACAATTAACAGGTCGCTGTAGGCCACGACCTACGCTGCTAAAACGAATGAATTTTTTAAAAGAATCTCGGGATAGAACTGTTCTGTGTCTGCTCATTCGCTTCTCTCTGCTTCTCAACAACAACAAACATGAAACACAGCCCCTCCTACTCCCAGCGTTCCTGCACTTCACAGACCTCACATACGTTACAATATTATCTTTTTAAAATTTTTTTATTTGGGGTCCAAGGTTTGTTGTAATGAAGGGCGTTATAGCGAGGGTGTGCTGTATATAGCACATGTTATGGTTAGTATTTGATAACATTAGTTCACTTTCCCTTGGTGCAGAATGCACAGATTTTTCACAGACCACCACCAGTTTCGGATAAAAAATATGTCTACTACAAACTAAACCAGTATCCGTACTATAGGTATTGATAAACATTACATTTTGTGCAAAATGTAATTGTATTAATGAGCAATGGTATTTACTATACTATATTTCAGAATTGATAGATAGCATCTACAGTAGGATGTTATTTGGAAGCACTAATGTAGCTTGTTGATATGCTGTGTGTTATTTACTGTAGCAGATGAATGAAGATTTTGCTCACTAATGTAGTCCCTGAATCTCTGTGGTAGCCCTTCTCAGTATCCATGATAAAACCAACGTGTGCAAGAAAAGTTCTGTTTTGCATTCAATTGGTTAATTCTGTAACCTCCGGAGCTGTTTCTTTTTCTTCAGCTATGGTCAAAAGTTTTGCATCACCTTATAGAAATAACTAATTTTGGATTATAAAGTCGAATAAAACCAGCTGAATAATGTTACGTTAACATATTGAATTACATACTGTTTTGTAGCTTTCCATATACTTCATGAAAAACTGACAGAAATGGAAAAATGTGACGTTTTGAAATCTAACATGAAATACTGTACTAATTATGGCTTTGTGGCAGGGTGCCCCGCCCCTGTGTGTATTTTGTGTTTTGTGTTTTATGTTGTCTGTTACATGTATTATTGTAGTGGTGCACAGAGTGTGGGTTATGTAGCACAGGTGATGTAAAATGTAGATTTGTATTTAGACATGGGGAAATGCACAACCACTTCATGTGCAGATTAAAATGGGTATTTGTATGGGGGCTTGGGAAGTGCACAATGAGTCCACGCGCAGAGATTCAGAGATTCAGTTGAATGATTGATTAGCAATCGAGTCTCGGCACAGCTGCATAAAAGAATGAATGTTTCACGCACACTGGGGTTGGATGTACAGTGAGGAGGTACCGGAGAGAGAGGAGAGAAACAGACAATAATAACAATTGCTGTTTGTGCTGGAAGCACCAGCATTGTACTTGTTGTTTGTTAGTGTTGTTATTGTTGTTTGTCTATTTGTTTTGGCCACCGGGCTGTTTTGTTTGTTCTGTGTTGTAGTTTTACCAAACAGACTGTGTCCATTTAGTTCCCGGTCTGACGTCACCACGTGAGCCTTCCTGTCACAGGCTTCTGGTAGACTTTTGTGATATCATTTTGTAGTTTCTTTGATAACATGATGTTAAATAAAAGATCAGGACTATGTTCATATACTGGTAGTTTTTTCTTTTTTTTAATTATGTCTCAATCCTAAAATTCTAGGTGATGCAAAACCTTTTTGCTAGAGCTGTAATATCAATTGTCAGTAATGATTGATATGGCATGCCAAATTATCATTTAGAGATATCTCAATTGAATTTATAGATATCTCTAAATCATTTCCAGATATCTCTAAATTAGGGCTGTCAAGCAATTAAAAAAATTAATCGTAATTAACCTCGCGATTTTAAAAAATAATCTTAGTTAATCTTGGTTTTAATCGCATATTTAATTGAAACAATTATTTCATCCATCTCATTCGTTTTATTACTGATGCTATTATTATTATTATTATTATTATTATTATTATTATTATTATTTTAAAGTTCTTCTTATCTGCTGACCCCACATGTCCCTGGTTGTTCCATGAGATTAGAAAATGCTAATCTTCTGACAGTCTGTGACAGGGTGGCTGGGCGGTGACAGAAGCAGGAACTAAAAACCGACACCAGGCACTGCAGTTTCAAAATAATATTAAGACGTGGCGGCGCCGTTTATTTAAATACAACAAATAAATCAAATATTTTTAACACAAAAACACTTGCTCACAGAGCAAAATAAAAATGTTAAACAAAAATAATCACGAACACAAAATAAACTGGTCAGACTGGGCAATCGCCTTCACTGAACCTACGGTAAGTTTTAGCTCTTTGATTCTCCACTCGCTCTCTCATTCCTCCTCTGAACTCCCACCTCGAGCTGGAGCGCTGCAGGCTTTTTATACCGTGGCCGGGGGGTTTAACTAGCTAGCAATTATTCTATTACCCCTCGGCCACAATCTGCACGAGTTTATTAATTAAACTGCTGTGGATGGGGCTTCCCATCCACGCGGCTAAACAAACTAAAACACACGGCTACGCCGTCATTTAAATACATTTCTAAATAAATACAAATAAACAATAATAAAACCTGCGGCGCTTCGCCGTCATATATAAATAAATCATAACGATAATAATAATACAAAACACTGAAGGACGGCACGTCGCTCATCCTATATAATAATAAAACAAACAAATACAAAATAACTGCTGCGGGGGGAGCTGGTCTCCTGGCCTCCCCCCCGCCTCTTCATGGCCGGCAGCTCCCCTCTGTGGGGCTCTGGCCACAGTGTTTCCTGCCGCGAAAATGCGGCTGGGGGAGCTGGTCTCCTGACCTCCCCCCTTTTCTTCATGGCTGGCAGCTCCCCTTCATGGGGCTCCGGCCACAGTGTAGCGACCCCAGGCGAAGCAGAGCCGGCGACAACTCCAGGCGAAGCAGGACTCTCGGCTCCTCCCCTTCTTGCTGCGAAGGCGGCAGGGGCTCCTCCCCTTCTGGCTGCGTAGGCGGCAGGGGCTCCTCCCCTTCTGGCTGCGAAGGTGGCCGGGGCTCCTCCCCTTCTGGCTGCAGCGGGGGAACCAGCAGGCATGCTCCCTCTGCTGGTGGCGGCGAGGGAGGCGGAACCAGCAGGTACTCTACCTCAGCTGGTGGAGGTGGGAGCGACACACAGTCCTCCCTCAGAGGTGGAACCAGCAGGAACTCTACCTCTGCTGGCAGAGGTGGGAGTGACACACAGTCCTCCCAGGGTGGTGGAGGTGGAACCAGCAGGAACTCTCCCTCTGCTGGCAGAGGTGGGAGTGACAGAGTCCTTCCAGGATGGTGGAGGTGGAACCAGCAGGTATTCTCCCTCTGCTGGCGCATACCTGGGCTGTGGATGTTCGGCCTTCCCCCTCTTGGGCTGTGGACGCACCGACTCCTCCCTCTTGGGCTGTGGACGGACCGACTCCTCCCTCTTGGGCTGTGGACGCACCGACTCCCCCCTCTTGGGCTGTGGACGTTCGGGCTCTTCCCACTCAGGCACAGGACGTTCGGGCTCCTCCCACTCAGGCGCAGGATGTTCGGGCTCCTCCCTCTTGGGTGCTGGAGCTGGCTGGGTCTGGTCTACTGTCCAGAACCACTCTGCCGCATCCCCCACCAGGCCCTGGTTCCAGGCCTCCTCATACTGAGGCTCTCCATAGGGGCAGTCCTCCCTGTCATGCCCGAACTCGCCACAGGCGTCGCACATGGGGGCCTGTGAAGGATGGCTTGCAGTGGTGAGGTGTGGTGACGTCACAGACCAGAAACACAGACTCAGGAAGTAGCAGGTGAGAGCTACGGCGTTCAGCTTCTTTTATTAAATAATAAATCAAAAACAAAAGATTTAAACAAACACAAAACAGAAACAAAAGGGCACGTTGGCCAAACAAATAAGCGTACTGGTTTTACCACCAGCACGATACTTAGCAGTTGTTTTTAAATTTAGTTTTCTCTCGCCTCGCTCTCGTCGCTCTCACTCCTAATACACCCTACCCAGCACTGACAGCTGCAGGTTCTTATACTCTGGCCGAGGGGTTAACTAGCTGTTAATTATCTTATTACCCCTCGGCCAAAGTCTGCATGAATATAGTAAGGATGAGTGACTGTCAGCTAGTTAAATCAGTAGATGATCAGCCACGCATCCTCACGAGGTTTTTAAAATATAAAAACAATAACAAATACGCAGCGCTCTTATCCGCGCCGCAAACAATAATACAAATAATAAAACAGTGCACAAATATATATATATATATATATAGGGGCGGGACACTCCGCCACAGGGCCCGTTCAGCCGCCCAGTCTGGGGGTCCAAACTGACTGGGGACCCGGGACCACCACCTCTTGTTCAGCTACTGCTGCTGTTGTTGCAGCTCTCTGCAGCTGTTCCTCCTTCCCATCCTCTTTCCTCCCATTCTCCTTCCTCCCCTTCTTCCTCCTCACTCCACAAGTAATAATCGAATAAAACGAAAAAAAAAAAACCTGCAGTACCCTCTTCTGCCTGAGTCCAGGAGGCGCTGGTGATCCCACCCTGGACACCACGTGTGACAGGGTGGCTGGGCGGTGACGTCAGACAGAAGCAGGAACTAAAAACTGACACCAGGCACTGCAGTTTCAAAATAATATTAAGACGCGGCGGCGCCGTTTATTTAAATACAAAAAATAAATCAAATATTTTTAACACAAAAACAGAGGAAAATAAAAATGTTAAACAAAAATAATCACAAACACAAAATAAACTGGTCAGACTGGGCAATCGCCTTCACTGAACCTACGGTAAGTTTTAGCTCTTTGATTCTCCACTCACTCTCTCGTTCCTCCTCTGAACTCCCACCTCGAGCTGGAGCGCTGCAGGCTTTTTATACCGTGGCCGAGGGATTTAACTAGCTAGCAAAAATATGGGGCTTCCCATCCACGCGACTAAACAAACTAAAACACACGGCTACGCCGTCTTTTAAAATACATTTCTAAATCAATACAAATAAACAATAATAAAACCTGCGGCACTTCGCCGTCATATAAAAATAAATCATAACGATTTAATAATAAAACAAACAAATACAAAATAACACAGGGGCGAAGGGGGAGACCCCGTTCTAAAAATAAATAAATATATTTAAACAGCAGGGCTTACTACCGCCCTACTACACAGTCCCTAAAATTCGTTTGAACTCTGTCGGAGCCGGGGCATTTAGTTATAATGCCCCTTGTCTTTGGAACTTGCTCCCAATTCATATCAGGGATGCGAACACAATTGAATCTTTTAACTCCTGTTTGAAAACGTATTTGTTTGGGTCTGCTTATTTGTAGCTGGATTATATATTAAGCCGGGTCCACACCTGAGCGATCAGTTGCGCAACCCAATTGGTCCCGAAATCGCGCAACTCAGTTGCGAGCAATTGCTGTGTCCACATCTGAGCTATTACTTGTGCAATAAGGTACCTGCGTGTACAAGTTTCATTTTTTTTATGATAACTGAGGTGACAGGGTTTTTTTTCTTTTTTTTAATTAGCGCTTCTTTATGACAGGATATGCAAGCCGTGCAGTCAGCATTGTAAGAACCAATCAAAGTTTGCGAATTACCACGTGATCGCTTATGTCTACAGAAGTCGCTCAGGAGGTTTCTTGGAAAGTAGAGCCCGGCTCTACTTCAAGCAACTGGTTGCACAACAGCTCGCAACTGGTTGCAGGGACTTCCACATATAAGCGACTCGGTTGCATGCAACTAAGTTGCGCAACTGATTGGTCAGGTGTGGACCCGGCTTTAGACACAGTCTTTTTATAGTTTTTTTTGTAAATGCTTGCATGAAGAGCACTATATAAGTGAAATTTGTTTTATTATTATTATTATTATTATTATTATTATTATTATTATTATTATTATTATTATACTATTACCTCTCTAAGGTCAAATGTGAAACTAGCTTATAACTCTTTACAGTGCACATAGGGTTATGGTTACTATACAGCACATTTAGAAACCCATATATGCTTGGATGAAAAAATATTTTGTCTTGTGTTCACGGGACGCACAGAATGGGAAATGGACTCAGACATGCATTTTCGCTGTAATCTATTACACTGCAGCAAAATGACCGTGAAATACTTGCTTGTTTAAAAAAAAAAGAAAAAAAAAAAAGGTTCTGCAATATAACAGCATTGATAAAGGTACACTCCAGTCCTGTAGGTGGCAGCAATAAGCCTCATATTTTTACTTTTAGGCCCTGTCCACACTACATAACCGAACTCGAGAACCATACTCAAAAATGTTTTAATTAATCCAGCTCAAAGCGTCCACACAAAAGTACTGTTTCATGTTTAGACTGGCGTAATGCGTACACACACTATTACTATTAAAATAGTTTGGTTGCATTTCCTAGCAGCGCAATGACCAGTGGAAATTAATACGATAGTATCCCACCATGCACTGTATTTTATTTTAAAATAATGTGTTATGCACCATGTTAACAGAGGTCCATATTGCTATGAAATAAAACAAGTATTTTGGAAAAAAGTAAATATCAACACACACACACAAAAGTAGGTCTTGAAGTTTTCCAGTTTTATTTTTAATCCGGTGAGGTCCCTTTAAACAAATTTAGCTGATTCTGTTTCATAATTAAACTCAGAAAAAGCTGTTAATTACAAAACAATCTTTAATTTTACCTTCATATCTTGCCTGAGCCTTATTCTGGTCCCTTTAATTTTATTGCAAACACGGCTGACAAATGATGTGAATTGTTCATCCCCGATCCTACTTTTAACTTGCATTACATTTTCACCTAATTTAACATTGTGTTCTTGTTATTTTCCCCTCTAGTTTAACAGGGATGTCCTGACAGATTTTTTTCAGCATAAAAATGAATACCTAGTGCAGAGTATACACTGATAGCAAGTCAGTTGTCAATCAGAGGGTTTTTGCTAAGCAGTCAGCATCTTCAGGAGATTCTCATGAAGAAGATTGCTCATCTGCATCTCAGCCATCTACTTCTGACTACGAGTACTACAGTGACCGAAGCAGTTGCAAGCAGTAGTAATGCAGAAAAACGCAAACAAAATTTTTTTTTTTTTATAATTTTGAATGGGAGATGAAATATCCGTGGCTTGTTTATCAATACAGCAAGATGTACTGTAGTGTGTGTGAAAGAGCTTCAGGGCAAAAAAAAAAGCATATACACACGGATGTACAGAGTTTCAAGAATCTTTGCTCAGAAAGACACAGTCACGGCGATGCTGTTGCTGTTATTGGAATGCAGAAAAATATGAAAACACACATAAGTGTGCTTTCCATCCATTTATCGAGCGAGTTTATAAGTTACTCGGTAAAATTTGCTACAAAAATAGTAGCGACATAGGTTTTCCATCCACTGCAAATTCATTTGTGATGTCATAGCCTAATTTGCATGTGTCGCTACATTTTCAGGTTATTTGCAAGAAACATACTCGCTAGATGATTTTCCATAATTTTTTTTTTTACTCGCTCGCTAGTCTAATCAATGAACCTTGGCCCTGTTCCACATACGCAGTTCACAAAACCAACAATAAAATGTACATCCCGTATGGTGAAAACTGAACCTGCTGTGAGTGTCAAAAATGATGTAAATACGTGTTGCATACGTAAAAGGTACTTACAAAGGTAAAGGTATAAAACCGGCAGCATTGTTTTCACATATTTCCCACTAGTTTAAAGGTTGCTTATTCTATTTCTGCTCTTTTGTTAGAAGTCTTCCAATTTTGTGTAGCACAGTGTACTAGGATGCATACTAAACTGCATAAGCAGAAAGAAAAGTATATATAATGGACCCTCTTATTAAGAACAAAAGACAATTACACATTCTGTTTGTTTAACTTCATTTTAAAGCTGAGGGAACACAGAGCCACTTTGTTGCTTGGAACTTGGTTTCAGGAGACTAGGTTTCAAGCCACTGAATGTCGCACCAGTGGAGACTTGAGGAGACTAGTGGTGCCAAATCAGCCAATCAAAAGCCCACTTTTAAAATGGGAGAAAATCATTACTGAATAAAGAATAAGAAGATTAACAAATTCCGACATTATTTCTTAGTTTGTGTTATTATTGTGTACATCCCAAATGATACAAAATAATACTGACAGTTCTCTCATTTACAAATTGTAGTCAGGGGAGGATGTTTACTGAGTAATTTATTTTAAATAAATATCTTTAGCAAAAGGTGACGCATTCAATAAGATTTGCTTGTGTGATTGTCAGGCAAATCAGCACATTTTTGGCAGTGACACGACAAAAAAAAAAAAAAAAACTAATACTTGTGATTGGTTTATATTTGGGGAACCCCCCGATACAGTCCATATATGGATAGTATTCATCACGTGATTTGAATTAATGTATAATATGATTCAGAAGGATTCCCTAAAATAGTCAGGGAGCAGACTACTTGTTCGTAGAAAACAAATTCATGATTTAAATAGCACAGTTTAATAACATAATACACATTCAAACAACTCACACACTAGGAAATTAAGTTTCTACCTCTTTATTTATCAGTAGTCTAATATAAAATAAAAAGGTACATTTCTTTTACATTTTATATATAGATATAGATATACATATTTAATTATTAATATTAATGTATTTTTTTTTTTTTTTACCTTATTCGTGTTGATTTGTACCAGTTGGGTGTCAAAGCAAAATTTTTAAAAAAAAGTAGTTTATTCCATAACCAGTGAGAGTAACAATCAATCAAGAGAAAAACTGTGCAGGACATTTTAATAAAAAACACAATAACAGCAGTGCGTTTCTAAAACGCAGATGTAAAAGACAACATTTCCCCTTTTTATCCCTATCCAATAATTTTGTTTATACTACAAAGTCGTTTTATGCAATGTGTAAAAATGGTTCTACTGCTCCCTGCATCCTCTTTAAAAACAAAATAATCCCCCGCAGAGGTCTCAGTATCCCATATAGCAATGCGCACTTCCCTGGTAGCGACTCACTAATCGGTATCAGAGCATCTTACCTGTAGACTCTCAGCCAGGAATTTGGACAAGTAAAACACATGCTAAAATATCATGGTTTTAAGACCATGGATGAGGCCTGCAGGGTTTTTATTGAGAGCTATTCCGACATCTTTCTTGCTTTCGCAAAACTTGCAGCAATTGCAATTATGATTCCTGTATCTTGTGTACCAGCAGAACAGGGTTTTAGCTGTCAGAACAGAGTGCAGACCAGCAAACACTCTCGTTTACGTGAGGATCATCTAAAACATGATAATTTCAATGGAAGCTCCTGAGAATTATTAAGACTGATTTGGAAAGAGCACGAGTCATTTTTTGACTTGGGTGCTAAAAGCAAAATTTAAAGAACTTTTAAACAGCAAAACTGTAAATAGTTATGATGTTGACAGCGACCGCAGAGACAGTGGTACGATTGATTTTTACGTTGTGAATGGGGGATTTGCAAAAGAAAACCTTTCATGGTAAGCTTGTCTTTATGTCTATTTTTACTACCATTATTTATGCTGTGTACTGTTTTGCATGTTAACTTTGTTAATCTGAAATAGTTACAATGGAAAATAATGTAACTATGTTGATACAATATGTAAAAATGCAGATGTTATGGTTGAAAACGCAGATTTTGAGATGGTATGCTTTTTACAAATTTACATTTTTAAAAGCTAGCGCGACCTCTGCATCTCATTAAATGGTCCCGCAAATTAGTTGTGTTACCGAGTATCCCAAACATTACTTTCTTTACTTTTCTTTCTTGCCGTCTTACTTTAGAAAACAATTGTCAAACATCAAAAGGCATTGTAGCTCGTTCAATAGAGAATTTGTAATTCTAGCACACTCTCTTAACTCCTGCACAGATCCAATCACAGGGGGCGGGGCAGGGCAGGGGGGAAAAGGTGAACTCAATCTCATGCAGATTCAGTGAGTCAAACCTGAGGGGAGCAGAGAAGCTGTGCGCTTAATGCAAAAAATAATGACCAATTCCAAATTGAATAAAAAATAAAAGCTTTTCTTTGCTTAAAACCCTTTACACAAAAACGATGCACAGTTTTGATTATCGATAGTTGTCTAACGATGTGATGCATCGATAAATCTAAATACTCAAATTGATCAGGAAGTTATTTCGAGATACCTCTAAATGACAGCGTACCATGCTAGCAAAACGTTATTTAAAGATATCTGTAAATCAATTTGAGATATCTTTATTTTGTTCTTGGCTATCTCAAAATGAAATTAAGATATCTTCAAAATAGTTTATTTACAGATATCGCATATTCATTTAAAGATATCTGCAAATGATTTACAGACATCTCTAAATATGTCAAGATATCTATAAATGCAGTTTGAGATATCTCTAAATGATCATTTGGCTTGCCATAGTAGACAAAGAAAGATTAACAGCCTTTGACTGCTGACTTTCCAGCACATTCACTGCATCACTGTCCCTGCAGGACAGGTACTGTAGTATTATTTTTAACTTGTACTGCTTGTTTCCACCAGGACGGATTCAACAGCATCTAATTATAACGTGTCATATTATGTAGCCACTGCAATGCCATCAGTTTAATTTTAGATTTTGTTGAAACATAAGACCTGCACTGATGTGAAACCAATTGCAAAAGGGTAGTTTTTATAGCCTGCAGTATGATACAGTAGTTGCTTGTTTCTGATGGAATATAATGGTGTAGTTTTACACAGTTTGGAACAATTTTCCTAAGCTATGAAGGTTGCAGGCCACATGCACAGTTAACCTCCTGCTGATGTAGGTTGTAGTGGGCCATATCAGTTTAGTTTAGTCTGTGTGCCTGCAGCTGAACATTCACTGTAAACACTTTAAGCTAACAAGGTTTGCTTTCAGAAGAAAAATATCGCTAAAAATAGTAGACCCTAAGAATGACATTATATAGTGTAATATATGATTGTAGGACATTGCAGGAATCTAGGATTCCCTTAGTATTAATAGGATAAGGGTAATGGGAAAAATGGTCTGCTTACTGTATGTGGATTTTAAAGAAAACTGGTGCTCTTCTAAAGAAACTTCATTGTATTCTGCACTGTTCAGTGCTTTATGTTTATAAACGTAAATACCGCCTTGTTTAATTGATTGCCAACACAAGGGGGAGACTTTAGACAATGACTATCAGCTCCAAGACTGGCCAAGGTCCCTACTGTCTACCTGTCTGACATGACATTACCACGTTCTGAGATAATAAATATCACTTCAGAACTGGCAGCCTGGAGCTGGGATGCCACTGACTTAAAGTTTTCAATTCACTTTCCATTGATTACTGGTCTAGCCTAAGTGATGTGGACAATTGCAATTATAGAACAGAAGTTGAGCAAAAGTTATATAGAGTATTGAATGAACTTGTAACAATGTGTCTTCCAGGTACCATTGGAAACAGTGATACTGATTAAGCTTAGAAAGAAAAAAAAAATGCCGTAAGCTCTCTAATATTTTTGTTTGTTTCAGTACAGTTATTTCAGAAAAGGAAAAACATTCCAAAGGAAAATTTCCCCCCATTGGATGAAATATTTACTAAATATTGCCACATTATGTTGTCCATGTATATTGAATTCTGTGTTGGCCCACTTGTGCAATTTTCCCTATTTCATGTAGTTTTTTTGTACTTGGCTTCCATTTTGTTAATATCATCTTTTAATTTATCACGTCTCATAATGCTGAAGAACATAGTGAAGACTGCATGAAACCAGAAGACATAGTGAAGTTGTTTTAAGGTGCTCACATTAACCTTTTCACAACCAAGCATTTTTTATTGGGATGCTCCCCCAGGACCAGGCGCTTTTTGGCTGTAGTTGACTCTCGTCCTATAAAAATTCACTAAAAATCAATTTTTTACAGTAGCATCAGAACACTCTGAGGAACTATAAAATACTCCAGAAACCATACAAACTTTTCACTTTTTTTTTCAACACAATTTTTTTTTAAAGTAATTTTTATTATGTATTCTGCTTAGAGATACATGTATAAAAACGTATTATTCTTTGACCCAAGGGACCTTACAATACTTCCTGAAAGTTTTGTTGAAAAGTATTGATGCAAATTAAGTCTGCTAAATAAACATAATAATAATAATAATAATAATAATAATAATAATAATAATAATAATAATAATAAATTACAAGACATTGTTTCACCTGAGTAAATGCAATGACATAATACATGTTTATTCTCAGGGTCTTTATAAGCAATAATGGACACTACTCTCGATTTATTTTCTCAAAATAAATATTTATAAATAAAATAATAGTTACTCATTTCATTATTATCAATAGTAAGGAAAAAAAATGTATTTCTTGATATTTATAAATGTTGTAAAAACACATATTAAAATACATGAGAATAAATGTTCTAATATAATTGTAAGTCAAATACATCAGATTTACATTGTTTCCCTTTTTTTATTTGCTCTAAACAAGTTCCTGTGATGTTTTTTTTCTGCTTTTGTCTCTGCCTGGCTGCTGTAAACTGTCTTTAGACACCAAATGCCCCTCTCAGTGACGTCACACGGGGAAAAAAAAACTATCAGGAAGTGAACGTCAGTCCCTCCCCTATCCATTGATGTGTGTTTCAAGCCTGTTCTGCAAAGTATGGTGGCCCTGTAAGTCTAAAAAACGAAGTGCTTTTTTTATCGGGTTTTACATGATTGCGGTCCTAGAAGCCCACTATGATCGTGTTAACACGATCCCGGTCCTTAAAGAGTTAAAAGAAATGGATGCAAAATAGGAAAAAATAAGAATGTTACACTAGATAAGTTCATTTCTGCAAATATAGTGAAAGAGTGAAAAGAAAACTGCCAATCTAAGCGACTCTGGGCTCAGGATGCAAGAATACATGGCTTCAGTACTTGCCCCTTCTACCAGATCCTCATACTCTACAGGTTGGGCTTGTTATGTAACTTTCTGCAGGATTAATCCTACTCCATTTAACCAGGACTGGATCATGGCTTTCATAGTTCATGGAAAGGATTCTTTACATCTGGCACCAGCTACAATCAAATCATATTTGTCAGGAATTCAACACCAATTTCGTTTGATGTCCATCGCGTCTCCAACTATACTATCAATTTCCAAGAGCTCTCCGGCTGCATCTTCTGCTTGCCTGCCTGTCTCTGTAGACATTCTTGGCAATTTGATTTAAATTCTCCGTCAAGGCTGCTTTTCTCCAATTGATGATTTAACAATGGAAGCCATATGCCTGCAGTGCCTATAGTAAGTATTTACCCCCCCTTGGACGTTTTCACAGTTTGTTGTGTTACAACCTGAAATCTTGATGCATTTAAATGGGATTTTTTTTCCTTTGATTTACACAACCTACTGAACACTTTCAATGTGTGAAAAAATGGGGGGGGGAACAAATCAATTAAAATAGAAACCTGAAAAGTCTTCATTAGGTAAGTATTCACCCCATTTGCTATGACACTCCTAAATAAGCTCAGGTGCAACCAATTGCCTTCAGAATTCACACAATAAGTTAAATGGAGTCCAATAAAAGTGGTTCACACGATCTCAGTTTAAATACACCTGTCTCTGTGAGGTATCACAGTTGGGTAGTGCATTCAAAGCAAAGATACTACCATGAAGACCAAGGAGCTTTCAAAACAACTCTGGGATAAAGTTGTGGAAAGGCACAGATCAGGGGAGGGGTATAAAAAGATTTCAAAGGCATTGAATATCCCTTGGAGCACAGTCAAGTCGATCGTTAAGAAGTGGAAGCTATACGGCACCACCCAGAATCTGCTTAGAGCAGGCCATCCTCCCAAACTGAGCAGCCGGGTAAGAAAGGCATTGGTTGGAGAAGCCACCAAGAGGCCAATGACAACTCTGAAAGACCTACAGCGTTCCATGGCTGAGATGGGAGAAACTGTCCATGTGTCAACAATAGCTGAGGTACTCCACAAATCTGGCCTGCATGGAAAAGTGGCAAGAAGGAAGCCATTTCTGAAAAAAGCCCATGTAAAATCCCACTTGGAATTTGCAGAAAGGCATGTGGGAGACTCTAAAAAGATGTGGCGAAAGATTCTGTGGTCCGATGAAACAAAAATTGAACTTTTTGGCATAAATGCAAAGCGTTATGTCTGGTGCAAACCCAACACAGCACATCACTCAGGTAACACCATCCCTAATGTGAAGCATGGTGGTGGAAGCATCATGCTATGGGAATGCTTTTCATTGGCAGGGACTGGGAAGCTTGTCAGGGTAGAGGGCAAAATGGATGGAGCTAAATACAGGCAAATCCTTGAGGAAAACCTGCTTCAGTCTGCAAAAGACCTAAGACTGGGATGGAGATTCACCTTTCAGCAGGACAATGACCCCAAGCACACAGCCAGTGACTGTCCTAGAGTGGCCCAGTCATAGCCCGGTCTTTAATCCGATTGAGAATCTGTGGCAAGACTTGAAGATTGCTGTTCACCAACGATCCACATCCAACATGACGGAGCTCAAACAATTTTGCCAACAAGAATGGGCGAATATTGGTAGAGATGAACCTGGTAGAGACTCACCCCAAAAGGCTTACAGCTGTAATTGCTGCCAAAGGTGGTTCTACCAAGTTTTGACTCGGGGGTGAATACTTATCTAACCAAGACATTTCAGTTTTTTTATTTTTCATTAACTGTTGTTTCACAATAAAAATTCTGTTGCCTCTTCAAAGTGTTGAGTAGGTTGTGTAAATCAAAGGAAAAAAAAATCCCATTTAAATGCATCAAGATTTCAGGTTGTAACACAACAAACTGAAAATGTCCAAGGGGGATGAATACTTACTGTAGGCACTGTATCTGCATTTTTTGGGTTTTTTGAGATGCTCCGAATATACAGTTCCTTCTGTTTTCAGTTTTCCTACTCTGATTATTTGCTACAGTGATCTCATGCATATTGTAGATCTGCATTTTATTCTCTTCCTACGCATTTCAAAAACAGGTCAGCTTCGGCAAGAACAATGTATTCAGCTTTCAAAATTGACTCTCCTCTATGCTCATATGCTTCCATGCTGAAATATATTACAGAACGTAAACCCAAATATTCCTCAACCCCCTGTTCATCAATGCAAGACGGTCTGTTGTATCAAGGCATTGGTTTTCTTCTCATCTCGCCACTTTGGTTTCCAGAGCAGGACTTCCCCCACGATTCTTCACTCATTCATTCAGAATCCATTGCTAGTATGTCCGGAGTGGGGACGACCTTGCCGCCTGGGCCACCAAAGGTTTCCCCCCTAAAAAGAAAAGTTTTTTTTTTCCTTTCCACTGTGCGGAGGGTCTTCACATAGTCTGTAGGGTACAGCTTAATAACCCCTTTGTCACATTAAGTGTTTTCTTTCCTTCTCTTGTTAAATGCTTTCTCTCTTTTTCTTGTTTTCTATATGCATTGGTGGTTATCCTTTTTCTTCTCATAAGTGTCTTCAGCGGCAAGCCGGGGGTCCATTCTCTGGGGGGTTAGTGATTCAACTTTCTCCAACCCTTTGTTAAGAGTCGCTTCATTTACCTCTTAGAGGAGGGTTCTCAAGAGGGGACCCCCGGTCAAACCCTTCCTTTAGCATGCATGATTCTTTGTCTTCTTCTCTATTTATGTGAGGGCCCCCAAGTATTGGAACCCCTCTTCGTTTGCCGGGTCTCCTCAGAGACCAGGGCTTGAATTTCATTTTTGTGTGCTGGGGGGATTTCTCCCCTATGCTGCAGCCAATGGAGGGTATTCCAAAATTTTAGGGGGGAATGGCAAAAGAAAAGGCACTTTTGCATATAAAAAACTATATATATATATATATAACTATATATATTGTAAGGAAGCATGTGAAAATGCACTTTTGGTTTATTGTTTAAATTTAATTGTCTAATTGTTTTATTAATGATCATCCGCACCTGGGCGTTATTGGGGAATTAGACCCAGGTGTGGGGTGTAAAAGGAGAGCAGGCAGTCTGCTCGAGGCTGCTGTGGGTAGAGCCCGCTTGCGAGGGTGTGCAGGCGTACAGAGAAGAAGGTACTGAGAAACCGTGAAAGGTGAAAACTGGGTTTATTTTGCTTTGTTGTACAGGGAAACAGCTTAGCTGTCCTGTTTTCAGTTAGGTTCCTGTTTGTTTAGTTAGTGCTCATAAAGAGCTAGGTGTTTGTTTTGTATTTTTGTTTTGGTGTTTATTAAAATAGCGCAACCGCGCAAGAAAAATCAATTTCTGTGTGTTGGGTCACTGTTTTTAAAGGGGCAACGAACCCGAGTGGGTGCAATCTGTTACAATGTATATATATATATATATATATATATATATATATATATATATATATGTATATATATATATATATTACTGCATCATTCACATGGGTGTTGCTTAAAAATAAGTTGCTTTCAGGAGATCTAACAACTGTTCATCACTGTGAGATACAACACTCTCCATTGCTTTTGCCATTGCCTGACGTGATGTTTTTGCATGCAGCAGAAGAAAAAGGTGCTTTTCTTTTCTCAAAATGAAACCTAAGCTGTGAACTCTGTCACATGATGAGAGACTCAACTTCAGTCGATCGTAGTTCCGGCTAGGAGTACCACATATACACACTAAATACGTCTTTGGAAAGCCCCGAGTCTGTACCTTTAAACAAGCCATGAACCAGGTAGATGGCTTTTACGGTGCCTGAGTAATATGTGCATAACCTTCGGTGTGCTGACGCCCCTATAATGCTTAAAGAGAGCAGCCGAGAATCAGTTACGAGAGAATAAAGTCTTGCGGCACTTAAAATATCCAGCAGCACTACTTTTATTTATTTATTTACTGTAACCAGAACTACTCAGAATGCGGCTCATAGTGCTTTCGTCACTGACACCCACTTCCTTAGAGATTGTTGTAGTGTTTCAGGCATTCCAAATTGGGTGGAAAATACAGTAACTTTGTGTCTTCAAATATCTCTGCGGGATTTTCCCGCAATGAAAGTTGCAGATATGCTGGAGCAACTTAGAAAATGCATGATTCCCGTGATCCTGCACTGAAATTCAATGTTTTTTCTTTCTGGTTCGCGAGCCTCTTAGTATGTCAGGTCACCTCAGAGACGGTGTCCCTTCTTTGTATGTCGGGGTCACCTCAAAGACGATGGCCCCCTTCCTGTTTGTCGGGTCTTCTCAGAGACGGACCCCCTACTGTATATGTTGGGCCATTGAGGAGCCGGAACCTCTCTCATGTGTTTAATATTATTAATCAATGTCTTTTCTTTGTGGTTTGCGAGCCTCTTCGTATGTTGGTTCATCTCAGAGACGGTGACTCCCCCTCCTGTCTGTCGGGTCTCCTCAATGGCATAACCCCCCTTCTATGCGTTGGGCCTTCGAAGAGACAGAGCCTCTCTCTTTACATGTTATATGTTAGTAACTCCATGTCCTAAACACTATGTCAGATGGCCTTGCTCCAGCCAGTGAACTGTACAAATAGCGTTCATTTGTCAGTAGTGCGCCACTGAATGCTGATAATTAATTGTTCTTAAGTAATCATTTAGCAAGAATTACACTGGACCGTGTTGTGCCTTTTCACATTGAGTTCTGCAAGATCAATATAGATATACCATTTTTAGCCCTAGCTGCATTGCAGTTTCATTAAACTGGCAGCACCTGAGTGAATTAAGACAGCACTTGGTCTATAGATCAGAACCTTTATGACCCCTTGTGTGTTGTCCAGTCGTATATAGAAGGCAAGGTTATTCATATATCAATTTCCTACCACCTAGAGATCCAGTAACAAGACAATACAAGAGCTAGTCAGTTCCCTAATGAATTATATGAATCACACGGTATGATGTTCTGCAAATGCTGTCAACATACAATCGACTGGACCCGAAAATCGACTGGACATCTCATGTCAAAAACCCATCTGAAGAATCTGACCCATCTGACGAGAATCAGCGAGGTTCCCACTCTCTACAGACATCAATTGCAGACAGTATGAAATCTACAGATGCCAGACGGGAGTTTGTTGAAGATTTTGTTGTGGTCTGTGCTGAGGCCGATATCCGGCTGGAAAAAATGAAGCTTCAACCTTTCCTCGTGAAACATTGCAGGCAGGGGGAGCTTTGCCTGAAAATGAACCGTGTTTATCAGGAGCACATGGAGGCAGTGCTGGCCAAAATCCGTGGGAAAAAGATTTCAGTGGTGACCGATGAGACAACAGATATCTGAGACTGCAGTGTGCTAAATATTGTCATAGGTAAGTTTTTTTTTTTTTTTACTATGATGACAGATGCTTAAGTAGCAGCTTTTTTGTTATAACACGTGTGCATTGGCCTTTAGGAAAGCGTTTGTTATGCATAGAAAATATTAACCACTTATATAATTTAAAGTGCAGATAATTATTATAGAAATAAAAAAAAAATGGTTAAGATGCTGTAACCCCTTAAATAGCCCATACAAAATAACAAAGCATCACGCTGGGGTTTTGGAGCTATTTTACAAAATGCTTGTTAATCAAGCATTTTTATTTAATATGTATTAGGAAACTTAATTGGTTTGCAATGTACCTGTAATATTACACCTGTATAATAAACAAAACACCTGTAAGCATAAAACTATACCATAAGTTAGTGATTTTTTTTTTTCCATTACTGAATTTTAAGTTTGTTTTAATGAAATCCTCCTGTAGTAGGGCGGTAGAGAGCCCTGCTGTGTAAACATGCTGTATGTATTTATTTTTAGAACGGGGTCTCCCCCTCCGCCCCTGTGCAGATTATTGGTTTGTGTTTGTTTATATTATGATTTATTTATGACGGCGAAGCGCCTGGTGTTTTGTTATTTTATTTATTTAGTTATTGTATTTAAATGACGGCGAAAGTCGTGCGTTTTTGTTATTTTATTATATATGTTATATATTATATATGAAACCTTGTGGTAATGTGCGTTGTTAAACTAGCCGGCAGTCACACATAATTAATAAACTCGTGCAGATTGTGGCCGAGGGGTAATAGAATAATTACTAACTAGTTAAACCCCTCGGCCACTGTATAAAAAGCCTGCAGCTCTCCATGTTGGTGGTGGGTGTATTAGGAGTGAGAGCGGAGAGAGTGAGGAGAGAGAAAAAAAGAAAAAGAAACTTAAAAATTTAATACAGGAACAGTGACAGCAGTTGCCCAGCCTGACCTGTGTTATTTAATATTTTGTGTTCAAGATTTGTTTTATTTGAACTTTTATTTTCGCTCTGTGAGCACAGTGTGTTTTTGTTTAAGCCTTTTATTTTATTTTTGTATTTAAATAAACGGCGCCGCCGCGTCTTTATTATTTTGAAACTGCAGTGCCTGGTGTCAGTATTTAGTTCCTGCTTCTGCCTGACATCACCGCCCAGCCACCCTGGCACACCTCCAGTAAAGATGGAATAGCTGGTTTCAGGCATTAAAATACCATGCAGAGCACCCTGATCACTACCGGGACTTTTTTGAAAAAGAGAAGTCAACAGCAAAGGCTGTGACAAACCTTGTGACATTACTTAGCAGTCAGGAGAAATCAGATTTGCTGAAATTTAAGACAGCTTTCATATCTGAAGCTTGCCCCAAACTGATAACAGCTGTGACCAAGAGTGCCTGAAATAGCAGAGGCTGCCCTACCTTACATCTCCCTGTTAGCTCTGTAGACACAGAGAGAAGCGTTAGGAAATAGAAAACTCTACTTACAGACAAGAGGAAATCAGCTAAAAAGCTAACCACTATGTACCACAATGGAGATGTCTGCCAGAGATGGCAAAAATAATTAAAATTAAGTTTGTTAATTTGCACTGTTGCCACTGAGCAACAAACTGTTAATTTGATAGACATATTTAATTTAAATTAATGTAAGCATTTCTTCAGAATATAGGAAACAAGGAAGTACTGAGTTTAATTTAAAATGGCACCAAGAACTGCTGCAATGATTAATTATTTACTGTTCAGTACATTTGTTTTAAATTGACACTGAAAGAGGCTCTTACTTCTGTGGACTTGTGTTACTGTTCAACTATGTCAGCTTAGACATATTACAGAGTGCTACTTTAAAGTGATTTAAAAAAGTGTTACTTTTACCATATACTGTATATCTGCAGGATGTTTTGTTGAAATTGTTATATTGAATATATTTTGTCAAATAATTTTTTCCTGTTGCAATCCAATTCTGAAGATATTTTATGCATTTATAAGGCTAATTAATTGTTTTCAATGTGTCAAACAATTTTGATTTAAAAAAAAAAAAACAACAAAAAAACATAAAGACTGAATTACATTTTTTTTAAATGGGGGAAAAAATACGAAATCAGAAAACAATAAACCTGAAAATCCAAAATAATAAAACAGATTTCATAGGGCCCTAAAGTAGACACCTGCAGGGCTGACATTTGTCCTCCAGGGGTAACATAAAATTAAAATGAAAAAGATGGAAGTTACAGTGTAATGTATTCACATTCAAGAAATACAAGACCTGGTTAACTATAAAATAAATAGCTGTTCTAAAATCATTGCAGACTTTGCTGCATAGTTTACTCTGTTGTCAAGGTATTAGAAGCCTATATACATTGACTCAGGCAGACAAAGTAAAGATGGTGGTTGTCTGTGATAAATGTAATTTGACATAAAATCAAAACCTTTTTCCCTTTTGTTTTCTGTTTGCTTTCATTTGTAGCTACAACATTCGGGACAAGAAAATAGTGTACAGTATACAAAGCATGGTTATACCAGTCAAAGTGCTGTACTTCGTGAGAGGAGTCAAGAACCAATGCAGGGTTAGACATTAACCATGGCCCGGCAGCCTGGGGCCGGTAGTTATGAAGCACCACAGGCCCGACTGGGCCGGTTACATTTTTTAACTAATATATTGTATGAGTATAGTGCACATGGCTTCCGTTTCATGAATCGAGGAAAATGGACCAGTGTGTCAAAAAGCTGCAAAAACGAATTTACAAACCAATCCCCACCCCGTCCGATAACGACGTAATTGAACTAATCCGAATTTTCCTGCTGCACATCATATTGTTGTACCGTCAGAATCCAAAGTGCTGTGTTGGTAAGAATCGCTGTGACTTCACAATCTTTCCAGGACTTGTTGGTATCACTCAGCAAGATTAGCGCTGACTTGGTAGAGTCTACACAAGCAACAACGCCCTGAGAAGGATAGTTATTTTGTATTATGAATATTGTTTTAATAGTGTTTATTATTAGGATTAGGAATGGAAATTTTGAATAGTTTCCTATTAGAATGCACAGGGTGCAACATTTTCATGTATTCAATTACCTGAACTCTAGTCCCTGCTCTTACGCTCCCAAGAATAAAAGTCAAATGCGTTTGTGTACTACAAGCAGACAGCATAACAGTGTAAGCCAATAAAGTTTAGCCGGGTCCACAAAGTGTACAAACAATGTCTGAGGGGATATTTATTTGTTCAATACTCTGTTTCCTTCGGCACAGGTTTTTCCTTTTGTTTACTGAATTAAAATACAAATCACAATGAGCAGCAACATCACAGTGCGTATCTCTTCCAATTAAAGCAACAGTAGCATAATGTTGCACAAATAACCAAATCTTTTTTGTTGTTGTTGTTGCTGTTGCTGTATTCAGAATAAAATAACACCTATCTCATAGCAACCTGAGTATTCTACATCTGTTTAATTCTAACAAATAATAACATTTATAAAATAATCTGAATAGTGCAAATATTGTAACCTGGCCAAAACAATAGAAAACACATTCCAACATTACAATGGCATAACATTTCTAACAATTACAACTAGCCATTAAGTACTGACCTCAGATTAATCTAAGTCAAGTTACTTTGTTTATTCAATAACCTGTAAGTAATTCAAAACAAGGAACATTCCTGGTTGTACTTTTAATGCAAATGTTTAGTGCAAATGTTGACGTTACTATCCATTCACAAAATGTCAACAGTAGATGTTTTACATTGAGAACTGCAGTCCAGAGTTAAAAAAAATAACCAGCTCCCAAGTATCTTGCTTTTACTTATTAGTCACTGTGTTGTTCTGCTTAACATTTATTATGTATTTTAAATTCAAAGAACGTTAAATTACCTTTCTAATTTCAATGTTTCCCAAGTTTGACTTCCTTCTTTTAGCACTTACTATATGCATTTATTTGATTTCAGTTCACACATTTTTTTGTGTACTCGAATATGTAATATGCTATTCGAATATTTTTAGTTTTATTTTCATGTAGTCATGTATTCGACTACACTGACCCATCCCTAATTAGGATTATTATAATTCAGTTTTAGCATTGGTGTTATCATATGGTAACAGCTCGGTTGCGGGTTTACTTGTGAAAAAATGAGTATCATTTGTACACATACATTTTCAAATCTTAATGGTATTTTCATTTTCTGACAAGCACACACATGTGTGCATGTTAAATGGCTGAAGTAACATATATTGAAAGGCTTTGCTTAGCCACTTTGAAAATAAAAGCCATCATGACAAAAAATATAGAAATAATATATATTGGGCCAGATGAAATTGCATCCGGGCCAGTAAAAACACAAGATCAGTGGCGCAAGGGGCCAGTAGTTAAAAATCTAAACGTAGAGCCCTGCAATGAAATGTTTCTGATTGAACAGGTTTAATTCAACTAGGCAATGTTTTGAATTCAGAAGACATTTTGACAGGAAGACCAGATGCATAACTGATGTAACATGAAAATACGAAGTAATGACTAGGGATACTTCAATAAAATATCATAATGTTGAAAAAGATATTACAAGAATACGCATAACAAAGCAGGAAGCGATGGAAAGTATTATGCTGTGTTTTAAACCCTACAGCCTGTTCAGTAACACTTGAAGGGACTATAAATATACAGTAGTATATTTTGTCTCGCTTCAGTATTTGGGGCATTGTTGAGGTTCAGGAGATGGAGCAATGATTCCTCCCCAGTTAAACTGTAAATCCTGGGGTGTCTTACATTTACAGGGGTGAACCTCATATTGCTCTTGAAGTGGTATTGTGGTAATAAGATTATAGGGATTTATTGATTTGATTTTAATGTTTTTATTTATTTATTGATGTATTTATTTTAAATTTGTTGGTCGTCCTGTGTTCACACTGTACTGTAAAGTAGCTTCAGTACGTTACTCTACCACATTGTAATACAGTATCAGTTATATAACCCTGCCTCTATCCCCTCCCATAGAAAGAGTAGTATTGCAGTACAATGTTCAGTTCAGCATTACTATGTAGATTCCAGGCATTAAATACTGTAAGTATAGCAGCAACATTTGATAAAGCAAAAGGGTTTTATTCCAGAAGGAATAAAAGAGGCTTAAGACGTAGGCCTTAGACCTCCTCATGGATTCTGAAGCTCCATTTCTTGAGAAGCTGCCCACTAAAACAAGCTCTAAACCGGTTTTCTTATGTACTAAAGTGTAGATACTATGTTTCTGAACAACTGCTGTTTGTTACTGTATCGTAAACATTTCACCAACCCTAGTTCATTTTATGTTAGCCTTTAGGCGTAATTTGGGGGATGACGTAGAGGGCTGTCTCCCGCTTTGCGCTGCTTTTTTCTTATCCGATATCCTTTTCTTTAGCCAGTCTTACCTTCCCTCCGTGGCATCCTGCCCGGTAGCGTCCGCTGATCTCTTCCGGGTGGAAGCTGATCCCAGTTCAGCCTCATTTAGTATTTCCAGCCAACCACACAATGCAGCGCTCACCTCGTCAATTATTAGGGCTTGGCCAGCGCTGCTCCACGTATGTTATTGGCTGCCCCTCCTGTCTATCTCTCTCTATTTCTACTTTAACCCAGCACTATTTCCACTTCCTTGTCTGTGTTTGTTTTTTGTTGTTCGCTCCTTTCATTGCAGGCCATTTCTCTGCTCAGCGCCCGTAAGATAGTATCATCTATTTTCCTACCTGCTCAGTCTGCGCCGTTCAAAGCACAGTGACATTCTCAACTCGGTCTGCGTTTTCATTAGAAAGACTGTTCCAACGTCACTGCTGTACTGCAACTCTTTCCCACCAGCGCCTCACAGACCATGGTTACCACGGCAATGCCTTAATCGAGTGACTACTGGGAGTGGTAAGTTGCCACGGCGACCAGGCAGCTTTAACAGGCAATGCGAGCCTGTGCCTTACTACTGCAATCTTCTGGTTCCTGCTGCTGCGCTTTTGCAACATGAGCTTCAACTCGCCGAATTGTGACATCTAAATACTGCAGGCTCCTCTTCTATACCTACGTTAACTTACTTATATCATCACTAACTGTTCTAAAGCAAATGTTTTCTACATAGATGAGGATTTTAATCGCATTAACCAAATATATGCTACCCCGCTTCACTGAAGCCAATAGTTTCAATTCCAATCACAACCTCTAGATGGCAGCTTAACACCACAAGCTCTACATAATTTAAGATGATTTGCTATTGCTGCGAATCTCGCACACTCCAAACTTTCTATCAGTTCCTGCAGTTCGTTGTCATTCCGAGGGATTCTCAGTACCCTCCCTCCTCAACCTCTTTTGCTACTTTATATTAACTTGAATTTTTCAAATCCAAACCCCTCCCCTTGAGGACCTCGTCATGAAGCCAAGCTTATCAGCTTTCTGAGATGTTAAGAATCCACTGTCACATTAATTTTCCAGCTTCCCTGCATCAGGCCATTCCTGCAACCTTCTTGTTCCTGGATTTGCACTTCCTCATTTGCCCCCAACTTCATCAAGGCACTTAATATAACTTTCAAAGTCCATTTCATTTAATTTGAGCTACCAGTCACATACGGAAACCTATGTGCTACGATTATCAACATTTCAGTCAAGCGTCCTCCTACCCCGCAATAGACAATACACTCTTAGACTGCTTCTGATCAAATCAATAGGTTTTGCAGCAGCCTCCGAGCAACGCATTCCCATCCTCTCAGGTTCTGCAGCGGCCTCAGATTTATGCATTCTTCATCTCTGCCCAAAGGCAGCCCCATCTCCGACATCATCTAAAAACACCTTAACTCTCAAATACCAGTTTCCACCACACTCAGCAGCTCTCTGCTCTCTACAGCAGGCCACTGCACACTACTGACAGCGTTCCATCGTTTACTCTTTCAGATCTCTGCCCGTTCAGCAGATCTTGCCTCTACTGTTAATATCTCCTCATTACAGCAAATCTCGGCTCCCTCTTCAGATCTGCTCACTATTGCAGCATGCAAAAGTTTCTTTAGTTTACTGTTTAAGTTTGCAACTGCTCTCCTCCAGAGCTTCCAACGCTCCAGCTTTCCTCCAATACCTGGATTTAAAAAAATATATATATAATATATACGGCGCACTTGACTCTCTTAGCAATTTAGTCATGTCTGCTCATCCTCTCAGATACTACAAGCTTTAATATATGGTATGAGACTGGAAATCTGTTTTGATTTATGAATTAAGGAGTTCCACTATTTGGAGAATGATTGGAGTTGTGAAACCCAAATCTCTGATTTATGAGTTCACCTTTTCCACTCCAAACAGACATGATGGTAGCAAACCGCTGATCAATCCCATGTTAACTAACACAGGATGGTCGGCATCTCATCTCTCTGCCTTCGTTTTTAGAAACAACTCGGCAGTCGATTTCATATATTTGTTCAGGTCCAGCTGCCACCTCAGCCCTCATCAAACTCGGCAACACCAACATCTGCCGTTCAACTAAATACAACACTCTCCAACCTTCTGCAATCTGCTCATCACTACATGGCCACACCCTTAGCCCCAGCGACCAAATCTTCATTTACCACTGGATGGAATACAATGGATAGACTTGGAGCGTTAAGCCATTTCAATCATGAGGTCTTGTGAACCATTCTGTGCACCCAGATACTGGACTTTGGCCAGCTGTAGTAATTTTACTACAGAATACTACACCTTGCAGTAAAAAAAAAAAAAAAAAGTTAACCATGCCCAGTGTTAAACATGGTGGAGGTTGTGTGATGGTCCGCAAGTTTCACAGCCCGGTCCCAGAAGCAGACCCCAACCCGCGGCAAGTTCCTTTCAATCAGCTGGTGTTCCACTAAACTCCACACTCTCCATCCTCCTCCAGTCGGCCTGCAGCTTCAGGGAGAATTGCCTTCGCCCTTTCCACTCGCTCTTCTTATTCTACTGCCTGGTCTTCCTTCACCATATTCTGTGCCCAGATTCGTATCTCTCTCACCACCTATAACCTTCAGCACCTCCTTGCCTTTATGTCAGACCTCAGGCAATCCCCCCCCCTCCCCTGCTCCCCTGCTCCTTTCAATCCCGGAGGTCCGCCTGAGAGTCTTGCATCCTCCTCTCCATCAAGACAACCAATCTCATCGGAATCTCCAGTTTCCCAGCCATCAGCCTGCGGCACTTTGACCTCACTCAAGTCCCTAGAAATAACTTCCTCTTATTCATCAGGACTTCAAAAACAGACAGTTACATCAAGATCCAGAAGTTCCGCAACCGGGTCCCAGGAGCAGACCCCAACCCTCGTCTCGTACCACCCTTCAGCAAGACAATATTCAACTGAATAACTCTCTCTCCGGCCGCCTTCAATCAGCACGTGGATTCATGGAGAACGCTCTCGCCCCATCTACCCGTTCCTCCTACTCGACTGCCTGGTCTTCATTTACTCACTTTTGCGAGCAAAAACGGATCTCTCATACCTCTTACAACCTACAGGACCTCCTCACCTTCATCACTCACCTCAGGCTGTCTCTACGTTTAGCCCCCTCCTCTATTTAGATGCTACCTAGCGGGCATTCAGTATCAATTTCGCCTTCAATCTATCTCCTCTCGTCCGTTCTAGAGATGGCAGATCTCTAGAGAGAACGCTCAGAGGCATGGAGAAAAGCCTGCTCCCCTCCTCTCCATCAAGTTAACCAATCTCTACAGACCTTCTCCTTTGTCTCATCACTGCTCTGCGGCAAGGATGCTTCAACCTATTCGACGACATCGTCATGGAAACCCTGTGCCTGACCGTCGCCTTTGGATTTCTCCGCTGTGCAGAATTCTCAACTCCATCAACTTCCAGCTTCCCAGCTCTAGGCCTCAAGCGCTCCGATCTCTCTCACATCCCCGGAAACCACTTTATCCTCCACATCAGATCTTCAGAAATGGTCCAATTAAGCCAAGGATTCCGTGTCTTCCGTCGGATCCCCTCTTCATCGACAGCTCCAGATCTATAGTTACGAGACACTTGTCACGGATCGGGCTTTCTTCAAAATATTTCTCCCCCCATTCATTCCGGATCGCAGCAGCTGCCTCCGTGGCCAGGGCAGGAATCAATCAACACTTGATTAAGTCTATGGGGTGCTGGACCTCTTCAGCTGTTGAACTTTATATTAGATCATCCTCTGCAGACATTGCCACAGCTCACCAAGCACTCGTTAGCTTGCCCGGAGTGGGGGGCGCCCTCTCCGCCAGGGCCACCAGAGGTTTCCTCCCTGCAGGGGGGGGGGGGTTTCCTCTCCACAGTGCGGACGGCTTATAGGCATAGGTTGTCTACTAACATCTCTTGTTTCTTCTCTTTTCTTCTAGCTTTTGTCTATGTGTGCGGCTCTGCGATCTCTTTTCTATCCCACGGTGCGGTTCTTGCGGGGAACTGGGGGTCCTCTTTTGGGGGGGAAGTGAGTCTATTCCTACCCGGCATGAGGGGACCCCCGACCACATCCTATTCTTCTGCTGCTTATGCGCTAAGCCTTCCAGGCCTCAACCTTGCTGTCCCATCTCCTCTCTTCCATTTCAGGTCCAGGACCATTTCAGCCCCCTCATGCAGTAGGCCGAGCCTCCACCTGCCGAGCGGGCCCCGAGACACTTTTCCTAAGCTCTCCACGCCGCCCAGCTGCCAGCTTAGCTGCCTGAGGATGCTGCACTGTTGCGAAGGATCTGTCCTTTTGTCCTGTTCATCCCCTTCCTGTCTCTTGCTCCACTAAATGCCCAGCAGCCAGAGGATGCTGCCTGACCCGTCGGGAGCGAGAGTCAGATTTGTTGTATGTTATGTGTCTAAACTTTGCTCTTTCTCTCTCACTTTTACGTAACCCAGCAGTTGGAGGATGCTGTCTGACCCGGCGGAAAGTGTTTATATCTAATCCTTTGCTCTTCTCGTGTCTCCCTCTCTACGTCGCCCTGCTATCAGTATCTAACCTCAATGATACTAAGCACCATTCCCAAACTCCATCCCTTAATCTCGCCATCCCTCTCAAACTCGTCTCACTCTTAAACTCTCAGATCTCTCGCCCCTCTCAGGCCTCCTAAGCAACTGGAGAAATCCTCTCATCTTGTCTCATTCTCAATATCTAACTCCCAATTTCGCCTCGTAGGCAACCAGTGAATGTATTTTAAAGGATTTTCTTTTCAAAGTGTTCATTTATTATTTTCGGGTTTAAGTTGCATAGTTTGTACAGTACATGTGTACGTACAGGTACAGTATTTGTGTCGAATCACATTATGAAGTGTAATGCCCAGCTTCAGCACCAACTCTGCCTTAATAAAAGCTTACAGTAGTTAAATTATGGTAGGGCCTTGAATACAATTAAAAAAATTAAAAAAAGTTTGTGGGCCAGTTGCTGTTTTGGTCCAAAGACTTGACTTCTCTCAGGACATACCATAGTAGCATAAATAGTGACAAGAACAAATGTACTGTTACTGTAGTACTTGACCCTGAATTCAAATAGACTGACTTAACCTTTTACATTCTGTTCTGGACACTAAAAAGCAAGAAGTATAATAGAATGGTTTGATTTGCTAGTGCTTTATGTGTATAGATGTAAAAGGTAAAGGGCTGGGTGGGGGGTGGATGAACTTGCCTTTACCCTGCAATGGCATGGGAAGAAGACACATGAGTCTGGTGTTCCTCCTCCTTATTGGTAGGCAGTCTCAAGTGGCTAGTCCAAGGATTGGATGGGGCCTGATCTGCTCATTGACTTTTTCTGACTGATTTCTGAATAAAGCATAATCTTTTCTAGTAACTATATACTGTATGTAAACATAAGCATATCCCAAACACTAGATTTCTAGTGACTATGGTACATTAGATTAGCACTACAAAACAGCCATTCGTTTGCATTATCTTTCTGGTGGTCTTAATTGACCACATTAAGCAGATGTATATCTTACAGGATGGCACAGTGATTAAATGCACTTAGTTGTGACATGGAGGCTAGATTGTTACATTACAGTGTCCATTATAAACATAGTTTAATATTCCTGAAATATATGTATGCAATAAGGCCTGACAGGGTGTCCGTATACTTTGAATATACAGACCCCTCGGGGCATTGTGCTTGGACAAATATCTGAATATACAAAAATCAGATGTTCATATTCGCTACAAATGACAAAAATATCTTACAGTTTCAAAAAATGGCAAATGAAAAAAATCTTTGTGTGATATGTGTAATATATATATATATATATATATATATATATATATATATATATATATATATGTAATATTGTCGTCAGGTGCAAGTGGTGTGGGAAACAAAGGGAATGTCCAGACAGTACTTCTCCCAGTAACAGTCTGTGTTTTATTATAAATAACAGAGTCCGCCCCTCTACCTGCAATGGTATTGGGGGGTACACGGCGAGCTTGCAAACCCAAAATAATAATAACTAGAGCTGCGAGCAACTTTACGGCTTCCAAGCAGTTATCGTAAAATTTAAGCGCATTGGTTATTACAGATGAAGCTTTATCATCACATCTGTGCTGTGTTAATTTTGGCACAAATATTGGAATTATTGGTTAGTAGCCAATTTAAATTTGATTTGGATGCACACAAAATTCTAAATAGTATGCAGTCATATACTTTGAAAATAATGCATATAAGAGGCTAACATTGTTCTAAATTCGAAATTGCTCTGTTTGAGTTTGTGTGTGTGTGTGCGTGTGGTGCCCTATTCTTAATTTTGCAATATAAAATAAAGTCTGCAGCATGTATTGGTTCTTGTATATTTTCATGCCACTATGCCACTTTAATGTGCATTTTTAAAGCAATAGAAAGTAATAATAGTGTAACGATTGGCTATCTGGGGTGCCTGGCTTCGTTGCCACATATTCAGAATTTGCGATTGTTGTTTTATCAGTTTAGTCTTAGTAATTATAACTATCACTGTAGTTATGAAATAAAAAAAAAAAAACATAGACGCCATATCAGTAAAACGAGTAGTGCATTTTTTTTTGTTGGCTTCTGTTCAGCTACGACAGCATTGTAAAAAAAAATGTGATTACAGAACATTTTTGTACAGCCCGAGAAGACGGTAATTTTTTTCAAATTCTTTGTGTGTATCAGTATTGCCTGCATGTCCACAAGGTTATAAGTAAACAAACAGCATTACGACTGAGAAGCTGGTAAGCTCGAATTATACTAAAATGTCTGTTTTTTTGGGGGATTCTCCATGAATAACTATGTGATCTTTACAATTACAACGCTATTTTATAGAGCAAGCGATTGTGAAGCGTTCTGTCTATACATTTGATTACCAAAAATAAATATTTAAATGAAAGATACAGCCCCAAAGTCGCCCCCCCCGTCCCTTCTCACATGCATCTTTTAAATGGATTACACACACGGTTTCGTTTCAACAGATTCAGGATTTGTGACTGTGTTTGACCACAGTTCAGTCGTAAAAATAATTATATAACAATTTTTAAGCAAACTATATTCATGTGACTTGTAAAGCTGATGTTTTATGCATTTAATTGTTTCGATTGTGTTAGTGAAAATGTTTTCTTAGTTTACAGTATGTGTCTGTATACTGTACTATGTGTACGTCTAAATATAATCCTTTCCACTGTAACACCAGCGAAAAATGGCTGCTTTAGGAATTTTTTTTCTTACCTTGCAGACTTGTCCATGTTAACAGCTGTCCCCAGTGGTGGGAATGTGTCATTTCAGGGTGAAAAATTGACAAAACTGGCATGTCACCCATATTGATTGGCTCATGGCGGTCATGTTTGTTGATGTAGGAACTTTTCCTGACTAATTTTTTTAGAGGACAGTACAAAGATAACGTATAACCAAGATTCACATCAATCGGCCAACGGGCTCATGAGGAGTTGTTGTTTAAGCGTTTCACGCAAAATCCAACATAGCTGCCACACCATGTGACCAATCCATTTTTCCTTAAGTAGAATCAATCGT
The DNA here is from genome assembly GCF_902713425.1 of Acipenser ruthenus. NCBI lineage: Eukaryota > Metazoa > Chordata > Actinopteri > Acipenseriformes > Acipenseridae > Acipenser > Acipenser ruthenus. The sequence goes on from NC_081200.1 coordinate 22,926,190, forward strand.
GGACATGAGCGCACCATGTACAAAATGTCAAATGTACTATTTACCGTTCACGAGAAGAAGACATTTGAATATTGTCCAAACTTTTCATTAAATCCAAGATGGCTGCCACACCATGTGACCAAAGGCCGCGATATTGACCACGGCACAACATCACATAGTCCTTAACATCCATGTCAAATTTCGTGTGTTTTGATGCAGCCGATAACAAGTTATACACATTTTTATAGCCAGTTGCGTATGTTGATGATGTCATGCAGCATGGACACCATGATTTTCACAGTAGCAACTTCCCTTGAACAAGCGTAACAGATGACCATACTGAGATGTTTTATTCCAATTTTTGTTTCAATCGGATAAGCGGTGATGTTTGAATTTTGATGATTTTATATTTTTATGGTAATTTTATGTCATTAATCAATGTAGTTGCCAAACACAGAACCAATCAGCTTCATATTAACAACAGTTAATCATGGACTATCCCTCAACATGTATAGCAATTTTCAGAACTCTGCAGTAAGCGGTTTCCGGTACATAGGCGTTTTAACAAATTCTGCAAAATCCAATATGGCTGCCAAACCATGTGACTTGCGCAAATTTGCTGAATATCACCGACTATCATCCATAGGCATCTACCAGTGTACTGAATTTCCTGAGTTTTTGAGCATGTTTTGGCAGAAAATAAATAAATAAATAAATAAATAAATAAATAAATAATAATCCTAACAAAAACAATAGGCTTCCCCAGCCTACGGCTTGGAAGCCTAACAAAAATAGACTGTTTCGTCCACCGTGCACGAAAGTGTGCATGCTCAGGTCCTGTGAATCATGGTGCCAGTGAACGTGGTGCTGTGCAGGGAAGTGCTCTGGTGACTGCTGGCTCTATGGCTACAGCTCCGGGGTGCTCACTGCTCCTCTGCAACACAACACACACACACACACACACACACACACACACACACACACACACATAACAAAACAATAACAAACAGTACAGGCTCCAGCCTTCTGTTCACACACGTCAGTGCAAGGCACCGTATTGACGTAACTGCTTCCCCTTTGTACCCACAAACTCCTCCATGCAAACAACCCGTTGCCATGGTTTCTCCAATAGAGGGCCGTCCCGCAGCTGATTGCAATGGAGTCTTTCCGGAGACTACGCGCTTCCCCTAAAATGGTCACCTTCCGGTTTCCGCCTACCTTCAAGGCAGTCCATCTAGGAGGCAGCATACCACTATCCTTACACAGCGCCCTTTCTGGTCGGGAGGGAGATATACAACATTAATCCTTTCTCTCTTTATCACAGATATATATAAAATGCAGGATCAACACAACAGCTTTTGAGCCTCTATTTAAAAGTTATGCGCACGCACACATACTGATCTCTATGGAAAGCCATCTGGGACAAAAATGCATTGTGCTGCTTTAGAGTGAGCCAGAATCTCATGGGAAAGAAAAAAAGCAAGCTCGTCATTCTGAAATGCCTCGCTTTAAACAGTGGCCAACTTGCTGAAAATGTTGTGTAGTGATTTTTATATAGACTATATATTATATATATTATATATATATATTTTGTTGCTGCGTTCTGTTATGTGGAATGTAATAAATGAGAACCAAAACGATTCGTTTTTTTCCCCTTCACTTTGCAGTGCCATTTCCATGTTTGTTTAATTTCAAGTGTTTAAAGTCAAATTTCAGTTTTTGTTTGATCATGTTATTACTTTCTGAAAACATGTCTATGGCCACTGTTTACTGTGAAGAAACGGCAATGGCAAGGAATGAAAAGAAAGAAAAGCAAATGAGTTGTCAACTTTATGTACTATTTATTTCAGAAATAAACAAAACAACGTTTAACTTGAACTGTTATTTGGCATCCTTTGGTTTGTAGTTAATTCACTAGGGTAAAGTCAGTTACTCCTGGGATATTTTTCTATTTCATCCTGTTACATATTGTAAGGTCTTGCTGTAAAATAAAGGCACACACACAGGGGCCACGGCCATGGCCCCTGCCCCTGTTGTTATGCTGTCTCTGCCTGTGTTCAGAGCACTATAATGGCTTTTATTACTTTTTGAAAAACAAAATTATGAGCAAATATCCGAAGATCTAAATCCAGTGTTCATCCCAGCACTAAAAACAATAGGTACTAATTGTCTTGGAATCCTTCAATAACTTACATTAAAATTGTTTTACAGTACAAAAAAACTATCTCAGTACATTTGTACTGTACTTTGTCCAGCTCTGTAGCTGTGTTCCCCCTTTAAATGTTTTTTAAAGTCCAGCTGTTAAAAAGACAGCATTCTTCTCTGAATTTAAAAGGCAAAGGTTGAATTATTATTATTATTTATTAGCTGACGCCCTTATCCAGGGCGACTTACAATTGATACAAGATATCACATTATTTTTAAATACAATTACATTATTTTTTTTAATTTTTTTTTTTTACACATTATTTTTACATACAATTGCCCATTTATACAGTTGGGTTTTTACTGGAGCAATCTAGGTAAAGTACCTTGCTCAAGGGTACAGCAGCAGTGTCCCCACTGGGGATTCAACCCATGACCCTCCAGTCAAGAGTCCAGAGCCCTAACCACTACTCCACACTGCTGCCTGTGCCAGAGTTAAACGTGGTCATGGTCTTTACTACCAGCAAAGCAATCTAGTGTGTGAGGGGGTGTGGTGCTGTGAAAGGGTCCACTGTAAAACTGCCTGGTGGATACTAATAGGTCCCACTGCACCACGCATGTCAAAGAACAACAGCGACCCTTAACTTCAGTGCACCCCTACATAATAACAATCCTCTGTACTGTAGAACCTAAAGACCAGACATTCACTGTTTATATTAGCAGGGCAGAGGACTTTAATACATTGAAAGGGTTCATTAAATGTATATTCTCCAAAAATAACAAACATTGAGGCTGTTTCAAATGCCACCTTGTGGACAAAATGTAGAAAAAACTAGCACAATATATATATATTTTTTTGCAGTTAATAGGATGGAACTGTGGACTATAGTACTCAGAATTTAGAATTGTATCCAGAAAATGTGAACACATGAATGTTTGGCAACTGGGCATTCAAATAATGTCTAGAGTGTTTAAAATAAATAATAAAAAGAAATAATTTAAAAGCTTCTGTCAGAATAATACCATCTTACAAGTTAGACTAGTAGACACTTGCAGTGTTTCACTAGCAGCAACATTTGTTTTATATATTTTTTTGTTGCAGTGCGCAGCAACTTTTCACACTGCAGCTTCACAAACTACAGAGCTACCTGTGTGTGATGACACAAAGCCAAATGCACAGAGGCCCCCTTGTGGTGAGCGTTTTTTTTGCAGCATGTGTTATTGGAGGTGCCAGTATGTTCAGTGTAATTGTTGAGATAAACAGTCCAATCTGTGGTCTTGCCCATCATGATCCAAATGACTTGCATTTGGGGGATGAAGCTTTCACAACTACATAATGCTGGTTATCACAGATTATCTGTCAGGGATTCATTTTACTTGTTGTGTTTCTAGATTTTGTCCAGCCCTTGTATACAGGGCAGTAGATTACTTACACAAACTCATCCTCTTCAATTGTGTTTAACTCCAGAATAAAATATAACTCCTAGGAACCTTAGCTGTCGTCAACTCCAGCCCTGTCAGCTTCTCCTAGTATTTACACCACAAACTGGCTCATCTTTTATTCTAATTGTGACCTCATTTAAATAATGGGTACAGATCACACAGCTCTGTCAGCAGGGGACTGCTTTTGATGTGTCAGTTTTACAAGGAAAGGCCTCATTCACGCTGTGGTAAGCTTAAATGTATATAGCTACTGTGTACACGATGAGATGAATTTTGTGAGCCTTGTTAAAAGTGCCTGTTTTAATAAGCTTTTACTTAAATAACACCACTGGAGGTCTCATTTTAAAATGTGATGTGATGGATGTAAGATTACAGGGAATGCATTCTCTTGTCCTGCAGTTGGGGGAATTCTGATTGTAATTGTTGTGTCTAGAACTGCTTTTCACTGAACACATCTGCAAGGGCCACTTGACTTGGTGGTGGAGTGTGAAGAGTTTAATTAACGTCAATGAATATTAAGTGGAACTGACTTTTCTCATGCTGCAATGATGCTGAAATGCCTCCAGGGTTGCCACATCCAGGAAGTCTACCTGTGATAACCAAACTACAGTAATTGTTTATTGGAGGTGAAAGAAAGAAAAAAGATACAGTACCAGGAGTCGACAGCTGCTGAAAGATTAAAACACAGTGCTGTATTACAAAAGACTACAATGCCTAATGCTTAAACAAAGCAGATAACCTTCAATGCAATTCCAATATTGTATTTTGAGTTATATTTTGGAAGCAAAATGTCTATTGTACATAGTTTAAGAATGCTTTTGCCTTTCAAGCATATTCAAAAATCTATATTTCTCTAATTAGGGTAGATACCTGTTTTAATTTTTCTTAGAATGTGCAATAGTAATAAAGCAAAACTGAATGTCAAATTAAACATGACTGTAAGGCACTATGCTACTACTGTAAATATACCAGGGAAAACGACAGTGTCCATTAGTTATGGGAATAGAACAGAAACGGGTAATCTTTTTAGGCAGTGGAAGAAAATAACCTTTACAAACCTTTTGAGTATGATTATTTTTCTGTGACTAGCAAACCGTCAGTAAAGCAATTTTATAAAATAAATCTTTAAATAAATTGCACCTATACAAAAAAAATGGTAAAAGTATAGCAAAGGTGGGAAATCCTAGCACAGTAAAACACATGGTAAATGCTGAGAAACCATACTAAGTGGATAGTAGATTACAAGGTGTAAAAACTGTGAAATAGGTAAGAAGTCTACTGTTTAGGTAAATTAATTAAAAAAACTTCACAGTAGCGGATCCTTTTGTGAATGATAGAACATGTAGTGGAATGAGATACCAAGGTGCTGAAACACAGTGGAGGTAATGGTGAGGTAGATTGAAGTGCTAACCCCAGCACAAGACTGCACTATGAAAACAGCGCTGAGGTTAATACTAGTGCTCCATTGTACATGTGTTCATATTTTACAGCTCTGGAGTCGGAAAAAACGACTGGCCATTAACTAAAGCTCATTTCTGTGAAACAGTGCACATCAGATTGGTGTTGCAATCTCTTGGGAGCACAGATCGAATATTCATCCCAAATGCAGTGTGGAATCAACTTTAATAAGGACCAGTGATGCTTGCATGTACTGTAACCCTACTGTGTATGTGTATTTTATTTCCCATGTAAACAACAACGTTATTCTCCCTTCTAGAGCCTGGAGATTCTACCTGCTGCAATTAAGATAAAAAGATCTGTGGATGCCTGCCCAGAATCCAGAGAGCGTGGCAGAAAATTCAGACCGTGTCATCAAATCTTCAACGTGTGCAATGCCCTCTTTTCCTAATGATGGAGGTAAGTGCTGAAGCAGACATTTTGAATTAGCATGGAAGTGGTATTGTAGCTTTTCAGTAGATCATACACCGTATACATATCTATCTATCTATCTATCTGTCTATCTATCTATCTATCTATCTATCTATCTATCTATAAAGAAAAAGGTAATGTAGGTACACAAAAATGTGAATAATTGATTACATCAAGATGTGATATCAGGACGTTTCAGACTACAAGTCCTTCTTCAGCTGGATGGAAAAAGCAGTGCTGTAAACAAGCAGCTGTTAAAACCAAGTTGCCTTTCAAAAGAAAAGCTGTGGAGGATGATGACATGATGACTGCAATGTTAATTCCAAGAGGTTCCAAAGTACCTCATTTGAAAATGGATTTGCGTTCTTTTTGTTTCCTGGCTGCATATATATATGTACTGCTGTGCAAGTTTTAAACATGTTGCATTTTTCTACTCTGATGCATTTACTCAAATCCTCCACTAGTGTTTTCTACTATTATAATAACCTTGACTTAAGATGTGGTATCCGAAGCATAATCAATAAGTAGAGGGAAACATCATCTGTCATTGGCAAGCCCAGGACTGGAAGACCCCAAAAGCTAACAAAGTCTAACAAGGATGAGCAATACTTGAAGTTAATATCCTTAAGGAATAGAAAGAAGATAAACGTTGAATTGACAACAGAACTGGCAGAAGGCACAGGTGTCGTTGTCCATCAAATCAACAGTACAATAACTGGCATAGGCAAAACTAGATCGCAACAAATATTATTTTGTGATTTCATTTTTTTCAGAAGATCACGGGACACTCCCCCTGCAGTCTGAATCCCCATATCAAAGCAGCAGCAAAAGAAAAGTGAGACAGAAAAAGAAGAAGAAGAAAGGGACTATCTCTGCAAATGTGGCTGGAACAAAATATGAAATAGGTAAGCAGTAATTCATCTTAACCAGTTGTTTAAGGTTGCTATATTTGACTCTAAAGTAAATGTACCTAACAAAATAGTTCCATGACATTCCTCTATTCATTTTATAGGTCTCAGATGTGCAGTTTTGAAAGAACCACATGCTATAACAAACATGTATTTTAATTTCAAAACATGGTATTTGGTACTACACTTGGCTAAAGAAACCTCTGTTTACCAGCCATGCGTTTAGACCGTCTTGTACTTCCTGCGTCATTTCATTTGGAGAATGAAATTGTCCTCTCCCCTTCACTGGCTTCTTTCCTGTCAATAACCAATCAACTGCTTCTCCTATTGATAACCCAACAATAAGGCATATTAACTGAGAGCTTCTGTTAACCTAAAGTAGTACCAGCTATCATGTTTTAAATTAAAACACATGTGTGCTATAACATGAGTTTCTTTTTAAACTGCACATCTGAGACCTGTGTAGCTAATGGAAATGAAAAATGGCTCAGATTAATGGAATTATTTTATTAGCTACAATTGCTTTAAGCCCAAGTTTGCAATGACTTTGCAGTCATATATAGCCAAAGTTTACAGCTTTCTGATATATAGTGGCGGTCACAAAAAGATTTCACCAACTGGAATCATAGTATAAGTTTCTGCTGTTTTAAAATTGCAATAAAATGAGTGCAATTAATATAAAAATAAAGCACTGGTATATATTACTGAGTACAGAAACTAGGAACCAGTTAAAATCAAGTGAATCGTCTGCAAATAAGCTGTACATTTTGTTACTGCACTAAGAATAGCGGAGAACTTTGTATACAAAACACTAAAATCAACATAGGTTTTTTATTTGGTCATATTTCCTTTAAATACCAATAAAAAATCGTACTTGTTTAGTTTTTTAATTGAAATACTCCCATGTCTAAATACTACTATATGGAGAAAATATTGGCTGTATATTTTTGCCAGACGAGTCGAGTCTGTGTCCGAGTCCTGAGTGTCGAGTCCTTGACTTCGAGCCTCGAGTTCGAGTCCGAGTCCGAGTCCTTGAAACAAACTCAAATATATTTTCATTAAACTACTGGTAGTAGTGGGGGAACAGTTTGCCTAACGGATGTTGTCTGATATCCCTCAGGAAAAATGCACAAATAATACAAAACTAATTTTTTAAAAAAATGATTTTGATGTATTTTTTCTAGCTAGATTATTCTATTTTATTATTATTTATTTCTTAGCAGACACCCTTATCCAGGGCGACTTACAATTGTTACAAGATATCACATTATACATTATTTCACATTATACAGATATCACATTATTTTTACATACAATTACCCATTTATACAGTTGGGTTTTTACTGGAGCAATCTAGGTAAAGTACCTTGCTCAAGGGTACAACAGCAGTGTCCCCCACTGGGGATTGAACCTACAACCCTCCGGTCAAGAGTCCAGAGCCCTAACCACTACTCCACACTGCATGCCTTTTTCAACTATAGTCACTATAGTCTTTTCTTTTGGAATTGGAATTGGAATACTGTTTGAATTTACCTGAAGTTTATAGGTAAGCTTCAAGTTCAAGTCTGTGGCTTTTCACTTTGATAGAAGCTGTGATCTGGACTACAGGGCTGGTGTAGTGTTAGAAAGTGGTACATTACAGAATGTGGTACACATACCAAAACTTGACATGTGTAATGTCAGAAATGGTACACTGTCAGATTGCAAGTGGTAGGCTGTCAGATTTTGGTACAGGTGCAATCAATTACGATCTGATGAGTGTTTTTCTATTGTCAAAAAGAGGTACATTACCATTAATTATACATTATTTTTTTGCAAACTTAAACTGGAAACAGACAATCAATTTCTCTAAAATAAAAATAAAAAATTTACGAGAAGTCCACCGCAAAGTTGCACCAATTTTTTTTTTTTTTTACAAGACCCAATGTATTGCATATGATAAATATTCACAGACTATTTTCATAATGGTGGGAAAATATGGTAAATTACATTAAAAACGATGTAAAGGACTGGAAAATATGATAAATTCAATTTAAAAAGATGTAAAACATGAAAACAGCAAAACGTACCGGATTTGAATGGGCACTTCCCTGCTTTCTTAGTGGAAGTTGTTTAGGCGAGCAAGCACAGTGCGCTGAGTACCACTTTTTAACGTGTACCTGAAAACAACACTACACCGGTAAGAAATTAAAGCTACTTTCACCTCTGACTATAGCATCTACTTTGGCTTCAATTCAGGTAAAATCTGCCAATCTGATTTAGACATTGCCGGAACTGTATATATTGTAGCATTTTCGGGTTCTTCTGGGACAGAAATGAGACTGCAACCGTGAGTAGATGAAGGCTCAAGCCGTTTATTGTTGTACAGCAATTAATTTAATAAAATAAAATCATAAAGTAGGGGAAGGGAACTGGGGGTCGAAAATAAAAATAAATGATTATAGTAGTTTTTCCTTTACTCGACCCTTTCCCGCTTTATCTGTCTATCTCCCCGAAACACAACCTTCTCTCACACTCTTGTCTCCCCTAATCTCTCAGTCTTTTCTACGCACCCCATTATATCCCCTCTCTCCCTCCGCTCCTTACTTAGACCCCCGCCCCCACGGCTTCCACACCAAACCTGCACCCCAGTTCCCCTGCACACACATCCACACACAACATGCAACCCCTGCATGCATACACACCCAATGCAACCCCCTGCATGCACACACACCCAACATGCAACCCCTGCACACATACACACACAATGCAACCCCCTGCATGCACACACACACAACATGCAACCCCTGCACGCACAAACACAACATGCAACCCCTGCACACACACACCACCATGCAACCCCTTGCACGCACACACCCCCCCTAAACTATCCTGATTCTCTCCCCTCCCCCAGGATTGCTACAATATACTGTGTTCTTAAATAGTAAATTAAGTATTATTTGTATTATTTGTTTTGCAAAACAGAAACATTTTGTTTCACTTTCATTGCATTTCCAGTTGTATTAAGTCTGTAATACAATGATGCAGTTACGAGATTGTGCTTCAGTTCATTTGAGTTTGAGTTTTTATCTTTTCTCTTTTACACAAAAACACTATGTTTATGTATTTCCCCTTTGTGTAGGTTCATAATGAATTCATGAAGTTCACACAGACAGATTTCTAGGTTGAAGCTGCACAGCGTAATTATTAATGTATTTTTCTGGCATCCATAATAAATTATTTTCATTTTGGTAAATGAAGTGGTATTAAGTTATTCTGTCGTTCGTTTTTTTTTGCTATCAATCAGTCCTTCTGTCATGTCAGTCAGATATATCTGCCTGTTTGATAGTAGGCAATTTTTGTGCCTAGTTTAACACTGAATTTGCCAGGTGAATTAATTGATGTTGCGTGTGCTGGGAACGAGTGGCGATTAGAAGTAAAGCACAGAATATTTAATCACACAGCGACTTTTTGACATGAATTAAGAAGCTCTAAAGTATGATTATTATTTTTCATTCATTTTTGTTTTCAGTAAACTCAAAATTATTAAGGTGACCAATGTTTTATTGTTTTCAGTGCAAACAAAAACATTATATTCCTGAGATTCTTTGAGTTCAGCAAAATAAAATTAAATATTTGTCAAGCATGCAGTTTTAGAAATGTATTTCTACAGTGCTTTAAAAACTTAGAACACGGTTTAAAGTAGTAAAGAGAAAGGCTTGTTAAAAGCCAAATAATTACTTACTTGTTTACCATGCTGACATTATTTATTCCTTATAAAACTTAATGCAAAAGAGAAAAAAAAACTTGGTCTGCGATGGTTGCAGCTGGTTGTGTGGGGGGTGTTTATGCTACAACCAGTTGGATTTTTTTTTGGGGGGGAGGTGTTTATGCTACAACCTAACTCGCTTCCAATTTCTTATTCTTATTATGATTGGCTGCAAAGAAAAACAGGGCTAACCAGTGATTGGATAATGTGTTGTTCAGTGGGTTTTTATTGTGCACAGTTTCCTAGTAGCTGTAATATTACTTGTGTAATAGAAAATAAAAAAGGACTCGTCGTTAATATCTCAGTCACGGAGCCCAAACGTTTGAGTCCGAGTCTGAGTCCGAGTCACATAAGGTCGAGTCCGAGTCTTTTGCGGCTGTGACACGAGTCTGAGTCTGAGTCACGAAAAATGCAACTCAAGTCCGAGTCCCGGACTCAAGTCCTGCAAGTCTGATTATTGCACATACAGTGTTCACTGAATTGATTCTTACATGTAAGTTGTGCATACAATACTACACTACACTGTGTGGCAAAAAAAGACCAAATCCAATAAATGCACAGTACAGATACTGTATTTAAAACTAAATACCAAACAAAATGTAATCAAATAAAATGTTAATCAGTTGTAAAAAACAAAGGCATAAGGAAAATGTAATTTAAATTACACTATTAATGTAAGCTCTTTGGATAGCTTACCATCCTGGGTCCTTTTGAAATGAAAGGCCATGTACTGTCAGATTGTAGCCTATACAAAACAGTTTATAGTCCCAATCTCAATCTTAAAGGTTCCACCTGTTTTAAATTTTAAATTGAACATTGCAAAGTGGATTAACAAACCGGAGATGAGTGTTTTACTCATGTGTTTCACTAATGAAGGAAACATACACATATGGATTATTCATTTTAAAATATTTAGAAGCAACATGAGTACAGCACCCTTTCAATGGCGTCCTATGGGGAACGGAATCACTTCTTGTCATGCACCACAAAAAAAGCCTGTGTTTAATGGGACCAAGTCACTCTTAATGGTCGAACACACCGGCTTTGTTTCCTTCCCATTGACAAAAGCTAGAAATAGGAAGAACAAGTACTGAAAAGGGTATTGAAATGTTAGAAACAGATATTCATGTACTGCTTCCAAATTGCATCTTGAAACATGTTTGTGATGTGTGTTCAATATTACATCTATACAATGAATACCCAAACACAAAAGATAATATCTAGAGATAATTGGTTTTGTGAAATTCAGTATTATTATTTTCTGTTCCAATTACATCTTGACTGTATAAAAAAGACCTACACTCAGGCCCAATTAGGATGTGCTATAACAAGTTTAATAAAATAAGTTAAATAAATAGCATCGCTGGATTATGATTTCACTGCCATCTGCACATTCAGCATTCACTATAAATACATTCAGTGGGATATTTCTTTGGTGCTAAATTTGATGCATGTTTATACTAAAAGTCATTGGAGAGCGGAATGAGTCTTTTGGCTTATCGTTTCAAAGTGGATCATGTCTGCTTCAAAAATATTAATAGCTAGGCTCATCTTCTAGGAATGTTGAGGTTACATCACACTCATTGAATAATGAATAGCACTTTTAAAAGGATCACAAGTACATTGATTATCTAGCATTTATTGGAATAGGATTTTGAATAGGCATTACAGTACAGTACAGAGTGCTTATAAAGCTACTTTGAAAGTCTCTGTAAAAATGCAAATTTTGTGATTTAAATACCTCAGACAGAAGCCTTAATTTCAAGACAAATGGTGCAGCAGTGACAGGTATATGCTGGTCACAACTGGTGGTTTACTGGTTTTTAGCCAGTTGTGCGGGATCAAAAGGTTTAGTGCTGGTTTAGATGCTGGTCCAAGAAAAGCACATCAATTCTGGGATTTTATATCAAAGCTGGGTGCCTGGTAAGAGGGCACTTCACACCTCTCTGGGCATTAGCAGTTGCTGGGATTTTCAGAAGGGAAGTCCTAGAGTCATGTTTCCCTCTCATTTGGTGCCTCCACCATGTTTCCTTGATCTCCAGTGAATGGGGAAACAGCAAGTTGCCAACTGTCATTATAACCAACCTTTGGGTGAACATTTAAACAGTAAACGAGCACTACATGTGTGTATTTCTTGTGAATCACACGCTGCTACATCTTGTATATTAGCAATACAAAGACTGGGCCAGGTTACAAGGTCGTAGGTACTGAAAAGGTTACGTTAAGTGTTATGCCTGTCTGTTACTCACTTTCCTACATACTATTATACATTATTTGTACTAGAATTGTTGTTTAGCCTAATTTCTGAACTTATGTGAGTGCAGGTCTGTTTATTACAACTTGAGCAATATAATTCTTAAGTTTCCAAAGTTATATCAACCACAGTCGAAATTTTTGGCAACTCCTGTTTATTTTTTATCCATTCATGTTACTGGCGTATTTTATAACCTGCACATGTATACACACTTAATAATTAGGGGTATTAGGTCAAATGTGTCTGTGCTTGTTTTTCTTGTGTGCAGTTCGTGTAGTTATAGATGAGCTGGTGCTTATGAAAACCCGAGATGAAGATGACACAGCTAATCTCATCTGGAACGACTCTGCGGTACAGCATGAGAAAATCGCTGAGCTCAGGAACTATCAGGTACATTACATGCGTTTCTATTTGTATTCCCTCCTGCATTAATTGCAGTATATTTCATTTAGACTAGGCTGTCACACCATCTGTTTAAGGACATTTGTTGAGCATTAAGTTTGGGGTTTATCAAAATCTTTTTTTTCTAAACAAAGTACAATACAGTTTGCTTTTATATAGCGCTCTTCATGCACAGCATCCCAGGGTGCTTTACAATAAAAATAAAAGAAAGCCATTGCCCAATCAATCCAGCTAAAGAGTTCCAGAAAAACAGTTGCAATGATCATTTGTTTATTGTTATTTATAAGAATTAAAAAAAGAATTAAGAAAAAAGGCAGGTCACAGCAGATCAAAATCATTACCAGTATTAAAATACATAATGTATGAGGAATGTATATGTGACAGGACAGCTGAATGGTGACCTGCCCAGACTAGGAAGCTGACACAGAGGCAGGTACTTGCGTATTTATTTAAACAAAAATAAACAAAACACTTTCACAAAAACCACTGTTCACAGAGCAAAATAGAAGAGTAAACAAAAACAGATCTCGAACACAAATAATACTGACACTGAAACAAGCACCGTGCTTCCTATATATTTAGCAATTGTTTTACTTTTGTTCTCTTTCACTTTCTTTCTCCCATCTCTCTCTTGCTCCTATTCCTTGTTCCTGAACACCCACACCGATCAGCAAATACTGCAGGTTTTTATACATGTGACCATCCCCAGATTAACCACCTGGAGATGGTCACATTCTGCACGGGTTTTTAATATCTGCGTGGTCGACAGCAACTCTTAATTAATTCGCTGCCGACCATGCATTCTCATGAGATGTCTGACAAGATGAGCTGCTACCATCGCCTCTGCCAGACCACACCCAAACCAAATAATAATACATTTAAATACAACACCCGTTTAAATAAATCCCACACAATACATTTAAAGCACAATACACCACACAGTGATTGTCCTGCCCCCTTTTCCCCGTGTTTATAACTAAACACTAATACAAATCCCTGTTCTTAAATAATCCCTTTAAATACACCCGACAATAATACATTTAAACAGCAACTAATTAAGTGCAGGGCTTCCTCTGCCCTGCTACATTAAACTATGTGTAAAAATGCATTCATGGCTTAAAAACACTTCAACAAAAAATAATACTAAAAGAAGCTAAGTCAAGTAGACATACATTTCGGCTAGCAGCAGTGTACTTTACACACAGGTTTAACCTATGAATAGAAATAATGAAACCAGAATGAAGTGACTTTAAATTTCAGCCTTCGTTCCAAAAGCAGCAAGTTATCCAAGAAAAAATAAATAAATCTACCACACACTGTAATAATGTACAGAACTGGCAATATCAATTGCCATGTCCCACTTAAGTTTGGCCCTGTACATGTATGAACAGTAGTTTTCTGACCTTCTTTTACCTGCTCTACTGACCGTCAGTGCATTTGAAGTTGCAGGTTCTGTTAAGCTCTCTGGTTGGGTGCAGCTTGTGCGTGTAAAGCAAGGAAGCATATTTCATCTGCGCCCACCCACATTTGTATGTGATTGTTACTACATGAAAATGAAGGGATAGCAATGAAAATGACTCTGCAATCAGTTTGACCTAGTAATTAAAAAAATAAAACGCAATCAGTGTCAGGGATTAGAAGCACAAGTTTGTTTTCTCTTTTGATTCACTTTTTGAGACCCCAGATTCCTTTAGTCGCAGACTGCGTTGTGACATGTGTCTCGAGTCGAACCTACTTCTCATAGTTTATTATGAACTGCTATCTAAAACAGTGTTAAGGACATTTTGTTTATGTTCAGACAGGTGAGAAACAGTCAAGGTGGTTTATTTTTCTTTTAAAACTTGTATTATTTCCCTGTAAGGCCCTCATTGTGTCAACAGGGAAATTAAATGGCACTCCTTTTCACTGTAAGAAGTGTGTGTTTTTGCTGGTTGCAGTAATGGGTAGTTAAGTCCCAGCTGTTTCTAAAATAATCCTTTACTTTGAAAGCCAGACCCCATTGCGGACCTTAGGGACAGCTAATATATATAATCAACTGTGAAACTCATGCATGTATGCCACATTTGGATTCTGTCCATTTTTATCTAGAAAAACATTGTCAGCCCGAATATAGCTCCTCCTAGCTGTCAGTTTGAGGTCACTTCAGCTGGCAGATCACTTGTCAGCCACACTGTGTAAAACAAAAGGGAAAAACTGAAAATAACAGCTAGAGACATTGAATTTTCCGTATATTACTTGCACATTTCAACTCCCTCTAAGCTTTGTCCTTTGAGTTATTAATAACAAGTGACTAGTGAATTAAGTGACTGTTCTGCAGAGTAGTCTGAATCCCCAAGCAAAGATTCTGTCTTACGTGGATTGTGAAGCAACTCATGGTTTTATATTCTTTAGTGCAACAGTAATTCATTTTTCTGTTCAGTCACCTATGTAAGTGTGTTTCTCTGGGTGATTTATGTGCATCCCAAAATAGATGAACATTATTGATGCCTACTTAGACAACTCATACCCAGGCCATTGTTCACGGAGGCCCTGTGGAGTTGCCTCCTCAAACACCAGACTTGATGGCCACCTGAGTATGCCAACAGCACACACGACATTCAGGACCTAGCTAACTGGCAGCAAAGAATTACCATCTGCCAGGTCATTAATCATGTGGTGCATTCGTTCTCAATTACCCCTGTACATTTTGTTTATTTTGTTTGAGGAACATGCCTTCTGTGGGACACACATGCTGGGTTTATCCATGCTTTCCTCTGCAGGATTTGCTGTCAAACTGCTTTCCGCAATAGCCTAATTATAGACCTGTTTTGCTTCATTTTCTCGAAGAAACAAATAATTCCACAGCAATTCACTCATCTATCACGGTGTAAAATTGTAGTAGCTGTGATGCAGAACCAATTACAATACACCCATGATGCTGAAATTGATCTTTTTTTTTATTAAAAAGATGTGGTAAACTAAATGAGGGTTAAGGAACGTCTTCTGTTCACCTTTTATTTTGAGCTCCTAATTTGCCCGGCATTTGAATAAAAGGGGCACAAAAACATTTAATTTCCCTTAATAAAAACCTTTCAGCAGGGTAAGTGAAGCAATATTCATATCTTTTCTTGTAATACAGAGAATTAACCATTTTCCGGGAATGGGAGAAATCTGCCGTAAAGACTGCCTAGCAAGAAACATGGCCAAGTAAGTATTTTTTTAAACTTAATACAAAACGTATGCTATAAACCTTCACGGGTTTAAATTATTATTGAACACATGTGAGCATTCCTCAATTCGTCCAGGGTTGATATTAGCAGTAAAGTCTGTTCTCCAGAATGGCCCTTACATAGAGGCATCAGAAAACTATTAGATGTATTATAAAAAAGCAAGAAGACATGATATTCTAACATTTCCCATTACAAAACAAAGACATGTACAAAGAAAGCATGTGTTTCTGGGTAGGACAACAGGACGATTAATCGATCAATAAATGTTTAATTGAGGCTCACAAAATAAAAACAATGCCGATCAAAAATAACAAAAAAACCTGCTAAATACCAGTAATGCTTGTATACATAAGATAACAAGTACTAATCATCTACTATCAACACCAGTACTGCCGTCTTTCCATTGTGACTGAAACTGACAGTAAAGTCAGTCATATAACCTATAGATTACATTTCTTCACACAGCTTTTTAAAATGAAAGTATGCAGTACATACCATAAATCATGCACTTATATTGGGCAGAGTTTGTGTGTTTTTATATTGTGTTTATGTACCTATGCTTTGGTGTCCATTCTTGTATCTGCAGAATGATAAAGAGCCAGTCACAAGAATATGGCTTCATTCCCAAAACATGGATCTTTCCTGCCGAGTACACCCAGTTCCAGAACTACGTGAAGGAACTGCGAAAGAAACGCAAGCAGAAGACATTTATTGTGAAGCCAGCCAACGGAGCAATGGGTCATGGGTAGGTCAGACAAAAAAAACAACTATTAAACATCTGCTCCTGGCTGTGTCACGTGCAGTGAATCATTGCTAAATCTTAAACATGAAGGATGTATGACATTGCTTTTGGTGAGACACTATGGAACCGTGGTTTACTGAATGGATGCAGTGGACCCAATCAAAATACCCACTATTGCCTTTAAGCCTAAAGAAATTACAACACATTGTTATATTATGGCTGTTGACAGATTAGAAAAATAATATACCAAGATTAAAATATATGACAGCCATAATGTTGATTTTAAAATGAAAATTACACTAAAAAGTATCTGTAATCTTAATAACTATGAATGAACAGAGAATCCATTTGAGGTCAATATGTAATAGGTTTAGTATTGGATTTCGTGGGAGTGATATTTAAATATCTTCAGATGGGATTTACAAATCCCCTGTGATAGTTATTACCTTCTAAAACAGTTGTCTTGAGCATATTTTAAATACTCAGTTCCAAGTATTAGGTTTCATGCTCATAAGTAATTTATGTTCAATTAGAAAAACAGTTGAAGCTTACAAGTTATTGTAAGCTTCAAATGCTATTATTGGAGGATAGTTAAGAAGTGTGGGGCATGGAGACAGCAACTCAGACAGAGCCACTTTAAAAAGGTAAACCTGGGATTTGGTTACCTGATCACAGTACATTTGAAGGATAATTATGTCTCATCAATCATCTTTGGTAATTTACTGCTAGTTCAACCAGTTCTTTTAAAGGTACCGCTGCCTTAGAGCACCACACATTTTTTTCCTGCTTTAAAATGTCGAAGTAGTGAAAAATAAACCTAGTAAAATCTAATACAAACGATTCAGCTATAAGTCTTTATCAATGTCCAAATGTGTTAGCATTTTATGCCATTTTTACAGAATGGAACTAATCTATAGCCACTTTGATTCTATATTGTGGCCATCATTTGTCTAAATGTTGAGATTACATTAATTAAAGCAGAATGCTGTATTTTTAATGGAGCACACAACATGGATGGCATATTTGATTTCAGTTAGGAGTGATCTTTCCTCTGCAGCACTTCAAAGCAGCTGAATACATGTCTTACCACTGTGTGTGGAGTGTAAGTTAGGCTCGAGGAATATAACATGTATATGATTTCTTTTTCATACAGGATCTCATTAATAAGAAACTGTGAGAAGCTTCCAGTTCAGGACCATTTCATTGTCCAGGAATATCTCGATAAGCCGTTTCTTATGGAGGGATACAAGTTCGACTTGAGGATTTACATACTGGTCACGTCATGTGACCCATTACGCATCTTCTTATACAATGATGGGCTTGTGAGAATGGGTACTGAGAAGTACCATCCACCGAGCGATACCAACTTGGTAAGGAAAATCCAGGCCAGATGTCTCATTAAAAATGTACATTCTTCCCAAGGGCTGTCTGGTATGGTGTTAACTGTTCTCAAAGTCGATTCTTTTACATGCTTACTGACACTTGAGGGTGATGAGAGGCTTAACACAAGATTAATGAAATATCAGTAATTCCCTGCATAGCAATAGGAAAGAGCAGATGAGAAAAGAGTGTGAATTCAGTAAGTATGGGCCCTACTGAATTAAAGATCTGCTTTTGTTCCATATGGGTAAGAAGAGATAACGTACTCTAGTGAGCGGTTTGTTTTATATGTACAGGAGATATACATTTTTTTTTTTTACTGAAGTCTGTTTTTAAAAACAGAGGAACATACTTGACGTAAAAAAGCCCAGTTATAAAAAACACAGACACCCCATGAAAAGTCGACCTTAGTATTAGTGGTATTAGTGGCACTTTTTATGCTAAGGCATCCCAGGGCCGTTTAAAAGATCCCTATGAGCTTGTTGTAAAATCTGTCCTAACTACTATAAATAACAAACAACAGGTGTAGATGTTTTGTCATTTGCAAAAATACTAAAGATATAGAAAAAGCTGTCTTCATCCTAGATTTAGGAGGAAAACGTACGGTATGAAAAAGATTTTAATCTAGATTTGAAAAAATGAATTGTGCTGGCTTTCCCGATATCAAATGGGTTCTGAATACCATAGATGAGGGGCATAGAAACTGAAAGCACTTGCCCCAGCTGATTTTATTTGGCTTTTTGGAATCCCCAGTAGATCAGGGTTCTGTGATCTCAGAGTGTGTGGGAAGATAGGGAACCACCAGGTCTTGAAGATTAGATGCCCCAAGACCACCGAAGGCCTTGTAGGTAGAAAGCACTTGAATGCGTTACACAATCTCTTACCAAAAATCTAATGGTTGTTAGAATAGCTATTTTTTTTTTAAATTAATTTTTATTTATTTTTATTTTTTTATAAATTTAGTCGTTGCCAATTGTTTTTATTATTTTCTCCCCAATTTGGAAATGGCCAATTATTTTTAGGCTCAGCTCACCGCTACCACCCCTGCGCTGACTCGGTAGGGCAAAGACGAACACACGCTGTCCTCCGAAGCGTGTGCCGTCAGCCGACCGCTTTTTTTCACACTGCGGACTCACCATGCAGCCACCCAAGAGCTACAGCGTTGGAGGACAACGCAGCACTCGGGCAGCTTACAGGCAAGCCAGCAGGCGCCCGGCCAGACTACAGGGGTCGCTGGTGTGCGGTGAGCCGAGGACACCCTGGCCGACCTAACCCACCCTCCCCTGGGCAGCGCTTGGCCAATTGAGGGCCGCCCCCTGGAAGCTCCCATCCTTGGTCGGCAAAGGAATAGCCTGGACTCAAACCGGCGACGTCCAGACTGTAGAACGCATCCTGCACTCCATGTGGAGCGCCTTTACTGGATGCGCCACTTGGGAGCCCCCTGTGGGCTCTATTTTGATGATCTAAATACTCAAAGTCTCTTTTAAACCTGATATCACAGAGCCTTTTCCATGGTATTTTTTGTATTTAGTAATGTTAATAAGGGGAACAGTAGATCAACCCATGTGGGGTCAACACTTGTGGGATTAAAGCCGACACGATTTATATCCACCACTGTTTAGAACATGTAAATAGATCCCAGTAGCTGCGTGTGTAAAATAATGTAATAAAGGTCAGATTTACAGATAAGCTTTGCTTCAAGTAATGTTTTGTAAAAGCACTTTGTAAGTTTGTAATAGTAAAGTAAAAGCTGGTTTATAGACTGCTTAGTTATTGCTTAACCCTTTTTTTCACTCAGAGCCAGCTGTACATGCATCTGACTAACTACTCTGTGAATAAACACAATGAGAACTTTGAGAGAGACGAAACAGCAGACAAAGGCAGCAAGCGCTCCATCAGCTGGTTCACACAATTTCTACGAACCAACGATTATGATGTGTCCAAATTCTGGGGGGATGTCTCTGTGAGTATGCCTCAAAGATGACAGGAAGTTGATGTATTTATGTATACAAATGGAAAAGTTACTTTATTTGTTAAACACCAGTTTTATCAAGTACTATACGTTTAACTAAATCCAGACTTGTGTTTAATTAATCAAAACAGGCTTTAAATAAAAGTTTTGTGAATGGTGGACTATGTGTAACTTATTTTGGAAGTACTTGAAATGCAGATCAGAGCAGAGACTTTCATAACACTTTTCCATTATTTTTTTGTAGTTTATTTTTTAATTCAGTGTTTATTGCTTTGAAACAGGAGCTAGTGGTGAAGACGCTGATTGTAGCAGAGCCTCATGTTCTTCATGCATATCGTATGTGTCGACCTGGACAGCCTCCTGGAAGCGACAGTGTCTGTTTTGAGATCCTAGGTTTTGACATAATATTAGACCGAAAACTGAAACCTTGGCTGCTTGAGGTAAGATTTTTTAAAGTAAAAACAGGATAACATACTGTACTGATTATTCCACCTGCTGTACTACTTAGTCAGCATTTAAAAAAAAAAAAAAAAAAAAAAAAAGTTTAGATTGGGCTCTTCAGTTTTCTAGATGCCTAACATTTCAGTGTCATTGCCTCATAAGTATGATAATTCATACAGAGTATTGCTCCCATGGCTTTTCACTATAAATAACTTCTGCCTCTCAGTTTCTAACGTCATTTAGAATCTTGGGAAGAGGAATATAAACCGCGACAGGAATGAATGCCGAGAACATAGGTCAGAAGTAGCAAGTACACCAGAACTACAGTTAAATCCAACTCCATTTTTTTTTTTAACTGAACAGCTCCAGTTGTGGCCATTGAAAGCCCCCAGATCTCTTAGCCTGGACTCAGCTGACCGACAAAGCTGCTGCAGTACTGTGTGTAGAGTACTTTAGAGTTACATGCTCTTCATTTGGGTTTTTGAAAAGCTCTTGGTTTAGGTGGAGTGTATCATTGCTTAATTCCTCACACACTCCTCATAGTCCCCAGATGATTCTGCCTGATTCATTACTAGAATACAAAGGATATTTGACCTTTACTGAATACTGGCATGCAATAGTTAAGGATAAGCAAGTCATTTTTGTATTTAGAACAGGGGTGTTTGAGCCCAAGACAGTGTTATCTGGCCCTAGGCAGCTAGGGGTTTAAATACAAATGAGTGGATGGGATTGGAAGTTTGATCTTATTTAGATTTATTTTGTGCGGTTCCCGCTCTCATCTTCCATATCACATCAATTAAAATCAAAGGAACTTAATGTTACCATCAACCCTTTGGATAGATATTACAGTGAGGAAGAGGATGTTAGTTTGATACAGTACATGTTGGCAGCTAGCATAGATTAGTGTTCCTCTAAACACATTCGTAAGATTTATTTAAAAACAAATCACATAACGAATTTCAATATTGCCTGAAATAAAATGAAAAGATTGAGTTTGACAGCCCTGATATAGAACAAGATACAAAGCTAAAAGTGTTCAATTATATTGAAGGAATATTTTTTGTTATGGACTTACTTTTTTGTTTTTATAACCATTCTTTAGGGTTAAACAGTGCTTTGAAAACTGGGAATAAACTAATAAACCCTGTCTAAAACAGCAGAAAAAGGTGCAAACAGGATTTTATTAATGGTTTAATAAATAGTCCTCAACAAACAGTCCTTTTGATAAGTTTGTGAATAGACCTCACCATATGTATTTAAAAAGACAACACTTATTTCTTACCATACTTTTTAACATTGTTTCAATTCCTGCGACTTCTTTGTGTTAGTTTAGTTTAGAATGACCCACATCTATTTGTGTCTATTGGAGCTTTCACATTAGAAGCAACTCCCTAATTGCTCAGTCCTCTGTGCCCGTGTTGAAATGATTGGCACCTAATGAGAAGGGGTCCGACATGCTTAGGGACTGGTAAAACAGTCTGTGCAAACACTGCTTCCAGCCATGCTCTTTGAGAAAACTTTACCACAATTGTTTCAAGATGAATTTGTTTATTCTTTCCTAACAGAAACACAAAGCAATCTATAAACAAGTGGAAATGAGCCAAACCAGTAATTGTGTAAGTTGGGTGTGGGTCTTTTTTTCCATAACTGCAGACTGTACTTTGGAACGGTTCAGTATTACTCACTGGGGAAGCATATCACTAAACTAAACTAAGGATAAGAACATATTATCCAGTTGTTATGGAACTTGGTTAGGACTTTCTTTAGCGCAAGTTATTAATAGGTCTGGAGTCTGGGTTTTTATGGACGAACCTTGCAATCCGTCCCACTTATATGTACATACAATGTAAATAATGGGGATCTACTTTTTCACTTTTTACTTACAGTATATACTTGTTTCTAATGCATTTGTTTAATAAATTGTACATACTCTATATGCTTCTTTGCATTCTGCTACACATTGTGCTTGTGTCTGCTGGTAAGTATTAAAAGGACATACATGTGCGAAAAACAGCATCTGTTTAGCAACTGAAATGCTGCAGTTCTGTATTTTGCCTCAAGATGGCAGCACCTCCCTTGTTATAATTCGGTTCATTCTTTCAGTGTGAAATATTAGCTTTCAAAGGATCTCTGTTTTAACCAGGAACCAGGGCATTTCAAGAACAACTTGAACACCATAGTTGTGTTTTACACACATTTAAAAAGGCTTCATTCCAATAAATCAGGCAGATAACAACATTTAATGTACCACAACTGTGTACATGGAAAGTTTATACAAAACATTGATTCATTTCAGTGGCAGATCTAAAAATGTACACAGCAAAGTTGTCTTTGTGGACTGAGCATGCATTTATAGTTTAAAAAACAATATTTTTGTGCAGGTATGGACTTGAAGTGGTACAGAACTGGAACCATCCTGCAACAAAAAAGATATGTTGTACTGTTGTAGACTCACCATTGTCAGGATTAAGGCAATGTGGGGAGGCAATTAAAAAAGAGAACAGAATGCTTGCATTTATAGTAAAAAGTGTAAATGAACAAAGGGGTACGATAAGGTTGTATGAATACTGTGTTCAATTTGGGTCTCAATATTACAGAAAGGACCAGCGAATAGCTACTAGACTGTTGTGTGGCCAAACCATTTGGGTGCTGCTGAATAATTCTTCAAGAGCTTTCTGGATACAGTCCTGTTAGCTATTAGGATCCAGATAGCATTTCTTAGGCTTTCTCAGTATACTGTATTGAGTTTGAGGGTTTTGTTATGCTGGGTTAACCTGTCAGCTGACTCACTGAATGGCTGACTTCAACCCCCAAGGATCGAAGCCCGATGGCAGCCTTCACAGGATATACAAAGAGAAGAGTATTGAATTCCTGCATGGGAGTTCACCACAATGAATGTAAAAGAAAAAAAAAAAAGATTGATGACTGAAATTGGAACTTGTAGCTCTCATGTGTTTTTGCCTGTAATTTTCTCAGTGTTGATGACATATGGTGTAATTTAAAAAATATATAAATAAATAATTAACTGTATGTCAACAAAACTTCAGAATGAACATGTATCAAGAGTAACTTTCATGTTGTCGTTTTACATTGTTTTGACTTATTTTCAGGAAACAAAACGTAAGGTAATTGGAAACTAAACTGATTTGTTTGAGATGTCAGATATAGAAATGGAGATAGGGTTTATGTTCCTATATGAAGCAAACTACTCTTTCTTTAGATGCTACAATACTGAGGAAAACAAAACTGCATTGTAAATGCACTGCCCTTCACATAAATTACCCTTACAAAAACTGACCATAGTAAAAGCATAGCAAAGTGTAATAAAGCATGGTAAAGAATAGGAAGGTGTGGAAAGCATATTAATAAATATGGGAAGTCAGTGTAAACTATGGTAAATGCATAGTATAACCATGGGAAAAGCATAATAAGACTGCAGAAATACTGTGGTAATCTCTTACATTTCTATTAATTTGTTTATTAGAATATAAATTGTGTTTACAGTGGATAGGACTACACATAACATGACTCATGAAATACAACATTGTACAACATTAAGTTAATCCATCTGTTTATCCAGTAACTAATCCATTCATGTATGACTTTAGTCCCCAAATTGAATTTTCTTGCCCTACTGTCATAGAGGTTAATAAATATACCTGCTGTAATGTTTCGTTGCCTCTCC
This sequence comes from Acipenser ruthenus, assembly GCF_902713425.1. Classification (NCBI taxonomy): domain Eukaryota; kingdom Metazoa; phylum Chordata; class Actinopteri; order Acipenseriformes; family Acipenseridae; genus Acipenser; species Acipenser ruthenus. Next base: position 22,950,367 of record NC_081200.1, read on the forward strand.
CCACCCCCTTTCATTTCCTTCCCTGAAATATATTATTTAATTTATAAACATGCCAGTTAAGTAAATTGAAACCAAATGGTTAATACATTTGGAGATCCGGATTGTATAAAAGGAATCCTACTGCCTGCCAGGAACAAGTGGTTATTGAAAATGTTGCCAGGTTATGCAGGTTTCCTCTAAACAACATATCTGTAATTAGAAACACAGTGACAGTAGGAGCCTTGATAATCTTATGAAATGGTAATCAAAGTATTATCCAGGTATTTGCGTATTGTTGTTTTAGAACTGAGGATTTAGATATAATTTAAAACTAAACTTTCATCTTCAGTATTATTAAATACTTCTTTGTAGGCAAACCCTTTAAGCCCCTGCCAGCAACACTTAAGGAAATCACTACAGGGTTTTAAAGGCTTCTGGGGTTCATTAGTCTCAAGACTGGCTTTCCTTCCTCAATGAGAAAATGTTTGGTATGCTGCCAGTTTAATTCCTTTCAGGTTGACAAATTGACAGTGCAACAAATCACACTGAAAAATGAGACAGACACTTAAGTGTGACCAGGATTACACAGAGCAACAATATTAGCTACAGTCTAATGCACTTTTTGTTAATTATGTTTGAAGGGTCCTATTCCTTTTATAAACATGAATTCAGATTTCTTTTGTTATTAAAATGATATTTAACAAAAATCATTCTAGTTGTCAGTTGTCATACATGAGTATGTATGGGCATTCCTCAAACTTGGGTCAATGAAATTGCCCATCTGGGTGCTCGCTTTCTAAAAGTGCTGGTGCAGTTCAACATACAGTAGTTATTGCAAACCTCCTGATATTTGCTGCCTCTTTGTTTTTTCATGAAACGCCCAAGGTTAGACATGATAAAGGAGAAGGCTCTACAGTATAAGATGAAATATTGACAATGTATGTTGTTTCATTTTTAATGGAACTACCATGTATATCAAATCCTATGTAGATCCACTTGTGCAATTCTGGCCATTTTAAGGTCATTTTTCATACTTTTGCTAAACAAAAGTCTGTTGTTTAGCATTGTGTGACCTATAGGATTCGATGCACATTGGCTATGTGTACAACGACTTTTGGCAACCAGATTGGAACGTTCTCTTTCTGGATTTGTGATGTTGTCATACCGTCATTGCACTATAGTGTTCTGGATTTTGGAAATCCACGTTCCAAGCGTGGAATGCCTGAAGGGGGTAGGCCAGTGCCAATTTGGTACGAGTAACATCGTTCCATGGGTCAAAACGCATCAAATTCAAGGGACAAATTGCAGAATTTTTATCTATCTGAGACAAAGTAACACTGTAATCCTGTTGCAAGTCTCATGTTAAGGAATGCTTATCGTACAACTTCAGAACAAACATTACAAGGGCCAATGAAACTCATATAAAATGGGGTATTTGGCAGTCCGGTGGTTATTTTTGGTCTTGTTCAGTTAGTGGGGGTGGGGTTCAGCATAATGGGAGCCACAACAGTCTGTACAGAAAAAGATTATCAGTGTTCCACAAACACAGCTTTCACAACCAATTTTTGTACTGTAAACCAAAAGCGTGTTGCATTTCCTGGTCCAGTTTCGTACTCAAATACTACTACTATTCTTCATAGAAATTCCTATTTCTATGCTTATTTTCAGATATCCTACTGTTTGATCAAGTTGTTTTTTTTACATGTAAAATAGTCCATTCTGCTGTTAACTTTGTTTTCATGGAAAACATCCACCACATGCTGGGTACCACAGAAATATGCCAAATAATGAATTTAAAATGCCCTGCTGGATATACATAAATGTGATCCACATCTCAACATACTTATCCTGGTTCTTAAATAGCAATAAGTACAATTAAACATATGCATCCTTAACTCCATAATAATAATAATGCTATATTCCAGTAAATGAAGCAGATGAGGGAATATGCCTTGTATAGAAATTAAGTTTCAATAGAAATTATGGTCATATATGTATGGTAGATTAGTATATCTCTGTTAATGGCTGACCTTCAAATAAACACTTTAAGGTACTTTGCACCCTAATAAAGGTCAGCTAAGTTGTGTTACTGTTCTGTACCAAATGTTGCATGTTTTACAGTTCCTTGTCAATCAAGTACAAAAAAAGATGGAATTGGTCAATTTTGCTTGTATCTATTACTAGCCCAGTGGCATCCCTGTCCCTGACAAATGCTAGTTTCCATTCCACACTAGCCAATGACAGATTGCACTCAGTCAATCTTTCCCTGCGCCTGTGATATAGATACAAATTGGAACTCTTGTCATTTTCTGTCTACGATCATGCTGCGCATACGACAACTGTGATACAAAGCCTGTGCGTTTCATACATCACTGATAATTTGTGGCCATAATAGGTGACAAGGGATATTATCAATGCTCTCTGCTGAAACAGGGCAGAGGTTTCTATTCCAGTCACAGATGAAATGACTGGGCTGTAATTGAAAGGAAGGTGGCAGCATAGCTGTTCGAGTCAGACTGCAGGATTCTCTGGAGCTTTTAACATTTAATTTGGAGATCTGTTCACAGGGTCGACGATGAAGTGGCACCTTCTCATAAATGGGTTAGGACTTGCAGGTGCCTGTGGGGTTATAAGGAAACACAAAGCAGCTGTTCTAAGGTTAATTCAGTACCTCATGGAGTAGAGTCACTCAATGCACCATTCTGGATGTTGCTAGGTTAAGCACATTCCTGAATTCACAGGAATGTGGTACTATTTAAACTTGAATGATGGGACCAGGGTGCGATTTGATGTGGGGGATGGGAGGGATTTCCCTGGCTGTGCTTTTTTTTTATCCCTGGGACTGCACTTTCAGTTGTCATCCCCGGGGTGGATAAATTTATCCCGCCCGATAAAAGATTTTGAATTTACCACGATTTCTTCGGGAAATGTTAAACACATTTTAAATTATAAATGTTTGCTGCATGATTTTTACGCAAACTGACTTAAAAAAAATCTCGGCCTAAGCACTTCAGACCGTGAGATGAGTAGAACATTGTATTAACATGATTAAAAAAAGAAAAAAAGGAATGGAGTTTGGTTTCACTGGAGCCGGATCAGGAGGTTCAGCTGTATAAAGTGGATCAGGCTCTGATTCCACTCACCTGTCATTGTCATCCAACAGTAGTGTTGTACGCACCATAGCAAGTCAAATTAACCAATAAAAATAAACTACGTAGACGTCATTCAGGTGTTGTATTTCAAACCGTTATTTTTTATTATCATCGGAAGTGCGTACTAATACTAAAGAAAAAAAATAATTAAGACAGGACACTAAAAATCCATAGTAGCTTTTTTTAAACAGCCCCAGAGCCAAAGACTGGAACTTTTACCTGCCGAGTCACCTGCTGAGCAGAGTGGAAAAAAGGCCAAGATTAACAACAATTAACTTCTGCAGATTAAGCTGTTAAATACATATGTTGTACACCCACCCCTCGTTATATCACCCCTGGCTGTACTGCGGATTCGGTTATATCGCGGTCGTGGAGTTGGCTCCCCATTTTTACTGTCTAACTGCGTATGCCTTAGCTGCAATATACAGACGTGCTCAAATTTGTTGGTACCCCTCCACAAAAAACGAAGAATGCACAATTTTCTCTGAAATAACTTGAAACTGACAAAAGTAATTGGCATCCACCATTGTTTATTCCATATTTAATAGAAATCAGACTTTGCTTTTGATTTTTTATTCAACATAATATTGTAAATAATAAAACAAATGAAAATGGTATGGACAAAAATGATGGGACCGCTAACCTAATATTTTGTTGCACAACCTTTAGAGGCAATCACTGCAATCAAACATTTTCTGTAGCTCTCAATGAGACTTCTGCACCTGTTAACAGGTAGTTTGGCCCATTCTTCCTGAGCAAAACTGCTCCAGCTGTCTCAGGTTTGATGGGTGCCTTCTCCAGACTGCAAGTTTCAGCTCTTTCCATAGATGTTCGATAGGATTCAGATCAGGACTCATAGAAGGCCACTTCAGAATAGTCCAATGTTTTGTTCTTATCCATTCTTGGGTGCTTTTAACTGTGTGTTTTGGGTCATTATCCTGTTGGAGGACCCATGACCTGAGACTGAGACAGAGCTTTCTGACACTGGGCAGTACGTTTCGCTCCATAATGCCTTGATAGTCTTGAGATTTCATTGTGCCCTGCACAGATTAAAGGCACCCTGTGCCAGGCGCAGCAAAGCAGCCCCAAAACATAACCGAGCCTCCTCCATGTTTCACTGTAGGTATGGTGTTCTTTTCTTTGAAAGCTTCATTTTTTCGTCTGTGAACATAGAGCTGATGTGACTTGCCAAAAAGCTCTAGTTTTGACTCATCTGTCCAAAGGACATTCTCCCAGAAGGATTGTGGCTTGTCAATATGCATTTTAGCAAATTGCAGTCTGGCTTTTTTATGTTTTTCTGTCAAAAGTGGAGTCCTCCTGGGTCTTCTTCCATGGAGCCCACTTTCGCTCAAAAAGCGACGGATGGTGCGATCAGAAACTGACGTACCTTCACCTTGGAGTTCAGCTTGTATCTCTTTGGCAGTTATCCTTGGTTCTTTTTCTACCATTCGCACTATCCTTCTGTTCAATCTGGGGTCGATTTTCCTCTTGCGGCCGCGCCCAGGGAAGTTGGCTACAGTTCCATGGACCTTAAACTTCTTAATAATATTTGCAACTGTTGTCACAGGAACATCAAGCTGCTTGGAGATGGTCTTGTAGCCTTTACCTTTACCATGCTTATCTATTATTTTCTTTCTGATCTCCTCAGACAACTCTCTCCTTTGCTTTCTCTGGTCCATGTTCAGTGTGGTGCACACAATGATACCACACAGCACAGTGACTACTTTTCTCCATTTAAATAGGCTGAATGACTGCTTACAAGATTGGAGACATGTGTGATACTAATTAAAGAAATTAATTAGTTTGAAATATCACTATAATCCAATTATTTATTATCTTTCCTAAGGGGTACCAACAAATGTGTCCAGGCCATTTTAGAATATCTTTGTAGAATAAGCAATAATTCATCTCTTTTCACAGCTTCTTTGCTTTATTCTATGACATACCAAAGGCATGGAAGTATACTTGATAAAATAGCTTTTAATTTCATCACTTTTCAGGAGGAATGAAGCATTATTTCAATGAGCTGTAAGGGTACCAACAAATTTGAGCACGTCTGTACATAGGCACTTAGAATTACTGTTTGTTTTATTTCGTACTGCACATTACAAACAACAATATACAAAACAATTAAAAACAAAGCATTACTATCGTACTGTTATCATATACACATGTATTGCACAATGACACAAAACAAATTAAATATCTACATGCTGAAGCAGTTTTTGTTTTAGCCAACGGGGTGTTCACGTGTGGCAGCAATGCACTCATGCATCAAAAGTCAGCTCCCTAGCAACAAGCCTCCTATGTTGGGAATGGATTATTTCAGTGCAGCGGGTTTGTGCATTTGAGAAAGGAGAGGAAGACTCATGAAATTAATTGGGGACTCAAGTTGATGAGAAGCAATTACCCTCTGCTGTACGAATTAAAACAGTGTGCTGCTTGTTATACGAAAAATGAGAAAAAGCAGGTTGCGTAGATGATTTATACTGGACCCTGACACCCCCGATAAAACAAGGGAGTGGTTGTACAGTATTTGTTAGCCTATTTGTTTTTCTATGGGTCTCTCGCTGTATTGCGGCCCTTGATATATAGTGGCTTTATATTCACCCCCGACACCAGTGATATATCGAGTGGGTGGTGTATTATGTTCCATTAACTCTTATACTCTCTATAGTTATCAATGAGGTTATGTGCAACAATACAAGTAGTTGTCATGAGTGCGTTTTAACATTATGCTGTAAGCGTAGGTAGTTATTGTTATTGCCTTTTGATACCGTATCCATAAAAATAATAATAACTGCATTTATCCTGCATGATGGCAGATTTGGCAAATGTGTGATTCCTAAAGATTTATAGCAGTTGATTTGGTTTAAATAAGTATCTTAGTGATTCTCTTAACTGTTTAAATTGTGTACTACAGATGTATCAAGGCTTGCCATGATGTTTTGTTGTTTGTCTATTTTACCCCCCCCCCCCACTGGAAATTTGACAAACCCTGGATGGGACAGATAAGCCCCCCCCCCCCCCCCCCCCCCAGGGTCAGTGTTGACACTTTAATGACAATATATTAATAAACCGCACTTTGGAATGCTTTTTTTTTTTAACCGAATATGAAATGTGTTCTTTATTGCGGTAGATAACAAATGAACGTATTCATTTTCATGATGTCGCTCAAAACTGCAGTTCTGAAGTAGCTCTTTTTACTGTGAGTGGTGTTTTCGGAAAGTCACACTTGCAGTCAGTCAGTGTTGCCCCTTGTTGGTATTAAGGCAGGCTGAAACAACTAGGTGTTACAAAAAAATGGTTTGGTTGAGAGATCAACGCTTGCAGTGGCAGGACATTGATTTGTTTAGCTTTGTACTGCTGGAGCAAACAAAATGATGAGCTGCAGTAATGGTGCAGATACCAATTTAATCTACTAGACCTCAATAACTTTCAGCTGTCCCTACCTTCTTTTGGTCTGAATAAACAAATCGATCTGTCGTGCTTGACTGAAACCCACAGAATCTACCTGCATTTGTCTACAATTATTTCATACCAAATCAAATCTGTTTTTGTTCGGTAGAAACATGTTATTCATTTGATTTGGAATAATAAAAGTGAATGGAAATACAGTTTTTTTTTTACTACAACATAGTATATAAGAATGTTGTTTTATATTATTACATATATAGTATAACCACTTATAATGGATCCCTAAACTAAAGTGTTACTGAGATTCTTGATGCAATAGGCGTAGGTGAGAGGTAGGTGTTTGTTCCTGTGGTACAAACATGCTATATAGAGTGATTGTTTGTATTACAGTATTACAATACCAGTCTTTCATATTAAGATAATTATAGTATACAGCACACATTTATATTTTTATTTTATTTTAGATTAATCGTGCTCCAAGTTTTGGTACGGACCAGAAGATCGATTACGATGTGAAGAAGGGAGTTCTCCTCAATGCCCTGAGGCTGCTAAACATCAGGTACTTCTCATTTCCTCCTGGTCTCATTACGCTTTGGGCTTCATTCAGCAAACATATTGCTTGAAAAGTATAATATATGTAAGCACAGTGTGTGACCCATTTGTGTGGCTTAATAACAGAAGAAAGTGGTTTTTTTAAAATTATAAAACCCCCTTCTGTAGTTATAAATTATCATTTACTGTACATGAGGGGCATATTTTTACTTCAAAGTGTTTACTTCAGTCATTTCACCTCAGAAATGAGATGTCCAACTCCTTCAGTGACTTCTTTCCTGTTATTAACCAACCATCTCTTTCCTTTAAATGAAGGATATACTTTTTTATTGTGATTTCTATTGATCATTTTATGTACAGATCGAAAATACAGTATATGCACAACACTATTACATGCCCTATTAGCCAATAAATAAATAAATAAATACATTAAGAAAAACAAATGTACATATATATCCTTCTTTTTCCTACGCACATTTTACTGTGTCAAATACATTTGAATTGTATTTTGTATCCCCCTCCACCAACCCCCCTACCCTTCCAGATTACTCAATTCACATGTAACATTCACTACTTATATTTTATTAACTAATTGTTAATCATGAGGAAAAATGGGCTCCATATCTCCTCAAATTGTTCCATCTTGTCATTGACCCTGTATATGAACCTCTCATAAGAAGCAGTTTCGGCAAGGGCTTTGTGCCACTCTGCATATGTGGGAGGATCTTTATCCTAGTATATACTTTGCAGCCAGAGAGATTCTGTGACCCCAAAGACACTGCTGAGGTGAAATGACACAGGAAGTACAAGCATAACATACTACCTAAAGCTTAAACTTGCAAACTGAGCGTCTGGTTTGATACCAGATACAATTTTTTAAATTGAAATTGCGTGTGTGTTATAAGTTTAAACTTCATATGTGGGACCTGTTGCTGCAGCTTTTCATCTATTGGAATCGCTTACAAACTGTAAACTGTTTGTGTTCTTGCTGTCTGTTTTAGAGCCAGTGATAAAAAGAGAAATATAGCCCAGCAGAAAGCTGAAGCACAGAAGAGGCTTTATGGACGGGGCTCCGTGAAGAGGCTGTCACTGTGTTCCTCAGAGTGGGAGAAACAGCGCCACACACTGGAGCGAAGAAGAGAGGAACTGGTACGTTTCCTGAAGTACACAATAAGACAGGCAGAACTGAACCTTTTAGGGTGGTTGTGACGGGGCAGGCCGATGTGGTGACGTCAGGCCAGAATGCAGGAACAATACAAAGGCAAAACACTGCCGTGCAAAAGGGCTGCGGCGCAGTTTAATTTTAAATACAAAAATAAATAAAAATATTTTAACAAAAACACTCTGCTCACAGAGCGAAAATAAAAGTCAAACAAAAACAAATCTCAAACAAAAACACAACAAAACTCAGGTCAGGCTGGGCATTCGCTTTCACTGATCCTGTATTTAGTTTGGTTTTTAAACTGCTCTCTCTCTCGCTCGATTCTGTCCTCTGAACACCCACCCAGAGTGCAGAGAGCTGCAGGCTTTTATTTACTATGGCCGAGGGGTTAACTATCAATTATCTCATTACCCTTGGCTACAATCTGCACAAGGTTTTTTAATTACTGCTGGCAGAGGACGAGCTGCCGACCTCGCCTCTGCCAGAATACATTTAAATAAAAATAGTAAAATAAAAATGCACGTGATACATATACATAAATAAATCATTATAACAATAATAACAATACTACTACTACAACAAAACAAATACAAAATAAACTGCACAGGGGCGGAGGGGTACACCATATTTTATGGCAGGGTTTTGCCCCGCCCCCTTTTCATGTGCAGGGCTTCTCTCCTGCCCTGCTACAGTGCTGTATAAAGTAGCTTTAGTTTGGCATTCCAGGGGCCTGTTACATAATCTGTAATGTCATCCTATGTTTTCCGCTTTGTGCACAGCCAGGAAGAGAGCCAATTGTAGGTATTTTATTCTTCTAGGATAATCAGTTCAGTTCATTTCAAAAGGATAATTCCCATGGACTTTTTTTGTGCTCAACGAAACTGTAGCATACGTTCTTAAGTAAAATATAAGCTCATTACTGTGTTCAGTGCTTCTCGGACACTGCTGGTACACAGGCATTCCTCCAAGACTTACACACGGAGAGCGGGCATGAAGAGCTACAGATACCAAAAATGGTAAAAATGTTTTGCGTCAAACCATTCCTGAATATAAATCTCTTTGTTCAATTTATAATGAGTAAATTCATCTCAGCTTGGCTTTGTCATTCTTTCTCATGAACTGCAAGAGTGCACCTCTTGTACAATAAAGTGAATAAGAGACACACAACGTACGAACATAAGCCTAGGTGGTCCTGATGGGTATAGTCACTTTAACAGTACTCTGTACACGCTGATCATTTTTCTCTTTTTTCAGAAAGAAAGACTGGCCCAAGTACGCAAGCAGTTATCAAGAGAGGAGTATGAAAACAGGCATCTAGGGAATTATAGGTACTGAGCTTTTAAACACAATAATGGTTTGTCCAGTGTAGTATCTACTATCCTTTGTTAAAATCTAATTATTGTACAACCACACTGGGGGAAATTCACAAAACCCACTTACTCCAAAGCTTTATTGTAACCATGTTTTTCTTAAAAGAGAAAAACACCTGGTAATGTCACACAACTAGAAAACAAAAATACCAGTTTGAGTGTTTAAATTACATTCCTGGGTGTTGGCTTTGTGGATTTCCCCCATCCTTAGGCTGAATAGTTGTGAAAAAATGTAAAGCTGTCAACATTTTGTTCCTGTAGTTAACATGGGGATCTCTACCCAATCAATTAGCTGGTACTGTTAGACGTTTTCTGACAGATCCCAAACAGCTGAAACATCAGTTTAAGCCACTTTGGGTGATAACACTGTTTTTTATTGGCCTATTCCTCACATATATTGTTTCCCTTTACACAACAGTGGTTTGCCATCAACTTTGTAAATAAACATGTACAGTGGAGCTTTGCCAGTAAAAGCTGCTGCACTCTGATCAGTCACTGGCACTTCTAATAAAGATTTTAGCTGAGAGAACAGATCCATTTTTTATACTATACAGTTGAAAAAACAGACCCCCCACTTCCATACCATTTTGAAAGCATCCCCTGACATTTGGATAAGTCTTCTATTTGAACTGGCCAGTTGAATACATGTCATTAATACATTGCTGACACAGTTGCTATACTGTGCATGCCGTAGATGAAATGTGTATTCTTAACATTGATTGTAATCGAATAATCTTTTAATGGTTTTGTTAATGCAGTCTTCTTAACATTAATACATAAAGAGCCAGCCTATGGTCAAAGAACAGCATGGCTATTGATCCAGACTCCCTCATGCCCTGAGACCCTCAATGAGGTTATTCCTGGTATTGGGGGATGATCTGCTTGGAAACAGACACCAAATATGTAGCCTTCAAGCATGTACACTAACTATCTATGAATACAATAATCCCTACTGTGAAGAGATGGTACTTTTATATACTGAATAATACAGAGGTGGCCCACTCCACTCACATGCTCAACAGTAAATCCCTATTAGAGATTTCATGTTCATATGCATGTATGCGCTCTTTCATTGGGATTCAAATAATTATTTGGAAGTGTATCAGGGGCAAATAAATTTTGACCTTGTCAAGGTTGTATGTCTGGGTGAGTAGCAGTGACACAAGAGGAAACATCGTTGATTCATAATATTTCTGCTAAGCAAAATCTGGCAGCTCTGGATTATTTAGAAGTTTCAGGTTTTTTCATTGCTGAAAAAAAATAAGCATATGAATTCTAAATGTAAACTTGTCTCTTTTTTCCTTCAAAAGACGCATCTACCCTCCAGATGACAAGCAGCTCCTGGAAAAGTATGAAAGCCTCCTTTCTACTGCTTTTCAGACCTTCCTCGCTGGGAGAGCGGCTTCACTTCAAAAGGAAATGAATAACCCACTGAAACGAATGAAGGCATGTATCCAGATGACGACTCAGCTCATTGCGTAACATGCGCCAGTGAAAAACACATTGTTTCTGCTTAAAAAAGTCAGTTCTGCAAACTCAGCCACACATTTGTCATCGCTATCCATGTGCATACATTTACTGAATGCTGAGTATATAGTTTTATAACGTACACCTGAAGAAAATATAGCATTTGGTGGATATTTATATTTTGAGGTTCCAAAGCAATAGCCAGCACATGCACTGATTTCAATAGGGTTTTTTTTTTTGCTGAGGGACTGCTTAATGTATTTTTCTTCACAATGCCTTCGTATAGGTGTCCTGCAACAAGGTGGCTTTTACAAGTGATTGCATGAAAGTATGATTCATCCATTCACAAGACATTCCCAGTGAATCCAATATTTGTGCTGGGTAATACTACAAAGAGCTCAGCATACACAAAAGAAAAACGTCAGTATTGAATCAATTGCAGAAATGAAGGGTAAAATATAAATGTCCTTTAAGTTAACATAATGAGAAGAAAAATATGAAGTAGTTGAAAACATGCTTATTGAATCATTTCCAATGTGTGCTGAAACATGTTTCGTCATATTCACAATCACAGGAAGAAGATATTTTAGACCTTCTGGAACAGTGCGAGCTTGATGATGAAAAACTCATGGGAAAGTCAGCCAGGCAAAGAGGGCCTAAGGTATGTTGTTTGTGTGTGTTTGTTTGTCCATTCCACTAGTTGACTGTCAAAAAATTATCTTCTAAAAGCTAAGGGACGTCTCTGAAAAAATTTCATTTTTATATCCAACAAACGTTCAACTGGAAAAGAAAAAAATATTAACTGCAACAATAATGCTGTCTAGGCAATTCTCAAACATATTAAACCTCTTAAAAGATAAGTACTTCCTCCATCGTGATTGCTTTACTCAGACTCATATGCGCTTGTCACTTTCAACTCTGTAGTGTTTGAGCAGATTTCACTAACCTTGTTGGACTCTGAGGCCCAAATTTATAAAGGGGAAAAACCGACCGCAAAAACCAACGTAATGTGCATGTTCAGTACGGCCGCACTCAGCGTTAAAATAACAACCTATTTTATAAGACTAATTAGGCAAAGCACGCTATTCCGCAATCAACCAATTTAAATACCCCTCACCGCAATTAGAGGTGGAGAATTACACACCTCTCACAATAAACAGCAGGTTTGGGTCAAAAATGTTTCTAAATGTTCCTCGGCAGGAAGGGGGTTAGATTAATTTTTCCCTGATGAAATACGTGGTAATGTGGCTGGAGCCTTAATGAGGTAATGGTTTAATTAATGGTTAATTAGGGCTCCAGCCCCATAATATAAGAGAGCTCAGACTCACTTGTGGAGAGGGGTTGGAGGAGAGAGAAAGAAAGCCAAGAGACGATTGCTACCGGTGTCAGTATTGCTGAAGGTATTCGTTTGTACAGTTTATTTATATCTTGGTTTTGTTTAGCCCACGTTCCTTTTCATTTTGTGTTTAAGAATCTGTTTTGTTTGGTTTACTCTTTAATAAATACACTGCTACGGCAGTTTAAGCCCTGCATTTGCCTGTGTGTCCGTACTGCTTCCTGGCCCGTGACGTCACAACACCTGCACACTGCAACCACTCTGCCACACACAAAGACCTCAGCCTGGTACTAGCCATGGTAATGAGGATGCTTGGAAGCGAAAACTGAAATTTACCAATATGGAAGTGGAGATTTTGGTACAAGCAGTACTTGTAACAAACGCAGATGTGTTATTATTATTATTATTATTATTATTATTATTATTATGTATTTCTTAGCAGACGCCCTTATCCAGGGCGACTTCAGTCGTAACAAGCTCGAAATACATCACCAAGAGAAAGGAATAAAATATGCTTATACATTACGACGCATCATCCAGTTACTGTGCTTCGCATATTAGTTCAACTTATTTTGTATAGAATAATTCCAGGCGTATAGACTTTTCAAACTTCAGAAACAAAAAGTGTTTTTTACTTACATTCATGGCAGTCAAATGGGTGGGTAATCCTTCCATTGTTGTACAGCAATATGTTCAGCAACATACAGCTTCATCCGAACAGTCTTCAGTTTAACTACGACTTATATCTTCTTAAAGTCTAATGCAGTTCCAGCTCTCCTATTTCTTATGTTTGTCTGTGTTTCTTACTCTATGATTTTAAAGCATATCTGTATGGTATATATGGTCGAAAAACTGTCTGAACCAGTATTGTTAAATACCAGAATTCCATAATCCAAAAAAAAAACAAATTCTGTAGGTATTACTAAAATAATGGTGGAGGATGAGCCCTCATTGTATGAGACTTTTTCTTTCGTGCGCCTCAGAATATGAAACATGTATTGAAAATTGGAGTTTGCAAAACAGTACGGTACCAGTATTATAAACTGTAATTTATAAACTGACTTGATCAGAAGAGTTAAAAAATTAGCTCTTTGCAAAATGTTATTAAATGTTTCTTTGTCCTTGAAAACTGTGTCTCCTTCTTGCTGCAGACAACTCTCCCACATCACCTTGCCTTTTATATAGCCTACTGTCTGACTGCGGCAAATTAATGCCTGCTTTTCAGAGTTATTAAAATGATCAAGCAAATACGAGGCCCGCAATTACTGGCAGCTTTAATAAATTAGACAGAATATTTAATAGACCTCATTTGCAAAATCCCCTCCCAAATTTAGCGGTTTCATTCAGAAACGCCCCAGAATTACATATGCATCAAGGGCTAAAGCGCACAGAGACATTGCCCCCGCAAATCACGTATTAATTGCGTGTTTATGCCATTGCGTGGATTAATGTTTTGTCAGCACATCTTTCCGTGTCTGAAGGAGGGACTTAAACCTATTGTTTGAAGAAAGAGCTTTGTTTCACATTTCAGAAACAAGAATCCACAATTGATGTAGAATGATCATTTATTGATTTAAAGGAAACATTCCCATACAGATAGACAATATGAAAACTTTTGACCCATGGCCTTGTCCATTGGAGCTCATCAGCCGCCCCTATGCCGGCAGAATATGTGATATCTAAAAAGAAAGATTTAATCTAACTAACAAATGCCGGCGAGCAGGACAATTGGCCTCGGTCCACCTTCCCCCCCAAACAAGGCTGCTACAAGGTGGAGGCAGAGGAGGAGGGGGTCAAACATTAAAAAACCACAAGAGAGTGTAGACAAACAAGGCTTTTGTAGGGCTGATGAGTACATTGTGGATTCGCCTATTCAGAAAGACAACGAATTTCCAAGTAGTGCATGAATGCTTTTTTGGACCAGTGAAGTGCAAGTAAATAATGAATAACAAAGTTATATCCTGTAATATTGTCATCAATGTGTTCCTGTTTGGAGGAATTATGGGTTCAATAAACAGGCAAATGTGGTGCAGTATTTATCTGGATTGAATGATACCTCATCAGCGATGTGCTCATTAAATCAAAATATTGCTTCACAATCCTCTTGTTCATTTTATAACATATCATTTTGCCATCATTTCTGATATATTATATTCCATTGTTTTAGCCATTGTCTTTAATGCCTGAAAGCACCCAGACGCCAAAAAAACAAAGAGACGACAGCAGCAACACCAGCTGCAACAGCGGCAGCACCTCAGCATCAGAAGAGGAAGATGAAAAGGAAGATCTCTTGGAGACGAAGGAGAAGAAGGTTTCATACAACCTGGAAGAAAACAAGTACCAGTCCCTTGAGCGTTCAAGTAAGACCAGAAGCTGCATTCCTTTTCAAGTTACTATATCCTTCCATCCGTATTTAATTCTAATTTCAAGTTCCTTCTTCAGATTGCAATGTGAATTATTTAAACCAATTTATTTTGTATTCATGCAGTCCCACTTGGGTGGGTGGATTCAGTTATTATTCTTTCTATGGAAGACCTGATTGAATTGACCTATTCAGTTGTGTAAACTGATATCTATAGCCAGGTGGAAACAGACCGGAGGAAAGCTCACATTCTTGACTGGGGTAGGTTAGAGGCCATGCAATGCAAACATTGTATTGAAAAAATAGACTGTGACAGGGTGGCGGTGAGACAGGAAACTGCAGCACAAGTGCTAAAGCGCACTTTAATAAACAACAATAACACAAAAGTACAAACAAAAAGGTACAAGGGCAAAAATAAAGGTTTACAAAAAACATACAAAAAACTGTTCAGACAGAGACAGAGACAGAGACAGAGACAGAGACAGAGACAGAGACAGAGACAGAGACAGAACACCAGTTCAGTCAGTCACTCTCCCCAAATGGAGCCCTGGGCTCTCCTTTTATGGGATGTGGCTGGAGCCTAATTAATCAATAATTAGCGATTATCTAATTATGGCTCTGTCTAGCCACATTCTCACATGTTTTTGGCAGGGAGGAATTAACCCCATCCCTGCCAACCACCACCAAACACCAATAAATATACATGGGCAGAGCTCTTGCTATTTCCTAATTCTTTCACTGGGGTCGGCCCTTCCAAACTCACTGTGTGTGACAGTAGGTCTTACAGTTCTTTCTCAACAGAATAAAGACTGCTTTATTGGAATAGCAGCTGACAGCAGAAAACTAAAAGACACCAGAAGCCACTTTCTCTGGTTGTTTTGCTGTATAATCAGAAATCAGGATTGCATGGTCAATCACAGGTCATTGGTACTTCTCTGGCTAGTTCTGGAAAAGATCCTAACAAGCTATAATTGTGCAGCCTAACTGGTCACTATTAGGGCTTTTATGGATGTGTCTGGGATTCATACTCTGGAAAAGGTGTTTGAGCTTATGAAAGGCGAGAGGACGGGGTTGCCAGAGATTGAGGCTCTTTGTGACGAGACTAGGTGAGACAGGGTGAGCAGATTGTGGGTTACAATCCTATCAAGCCACTGGGGTTACAGGCAGTCACTCCAAATGTTATATCAGAAAATGCCATCCACTATTTTCCAGAAACATGGTACAATACTGGATGGGGAAAAACACAAGCAAAAGTGTTCATTTAAAAAGCTTGAGAATAAATCACATGCTTTTTTTTTTTATAGAACTTCACTGGGTTGACACTGCAAATTAAAGTGACATGTGCACTACTGTAATGCTCTTAACAGGTGTGCTTCCAGGTGTCTATTTCGTACCACTCCAGCTTGACGCTGTCTGTTCTTCTTGCAGGCAGGATAAATTCTAAATCTCCAATCAAGTCAACCAAAGCTGGCCCCTCAGCATCTTCATCACTATCTGCCCCAATCAGACGCTCTATATCATGTCCTCGATCTATATCCTCTGTAACTGCACAGTCACCAACTAATGAGCAGAGGGCTGTGTCGTCAAAACCGTCTGCTCCTGTACTTCGAACCAACTCTGTCACCCGCTCCCACTCTCTGAATCGCAGCGGCTCAGTCAACCGAGTGCCCCACAGCACCAGCCTGGGCACCATTCACTCTGCAGTGGCAAGTTTGAAAACAGCCTTCTTTATTAAGTGCAATAGAATGCCGATTTTATTCTGTATTGTATTCATTTCAGGCGTGCATGTTTTTGCCAGACATACTTGCTGTACAATTGTAATATTTATACCAGCACTGCTCAAACGGCAAGAGAAAAAAAAAGTATTTTAGAACCTTGTACTGTACATTGCTTTTTATTTATTTTTGCATATTATGGCAAATTTAAAATATTAACCCTGTACATTTCATGAACTGACATGATAGTTGTTGTATGACACCTGAAATTAATACAAATATTAGGGAAGATTAAAGTAAGTAAATAAATAAATAACCCTTTAAGGACCAGGTATATTGCATTCTATACTGGGTCTGACTTTTTTTTAAGGGGCTCCAACCAGAAGGAGTCATAATTACATTTTATTTACTGGGCTCTTATTTCTCTTTTGAATAAAGATGATATTATTATTATTTATTTCTTAGCAGACGCCCTTATCCAGGGCGACTTACAATTGTTACAAGATATCACATTATACATTATTTCACATTATACAGATATCACATTATTTTACATACAATTACCCATTTATACAGTTGGGTTTTTACTGGAGCAATCTAGGTAAAGTACCTTGCTCAAGGGTACAGCAGCAGTGTCCCCCACTGGGGATTGAACCCACAACCCTCCGGTCAAGAGTCCAGAGCCCTAACCACTACTCCACACTGCTGCCCATATGATATGAAACGGATTATAAATAAAAAATGTGGGTGGCCTATTTTATGCAGACAGGAGATATTTTTTTTATCTTCAGTTGTTTTTATTTTTCTAGGGAGAATCTTTGCTCAACCTCAGAACAAAAGAACAGGAGGCAGCAATGACAAGGCAGACTCTGGCTGCTCTGAATGAAATGAGAATTCAGTTCCCAGGAAAAACAGAGGAGGAGGCAGAGCTGATGCTGGATGATGTGAGTGTTTAGATCTCATCTTGGGATCTCGGGACACCAATAGTTCTGTACTCTGATTTACTTCTGCAGTCTGATTCATTTTTGAGCTAAAACTTTCTCAGGTTGTCTATTGATTGTTTTATACAATTTGGAAAAGATTGCAGATTAAAAATAAATATTTAGGGGTCCTCAAGTGGCTAGTAAAGGCATGGATGTGTGCTATGCAGGGTGAGTCATAAGGAGGCTGTGTGGTCCAGTGGTTAAAGAAAAAGGGCTTGTAACCAGGAGGTCCCTGGTTCAAATCCCATCTCAGCCACTGACTCATTGTGTGACCCTGAGCAAGTCACTTAACCTTCTTGTGCTCCGCATTTTGGCTGAGACGTAGTTGTAAGTGACTCTGCAGCTGATGCATAGTTCACACACCCTAGTCTCTGTAAGTAGCCTTGGATAAAGGTGTCTGCTAAATAAACAAATAATAGCCAGGGAGTGCAGGGGAGTGCCATGGCTGTGCGAAGTTGATGCTCTTCACTGGGGATTCCACAGGGTGTTGCATTGTCTGGCTCTGACAGGTTATGGAGGCAAAAGCTGTTATTTGTTCTCCAAAGGTTGATAGCTCACCAACATGTACTCGTGAGCTCCGAGGTCTAAAAGGCAATTGGGTTGGTCGTGGGATCGGGGAACACCACTGACCTTCAGTTCTTCTGAGCTGTGGTGAATTTCTGTGGTGAGGGAGCAAAACTGGTCATAATTGGACACTAAATTATTATTAAAAAAATTTAAATATCCTGGTTGGTTCCCTCAATTTCATATACTGGCCAACACAAAGGATTCACGAGGCAGTTATAGCAGTTCAAAGTAGCGATCAGTAATTAAAAATAAATAAATAAATGACATTTATAACATTCTTTTTTTTCAGATGCTCATCATTGGTCTTTAGAAAATCTTTAGAATATGTTTTAAAACTAATGTTAATCAATCGCACATAAATAGCACAGTGCTAGTTTGTGACCCTGCAGACTCATATTGCATGTGGCCTTCAACAAAGCATGTGTCTCTGCCCAAAGGTGGTATTAAATGTACAGCCAGAAGGAAAAACTAGCAGTGTGTTATGAAATAGTTTAATGTCGTTTCTGCTTTCAATAGCTCATATTTCTTATTTATGTAGTTCTTTCTCTATTAGTGGCACCAAAGCAAGTGTACAGACAGTTTTTCTGTATATTCAGACATTTAGTTTGGATCATATTTGCCTGTATGTGAAATCTGCTGTATCAGCATGTTGTAGCTTAAAGAGTACGTAGCTTCAAATGACAACACTTTGTAACACAATTTTTGTTCCTGGGTAGTAAGTGTTATTTCCTAATTGCTTATGCCTCAAAAGTATAGA
The DNA here is from genome assembly GCF_902713425.1 of Acipenser ruthenus. Classification (NCBI taxonomy): domain Eukaryota; kingdom Metazoa; phylum Chordata; class Actinopteri; order Acipenseriformes; family Acipenseridae; genus Acipenser; species Acipenser ruthenus. The sequence goes on from NC_081200.1 coordinate 22,969,186, forward strand.
AAATGGCTATTATTCCCCACAAACTTTGCTTTTGTGACCAGGACAGTGATATTTTGAAATTTACCTATTTCCAATGAGAAAACGGGCGAATTTGTATCTTTACGTTCACATAGTCAGAAAAAAACAACATATGAATCCAAATTAACATGTATTTATACTAAAGTAATACAAAAATGACTACAAAAGATTTAGAAGTGAGTAGTTTTTCGAGATTTACGATTATACTGTAAATCACTTTCACGAATCAGCCCCCAAATGTAGTCTCCCATCATGTTCTCGTTATACTGTCCTTGGTAGCGGCGTTCAAAGTCCAGTATATCCTGGTGGAAGCGCTCGCCTTGCTCCTCCGAGTACGCTCCCATGTTTTCCTTGAATTTATCAAGATGAGCATCAAGGATATGGACTTTGAGGGACATCCTACAGCCCATTGTGCCGTAGTTCTTCACCAGAGTCTCAACCAGCTCCACATAGTTTTCGGCCTTGTGATTGCCCAGGAAGCCCCGAACCACTGCGACAAAGCTGTTCCAAGCCGCTTTCTCCTTACTAGTGAGCTTCTTGGGGAATTCATTGCACTCCAGGATCTTCTTTATCTGTGGTCCGACGAAGACACTGGCTTTGACCTTTGCCTCAGACAGCTTAGGGAAGAAGTCTTGAAGGTACTTGAAGGCTGCCGACTCCTTATCTAGAGCTCTGACAAATTGTTTCATAAGGCCCAATTTGATGTGCAGTGGTGGCATCAGCACCTTCCGGGGGTCCACCAGTGGCTCCCACTTGACGTTGTTCCTCCCCACAGAGAACTCGATCCACTGTGGCCTGTCCCGCCTGTGGTAGTGCGCCTTGGTGTCCCTGCTGTCCCAAAGGCAAAGATATCAGGGAAACTTGGTGAAACCGCCTTGGAGACCCATCAGGAATGCCACCATTTTGAAGTCTCCTATGACCTCCCAGCCGTACTCATCATACTTCAAGGCGTCCAGCAAGGTCTTGATGCTGTTGTAATCCTCTTTGAGGTGCACCGAGTGAGCCAGGGGAAGAGATGGGTACTTGTTACCATTATGGAGCAGCACGGCTTTGAGGCTCCTGGATGAGCTGTCAATGAAGAGGCGCCACTCATTCTGGTTACTGCAGGTGAAATGAGGTGCCCAGGGTTTGTCTTGATCCCCGACAGGCATGCCGAAATATGCCTTGTAGGCCTCACATATCTTAGCAGATGCTTCCACGGAGTACTTTTTTGCTCTTGACTTGATAAATTGGCCGCAGACATAGCAAAATGCGTCTGCCGGATGCTTGCAGCCTCTTGATGCCATCTCAGAAAAATGCAGATATGTATCCACTTAGGCAGCTGGAACTAAACTGAACTGGTGGGCTTAAGGCCCCTGTATTTATACTACTATTTATATTACTGGAAAGTTCTAGAAAGTTCTAGAAGTTACTCCAAGTTTACTCAGCACTGAATCTATCTGGAATGTTCTGGAAAATAGGTCAATTTCAAAATATCACTGTCCTGGTCACAAAAGCAAAGTTTGTGGGGAATAATAGCCATTTTCTATAATTTTGAGGCATAAGCAATTAGGAAATAACACTTACTACCCAGGAACCAAAAAAAAAAAAAAATTGTTACACGGTGCAATCACAGTTTTACCTTCCCTTAGATTTTAATGATATTTGAAATCGTTCTGAGAATGTCTAAGTGCCTTGCTCATTTGTTTTTTTCTGTGTGACCTTGGACAGTGCTTTAAACTGTTTTGAAATGCCTGTTGACGTTAGACACTGATGGGAGCTTCCAATTTCCTGTGCATTTCCTCATTCAAAGCTCTTTCCCAGGCAAAAAAGTAATTACAAAAAATCAATAAAACTAATTAAATGCAACTTCTGAGCAACAGCACACAAACATTTTACAACAATTGCAAATATCATGAAAAGGGTATGGGAAGTTACTAAAAAAAACCCAGAAGGTTCTTTAAACTTGAGTTTAATCTAGCAAATCGAACTAAATGGGCACAATTTGGGATTCAAATTCCCATGTCTTTTAGCTAAAAGCTCTTTTGAATGCAGAGTAATGATGGCATATGTTCATTATACTTTGCAGCTTGCTAAACAGTCACCAGCTGTCACTGCTTTTTACAATACAGATTGCGCCTACTGTAATTGAATAAATCACAGAGATTTAAGAAGCTGATTTGTATGAGTATTAAGGGACAGTCACCTAAAGGCACCTGCAGGAGGGGTTTACCATTTTAATTACTTGTGAAACTCCTGCTCAGCAAAATAGGTTAGTGTGGCAGAATGGGGGTACTGGCCTGTGTATTTGTGTGTTTTGTAGTGGTGGTGGGTAATTAAAGGGTTAATTCACCAGCACTTTAAAAACATGTGAGAATGTGGTGGAGGGTTTAATTGATTAAGTGGGTGTAAATTGCTGCACAGGTGTGTGTATATAAGGGAGCACTGGGAGCACAGGTTTAGTTGGTGTTAGGATTCTGGAGAGTGCAGATCTCTGATCTTGTGTGTGCGAGATCTGTTTTTGTTTAAACTGTTTATTTTGTTTGTTTTATTTAATAAATATGTACCGTAGCGCTTTTCCCTGCACATCCTGACTCTGAGTCTCCTTACCCCGGTCAGCCTGTCACAGTTAGTCTAAACCAGGGGGTGCATAGAGTGGACCCTTTTTTCTCTCTTATTTATGAGATAGAACACATTAGTCCATGCCTAGCACATGCTGAGGAAGCGTGGATCCACCTCAATCCAGCACCCCAATCTGCGTCTGAGAAGACCATGTCCAAGTCCTGTTCCCACAGACATTTCAAGGACAGTAGGGAATCAGAATGGAGAGCAGTGAGTTTTTAATATATAGTGCCAATGGCACCCTTGCAGACTGGGCTTACTTCGAGAATAAGAGTCCATGGGGGATCTAGGTGGATGTAAGGGGAATTGAGACATATTGTCTCGAACAAAATTCAGAATTTGGAGATATCGAAAAAAGTGAGTCAGAGGTATATTTAATTTTTGTACAAGCTGATCAAATGAAGCAAAATTGTTATTGATATAAAGATCATTAAGGGAGGTGATACCCCTATTATGTCAAATGCTGAATGCCCGGTCTTCCAAAGAGGGAGGGAACAAATGGTTGTTATCTATGGGAGTGAGTATTGAGAGAGCATCGAAGCTAAAGGCCTGTCTGAACTGTTTCCAAATTCTAAGCGACTGACAGACCGTGGGGCTGATTGTAAACTTGGAGATTATTATTATTATTATTATTTGTTTATTTAGCAGATGCCTTTATCCAAGGCGACTTACAGAGACTAGGGTGTGTGAACTATGCATCAGCTGCAGAGTCACTTACAACTACGTCTCAGCCAAAATGCGGAGCACAAGGAGGTTAAGTGACTTGCTCAGGGTCACACAATGAGTCAGTGGCTGAGGTGGGATTTGAACCTGGGACCTCCTAGTTACAAGCCCTTTTCTTTAACCACTGGACCACACAGCCTCCACGATGGACATAGACAGAGGAAAGGGGGAGCATAGAAGGGCAGGTAAAGATGATGCATGGCAAGATGAAGCCTCCATGGGAAACCAAGCTGGGGCTTTAGATCCCCACTGGGAAAGTCACCAGTAGGACATACTCCATATATTGGCTGACCAGTAATTGTATTGAAAATTGGGTAGGGCCATACCTCCTAGTACTCGAGGTCTCTTTTTGTTCCAAATAAAAGCGTAAATAATTTTTATCTAGGGAGGTAAAAAATGATTTAACAAGGATACATTGGAAGAGGTATAAAAATTTAGGCAGTACGTTCATTTTGATAGCACTAATTTGGCCAGCTAATGAGAGGGGCAATGTAGACCAGCATACAAGGTCTCTAAAATCACGTGCGACTGAAATACCTAAATAAGTAAGCTTGTTTGGGGAGGTTCTAAATGGTATGTCTTCAAAGGAGCACTGTGCTGCCACAGGGTTAATAGGGAGAAGTTCACTCTTATGAAGATTTAACTTGTAACCAGAAAATTTGCCAAAATCTTTGAGTAGATTCAAAACTAAAAGTAAACAAGGGGTTGGGTTAGAAACGTATAAGTGCAGATCATCCACATAAAGAGAGACTGACCCCACCTAATGACTCCCTGAATGTCCTGCCTACTACCCAGAGCAATAGCCAGGGGCTCAATAGCAAACAAAAGGGGTGGAGTTGGAAAGATTTCGAGATTGTATTGTTAGTGTGGACAGCAGCGAGGGGGGAAGAGTACAGAACTTTAATCCATGAGATAAAGTTTGGGCCAAAGTCAAATTTCTGGAGGGTATAAAAATCGTCGATTTGGCAAAAAAAAAAAAAAAAATATCGAATAGTAGCAAGCCTAGTTATGAAACTGATTATTAATTTATTTTTGGGCAATGGTAGTTACACCAGACTGAATGCAGATTTCAGAAATAACCTGACATGCTGCCGCTTGGCGGAGCTGAGGTGCAAGAATTTTACTGGCCTTATCGCCATGTTCGTATATGTTGTATTGGGATTTAAGAAAGAGCTGTTCAGCCTGTTTGTTTGATAAGAGATCAAATTCAGTCCATAAGATCAGTTGTTTTTTATAAAGATCAGGAGATGGTGAATTTGCATAACCGCTATCTAATTCTAGGATAAGGTCTGTGAATTCCAAGAGCCGTTCCAAGCGTTGCTTTCTGTCCTGTGCACTGTACGAAATAATCTGGCCTCTCAAATAAGCCTTAATTGTTTCCCACAAGGTGGAAGAGGACACCTCTGGAGACCGATTTGTGTCTAAAAAAAAAGTAATTTGGGAAGATATAAAATTAACAAAGTTTTAATCCGTGAGTAACGTGGTTAAAAGGCCAAGAGCGATAGGGAGACTAAATTCTAAAACCAGAGGAGCGTTGTCAGAAATTACTGTTGCGTGATAGTTGCAGGTGTGGACAGAGGGTAGTAATTTGTTGTCCAGAAAAGAAAAAAATCTATGCGAGAGTAAGACTTGAATGTTGGAAAAGAAAGAATATTCTGTAGCTGTGGGATTCAGAAAATGCCAGGGGTCAGAAACAGCATAAGAGTCGAGAAAATCCCGAATTGCTAATACAGATCTTGAGGGGGAGGAGGTTTTGGATGAGGAGCGATCCATTGTGGGAGACAAAACACAATTAAAATCCCAACCCAAAGTCAGGTGTGCAAGTCAGGAAGGGAAGCCAGAAAATTAGAAATAAACTGACAATCATCCCAATTTGGGGCATATACATTCGCCAAAACATAAAGGGTATCATGAAGTCTACCTGTAACTATTATATAGCAGCCCGTGGAGTCCATATTGACCTGAGAGACAATAAAGGGTATAGTTTTGTGAATTTAAATTGCTGCTCCCCTGGACTTGTGGAATGTAGAATGGAATAGCTGCCCTACCCACCCTCCCCGTAGCCGAAAATGATCCAAAGTGTGGAGGTGAGTCTCCTGGAGAAAGGCAATATCAGCATTAAGGTGTTTCAAATGAGATAAGACCTTTTTACGCTTTATAGGGTGGTTAAGCCCCTTGACATTCCTGCAGGATGGATGTTTGTACACAAGATTACACTATGTCAATCTTAATCTTGCACAGCTGCTTTCATTATCGAAAGCACATTTCATTACCGGCCTATATAAGATAGGTAATAAAATACCAGCCAAAATAGTTCAGCTGGCTTATATATATTAGAAGCTTCATTCCACCCTCACATGTGCAAGACACATCTGCAAGGGACCTATCAGTTTTGAATGCCTAATCAAGTAACCTAAATGTAAAATTGCATTTGTCTCAGATTTTCTGACAGAGAGTGCTTCAGCGCCTATGGTCTTTTTTTGGTTTGTACTGTATTTGAACCTGTGGCCTTTCAGCCAGTAGCGAGTATCTACTGTGTCAAGACAACTCACTACGGATATCATTACATACAGGCTAAAATAATTCATCCATTAAACACTGCTGGCTTTATTTAAAACAATAGCAACACTAAAGAAAACATCAATTATATAACTATACTTTACATAACTGGAATATGAGGTGTTTGTGCAAGACACAGACAAAATACAGATATAAATTCAAATCAAAATACAATACAGTACTAGAAATAAAAATGCAAATAAAATATATTCAAAGAAAAATAACTAAATAAAAGTATATATCAAATTGCAATAATATAAAGTAATATAAAGGCTTCTTCTCGCACTTGGTTTGCTTGTCTGTCGCTTCAAACTGAACTCCCGACTGCCTTTTAGCCAGGCAATTATAGTTTAAAAACTGCTAAATAAAATGATCCACGAGTGGGAATGTTACCTTTTTTTTTTTTTTTTTGTAAAAAATATAGCGTTGATTACATGGTGCTTTATGCATCGTTAATTCACAGAAAGTTACATTATTGCGTCACTGTATGTGCATTATGGAGAGGGAGTTATTTTATTTTGTATTTTAGTCAGATGTGTGTTGTTATGTGTCCTGCGGCGCCCCCCACCCCCTCCCCCGTTTATAAAGCTCTTCGGTTACAACGCTCATATTGTGGTCCCCCAAGACCCGCATTATAGCAAGGGAAGAAATGTAACCATGTGTTTAGAAATGAGCTCCACCCATCCCTTCAGGATCACATTTTTGGCTGCAGTCAACCCAGCAAGAAACAGACGATTTGACATTCTGGGAATATCGAGTTGCGAGTCATCTGCCAAAAGGAGCACTCCAGGACACAGTGGCACCTTGTAGCGGATTGTCCCGCCCCTTTGTTTATTATTTATTTTATATTATGATTTATATGTTTATATTACGGCGAAGCACCGCTTATTTGTTATTGTTTTGTCTTGTTTTTAAAAACCTCGTGAGGATGCGTGACTGATCAGCTAGTGATTTATTTAACTGGCTGACAGTCACGCATCCTTACTAAACTCGTGCAGACTATGACCGAGGGGTAATAGGATAATTAATTAACAGCTAGTTAACCCCTCGGCCAGAATATAAAAGACCCACTCTCGACTCAGAAGACGGAGAGTGTCAGAGGAGAGACGTAAGACTGTGGGAGAGTGAGGATAAAACAATTGCTAGACGTGCTGGCTAAAAACCAGCACAATACTTGTTTGTTTGGCCAACGCGCCTTTTTGTTTTGTGTTTGTTTAAACCTTTTGTTTGATTTATTTAATAAAACACTGAACGCCATTTCGTTCAGTTTCACCCACCATTCATTGATTTGGTTTCTGTTTCTGGTCCGTGACGTCACCACCCACACGCCACTCAACAACCACTCGGTCACATATGGTGGCAGCAGTGGGATAAACAACGCCTCCAGGGACCAGACCAGGAAAGAAAAGGGCTTTTTTTTTGTTAGTTTTTTTTTCGAAAAGCAGCAGCAGGCCCCACCACAGCAGAGCAGGGCTGGTCGCAAGTCCTGCCATGTCTCTACCGTGCTGGATGTCTGCCTCACCTGCCTGAAAGGTGAGGAATGGTGCTTCGCTGTTGGCGAGGTCGGGCATGTAGCACCTGACCAACCCCCTCCATGGAAGGAGAGGGAGGAGCCTGAATGTTCTGCGCCCATGTGGGAGGAGGATGGCCCAGAGCAGGAACTGGAGGATGAGGGGTTGGTCCATCCACAGCCCAAGAGGGGGGAGGCCGAGCGTCCACAGCCCAAGGCTCCACTAGCAGGGGAAGAATACCTGCTGGTTTCACCTCCACCACCACCATCCGAGGGAAAGGAGCAGGAGCTGCCTCTGCATCCTCCAAGACGGACTGGTCCACTCTCCGCAGAGGAGATCTGGGACTGGCTGGCGGAGCCTGAGAGGAATATCGTGGAAGCCCTCCATGCTGTGATCAACCTCCTGTGGGCGAGAGATGGGGAGCGCTGGGAGGCCTGGGAACAGCAACACCACCTAGCATCCCTCCCAGACATCGCAGCCACGGTGCTCAACTACCTGGCTGCAGATATAGGAGGGGCCCCGCTGCCGTGTCCAGCGCCAGAAGGAGAGGAGCCATTGCTGCAATCTCCAGTGCCAGAGGGCGAGGAGCCATTGCTGCCATCTCCAGTGCCAGAGGGAGAGGAGCCATCGCTGCCATCTCCAGCGCCAGAGGGAGAGGAGCCATCGCTGCCGTCTCCACCGCCAGAGGGAGAGGAGCCAGTGCTGCCGTCTCCAGCACCAGAGGGAGAGGAGCCATTGCTGCCGTCTCCAGCACCAGAGGTAGAGGAGCCATTGCTGCCGGCTCCAGAACCAGAGGGAGAGGAGCCACTGCTGACATCTCCAATGCCAGAGGGAGAGGAGCCCTCGCCACTGTCTCCAGCACCAGGAGCAGAGCAGCAGGAGCTGCCTCTGCCTCCGCCACCTCCACCGCCAGGAGCCGAGCAGCAGGAGCTGCCTCTGCCTCCTCCACCGCCAGTAGCAGAGCAGCAGGAGCTGCCTCTGCCACCTCCACCGCTAGGAGCAGAGCAGCAGGAGCTGCTTCTGCCCCCGCCACCTCCACCAGCAGAGGGTGAATACCTGCTGGTTCTGCCTCCACCAACGTCAGAGGACAGCTTACCACTCCCACCTCCACCAGCAGAGGGTGAATACCTGCTGGTTCCACCTCCACCGCCGTGGGAGGACTGCTTGACCCTCCCACCTCCACCGCCATGGGAAGGACTGCTCCTGCCCTGCCTCGCTCTGCCCAAGGATGCCTGCCTCGCTCCGCCCAAGGATGCCTGCCTTGCACCGCCCAAGGATGCCTGCCTCGCACTGCCTAAGGATGCCTGCCATGCATCGCCTGGGGTTGCCTGCTGCTTCGCATCGCCTGGGGTTGCCTGCTGCTCCACATCGCCTGGGGTTGCCTGCTGCTCCGCATCACCTGTGGAGCCACCAGTTGCAGGGAACGAGGGAGAAGTGGAGCTCCCACTGCCGCCTCCATGGTCAGGGGCTCCGCCAGCTCTGCTTCGCCTGGGGTTGCCGCCGGCTCTGCTTCGTCTGGGGTCGTCGCCGGCCCCGCCTCGCCTGGGAAGCTGCCGGCCATGAAGAAGGGGGGAGGTCAGGAAACCAGCTCCCCCCGCAGCAGTTTCGCTGCAGGGAATTGGGTGGCCGGAGTCCCAGAAGAGGGATCTGCCGGCTACAGAGAGTGGGGGGGAAGGTCAGGAGACCACCCCCACAGGCCGCTGGGCGGCCACAAGATTGCTTTGGCCGGAGGAGCTGGCCTGAGTGCGGTCAGCCTGGCCATTACAGCTGTTGGGGTAGGAGGAGGACCTCCACCTTTGGCCCGTAGCTGCCCCTGTTGCTGGGCCGGGACTGTGAACCGGGACTTTGGGGACTAAGGGGGAGGTGGCCTTTTAAGGCCATGTGTGCTGCGCACAAGGGGGGTATGTGTGGCGGAGTGTCCCGCCCCTTTGTTTATTATTTATTTTATATTTTAAAAACCTCGTGAGGATGCGTGACTGATCAGCTAGTGATTTATTTAACTGGCTGACAGTCATGCATCCTTACTAAACTCGTGCAGACTATGTCTGAGGGGTAATAGGATAATTAATTAACAGCTAATTAACCCCTCGGCCAAAATATAAAAGACCCACTCTCGACTGAGAAGGCGGAGAGTGTCAGAGGAGAGACGTAAGACTGTGGGAGAGTGAGGATAAAACAATTGCTAGACGTGCTGGCTAAAAACCAGCACGATACTTGTTTGTTTGGCCAATGCGCCTTTTTGTTTTGTGTTTGTTTAAACATTTTGTTTGATTTATTTAATAAAATACTGAGTGCCGTTGCGTTCAGTTTCACCCGCCATTCATTGTTTTGGTTTCTGTTTCTGGTCCGTCACGTCACCACCCACACGCCACTCAACAACAGCTCGGTCACACACCTGAACAGCAATCATCCCAGAAATCACTGAAACAACAAATTCCCAAAGGGCCTGGACCCTGGGGCATTCCCAAAACATATGAAGATAGGTGCCAACTACACCCTAGGTGCACCCCTGGCAGAGGGGGTCTTTCAAAATTCTCATTTAGTATTTTCTATGTGAGGTCACATAAGCTCTATGGGTGAATTTAAAATGTATTAGCTGGTGTGCCAAATTTTTGGAGGATGTAAAAATATTGTCCCAGATTTGTTCCCAGTCCGAAGTAAAATCAAAAGTGTCTAATTATCTATTCCATATACTGCTGACCAGTAGGGGTCAGTTTTATGAAGAACAAAATGATTATATAGTGCAGAGACTAATCCCCTATTTGGGCATATCGGGGGAAAAGAACTGAGCCAGAGGGTGAGTGAGCAAAGCTGAATTCCAAGGGACACCGTAAGCCCAAAGGGATGAGCGTAGCCTGAAATACAAAAAGAGCAAGAATCCAGGAATGAGTAAGTCTCTCTAAGGTCCTGGAATGTGTGTAGGCAGAATCATTGAAAATGTAATTTAAAACATATATATTTTTATTAGTCCATAGCAGGTAGACAAAGGGTTGAGAGCCTGAAATAGGTTGTTCCAGATAGTGGAAAGTTTATGTAATTTAGTATTAATGCTGAAAAAGTTATTGACCTTTCTCCATGTCTCTAGCGTGTTAATAATAATAGAACCCATACGTAGGGAGACATAACGCTGCTTAAGGCCATAAAAGGCAAGATCTTGGAGTCTTATTGGTTTTGTTATGTTGGCCTCAATAGGGCGCCAGGAAGCTGGTAATTCAGGATCAAGCCAGGTTTTGAGAATTCTGAGTTGGAAAGCTCAATAGTACAATTTAAAGTTTGGTAGTGCCAATCCGCCAAATTTTTTCGGACGATGCAATGTTGCCAGCTTGATTCTAGGACGCTTGCCGTTCCAAATAAATTTAGAGCATATTGAGTTAATATCTTCGATATATCCAGGGGAGAGAGGCAGGAATAGCATAGAAAAAAGTTATACATGGGAGAACATTCTATATGAACTATTTTGATGGCTACAGTTATTTTAACCTCCCACCATATATATATATATATATATATATATATATATATATATATATATATATATATATATATATATATATAATTAATTTCTTAGCAGACGCCCTTATCCAGGGCGACTTACAATTGTTACAAGATATCACATTATTTTTACATACAATTTCCCATTTATACAGTTGGTTTTTTACTGGAGCAATCTAGGTAAAGTACCTTGCTCAAGGGTACAGCAGCAGTGTCCCCCACCTGGGTTTGAACCTACGACCTTCCGGTCAAGAGTCCAGAGCCCTAACCACTACTCAACACTGCTGCCCCTATATAAAGGAATACTTTGTTTATGTTAAAAAAAAACAACTTCCAAATCTGTTCAATCAATGTACTAATCACAATTGTTAATTTGTTTAGCTTTTAAGCATCAGTCTGGTTGTTTTTGGTCTAGACAGAGAGTATGGTGGCTAACATGTTTCTGTAGTGAGGCAGATTGCTTAAGTTTTAGAAGATGGAGAAACAGTAAATGTGATTTGGACTACTTTGCATGTTAATTAAACTTTTACGTTGCATTATGTTTCATTTAACAAACATGCTTTCTAACAGTGACAGATGCCAAATGGTTTGCAATTCAAATGCTATTTCTTTGTTGCTTTTGAACTTGTTGCAAATGTGAATTTCATCTATGGGTACAAAAGTAATACCACAGTATCACTGTCTTATTGAATAGTAGGGAATTTGGTGTAGAATCAGCATTTGTGTATTGTTTATTGCTTTAATCCCCTGCAGGATGCACATATCCCTGGCAAGGGGGGTATATAGTGTAGGTCAGAGGTGTTCAACCCTGGTCCTGGAGAGCTACAGGATCTGGTTTTCATTTTAACCGAGCTCTCAGTTACTTAATTGCACAAATTATTGGCTTAATTAGTCAAGATTTGGGATGCACCGAATCCAGGATTCGGCCTGAATACCTACTTTTTGAGCAGGGATCGGATTCTACATACGCACATCCATTTTAATACATCCCTCCAATGTGTACAGTTCTTCTTTAAATAAAAGACACAAATCCGGTATTGAACATAACTGTTGTACGTATTTAATACCGGTAACAAGAACACGCCTGATGAACTCTGTCGCGGCTCCCTAAATTACTGGTGGCGCACGCACTAAACACACGCAGCTGCTGAATGCAACCATACCCCTGTATGCAACACATCACACTATTCATGGAGTAAAGTTATGCAGTAAACCTGTAATATATAGTAACAGCAAGCTGTTGAAAGATTTTGGGCTTTGTTGCTTTGTCTGTCAAACATGTTCTAGAGATTATCTGAGATAAAGAAAAAAAAAATCGATGCACAGATGTGCAAGACATTCTTGAACAATATGCTTTATTAAATAAAAATTTACGTTATTGAAATGTGCCAATACAAGTTGAACCATTTGGGAACTGCTGTGTTTTATTAAAATATTTTTTAAACTATTTCATAGCTTATTTGATATGTGTTACACACATGATGCATTTAAATCAACGTGGGTTTTATTTCACAGGGAGATCATTCAGGTCACTCATCACGGTAATTTTTTCCTCATAGCTCTCAGTCTCAGATCAGGTGACACAGGTTGAAACGTCATTAAAGAAAATAGTGGTTTATGGCCAGTAGTGTAGTTCTAAATCTACCGGAACGCCAATTAAAATATAGATTATTCCAACACAAATGATTGGAATTTACGTTTTATTTGCTGTTTAGATTGCCGTTTTTCCAGCCAAATTTAGCCTGTTTTGAAAGCATCTAGCGGGTTAATGTTGTCTATGGTGGTTTGGTTATTTTTTTGGCTATTTTTATCATGCATGTTTTTTTTCTCTTCTTTTCTATTATGTAATCTCCAGCGCAGAACTTCTATCACCATGCTGTATATCACGTCCTCCCCCCGTCTTTCTTCTGGAGCTCTGCATCCAATACAATTACGAACCACACTAACACTCAGTATTTTTATTTGTCACCAATTTAAGAACTGTATCAGTACACATTTTTAAAATTGTATCTTTAAAGACTATCTGCCAACATTTTTGAACAATTTAAATGTACACTAAATTCTTAATATTAGCTAAAAAAAACAACAGCGGTTCTGGTATTGTAAGTTGTGAGTTACATTACCTACTAGTGTTTTTTTATTTTAAATAAATGTGTAGCACTTATTTATGGTTTTGTAATATATATTAAATCTTAAATGCAAGGGCAGTCGTTCATTCCAAACCCCGGGTCTCTGTGACCAATGTACAAAACAGCTTTAAACTCTTGTTTATGGCCACAATCGTAGCATGCACTTTTGCTGTCAGCTGTCATCGTCAGCATTTTTAAGGTAGTACTGTAGTTTGACTACAAACATTTAAAATAATCACTATTCAGAGACTTGAATTCTGAACGTACCATCAAAACTAGTATGTAGGGAATCGGACACTGATTAATTTGTTCCTAGTGCTTATTCAATGGAAAGACATTGATTTCACGACAGAAAATAGATCGCTTCATTGATGCCCAGCCACCAAAATTAGAGCTGTAATTTTCCAACATGTGGAATATATTTGTGATTCAGTGGAATCAACCAAACTTACACATTTCTCAAATTATACATTTATTTCCAAAAAAAATGTGTCACAATTATTGGCACCCTTGTTTTCAGTACTTTGTGCACCCTCCCCTTGCAAGGATAACGGCACTTTAATGAGATTGGAGAACACATTGGGAGGGATCTTAGACCATTCCTCCATACATAATCTTTCCAGATCCTTGATATCCTTCAGTCTGCGCTTATGGACTGCCCTCTTCAATTGAAACCACAGGTTTTCAATGGGGTTCAAGTCCGGAGACTGAGATGGCCATTGCAAAATGTTGATTTTGTGGTCAATTAACCATTTCTTAGTTGATTTTGATGTGTGCTTGGGGTCATTGTCTTGCTGGAAGATCCACTTGCGGCCAAGTTTCAGCCTCCTGGCAGAGGCAACCAGGTATTTGGCTAAAATATCCTGGTACTGGGTAGAGTTCATGATGCTGTTGACCTTAACAAGGGCCCCAGGACCAGTGGAAGCAAAACAGCCCCATAACATCAAAGATCCACCACCATATTTTACAGTGGGTATGAGGTTCTTTTCTGCACGCACATCCTTCTTTCGATGCCAAACCCACCGCTGGTGTGCGTGGCCAAAGAGCTCAATTTTTGTCTCATCAGACCATAGAAGCCAGTTCCAATCGAAGTGCCAATGCCGTTTAGCAAACTCCAGGCGCTTACGTTTGTTGGTTGCTCTAAATAAAGGCTTTTTTCTGGCAACCCTTCCAAATGGCATGGAGGTGGCATCTAATTGTAGATTTGGAGACTTGGTGACCCCAAGATGCAACCACGTTCTGTAATTCTCCAGCTGTGGCCCTTGGATTTCCCTTTGCCTCCCGAACCATCTGCAAGATACACTTGCGTCCTCTACCAGGCAAGTTTACCACTGTTCCAGTGGTTTTGAACTTCTTAATTATTGCCCTAATAGTGGTAAGTGGTATATTTAGTTTTTTTACTATTGTTTTGTACCCATTGCCTGATTTATGAAGGTCAACAACCATTTGTCTCTTTTCATTTGTGAGTTCTTTGCCTTTCCCCATGGTGATGGATGACAAATGGATTTCATATTCGTGTTACCTCATTTTCATACCCCATTGAAACAGGAAGCCATGGATGGCCACAATACAGTTCCTTAAGACTGAGATGAACTTAAAGAAGTAGAATGTTAATGCAGATTTAATTTTGTTTGATTTTATTTATAATAATCTTTAGGGGTGCCAATAATTCTGACACCTATCTTTTTGAGAAAAATGTTTATTACTTGTTAATAAAAAAACTTTTTCTCTGAGCAATTGTATTAGAATAAAAGAATATGGTTTTCCCATATATTTGAGCATAAAATATAGCGCATTACATGTGTTTATTTTATACAGCCTTTTTTCCTCATCTTTATCAAGGATGCCAATAATTTTGGAGGTGACTATATATATATATATATATATATATATATATATATATATATATATACATACATACAGTTGCTGTCAAAAGTTTACATTCCCCAATGGAAATTTATAATTTCAAGAAATTTCTCAAAACCAAAGAATTTTAGGAAAAATCATTTGTAGCAAAAGTTTTGCGTTTGTGGATGAGGAAAAAAAGTTACAAGAAATAGATGTCTACAATTATTTATTTCAGCAATTTGTTTGCAAAACTCAAAAAATGCTAATTCAAAAGTATTCATACCCTTTGATGCTATGATAGTATTGCCTACACAGTGCTAGAAATTTCAATGTGACAATGCAGAACCTAATTCTAGAAAAGTCTAGAAAATGCTGGATTGTAGGTGAACCTTCTTAGAGAGTATAAAAGGGTTAGGTATAGGATGATTGCTGTTATTATCAATAAGTCAATATGGGAAAAAGAAAAGAGCTATCTGAAGCTATCTAAAATTATTTATTGTCATAAAGCTGAAGACGGATACAAGAAGATTTCCAAGCATTTGAGTATCCCAATTTCAACTATTGTTTCTATCATCAAGAAGTACAAGACTCGTGGCACTGTCACAATGCTCCCTCTGTCTGGAGGAAAGAAGGTTCTTTCACTAAGAACAAGTAGAAGAATTGTGAGGAAGGTTAATAACAATCTGAGATTGACTGCCAAAGATATTCAAAGTGAATTGGCTGCAAGTGGGACTGGGGTTTCCATTTCAACCATAGGTCGAGTATTGCATGGTGAAGGTCACAATGGTCGCAGGCCAAGGAAAAAGCCACTCTTAGGAAAACGTCACAAGGACAATCACTTAAAGTTTGCAAAACGGCATTTGAATGATGGATATGAGTTCTGGTCAGAGGTTTTGTGGAGTGATGAAACAAAAATCGAGCTATTTGGTCACGTTGATAGTTTGGAAAAAGTCTGGTGAGGCGTACAAAGAAAAGAACACCATACCTACTGTCAAGCAAGGAGGTGGCAATATCATTCTATGGGGCTGTTTTTCGTCTAATGGCACAGGAAATTTAGTTCCAATACATGGTAAAATGGATTCCATAGCATACCAAAAGATATTGGCCAATCATCTGAAACCCTCCGCTACAAAACTTGGTTTAAAGTGCAGCTGGATGTTCCAACACAGCAACTATCCAAAGCACAAATCTAAATCTACTTTAGAATGGTTGAAGAAGAATAAAGTCAAGGTTCTGGAATTGCCTCGTCAAAGTCCCGATCTAAATCCGATTGACAATCTTTGAAGAAGGCTGTGCACAAGAGAAGTCCTCGGAATTTGAATGAACTGGAACAATTTTGCTGTACAGACGTTCTATGTCGTTTATTCATTTCTCCAGTTTCTCTGAGATACAAATGTACCAGCTTTACATCTTTTTCTTTAACATATTCTCTCATTAATGAACATTTCTGTAATGTGGGTGTTGTCGAGGGATTAAAAACGAGACATTTTGTGTTTGAATTGAAAGTGATAGTCTCGAGGAATCGAATGGGTCAAAGTTCAAGTATATTTTCCTATAGAGGAATTATCCCTTTTTGACTAGTGTGGTATTATGCCTTTTTTTTAGAGTGGATCAGGATGCAAATATAGCCTTCATCCATGTATTATGTATATATATATATATATATACATACATACACACACACACAGTGCTCCCCATTTATAAGGCAGCCCTTTATACTGCAGAACAGGTTATAAGGCGGTCATGGTTCCCATTTGCCCTACACTAATTTGTAATTTGCCATTACTCTAACACTAGTATTCTCGTTATAAGGCGGAACACAAACAGCATGGTCTCTTAACTATTGCTCCCAACTACAGCGTTATTAGGGGGAGCATTGGATGAATAAATAATAATAATGATAATAATAATAATAATAATAATAATAATAATAATAATAATAATAATAATGTCACAGTTTATATATACTGTATATACATTGCATTGCAAAGCAGTTGTCAATACTCTTTGAAAACAGTGTATATATGTGTGTGTGTATCTGGGACACCACTGAAAGCGAGTTCTGATGTTCAGTGAATTTTTTTTTTTTTTTTTGCCAGTTACCAAATTAAATATATACATGTACTTCATATGGTACCCAAAAGAAAATACAAGAAAAGCTCTGTTTCACGTTGATCTTATTACCACATAGGAAATGTCTGAATGCATATACTATAATCATTTTATCAACACTTGTTTCTGAAACATCTGGATTAGAAATTATGATGCAAAATATTACTGACTGAATGGGGCAATGCATCTTTTATATTCATGGTCCATGCATGTATTCGTTTTCAAATGAATCCTTGTAATCCTTTTCATAGTAGTCTGTCTTCCTACTTTCAGATACTGGATAACTGGAAATATCATAAACCAAAAGTGGCCTCCTACTGGCTTGTGAAGTTAGATTCTGCAAAACAAAGGAAGGTAAGATTGCAGGCACTTTCATTGGCAAATAAAACAAATGGTTTCAAGGGATTATATTTACTGAGAATCAATTAAATACGTATTAAAAACAAAGTTGCACAAAGGACTGTTTATGTAATTAGTCGCTAGAAACCTCCTGACATTTTACTGTACCTTTTTAGATGCTGGGATTGTTATGAATATTTTAGTAAACAACTAAATAATGAATTGCATTGATATGAGCCTAAACTGCATATTCTCAAGTAATCAACACACATCTTATATATGTAAATACATATTTTCAATCGAGCCACTGGGCTAGCTACTGTCTGAAAATGTTCACTCTCTCACTCATGGAACATCATTAAATTTGTCATCTTTTTGTTGAACATTCAATTTCAGACATTCCTAAAAGGGGTACAACACAAAGGCCTAAGGCCCCCAAGTAAATATATGTTAAAAAAATATATCTATTGTGCAAGAACTTTTCATATTGTTTGCATCAAACTGACATTTGCTGCAATGAATATTCTTGTTGTGAGTATACTCCATTGTACCCGTGTGAAGAGTACTCTGTAATTACATCTCTTTCCCCATTGTCATCTGTAATTTTCTCTGCTGACTTAGCATAATTGTCACTAATTTGTCTACAACTGCATTCTATGAAGGTGTGACCTTACCAATGTGTTTTACCAATGTATTCCCACACTGCATTTTAATGACTAGGAAGACAGCTGTTCGTGGATGTTGTTTTGTTGACAGACACCTGCAAGAAATGCTTAGTTTTGTTTTTGAATATTCTATTCCACTAGGCTTTGGACATAGTTAGAACAAATCTCCGCTCTGCTGTGCAGAGGATCTGGAAGGAGCCTGACGTTGACAGTTTACATATATACCGGCTTTTTAGTCGTGTTTTCAATCGTCTTCTCTGGAGCCATGGACAAGGGCTTTGGAACTGCTTCTCCAATTCGGGGTAGGTCTGATACAGGTCAAGAAATTTTTGTTTTTGGACAAAATCACAGCACACTGCACAGTGTCCTTTGTGAGTCCTGTATATAAAAAACATCAACCAACTAGTTTTCTTTTTTTTTTATAAACTTAGAAAGCATATCCTTTGATACATCTACAGTATATAAAGGGCAGTTTACAAAGTATGTTTGTAACTTTGCAATGATGCTGTGTTGTGTGTCCCTGGGAAAATGAAAAAATAAGTATAGTAGTTTCAAATGTTATTTTAATTGTTACACTCCACTACTGTTTTATGGTGTTTGCATAGCAGTAATTTGAAGTAGTTCTGGGTTATTGATTTAGTATACATTTTCTCTAAATCTGCCTTTACCTGGCTTTAAGCATGTCTGGAGAATCCCAAGTACCCCTTGGTTAGGCAGATTTAGAAAAATAATTGTAAAAAGTAAATATTGATGCAACAGGATCATTCTGAATAATTGTAAACAGTATAAAATAACAAGGGAAGTGTAATTACCACATTAACACATTTGAAGCTGCTTGCTCTCTGAACAGTTAATGCGACAGAACCAGGCTTGTTTTACTGTCTGTGGTGATTACACACCATGTTTGATGTATGGAGGATGAGCAATAGGTTAGTTATAGAAAAATAAAGTTATAGTAAAAATAATGTGTAAAAAATAATGTAATTGTATGTCAAAATAATGTGATATCTTGTAACAATTGTAAGTCGCCTGTCTGCTAAGAAATAAATAAATAAATAAATAAATAAATAAATAAATAATAATAATAATAATAATAATAATAATAATAATAATAATAATAATAGAGGGTAGGCAATTGGGAACCCCCATTAAAATCATATATGGATATTGGAATTTTACCAACACCTGACACCTCACCTGATTCCTATTTTACATTGAAATGACTCTAGACGGGCATTATTTCAATACACGATGCTCACTGGTAAATCCATCTCAGTTACATATGTAAGCAGGAGGATGATGGGAAATGTAGTTCTGAGAGGTCCCTGCGGCTCTATAGGAAGCCATTATGAGGCAGAGAATGCAATGTAAAAGTTTAAAAAAGTGGTCAAAATGTTTTAGAAAAAAAAAATTTAAACAATACACACACCTTACGTAAACAGTTGTACCAACACATGGGAACATGTATCACAATAAAATAGGTCCTTATGTACCCTTTAAACAGTCTTTAAACGAAAATGTTACTGGGTATTTCCATATATAATGCTCTTTGATTTGTAATAGTAGTAGCTTTCTTCACTACCTAACTGTTCCTCTTCACTACAGTCATAACTTAATGAAACTGCAAGTGTGCTGCTATCTTTGGGTGTTTTTGCTAAGCTGGGGACTTGGGGGATTTTTAAGCACAGCAACACATGTCTCGAGTTTGAAATGTTGTAGCTCCAGCAGATCTGTTTTTTGTGTCTACTGTTAAGGAATGTCTTATGTATTTTTGTGTTTGTTTCTATCTGCCTTTGTGATTTTGAATTCACACTTTATACTTTATAGTCTTTAGTTACATTACTGCAGTGAACAAATAAAAACAATATAAATATTTGGTCACATCGGGGTAGGTTGTGCTGACTTTAAAGACCACTGGAGATTACCTATCGAGATGTGACCACAGACAAGTATAACTCCAGTATTATAGCTAGCCCAGTGAAATAGGCATTTAAAAAATGTGGTTCATTTCACAGTCGTAATTTCATAGATCTGATCACAACCATAAACACTGATGTTGTTTTGTTTCTATGACAACAGGCCCTCGTGGGAAATCATTTTCAACAAAAGCACAGAGGTGGTCACCCCTCAGGAACTTCAGTGCTGCCAGCGGCTAGTACAGCTTTGCAGAGACTGCCTTTTAGTGGTTTATAAGTTTGTAGCAGATTCCAGGGGCTCGTTAACCAGGCTCGGTCCAGAATGGGATGACACAAGGTAAACCTCGATCGCTGTTTTCTTTTTATTTCTTTTCATAACCATGCACTGTAAAACCAGGCTTTCGTTTTAACACAACACTGGAACATTGTTTATTTGTTGATTTAACAGAAGTGTATGAAATAGATAACTGTATTTGTAATCTACAGTTAAATACAGTTATTATACCTCAACTTCTACTGTTGGGGTATCTGGTAAGAAAAGTTTTCTGGGTAGTGAAAGATGGAAATGAACTGCTAGTACAATCCCGAGTTTTACTACCACGACTGATCATCATCGTACAGCTATTTAACAGAATTGTGCACTTACATTCTCCAATAGTTGCATGTTTGTTTTTATAGGAACACAGTTGCTCTCTTTAAAACAACAGCAAATGTTTTACAGTACTGTTACCAACCAACTCTGCTGTATTCTTTAGCACATAGGCCTGTTAGGATACAGAGGTTGTTGTGCCCGTTTCCCACCCCCCACACCGGGAGCAGCAGAGCCATTGTGACACCCCCTTCGGCGTCCCCAGCAAAGTTCGGCCTCTTTGCAGAGCCCGGACATGAACTGGCACCGTCCAAGCTGTGTGACTCATCCTGCTTTCCCAGCAGCAGCGCTTTAACTGGATGAGCCACTCGGGGACCCCAAAGGCAGACTTCTGGGGCAAAATGTAATGGTGGTCTTGGCCATCACATCTAATCAAAGATGACAGTCGTTCTGAGGTCATGTGATTTGTTTGCTTGACTTATGATAGAAACTAAACGCTTTGGCTTAACAATTCATACACAGCTGTATTCGATGCTTCTCTCAGTCAAATTAATGTATGGGCATGGAACAATCCAAATGAACCCTGCATCGGAAATGGTCCATCTAATATAACATAAAGGGTTCATCATTCATACGTAATGCCTTTTTTTACAGTATTTGTTCCCACTGATTCTTTGCTGCCTTTGAATTACACTTCATTAATAACTATTAGCAATGTGAAAGATTTGAATAGAAGTTACTGTAATCAACTATATGTCAAAATCTGTACAAGTGCTTTGAATGGCAAGACTTTTGTTAAAAAACAAACAGACTTCATATTGCAACAAAAACACGTATTTAACATTGTGTATCAGAGGATTTACAGTACATGTTCTTATTTACATCACCTCTCAAATCTAGTGAATATGGTGAAGATCAAAATTGGTTCAAGAACCGGTTCTTTCACTGCTCTGCGACCATCGACCTCCTCATTCTTCGAAGCAGGTTTAATAAGCATCTTGTATTTTGAAATCCTCTCCCTGTCCACAGTTTCGTAAGACAGAGTGCACACTGCACATCCTTTCACTACCTCTTTGTTTGTCTGTGATATGACATGCTGCGGGAGGCTACACATGATTTAGCATGCTGAAGATTATAGTTATCTCCCAATCTCCCATTCAGCCTGTGGCTTTCTCATTCCTCTTGTTACCCTCAGTCTCAGTGTACTTGACAATACTTGACAGTGTACCTTTGTAAGGTACTTCATGAATGCATTGCCAGAGATGACCCACTTTCTAAATGGAATAGAAGCTGAACTTTGTTATTTTTTCATTACCTGATCATGCTTTTTCTCACTGGAAGTTAAACTTGATTATACCACTAAAATTGGATTTGGGAGTACTGTCTCATGTAGTCCGTCATGCTCACAACCCCTGTTCCAGTGATTCATTACTGCATTGGCATGTGCCTGAACTTCTGAACTGAAGTCCCTGATTGTTCATCCTCCCTCACAAGCACACATCTTTTAAGTGTTCCTGTTATGCTGTTAAGAGGTACAAACCTTTATGATGGAGGGTCCAACTACTTCCGTAGACAATTTAAACTACCACACATTCAATTAGAGGGTTCTTATGAGAGTACACCCCCGGAAATCATATTGTAGATTCAGATAATTATTCATTCTTCTTTTTTTTTAAACCCTATGTGGCCGAGCTGTTGTTGCAGTGACGTGTGGGTATGATGTCACGGACCAGGAAGTAAACAGAAACCAAACAATGGATGGAATGGTAGTGGTGAAACTGAGCGCTACGGTGCTCAGCTATTTTATTAAATAATAAAATAAACAAAAGATTTAAACAAAACGAAACACTACAAACAAAAAGGCACGTTGGCCAAACAAATAAACAAATAAGTATCTTGCTGGTGTAAACCAGCACGCTTAGCAGTTGTTTTTAGCTCTCCTCGCTCGCTCTCCCGTACTCTCCTCTGTACACTCTCCCCGAGGGTAGAGAGCTGCAGGTTTATATACAGTGACCATCTCCCGATTAGCAACAATTAATCAATGAATTAACTCGGGAGATGGTCACCGTCTGCATGAGTTTAATAAGGATGCGTGACTGTCAGCCAGCTAAATAAATCATTAGCTGATCAGTCACGCATCCTCACAAGGTTTTTAAACTATAAAAACAATAAGAAATACACAGTGCTTTTATCTGCGCCACAAACAATAATACAAATCATAAAAACACAGTGCACATATATATATATATATATATATATATATATATATATATATATATATATATATATAGGGGCGGGACACTCCGCCACACCCAGCCATTAGGAAATATTGGGCCCTAGTCATATGCTATCACGTGGATCCCATATAAGAATAATGACAGCTTCAAGATATTTACCTTCAATAGAACCTGTTCATAGAAGAAAATACATAAAGAAAATGGTGGTAGACTTCACTGATTTAACCCAGTAATGCCCATTCAGTGTACCACATGATACAAATAGTGTGCCTACAAACCAGCCTCAAAAGCCAACATTTTCATATGCCATACATTATGAGTTGCTGACAATTTTGTGTTCAGTCTAGAGGTGTCTAGTGTTAGCTATTATTGTAGTATCGATATTGAAAAGGTTTCCACTACTTCTGATAATAAATCCCTTGAGTTTTAAACACATTCCTCAGATTGTCACTGCTCTGGTTTTGCATTTTTATGTTCTGTAGCATTTTTTAAGAAATAATCAGTGCTGTATTCACAGCTGCACCTGCCCCAGTGGATTAAACACATAGTCTAACACTATTTCAATCTTATGTTGCACGTATGATAACAAGCAAGCTGCATAAATATTTTAACACTATTGGCCAGGTTATCTTGCTTAAAAGCCCAGCTATTTGCAAAACGTGCTGTGTTCCTGCTGCTCTAAAATATCACAGATTGGGTAGTTATGCAAAGATTCAGGTTCATGTAATTTTTGTAACACCAACACTTTAAAACAAATTGACTTAAAAAAAAACTTTTGGATAAAACCTTTGTATATTGCATAAGGAAAACTACACACTTAAAATAGGGTTGACAATCTGAAAGTCAGCCCTTTGTTCAGCCCACTTATGGGTAATATCAGACCCACCCAATATGTCGCACATAAAGCCAAAAGGGCCTTATTCATGTGTTTAAAGTTACATGGATTCTGTTTCTGACTTTTATTTTCTTTCAATTTAACACTCTGTAGGTACCTTAATTGTTTAGTTTTTTAATTAGTTTTTTTTTTTTTAACATTGCTGCAACTTATTCCAAATTATGCCGAGAGCTACAGTTTAGCAAATTAGACACAGAGGTCTTGACATTGGTATGTGTCTCAGCAAGCTTGCTGACAACTGCTTTTTTTGACCAAACAAAATTTGAAAATTAAATTGGATGTCAAAGGAATGTCTTAAAGAACGAGAAAGACAAAGGAGAGAGAGGCTGTTCAATCTTGTCATTTTTACTACAGACTATGATGGACACATGCTAATGACGCATGTTGTTGCATGCCTGGGAATGGGCTATGCATGTAAAAACAGCAACAAAGAAAAAAACTCTTTCTCCCCCACTGGCATTTTAAAACATTCCTATAACTCCACTGATTCTATGAATTAATTAAATCTACTAATTCAAACTAAGGATTCATAAAATGAACCAGACAACAAATCCAGTGTGCTATTTCACCTAATTGATCATCATTTGATTTATTTTCAGTAGATGGACAAACAGCTATTTTCAATAAACACTAGTTTATGTTTCAATAAATACTAGTTTTATGTCCAGCAGTGTGGAGTAGTGGTTAGGGCTCTGGACTCTTGACCAGAAGGGCGTGGGTTCAATCCCAGGTGAGGGACACTGCTGCTGTACCCTTGAGCAAGGTACTTTACCTAGATTGCTCCAGTAAAAACCCAACTGTATAAATGGGTAATTGTATGTAAAAATAATGTGATATCTTGTAACAATTGTAAGTTGCCCTGGATAAGGGCGTCTGCTAAGAAATAAATAATAATAATTAGGCCCCATTTTCGGGACCTGCAGCTCCAGCGGTCCCGGGGGACGTTTGTGCGCTCGCGGATCCAGTTCCTTCGGGAGATGGACCACGGCTCACACTTCTTCTACGCGTTGGAGAAAAAGAAGGGAGACCGCAGGAACATCACCCGCCTTCTGGCAGACGACGGCTCCCTTCTGACGGATCCGGAGAGCGTGAACGAGAGGGCCAGAGCCTTTTACCCTGACCTCTTCTCTCCAGATCCTGTTGACTCCGACGCGTGCAGGGTTCTTTGGGACGGGCTTCCCACGGTCGGCAAGGGCGTCAGGGAAGAGTTCGAGGGCCGACTGACCCTGGCCGAGCTCTCTGGCGCTCTTAGTCTGATGCCCTACAACAAATCGCCGGGCATCGACGGGCTGACCGTGGAGTTCTTCAGAAAGTTTTGGGACTTGCTGGGGCCCGCCTTTGAGCGGGTCCTGGCGGAAGCCTACGAGACCGGGGAGATGCCCTTTTCGATGAGGCGAGCGGTGATCACGCTGCTGCCCAAGAAGGGGGATCTCCGCTGCCTTAAGAACTGGCGCCCGCTCTCGCTGCTGTGCACGGACTATAAAATCGTGGCCAAGGCCGTCTCCCTGAGGCTCAAGTCCGTGCTGGCAGACGTGATCCACCCCGACCAGTCCTACACGGTCCCGAACCGGACGATTTTCGACAACATCTTCCTGGTTCGGGACCTCCTGCACTACTGCAGGAGGACCGGTCGGTCGGTCGCCTTCTTGTCTCTCGACCAAGAGAAGGCGTTCGACCGGGTGGATCACGAGTATCTCTTCGGAACCCTGCGAGCGTTCGGATTCGGGCCGCGCTTCGTCGGCCTGTTCCGGACGCTCTACGCCTCTGCCGAGTGCCTGTTGAAGGTCAACTGGTCCCTGACCGCGCCCCTCGCGTTCGGGAGAGGAGTACGTCAGGGCTGCCCTCTGTCCGGACAACTGTACGCGCTGTGCATCGAGCCCTTCCTCTGCCTCCTTCGCAGGAGGCTCACGGGGTTGGCGCTCGGCGCGTCGGACACGAGGGTGGTCCTGTCGGCCTACGCCGACGACGTGCTCCTGGTGGCCTCAGACCCGGTTGACCTGGAGAGGATGCGGAGCTGCCAGAGTGTATACTCTGCCGCTTCCTCTGCCAGGATCAACTGGGACAAGTGCTCCGGGTTACTAGTAGGTCCCTGGCGGGTGGACTCCCTTCCCGTCGCGCTCCAACAGTTCAAGTGGAGCGCGGACGGCTTCAAATACCTGGGGGTCCACCTGAGCCCCGCGGAGACCTCGGTTGCAGCCAACTGGGTGGAGTTGGAGGACAAGGTGGCTGCGAGGCTGAGGTCGTGGTCGGGTCTGCTGAAAGTGCTTTCCTTCAGGGGACGGGCTTTAGTGATTAACCAACTGGTGGCGTCGATGCTCTGGCATCGACTCACCGTCCTGAGCCCGCCCCCTGAGTTTGTGGCCAGGGTCCAGAGGAAGCTGACGGACTTCTTCTGGGCCGGAAAGCATTGGGTCTCTGCGGGGGTGCTGAGCCTCCCTCTGGCTGAGGGAGGACAGGGGTTGGTGTGCATCAGGACTCAGGTGCACACCTTCCGCCTCCAGACCCTGCAGAGATTCCTGTACGCGGACCCGGCCCCGCAGTGGTGCGCACTGGCCTCCCTCTTCCTGCGCCAGCTGCACCGCTTGGGCTACGACCGGCAGCTGTTCTGGCTCGACCTCCCGGGGATCCGTCTCCCCGAGCTGCCGGTCTTTTACAGGGACCTGCTCAAGACCCGGAGCATGTTCGACATCGGCCGAGACGCGGTTCCGACCGAGGGGGAGGAATTCCTTCTGGAGCCCCTGCTGCACAACCCCCATCTAGGTGCGCAGGCGTTGGAATCCCCCGCGGTGCGGAGCCTGTTGATCTCGGCCAAGGTGACCAGAGTCTGGGATCTCCTGGACCACCAACGCTCGGCGTGGCTGACTCCCGAGTCGCTGGTCGCCAGGGCGACTCGGGGGACCCTCAGAACGGCCCGCCGGGCGATCCGGGAGTGCAAAGCAGCTTTGCACCCAGACTCTGTCGGGTATCTCGAGGGGGTCCTCAGGACCGGGGAGCCATCGTCCCTCCCTACCCCCGGCTCTCCGGTCCTGCTGATCAAACCAATGGATCGGGCTCCCCCTCAGCCTCCCCTCGAGAATCACCTGAGCAGGATCTCGCAGTTCTCCTCGACCCCCCTTCGTTCCGTGTCGAGGAGGACCCTGTACGCGATGGCGCTCCACACCCTCCACTTCCTCGCTCTCGTCTCCCGCCGAGACACCGCTTGGCGGGAGCCCCTCCAACCCCCGGAGGGCGAGAGGCCCCAGTGGGAGGCTTTGTACTCCACGCTGGTCCCCAGAGGCGCTGGGGACCTGGGCTGGAGGGTGCTACACGGAGCGCTCGCGTCAGGAGAGGTCCTGCGTCACTTCACCGACTCGGACCCCGCATGCCCTTTCTGCGGCGAGTCCGAGTCGGTTTTCCACATTTACCTCCTCTGCGCCAGGCTGCAGCCGTTTTTTGTGTTCCTCAAGAACCTCCTGCTGCAGTTCTGGCTGCATTTTTCCCCCACCCTTTTTATTTTCGGGCACCCTGTTCGTGGCTCCACCAGGAAGAGGGACCTCCTGGTGAATCTGCTCCTGGCTCTTGGAAAACTTACCATCTACAAGACCAGGAAGCGTAAGATCACCGGGGAGGGTCTCTTTGACTGTGGGGCCATGTTCAGGGCCCTCCTCCGTTCCCGGGTGGCGTTGGAGCACGCCGACGCGGAGTCCACTGGCGACATGACGGCTTTTGTCGACCAGTGGGCTCTGGGTGGCGTGCTCTGCACCACCCCCCCCTTTGTTTTGAACATTTAATTTACAGTTTTTTGTTGGTACCCCCTTTTGATTAGGGGGCGCCAAACTGTATTTTTTCACCGGCTGCCATTAGGCAGCTGGTATGCCGGCTGCCAATAGGCAGCTGGCACAGTCATTTTCACCGGCCATTAAATAGGCTGTACCCTTGAGCAAGGTACTTTACCTAGATTGCTCCAGTAAAAACCCAACTGTATAAATGGGTAATTGTATGTAAAAATAATGTGATATCTTGTAACAATTGTAAGTTGCCCTGGATAAGGGCGTCTGCTAAGAAATAAATAATAATAATTAGGCCCCATTTTCGGGACCTGCAGCTCCAGCGGTCCCGGGGGACGTTTGTGCGCTCGCGGATCCAGTTCCTTCGGGAGATGGACCACGGCTCACACTTCTTCTACGCGTTGGAGAAAAAGAAGGGAGACCGCAGGAACATCACCCGCCTTCTGGCAGACGACGGCTCCCTTCTGACGGATCCGGAGAGCGTGAACGAGAGGGCCAGAGCCTTTTACCCTGACCTCTTCTCTCCAGATCCTGTTGACTCCGACGCGTGCAGGGTTCTTTGGGACGGGCTTCCCACGGTCGGCAAGGGCGTCAGGGAAGAGTTCGAGGGCCGACTGACCCTGGCCGAGCTCTCTGGCGCTCTTAGTCTGATGCCCTACAACAAATCGCCGGGCATCGACGGGCTGACCGTGGAGTTCTTCAGAAAGTTTTGGGACTTGCTGGGGCCCGCCTTTGAGCGGGTCCTGGCGGAAGCCTACGAGACCGGGGAGATGCCCTTTTCGATGAGGCGAGCGGTGATCACGCTGCTGCCCAAGAAGGGGGATCTCCGCTGCCTTAAGAACTGGCGCCCGCTCTCGCTGCTGTGCACGGACTATAAAATCGTGGCCAAGGCCGTCTCCCTGAGGCTCAAGTCCGTGCTGGCAGACGTGATCCACCCCGACCAGTCCTACACGGTCCCGAACCGGACGATTTTCGACAACATCTTCCTGGTTCGGGACCTCCTGCACTACTGCAGGAGGACCGGTCGGTCGGTCGCCTTCTTGTCTCTCGACCAAGAGAAGGCGTTCGACCGGGTGGATCACGAGTATCTCTTCGGAACCCTGCGAGCGTTCGGATTCGGGCCGTGCTTCGTCGGCCTGTTCCGGACGCTCTACGCCTCTGCCGAGTGCCTGTTGAAGGTCAACTGGTCCCTGACCGCGCCCCTCGCGTTCGGGAGAGGAGTACGTCAGGGCTGCCCTCTGTCCGGACAACTGTACGCGCTGTGCATCGAGCCCTTCCTCTGCCTCCTTCGCAGGAGGCTCACGGGGTTGGCGCTCGGCGCGTCGGACACGAGGGTGGTCCTGTCGGCCTACGCCGACGACGTGCTCCTGGTGGCCTCAGACCCGGTTGACCTGGAGAGGATGCGGAGCTGCCAGAGTGTATACTCTGCCGCTTCCTCTGCCAGGATCAACTGGGACAAGTGCTCCGGGTTACTAGTAGGTCCCTGGCGGGTGGACTCCCTCCCCGTCGCGCTCCAGCAGTTCAAGTGGAGCGCGGACGGCTTCAAATATCTGGGAGTCCACCTGAGCCCCGCGGAGACCTCGGTCGCAGCCAACTGGGTGGAGTTGGAGGACAAGGTGGCTGCTAGGCTGAGGTCGTGGTCGGGTCTGCTGAAAGTGCTTTCCTTCAGGGGACGGGCTTTAGTGATTAACCAGCTGGTGGCGTCGATGCTCTGGCATCGACTCACCGTCCTGAGCCCGCCCCCTGAGTTTGTGTCCAGGGTCCAGAGGAAGCTGACGGACTTCTTCTGGGCCGGAAAGCACTGGGTCTCTGCGGCGGTTCTGAGCCTCCCTCTTGCCGAGGGAGGGCAAGGGTTGGTGTGCATCAAGAGCCAGGTGCACACCTTCCGCCTTCAGACCCTGCAGAGATTCCTGTACGCAGACCCGGCCCCGCAGTGGTGCACGCTGGCGTCCCTCCTGTTGCGCCAGCTGCACGACCTGGGCTACGACCGGCAGCTCTTTTGGATCGATCTCCGGGGAATCCGTCTCCCCGAGCTGCCGGTCTTTTACCAGGACCTGCTCAGGACCCGGAGCATGTTCGACATCGGCCGAGACGCGGTTCCGACCGAGGGGGAGGAATTCCTTCTGGAGCCCCTGCTGCACAACCCCCATCTAGGTGCGCAGGCGTTGGAATCCCCCGCGGTGCGGAGCCTGTTGATCTCGGCCAAGGTGACCAGAGTCTGGGATCTCCTGGATCACCAACGCTCGGCGTGGCTGACTCCCGAGTCGCTGGTCGCCAGGGCGACTCGGGGGACCCTCAGAACGGCCCGCCGAGCGATCCGGGAGTGCAAGGCA
Organism: Acipenser ruthenus; assembly: GCF_902713425.1. Classification (NCBI taxonomy): domain Eukaryota; kingdom Metazoa; phylum Chordata; class Actinopteri; order Acipenseriformes; family Acipenseridae; genus Acipenser; species Acipenser ruthenus. Next base: position 22,998,920 of record NC_081200.1, read on the forward strand.
GCTTTGCACCCAGACTCTGTCGGGTATCTCGAGGGGGTCCTCAGGACCGGAGAGCCACCGTCCCTCCCTACCCCCGGCTCTCCGGTCCTGCTGATAAAACCAAAGGATCGGGCTCCCCCTCAGCCTCCCCTCGAGAATCACCTGAGCAGGATCTCGCAGTTCTCCTCAACCCCCCTTCGTTCCGTGTCGAGGAGGACCCTGTACGCGATGGCGCTCCACACCCTCCACTTCCTCGCCCTCGTCTCCCGCCGAGACACCGCTTGGCGGGAGCCCCTCCAACCCCCGGAGGGCGAGAGGCCCCAGTGGGAGGCTTTGTACTCCCCGCTGGTCCCCAGAGGCGCTGGGGACCTGGGCTGGAGGGTGCTACACGGAGCGCTCGCGTCAGGAGAGGTCCTGCGTCACTTCACCGACTCGGACCCCGCATGCCCTTTCTGCGGCGAGTCCGAGTCGGTGTTCCACATTTACCTCCTCTGCGCCAGGCTGCAGCCGTTCTTTTTGTTCCTAAAGAACCTACTGCTGCAGTTCTGGCTGCATTTTTCCCCCACCATTTTTATTTTCGGGCACCCTGTTCGTGGCTCCACCAGGAAGAGAGACCTCCTGGTGAATCTGCTCCTGGCTCTTGGCAAACTTACGATCTACAAGACCAGGAAGCGTAAGATCACCGGGGAGGGTCTCTTTGACTGTGGGGCCATGTTCAGGGCCCTCCTTCGTTCCCGGGTGGCGTTGGAGCACGCCGACGCGGAGTCCACTGGCGACATGACGGCTTTTGTTGACCAGTGGGCTCTGGGTGGCGTGCTCTGCGCCACCCCCCCCTTTGTTTTGAACATTTAATTTACAGTTTTTTGTTGGCACCCCCTTTTGATTAGGGGGCGCCATACTGTATTTTTTAACCGGCTGCCATTAGGCAGCTGGTGCGCCGGCTGCCAATAGGCGGCTGGCGCAGTCTTTTATCGGCCATTAAATAGGCTGTACCCTTGAGCAAGGTACTTTACCTAGATTGCTCCAGTAAAATCCCAACTGTATAAATGGGTAATTGTATGTATATAAAAAAAAAAAGGTGATATCTTGTAACAATTGTAAGTCGCCCTGGAAAAGGGCGTCTGCTAATAAATAAATAATAATAATAATGTTTCCAACACTTTTTTGTTGTTTGTAGGAGGTACAATGACCAGTGGGAACTTTAAAAATGTGAGTTCCTGTTGAAATAATTCCAAAAATACCTTTTTTTGTTTTTGAACCCACAGAAGTATTTAATATAATTCAAAAGCTGATCTTGAACAAATTTAGGTTAACTGAAAGTAAAACTAAACTAAATATTAGACGCTACTAAGTTTAGTTGGTACTGAAAGAAATATGTTTTTGCTTGCGAAAAATTACTTGCACAGGGTAAATAATATTTCTGTTTAAATATTCCAAAATTAACATATTTTCAATTAATCTACAGCCATGCATAGCATTTTCACCAGGTAGAAAAATTAGCTTTTATGAAACAACATCGGCCTTTGTTCTTCAAAGGTTACTAACAAAGAGAGGGTTTCTTTTCTGTAAACAAAGGGCATGACAGTGCTTTACAGGGCACAATCTAATTAGCTTTAGCTAAAAAAAAATAAGTCAATTCATGATGTGTTCATTCAATGCTATTTAAATTAATTCAGAAGAGAAACACTGAACTCAGATTGGCTGAACACTAATTTATATTGTGCATAGTATAGGGCTGGCTCTGAAGTTTGAATTGTATCTGCTCACAAGAGTTTGGTCAAAATCAATGGGATTTTTAGCCAAATTGGGGTTTAACGTGTTTTGTGTTGCAGAGGACAAGGGTCTATAATATGGGAATTTTGCCTACAAGTGACGGCCAAAAATAAAATCAATACAATGGAAGTTATTTCACCACAAATGTAACTTACCTTCAGTGTCGTAACAAAACCTTGTCAATTTTTGGCACTTTTGTTTTTTTCATGATGTGGCGGAGTGTCCCGCCCCTATATATATATATATATATATATATATATATATATATATATATATATATATATATATATATTTGTGCACTGTTTAATTATTATTTGTATTATTGTTTGCGGTGCGAATAAAAGCGCCGCGTATTTGTTATTGTTTTTGTATTTTTAAAAACCCAGTGAGGATGCGTGGCTGATCAGCTAGTGATTTATTTAGCTGGCTGACAGTCACACATCCTTATTAAACTCATGCAGATGGTGACCATCTCCCGAGTTAATTCATTGATTAATTGTTGCTAATCGGGAGATGGTCACTGTATATAAACCTGCAGCTCTCTACCCTCGGGGAGAGTGTACAGAGGAGAGTACGGGAGAGCGAGTGAGGAGAGCTAAAAACAACTGGTAAAAACAACTGCTAAGCGTGCTGGTTTACACCAGCACGATACTTATTTGTTTATTTGTTTGGCCAACATGCCTTTTTGTTTGTAGTGATTTGTTTAAATCTTTTGTTTATTTTATTATTTAATAAAATAGCTGAGCACCGTAGCGCTCAGTTTTACCACCGCCATTCCATCCATTGTTTGGTTTCTGTTTACTTCCTGGTCCGTGACATCATACCCACACGTCACTGCAACAACAGCTCGGCCACACATGAATAGAATCCTCTCACCTATTTCTATGTCCTGTTAATGTCTCATAACTCAACAACTAGTAAAGTTTATTCAAAACACAATGTGACTTAACCTTATATGTCAATTGGATAATACAGTGTCAACTACTGAGCAGGATTCCGTGTGCTCTTTGCAAGTTTAATTGAGGTAAGAGGTTTTTCTGATATATTTAAACTATCCCTCATTATTCATCTTTGTATTCCTTATTTAGATTATTTCGATTTCTTAATTGTAGTTTATATTTTGATTAGTAACTTTTTTATAACAAGTTTAGGCTTATTGGGCGATTACAAGGTTTTGGCATCATGAATATTAATAATAGACTTGAATAATAAGAAAAGTTTATGTGGCAGGTCTAGTAGAGAATGTGCAGTGAAACAAACAAAAAAAACAGCACTTGAGAATTCTAGATGATCATCTTCCCTATTTTACCACCTGAAAGAAGATGGAATAAGAAAACCAGTATGTAAAAACATGTTCCCCTCCACACTTGGGCTTGGGGAATGGTCTATGAGGAACTGGATCCAAAACCATCAAGAAAACCTACCAGTAGTTGAAGACAACGCGAAGCTGCAGCGTTCTAGTCCTCGTACATTTGACCTTAAAGAACAAGAATTTCTCAAAGCATTCCTTACCAGTTTGCCAAATGTACCATCACACTACTGTCATTCTTCAAGTTCAGAGTTATACTTGGAACCTGTCTTTACTTCTTTGCTCCATTTACACAAAAAATACACAAAATATTGTGAACAAAATAACAAAACTGCACTGTGTCGCCAGATTCTCAGTGAGGAGATTAGAGAGTTAAATCAGAGTCTTTACCATCCTAGAAAAGATCAGTGCGACACCTGTTGTGCTTTCAAGGCAGGTAATGTTGCTGAAGATACATGGCAAGTTCACTGCCACAGAAAAAAAGAAGCCTGTGAATCAAAAGAAGCAGACAAACAAAGTGGCATAGATGGCAAGCAAAAGGTTTTGAATATGGACCTTCAAGCACTCCTTTGTCCAATGCTTAAAACCTCAAGGATTTACTACAAAACAAAGCTTTCAGTTCACAATTTTACAGTTTACAACATGAGTAGCCATGATGCCACCTGCTATGTTTGGCATGAAGGAGAAAGAGGATTATCTTGAAATGAATTTGCTTCCTGCATCACTGACTATCCCAATGAACACAGCGAATATGATGTATATATATTCTGTGGAGTGATGGTTACCGCAACACTGTTCTTTCAAATGCCTTGCTTCACTGTGCCATAACTAATAAGACCATCACACAGAAATACCTTGAGCGTGGACACACACAAATTGAATGTGACTGTCCACAGTGTGATTGAAAGAAAACTGAAAGACATCTACTGTCCTGCAGATTATGTTAATTTGATGCAAAAGTCCTGTAGGAGGCCTGTACCTTAAACCATTAAGTATGTGAATCACACTTTCTTCAGTGACGTCAGCTCAGTTACATATTACTCAGCAATTCGTCCTAGTGTTCAAGTTGGAGATCCCACTGTGCATGAGTTACGCTGTATCAGGTATAATATGGATGGCATACTAGAGTTCAAGCCCCATCACACAGACCTGTGGAGTCCAATGCCCAGACGTCAGAATAGAAGTGTCTCCAACAGCCACTTAACAGTTCCTTCATTGTATGCTTCCAGTCTGAAGATCAAAGATCAAAAATACAAACACCTGCAGCAGCTAAAGAGCATCATACCCCATGATTTTATGATGGACTGTTGCACTAAAATTTGGGATGTCAAAAGAAATGCTCTTTTGGCAGCTAGATTCGTATTCGAAATTTAAAGGATGTCCTATGAATTCAGTTATCTGAGAATATGTTAAACACTATCTCATGAAATCCATAAGCATGAACTTTTCAAAAATAACAAAAGACATTTCTCATTCAAGCTTTTTAATGAATTTCTGATTAACTTTGTTCTTGTTGTTTTGGTATTATAGTTAAGATAGTACTGTTAAGTTTTATACAGAAGGTTTTTTTTATCTTTAATGTGTTCAAAGGTATTTAGTTTAACATCACATTTTAATATGACTAAAAATTAATTTAACAATTTCAAATTATATTTTATTACATTTTATAATTAAAGCTTTTGTTTTAAAAACAATATGTATACATTTATAAAACCTTGTATGTCTACATTTTTGTGTAAAAACCTTGTATCCATTTTCTACTTTGTTTTTTTAATTGTTGCAGAATTAATGTTTTCAATAAAGTTCTGAACTAATCTGTGATGCTTTTTCTTAATTTCATAGTACTACTTCTCTAACTCATCAAATGAAACAGTTTTTTGCAGTTCCTGAAAAATGTATAAATTTGACATACAAGGTTTTGTCACGACACAGGCAATTTTTGCTGGTTTTTAAGGTTGTTTTTTCTACTTTGCCTCCAATTTTTGAATGTGAGCGCCGTCTTTAAAGAACTTCAGTATGTTATTTAGCGTTATAAGATGTGATAAATATTAGAAGATGGCGCTCGCATCAAAGAATGATTTCAAAGTAGGAAAAATGCACAAGTGAGCCTACACATGATTCGATACAAATGAGAAACATAAGAATGTGACAATAGACAAGTTCATTTCTGCAAATAAAAAAGCAAGACAACTTTCATAATAAATCTAACATGTTTGGCCCTCAGTCCTTTTCAGATGATTTAACAGCAATAAAGAACCCCCTGTGGTTTGAGGATGGTAGTGTTGTGGGGGTTGCAGTCCCCATATTATGAGATGGAATCTAATTTCGAATTCTTCCTTTCTAATGCTTTAGGTATCTATTGCCAGTCACATCCCAGTTCATCATGAAGTCACCGTCTTCAAGCTTCAACCACACCCCTTCAGGAATGCCTCGATCCCGCAGCCTGTTCTCCACCAGGCTGGGCCAGTTCTAATCAAATGGAAAGGTTGCCATGCTTTATAAATAATCCCAATCCATTTGAAAAGAAATATTTGAAGCCAAGTCGAAATATATCTGCTGTATCATATTTGCTCGCTGTACAGTAAGAGTCATAGTACTGTAATGAAAAAAACCCAGAAATTACTAATTTATTTTAAGATGTAAAAAATATTCTGTTCCACCAGTGAACACAAGAATGCTTCAGTGAAATTTAGACAGAATGAGATATCAAGTAATTGCTTGCTAAAATGCTTATTTTTGCTACTTGTGGCAAATGCAAAAAAGAAAAAAGAAGTATTCATAGCTTTTTTTTGTTTGTTACTTCATACATTTTAGGGTTGGATTGAAAGATTTGAGATTGGGCATGGGAGATTACTGAACAGAGTTCCATTCCAACCTCTCAAGTGTTGTCCCTGTATGTACAGTAGAAACCCAAACAGGATGTGCCTTTCAAAAAGGGTTCTTTCAATGTGAATAAATAAATGCACTCAGAGATAAATATTCTATGTACATTTACTTTCAATAGGAGTGAAAAACAAAAAAAAGCCATAATTGCATCAATGCTTGCAGTATAAACAGTGGGCTATACAGTACTTTGTACACCAAGGTCCTCTGTTTATTTATTGTATTTGCCATATACAGTGATGACATCCTACACCATCATGTCTGCATTATGTTACATTGGAAACAAAGCCAACAGAAAACAAAGCACTGTCATATTGTTTTGTTACAATAGAAGTTAATTGCAAACTGGTCGAAGGTTAAGAGTGTGGAACATTTAAGAAAACATACAAATAATTCTTAAGAAATATATATATCGGGGCTCCCGAGTGGCGCATCCAGTAAAAGCACTTGCGTAGAGTGCAGGATGTGCCCTATAGTCTGGACGTCGCGAGTTCGAGTCCAGGCTATTCCTTTGCCGACCGAGGACAGGAGCTCCCAGGGGGCGGCGCTCAATTGGCCGAGCATCGCCTGGGGGGAGGGAGGGTTAGGTCGGCCTGGGTGTCCTCGGCTCACCGCGCACCAGCGACCCCTGTAGTCTGGCCGGGCGCCTGCGGGCTTGCCTGTAAGCTGCCCGAGAGCTGCGTTGTCCTCCGACGCTGTAGCTCTTGGGTGGCTGCATGGTGAGTCCGCAGTGTGAAAAAAAGCGGTCGGCTGACGGCACACGCTTCGGAGGACAGCGTGTGTTCGTCTTCGCCCTCCCGAGTCAGCGCAGGGGTGGTAGCGGTGAGCTGAGCATAATAAAATAATTGGCCATTCCAAATTGGGAGAAAATAATAAAAATAATTGGCAACGACTAAATTTATAAAAAAAAAATATATAGAAATATATAACAATAAGAAATATATAACACAGTCTTTGAAGAGTTTCTTTATTGCAACAAGCTGCATAATTTCCTGGATGTTTATTACACGCTACACAGATCTTTTCATGTACAGCAAAACTGTCAGTCGGACAGAATTGCCTTCGGGATAAGTGCTTGATTAAGTAAAAACTTTTTTTTTTCACTTTTTTCACATTTAAGTAACTTGAAAGTTTTTTTTGTTTTTTTTTAATACATGTATTTGTCAATTTAAGGTTATATGTTTTTTTTTTGTTTACAATTCCAATTTAGAGAGTGAAAGTAAAATATTAAACAGAAATGTATTTTGTACCACAAAAACATGTCCTGTTTTATCTGAAGTGCTTTGTTTTCTACACAGAGGAGGCTCTGTTGTAGGCTTTTCGAGCATGTTATGAATTAAAGTGAGTGAGTCAAAAAACAGAACAGTCAAAAACAGTTCTTCATTAACATTATAGGGTTACTGAACAACTGTGCTGTATCCTGGCAATATATTTGTCAACATAATCCTGATTGTTTTGATATTTTTATTCACATCATGCATTTTGAAGCATATGGGGGAATACAACCGAAAACATTTCTCAGGATAACGAGGATGTGTCTTGTGAACATCATGGTGTATCCAGATCAATGATCCCTCCTGCAACTCATTTTCAGTTACCACAATAGCCATTCATTTCTATCAGAGCATAAATTACAGGAGGGAGCATGATCTGGATACACTGTGATGCCAGTAAGAAAAATCCTTTTTCTCCTGGTAAAAGTGACATGTTCCCAGCTTTATTCCCCAGCTGATCTGTCACCCATGGTCTATGAAAAACAACTGAGATAATCTGAAAAATATAAAGCTGCAATAAGGATAATACTAGAAAAGGTAAAGTAACATGGTTCATATAAACACTGCAGAGTGTTCTATAACCGTATTTAGAGTATGTAATTCTTATTGCAAAATGCTACAATGATTGTTGGTATTATTATTATTATTATTATTATTATTATTATTATTATTATTATTATTATTATATAAAAAGAATATGGGTGGCTTTGTTTTATATTTAATATAAGTTGGATTTTTGTTAGAATATTTTACAAAGGTTATAGGTGGTTAAAACACCTGACTACAAACATTAAGCAGTTTTTAAAACAGAAGTTATTCAGATAAATGGGTCTATTGTAATGTTCTAAACCAGAGCACCTCAAAGGTTTTTAGGCCATGGGCACACATTTGCATTTCTCATAAGGTACAGGGCTCGATCATTGTTTCTCTCTTGATAATTCACTAACTTTCTTTTCCAAAATGTCAATTAAAATATGATTCAATTATAGATTTATCATATGGCACAAAGGCAGATTGATTGATCTGATGACTTGAATTCTACATCAGTATTGCAGAGTATTACAAATTACAGTTCAGACACATTTGTGCCCACGGGCATAGTTTAGAGGACCACTGTCCTAAACTGTACTAAATACTGACCTCCTTAAACTCCCAGCTGTCTTTGCCATTAACTTCCATTGCATTGCTGTTGTATTTATTGATGTTAGTAAGGAGTCATAGGGCAGCAGCATTTAATTTATGTTTTAAATAAAATAACAAACAGCTTTGTGCAACATATAATAATGTATTTATTTTTATATAGCGTCTTTCATAGTGGACCACTATCACAAAGCGCTTTACAGAGGTAGACTGTGAACTGTGCATTATATGCAGAGTCACTTACAATAGGACATTGATTTAACATCTCATCCACAGGAAGGAGCACAAGGAGGTTAAGTGACTTGCTCAGGGTCACACAGTGGGTCAGTCAGTGGCAGAGGTGGGGTTTGAACCAGTGAGTTTCTGGTTACAAGCCCTTGACTTTAACCACTGGACCGCACTGCCTCCTCGTATCTTTACCACACTGCCTCCTCATATTTTGTTACGAAGATGCCAAATATATATGATTGTGCTTGCATATATATTTTAGAACACTATCTTACCCATTCTGAAGAGTTTTCAGTTTACATTTGAATAAATGCTTAAACATACAACTCAGTTTCTCAAGCTTCTTTTTTTGTTTTTCACCAACGACAATTTTACAGATTTGAAAATATTTTTGAAAGAGAAAATCATGTTCCTTTTTATTTAAGGGTTGAAAACATTGCACTTTCTTATCTTGTCACCTGTAGCCACAAAATGGCAAGATATAGAGCCCAAACAATTTAGTTTTACACATTTTTATTTTTTGTGGTTTCCATTATCTCAAGTTAATTCATGTTTTTGTTGTTTTTTTAAAAATCCTACACTTTGAAAAGCATATAATTTTCCTGTATCCAACATCCTGGTCACAGGTGAGCGAATGTGCCTGTAAATGTAATATGGATCATTCATTCACCCTTGCTGAACTGAGTGAAGTGTTTTTTGCTACAGTGGTGCTTTTATTCCTTTAGTGAATTAGTTTCCTGTTTTATTTGACACCATTATAACCACTGAAAAATGAACTTTATTCCCATTTCATTTTGACACTGCAGTCAGTACCATTCAGGTACTTTTCTGTGAACTCCAGAGACCCACCTTCATCATAGATGGCAGAAATATTGTGACAATTGGTGAGATTTCAGTTCTGGGAAATAGCAGTGTGCATTCCTCAGCACTGGTAAAATGATTAAAATGAATCACTTTTAGAACACCCAGTGGAATGTTTTCATCCCACCTTTTCAGACCTTTTACAAGTTCTGTGTTCCATTGCATGTCATTTATATTAACACTTATATATGTGCTTGAGTTTTTTGCTCTTGGATGCCAGAGGTTGCTTCTAAAAATACAGGCTGCAGATACAGTTATTGGGGTCCATCAGTCTGAAGAATCTCTTCACTGCTAGCAATATTTCCCAGAGGAGGTCAAGGCACAAAGTAACAGGTGCCCACTAAAAATAATAACATGGGCTAGATACAAAATGTTATGCCCTAAGCGTTGACAATTGTAGCGTTAAATAACTTTTTTCATATTCGACGCTAGAGAGAGTTTCTCTACCGGATCTCAATTTGGAATCTGTCTTGCATTCATTTCAAACTAATGGTAGAATGCCTGGATGAATCACACTGTTCCAAATTACACATTCTTTGGTACTCTTTGTGTGTTGTATTAATACTAAAGAGTCGGTGAAAGACCATAAGTCTAACCTGAAGGGGAAAGACGTGTCTTTGTCAAGCAAATGTCAGTTTTTTTCAATGGTTGCCTGAATTAACACAATGTATGGGCAACTTACATTTGCATGGGTAAATGACATTAACAATAACATATTCATGTATTACGTTACTTATGCATCACTAAACTATAATGATAATTTGCATGGATACAAATACTGTTTTAAAGATTTTCTTTTGGTACCTATTTCAAAATGATTACCTTAAAGAACTCCTATAGTTAATAAACACTTTTACTTGTAAATATAATCAATACTGTGCTATTGGTTCTGCAGTGACTGCTTAAGCCTGCATTTATTGCCCTACTAACACTTCTTCAATTGTCTCAGATGCAAGAAAATATTAGAATCCACACTGCAACAGAAAACGTGTGATAGGTTATACATATACTGTATACTCAGAACTCTAACTCAGATTGCACATCTTCATCCATTTTCCACAGCATGAGGTATGTGTGCAGATTTCCATGACCAGCAAATTGTTCAAGAAAATTACAGAAGACCTAATAACAGGTCTTAAATGAAAACAGAAACACATTTTGTTTTATAACTGTATTTTTCTGCTTCCTGCAGTTTAAGGAATAAGGTTAGGTGGCAGGCTGGATTAGTTTTGTGCTTTATTTAATTTGACTTCACCTCACAGACCTCTTATAAACCTGAACTGATGAAAGTGAACAAAACTAATTTCTTATTTGAAGACTCCTATTTAGAGCAAATTGCAAGACCCATTCGGTTAATCGTGGCTAGTTCCTCGCTGGACACCGACTGCATTATACTTCTACAGTTCAGTATGTTGGCCCAAAGCCATTTCTCTAGCTCATGTTTACAATGTATGCAGTTGTGGTCTCCAGCACCATGCCTGCTGTATCATACATAGATTCTGTTATTTAATCCTAAGGAAGTGCAAAAGAGAAATGAGCCAGGTCCATTATTTTATTATTATTTATTTATTAGTAGACACCCTTATCCAGGGCAACTTACAGTCGTAAACAAAAATACATTTCAAGAATCACAGTACAAGTATTAATACAATTAAGAGCAAGATAAATACAATGACTTTGGTTCTTGCAAGTACAAGTATGACAAAAATACAATTCAATAATGGAGCAGATAACAGTGTCAGTGATAGTTACATCAGGATATAATTAAATACAAAATACTTTTAAATAACACTTGACAGATTACTGTACTCTAAAGTACAGGATTAAATGCAGTAAAATAGGTGGCAGATAAGAGCAAGTAAAGCGCATTTAAGGAAGAGTGGTAAGTGTCCAGAGGGAAAAAAAGAGGAGTTCTACAGGTGCTGTCTGAAGAGGTGAGTCTTGAGGAGGCGCCGGAAGGTGGTCATCTGACATCTGTAGGAAGGTCATTCCACCACTGCGGGGGAGGGTGGAGAAGGAGCGGGCTCTGGAGGCAGGGGAGCGTAGAGGAGGTACAGCCAGTCTTCTAGTGCAGGAGGAGCGAAGAGGTCGAGTGGGGGTGTAGGGAGAGATGAGGGTCTGGAGGTAGCTGGGTGCAGTCTGGTCAAGGCATCTGTAGGCATGTACAAGAGTCTTGAACTGGATGCGAGCGGTGATCGGGAGCCAGTGGAGTGAGCGGAACAGTGGAGTTGCGTGGGAGAAGCGAGGCAGAGAGAACACCAGGCGAGCAGCGGAGTTCTGGATGAGCTGGAGCGGACGGGTGGCGGGTGCAGGGAGGCCAGCCAGGAGGGAGTTGCAGTAGTCTAGGCGGGAGAGTACCAGGGCCTGGACCAAGAGCTGGGTGGCGTAGTTGGTGAGGAAGGGTCGGATTCTTTGTATGTTGTTCAGGAAGAATCGGCAAGTGCGTGCCAGAGTGGAGATGTGTTGGGAATAAGAGAGGCAGGGTTCCAGCGTGACTCCGAGGTTCTTAGCTGAGGAGGAGGGAGAGAGTGTGGTAGATTCCAGAGGAATGGAGATAGAGAGATCAGAGGGGGAGGGAAAGAAAAGGAGGTCAGATTTAGAGAGGTTGAGTTTGAGGTGATGTGAGTGCATCCAGGAGGAGATAGCAGACAGACAGGGGATGGTGGAGTCAGAGGTGGGGAAGGAGAGGAAAATCTGAGCATCATCAGCATAGAAATGGTATGAGAAACCATAGGATGCGATGAGGGGGCCCAGGGAGCGGGTGTAGAGAGAGAACAGGAGAGGACCCAAGACTGACCGTTGGGGGACTCCTTTTGAGAGGGGTGAGGTGTGGAGGTTGCTCCACGCCAGGTTACCTGGTAAGTGCGGTTGGAGAGGTAGGAGGAGAACCAGGCCAGAGCAGTGCCAGAGATTCCCAGGTCAGCGAGAGAGGATAGTAGAATAGTGATCAACAGTGTCAAAGGCAGCAGAGAGGTCGAGGAGAATTAGGACAGAGGAGAGAGAGGCAGCTCGGGCAGAGTTAAGTGAGTTAATGACAGACAGGAGGGTGGTTACAGTGGAGTGAGCAGAGCGGAAGCCAGATTGGAGAGGGTTGAGCAGAGAGTGGTTGGACAGGAAAGCAGAGAGCTGGCGGTGTACAGCCCGCTCGAGGGTTTTGGAGAGGAAGGGTAGGAGGGAGACAGGACGGTAGCTCTGGAGGGAGGTGGGGTCGAGGGTAGGTTTTTTGAGGAGGGGAGTGATAGAGGCTTTTTTGAAGGTAGAGGGAAAGAGACCAGAAAGGAGAGAGGTGTTGAGAAGGGAGGAGATGAAGGGAAGTAGAGCAGGAGCAGCAGCTTGAAAAAGGTGAGTGGGGAGGGGGTCCAGGGCACACGTGGTGGGTTTGTGACCCTGGAGCAAGGAGGAGAGGTCAGAGTCTGAGAGGGGAGAGAAGGTGGAGAAGGAGGGTGAGTTAGTAGGGCGAAGTGGGTGTAGGGGTTGAAGCGGGAGGGGGTGGGGAGAGGGAGAGTTGTTAAAGAGTTTGCGGATATCTGAGACTTTAGAAGAGAAGAGGCAAAGTTATCAGAGGAGATAGAGGAGGGAGGAGGAGGGGGGAGGGTTTAGGAGGGAGGAGAAGGTAGAGAACAGTTTGCATGGGTTGTTAGTGGAGGCTTGGATTACAGATTGGAAATAACATTTAGCAGAGGAGAGAGTAGAGGAGAAGGAGGAGAGGAGAGAGCGGTAGAGGCCTAGGGCAGCAAGGAGTTTGGTTCTCTTCCATTTCTTTTCTGCAGATCGCAGTGTGGTTCTTGCTGAGCGGAGCACAGAGGAGAGTCAGGGTTGGGGAGGGGAGGGGCGAGCAGGTCAGGAGGTGAGGGGACAGAGGGAGTCGAAGGAGGAGGTGAGGGAGGAGAAGAGGGTGGAGGTAGCAGAGTCTACAGAGAGTTGGAAGAAGGAGTTGATAGGAGGGAGGTGAGAGAGAGCAGTGGAGGCAAGGACAGGGGGAGAAAGAGCGGAGGTTACAGCGAGAGGTGACAGTGGGGGTAGGAGGAGCAGGGAGAGAGGGGAGAGACAGAAAAAGAGATGAAATAGTGATCAGAGATGTCCAGGGGGGTGACAGAGAGGGTGGAGGGGCAGCAGGCCCTGGAGAAGGTGAGGTCCAGTTGACGGCCAGCTTTGTGGGTAGGGGGGATGGAGAGAGACAGAAGTCGAAGGATTGAAGGAGAGGAAGGAATCTGGCAGAGTGGCTGGGTTGGTGAGATGGATGTTGAAATCACCTAACAGGACAGTTGGGGTAGACAGAGGGGAGGGAGGAGAGTAGATAGTCGAGTTCATCGAGAAAGTGAGCGAGAAGTCCAGGGGGATGGTACAGTACAATTAGCAGGAGTTGACAGGGAGAGGTTAGTTGGACAGCATGAAATTCAAAGGTGTTAACAGAGTGAGGAGAGGTTGGAGGGGACAGAAAAGAGTAAGGAGGGAGAGAGGAGAAGACCTTACTGAGACAGAAACACACTTACTCTTCATGAAACAAAACTTACACATCCTAATGGAGTTAGCAGTATTGGCACAAGCTTAGCATCGTCTACAGCAGGGGTAGGCAACCCTGGTCCTGGAGTGCCACAATCCTGCAGGTTTTGTAGGTATCTCTTAATCATCAATTGCTAAGTACCTGGAACGCATGGTAATTCTGACCAATTAAGCCAATCAATGAATAAATTGCAAGGGCTTGGGTAAAACAAAAACCAGAAGTGTCTGTGGCAGTCCAGGACCAGGGTTGCCTACCCCTGGTCTACAGTATTGACAGATCTTTATGAGGAAATCCTAAGGGAAACATTCAACCAGTCTCAGAGGAAGAGATACAGTAAAGCTAGTATGGCAAAGTAGAACAACCCAGTTACATATGTTGTAACCCAGGTGGGGGGTGAGTTAAGGTAGGAAAACTGGAACAATAGTGTATTATCATTCTACATCTTACAAAGTTGTTCTGCCTCTGTTTTCCACGTCATATTCACCTGATCCTATTAAAACAATCAACAGAAACTTTGTTGTACATCTTGTATGTAGGCCAGAACTATTTGAAAACAAATTTCCCAGATATTTAAGGCAATCAGTGCAAGCACATGTCATCTCTAGTTATTGGTCAGCACTGCAGATTTCATGTGTAAAGGTATTAACATCCCCTGAGCATACTATACCTAGGGCCAGACAAATGCCCGGACCAAATCAAAACTTTGACAATCTGCTAATCGCACTTAACAAAACTGTATTTAATAGTGTTTTCTTTTTTTGTAAGTATCTTATTTCTTCTGCATAAAAACACTATTAAATACAGTTTTGTTAAGTGTGATTAGCGGGTTGTCAAAGTTTTGATTTGGTCCCAGCCCAAATCAAACCCTGATCGCTCTTGTGAAAGAGTGTTTATGCGATAATATCGCTAGTTTCCATATTGCATTTTCTTTATCTCAAAACAAAAACTAGCCATTTCCAATCCGCGAAATGGGCGGAGAGAAGCTTTGCAGGAGTAGGAGGGACCCCCGAAAGCAACATGAAAACAGCTGTTGACCAATCCCCAGCCGGTAATTGTGACATTTTGAAGGGGCGGAAACAAGGTGGTAACATGCGAAAAGGCAGGCAGCCAGGGTAGAAAAAAAAAAAGTCTGTGTTGTTCTACTGTTTCATTTGAATATCAGTGAATGAATGCTATTATACACACAACTACTACTAGTAGTAATAATAATAATAATAATAATAATAATAATAATAATAATAATAATAATAATAATCAGTTATGGTTTTTGTAAAATTCCATACCGTGCCGTCTTGTGTCAGCACCATGCAATGCCAGCATCCTCATACCCGAC
The DNA here is from genome assembly GCF_902713425.1 of Acipenser ruthenus. Taxonomy (NCBI): domain Eukaryota; kingdom Metazoa; phylum Chordata; class Actinopteri; order Acipenseriformes; family Acipenseridae; genus Acipenser; species Acipenser ruthenus. The sequence continues at coordinate 23,014,204 of NC_081200.1, forward strand.
TGGCACGGTGCTGCCCACAGCCCTGTTGTGCACAAGGCTGCATAATAACTGCACAAGAATGAAGATTCAAAAGGAAAAAAAAAAAAAAAAAAAAAAAAAACTTGGGGTGAATAGAACATTCAAAAACCAACGTAACCCTGTCGCCAGGATCAGTACCGGTACATATTATACAATAAGAAGTCAAATGAAATGCTATCCAGTGCCGTGAAAAAAAAAAAAAAAAAAAAGTTGATAGCAGATTTTTTTAAACGGGCAGAGTCGGGTAGTTGTATTATTATTATTATTATTATTATTATTATTATTATTATTATTATTATTGTAGCGTTTCACACTGTAGGCAGAACAGAAGGAAACAACACGCTGGTTTCAGGTTCAAAGCTTTATTTATGATGCTATCTCTCAGTACCCTACAGAGTCCACTGCTCTGGCTGCTTGCCCTGGAACCACACAATGTGTAACGCCCCATTTTATAACTTAGCTCCGCCCATTTATGCTAATCAGGTGCCAGAGCGAACAGCTATCCCATTGGTCCCCAGCCGCACACTAGGACCAATGGGCACACACAACCAACAGCCAATGACAGGGACCAGGGCGCACCATGCGTGCAGGATAGCTCGCACAGCCACAGGGACAGAGCGAACCCGCAACTACAGGTAATACAGACAGGGGGCGGGGCCAACACAATACAGCGGTGATAACAGCACACAGACAGTGGAAACAAAAGGGAATACAGTACACAAAACATAAATACACAATACATTATTATCACTATAAGAATAATTCAATAAATAAGCTTGACATTAACAACACACTTACAGATAACCCAAAGGAAATAGCTGAGTTTTGTATGTCTTTCTACCAAAATATATATGAATTTAAGATCTCTTTGGATTCAATAGAATACTTTTTTGCATCAATTGAAGAAAATATAAAGACAATTGATGAGAATGACAAAAAACTGTGTGATACTCTATCCTATCCTATTTGTCTTTTGAATAACGACTATAAAATAATGGCTGTAAGAAAATTAAGAATGTTCTCAATAATATAATTGACGAATCAATCTGGTTTTATGAAAGATAGACACATTGCAAATAATATTAGACTAGTCCTTGATATTTTACTCAGATCTTGTATCAGAAGACAGTCTTATTCTTTTCTCAGACTTCTATAAAGCCTTTGACACTGTTGAGCATCATTTTATCTTTAAAGCCCTTGATTTTTTGGTTTTGGTGAAGGCTTCATTAAAGCCATTCATACTCTTTATAGAAATGGTAATTGCTCCATCAAATTACAACATGGAACCTCTCAACGGTTCAATGTAAACGGGTATTCGGCAGGGCTGCCCTCTTTCTCCATACTTATTCTTATTAGCCATGCAACTATTAGCAATTCACATTCAGAAAAGCCAAATAGAACGAATCTCAATTGCCAATAAAATTGTCTTTATTAGTCAATTAGCGGATGACACAACACTTTTCTTAAGAGACAAAACACAAGTATCAAAAGCTATTGATGCAATACTCCTCTTTTCAAAAGCTTCTGGTTTGTTCCTCAATATAAAAAAAGTGAGCTCCTCCCTGTTAATACATGTACAGATGCAGAGATGTATGGCATCCCTGAAAAAGAAAATGTAAAGTACCTGGGAATTAACATTAATAAAGACCAACGCTCAAGAATCTCCCTGAACTTTAACCCACTCATTATCAGTGTACAACAAAAACTCAATTTATGGCTCCAAAGAGATTTATCATTGAGGGGAAGAAGTTTAGTGGCTAAGGCGGATGCTTTATCCAGATTGATCTACGGGGCACTATTGCTTGATGTTTCTGATGAAATATGCAAAAAAATTGATAGAATATTGTTTAATTTCCTTTGGAAAAACAAGACCCACTATATAAAAAAATCTGTTTTAATGAATGATTAGGGGTCTAAACTTTTTAGACTTTTCCTCCCTAAACAAAACTTTTAAAATTAAGTGGATTAAACAATTTTTTAAGAATCCTGCCTCAATTTGGAACTTTATTCCTGCCCATGTCTTTAATAATTTAGGTGGCTTAAATTTCATACTCTTATGGAATTATGATATTAATAAAATTCCTCTAAAACTTTCAAATTTCCATAAACAGATTATTTTATGCTGGTCTCTAATTTATAAACATAACTTCTCTCCTCATAAATATTTTATTTGGAACAACAGAGATATTCAATACAAAAATAAGTCTTTATTTTTTCCCAATTGGTTTGATAAGAATATACTCTTAGTTAGTCAACTTCTTAACCCTACAGGCCAACTTTTCAGTGATGCAGAGTTTTTATCCGAATTTACATTTCCTGTCACAGTTAAGGAATATGCTATTGTTTTTGATGCCATTCCCAGTGCTGTGAGAATTGCCATTTGCCCTCTTTAGAACAAAATTATATATTTATAGGACATGATTACCTTCTTCATAACAAAAAGAATAACAATAAGGAGATCAGGGCTCTTATTCAAAGTGACAATATCTCTGTTCCCTCTGCTGTTGCATACTGGAATAGCATTTCTGTAGGTGTTAATTGGGAAGACTCCTGGACACTTTGTAATAAATACTTATTGACCAACAAGGTTAAGGAGATATCATATAGGATTATCCATAAATATTACCCAGTTAAATACAACCTAAAAAAAATAAAACCTGACATTGACCTTTACTGCTCCTTCTGCAATATTTACTCTGAAACTACGACTCATTTATTTTGGAACTGTAGTTACTCAGATATTTTTTTGGACTGATCTAACCAACTATATACATAAAAATATAAATAATAAAATTAAATTAAATTTGGGATACATCTTATTATGTGAAAACAGACCAAAATGAAATCTTTTTGGTAAATCTCTTGATCTTGTTGGCCAAATTCCATATCCATAAATTATTATTATTATTATTTATTTCTTAGCAGACGCCCTTATCCAGGGCGACTTACAATTGTTACAACATATCACATTATACATTATTTCACATTATACAGATATCACATTATTTTTACATACAATTACCCATTTATACAGTTGGGTTTTTACTGGAGCAATCTAGGTAAAGTACCTTGCTCAAGGGTACAACAGCAGTGTCCCCCACTGGGGATTGAACCCATAACCCTCCGGTCAAGAGTCCAGAGCCCTAACCACTACTCCACACTGCTGCTCATAAATGTAAATTTACTCTCCAAAAACCATTTTTTCATGTTTTCAAAAGAAATGGAACAATATGTTAGTATAATTAACCTAGATTTTATTCACCAGTATCTGAATGGATGAATGGATTATACCAACAATAGAACAATGCCCAGTCCAAGCATCTTCTACATTTATTGGACTAATGTTATTCTGTGGGGCATATGTTATAGGGGTGTGGGAATCCACTACAAATGAGTGAGAGTGATAAAGGGATTGCTGTTGGCACTCAGGCACCGGTGTCCTGGTTTTATTCATTTCCAAGAAAAATAAACAAAACAGGTGCAATAACATGCACCACCACCGAGCTACCAGCAATGGTGCTACTCAACATTGGTGTTATTTCTTTAAAACACTCACAATAAAACACTACAAAAACGCTGCGAATAAACAAAAGGTGTCTGACAGTAGCTGGGCCATGTACTACTCTCACTACATAGGGAGGTCCCGCACCAGGAACCTATCCTCTCCAACTCAACTAAACTTAGGTTCAATTTACAGTTAAACACATGCAAAAAAAACAGAACCACAAATAGCAGGATACAACTGGCTCAAGATTTTTTTCACTCTACACCTGATCACATATACGCAATTATTTGAAGTGCCATAGCAGGCTGATGCCACTAGACAAGCAAGGGCATCTGTAATAATCTGTAGCAGTCTATAGCTGGAATATGTTTGTTGGTCAAAGGTAGCCTATTGGATTGGCTAGGCTAGATCATGCACTCTCTTGCAAACTGCAACCTATTATAGTTGTTTTTGTTACATTACTTATTCCCCTCACTCTTCTGGATGTTATGAATTGGTTCTCACTGGAAACCCTCTCTTGAGCCTGTCTTCATATTCAGTGGTCTTTTTCAATGTACCCTGTTTTATATAAAAATGTCACTTAATTTGACTCTCTGCTGTTCTTCATAAATGGTTGTCAGGACCAACCTACTGTAGCTTGTGAACACACTATGACATAAGATAAATAATCAATATTTATGCCTCCAAATATACTGTAGAAGAAAATGCATTCTACCTCAATATCCTTTGCTCTGCTCTAAAAGGACACACTCTGTTTTTAATTGAACTCATCCTTTCTCAAAATAAACTCTTCTGGACTTGAGTGATTTTGAGATCTCTTCTCCAAAGTGACAGAGTATGTCTCTGGATAGGCTAACATTCAGCTTTGAACTGCTAACAAGCTCTTCAGTTCTATTGCACTTAACCCTGGTTTATAAGGGAGGAATCTCTGTTTGATTAATCTAATGTATTTGTATTTTATTTTATTTCATTGCTATAGTAAACTTTAAGCATGAGGTGAAATGCACAGATGGTGTTACTGTACTATAAATGAAAGAGATCTCAGTAGCAGTAATACTAGTCACCCATATGTTGTTTTTTTTGTACCAGTTGACAGTCTGTCACATAAATTAGACTCCAAGAAGAAGAAATAAAATTGTGTGAAGTGAAATTGTCAGACAGACAGCTGTGTACTTCACAGGACAAAGAGACTCGGTTCAGCCTCTGAAATCTAAACCCTATTTTATTATCAGGTTATAGCAGACTACACAATGCAGTTGCTCAATTTTGTTATGGTCACAAACTTAGCCCATGTTTTTCTTTCATTTTCCTTTTTCTTCAGTTACAGCGTTCCCTCATATCTTAATTCCAGCCCCGTGCATTTGAAAAAGGCACAGAGAGATTTTTACTCTAGGGTTATATTATATTTAATCAATGAGAACATGTCAGCACAGATGTCTATTGTCTCTGTCAGTAAGGTAACAAGCAAAGAGGATGTATACTGATGAATAAAGTAATTAAAGTACTTGTCTTGGAATCAGAAAGTTACAATTTTTATTCTGAATTCCTTGGAAGGGGAGTTCTATGAAATTAATTGTGGAATAAGATACTTACATGTTAATTAAGGTGGTATTGTAAGATTATGATTGAAGGAAGTGTACCATAACTTGCATTAGCATCCTTAAGATCACTTCACTTTCATGGTATTGTATTTATATAATTTTTTTTGTGTTGCTACATTCTTGAATTTAGGACTGTAAAGGATTTTATAGACCTCCAGAAATACTGATTTCAGGGATATTTTACCCATAAAAATGTATATTTTCTAAATATTTCCAAAGGTTGTTTTCTCTTTGTTGAGAGATGTATGTATTTCTTGTAATATGGTCATATCATAACAAAACCAATACATGGTACTTGATCTTTAACAAAGCTTGTAGTTGACAGAATTTTCTAATGCTGCTGTAGTAAGTAGGAGTGTACCGTATAATGCAAATGTATTTACAAGGTGTGCAGGTGTTGGTATAGTATACATTTCAAGTGGTGTGTGTTAAATACGGGATGTTACCATAGTCATGCACATTATACACATGGTGCCTATTTTATACTGAGCGTTACAGCAGCTTCTAGAATGACAGTCAAGAAGTTTTCAAGGTCAAAAATGTTGTGTCCCAGCAACTAATACTACATTTGAACAATATTAACCTGGGATGTTTAAACAGAGACTCCATAATGCTTTACAGTAAACAAATGTACAGTAGGAGTGTGAAAGGATAGCGTTGCTAGCAAGGCTGGTTATCGGCAGCAAGCAGACTGAGACAGAGAGCTGCAGTTAAAGCATGGAGGCACACGTATGTTTACAAAACACACCAAAAGAAGGGAACAAAATAAACAAGGTGCAATGACCAAAATAAAGAGTTAACAAAACACCAAAAACAATATTCCCCTTCAGGCTGACTTCTCTTCTCTTATATAGCATGTGGCAGGGGCTGAATTGACCATCAATTATTCACTCAAGGCCCCAGCCTCATTCCACACATGAATTCGGGCAGGGATGGAATTAACCACATCTTTGCCAAACCTAAATTCAAAATAATGAAATATTATTTACAACAAAACACCAAACAGACTATTTACACAAGGAGACAGACACCAAACAGTCTTACTTTAGGAATCAATAGCAGCATGGCTTGCAACCCAATTTTTAATATACACAAGGAGAACTGTAAGAATTGTTAGGTATACATATTACAGCAGTATTTTAACTGTCACTTGTGACTTTCAAATGAGGTGCGGGCTGTTTTCCTGTCTTAATGCAAAAGTTGCAAAGTTTTCTAATAAATACAAAAATAAATACAAAAATACATAAATGATGAGATTTTGGAGAACCCCCTCTTTGTTTTTCTTTAAGTTATTCGTTAAGTTTTCGTTAAGTTATTCATTTGGCACTTCTGGAAGTCCCTGTCTCTTTCCTTTGCTGGTCTATTGTAATAAGAGACACTGGGACACAGCGACTCTCTCCCTGAGTCAAATTCTGCTTTGCCTCACATTATCAACTTCCCTCACCAGGGTATCCTGGGAATCAGTCCTTAGTGCTACCATCTGATGAACACAGCAATGGTTTCAAACAGCTTCTTTCTGTTGTGTAACCAGAAAATGTACCCCTATCTCTTCCAGTTTTCAGTATCAAACTGCAGGTTGTTGGCCTTCTCTTCTTTATTATTATTATTATTTATTTCTTAGCAGACACCCTTATCCAGGGCGACTTACAATTGTTACAAGATATCACATTATACATTATTTCACATTATACAGATACTGTATCACATTATTTTTCCATACAATTCCCCATTTATACAGTTGGGTTTTTACTGGAGCAATCTAGGTAAAGTACCTTGCTCAAGGGCACAGCAGCAGTGTCCCCCACTGGGGATTGAACCCACAACCCTCCGGTCAAGAGTCCAGAGCCCTAACCACTACTCCACACTGCTGCCCTTCTCTTCTCCTGTAAATATGACACTTTATCTTTCTGTTGCATTATTATTTCATTCTCTCAGCTGAACAAAAGATTACTTGATACTTGAACACTTAACTATTTCTTCTGAACTGGTGTCAGCAGTTAATCCTTCAGGAGGTCCAGAAGCATTTAAACTAGAAAGGAAGGGGGGAGAAAACAAAAAAACAGAAGGGAGACCACATCAAAACAAGGGCAACAACTCAGGTAAGACCACTACTAAATGTATTTATCTTAATGCTAGAAGTCTCAGAAACAAAATGTTAGAACTTGAAGCTACTGCACTAACAAGTAACTAAGATGTGATAGGTGTTACAGAAACTTGGTTGTCTGAGAGTGATGGAGACGAATATAATATTAGTGGGTACACACTATATAGGAAAGACAGGCAGGACAGAAGAGGCGGAGGGGTAGCGCTATACATAAGAAATAGTCTTCAAGCCCAGGTGTTAAATCAGGACAAAGAAAACAATGCAGAATCAATATGGGTCAGAATAATGGACACAAATTCAAAGGGCATAATAATAGGAGCATGCTATAGACCGCCAAATTCAGATGCTGAGCAAAATAATCTGTTGTACAATGACATTCGAAATGCGTGTAGAAAAGGAGAAACCATACTAATGGGGGATTTCAACTTCCCCCGTATAAAATGGGAAAACCCGATGGGGGGCACGACAGACGAACTTGAAATGGTGGAAATGACAAATGACTGCTTCCTAACGCAATTTGTCAAGGTACCGACTAGAGGGGAGGCATGCCTTGATTTAGTCTTTTCAAATAATGAAGACAGAATAACTAAAACAGAGGTCAGAGAGCCATTGGCAAACTCAGACCACAACATGGTCTCATTTGAAATATTTTTTAAAACCCCAAACGTAATGACTAAAGCTAAGGTTTACAATTTTAGAAAACCAAATTATGAAGGTATGAAACGGAGACTAACAGAAGTAGATTGGAGTAAAATAGAGAAAACATCCACAGAAAAAGGATGGCTGTTTTTTTAAAAATGTAGTACTAGAGGCACAAAACAATTACATCCCAAAAGTAGACAAATCTAAATCTAAAATAAAATAGCCAAAATGGTTTAATAGATCAATTAAAAAAAATATTCAGCGAAAAATTGCACTTTACAGAGCATTTAAAAGGGACCAAAAACAAAGTACACAGAAAGAGTACTTGGAACTGCAAACACAAGTCAAAAAGGAAGTTAGAAAGGCCAAGAGAGAGATAGAAATCAATATTGCTAAGGGGGCTAAAACCAATTCCAAAATATTTTTCCAATATTATAAAAGTAAGAGAACATTCAAAGAGGAGGTTAAATGTCTAAGAGACACAAATGGCAAAATCATAGATGAAGAAAAAAAAATAGCAAATATATTGAATGATTACTTTTCACAGGTTTTTACAAAGGAGGACACGGACAACATGCCCAACATGTCGACCTGTTCCTATCCAATTTTAAATAACTTTAGCATAACAGAGGCAGAAGTGTTAAAGGGACTAGGAGCTCTTAAAATAAACAAATCCCCTGGGCCAGATGAGATCCTCCCAATAGTACTCAAAGAAATGAAACAAGTTATTTACAAACCGCTAACCAAGATCATGCAACAGTCTCTTGACACAGGGGTTGTACCAACAGACTGGAAAATAGCAAACGTAATACTGATCCACAAAAAGGGAGACAAAACCGAACCAGGTAACTACAGACCAATAAGCCTGACTTCTATTATATGTAAACTTATGGAAACTATAATAAGATCTAAAATGGAAAATTACCTATATGGTAACAATATCCTGGGAGACAGTCAGCATGGTTTTAGGAAAGGGAGATCGTGTCTAACTAACCTACTTGACTTTTTTGAGGATGCAACATTGAAAATGGATAACTGCAAAGCATACGACATGGTATATTTAGATTTCCAGAAAGCTTCTGACAAAGTCCCGCATAAAAGATTAATTCTCAAACTGAACGCAGTAGGGATTCAAGGAAATGCATGCACATGGATTAGGGAGTGGTTAACATCTAGAAAACAGAAAGTACTGATTAGAGGAGAAACCTAAAAATGGAGCGAGGTAACCAGTGGTGTACCACAGGGATCAGTATTAGGTCCTCTGCTATTCCTAATCTACATTAATGGTTTAGATTCTGGTATAGTAAGCAAACTCGTTAAATTTGCAGACGACACAAAAATAGGAGGAGTTGCAAACACTGTTGAAGCAGCAAAGGTCATTCAAAATGATCTAGACAGCATTCAGAATTGGGCAGACACATGGCAAATGAAATTTAATAGAGAAAAGTGTAAAGTATTGCAGCGGGCAATAAAAATGTGCATTATAAATATCATATGGGAGATAGTGAAATTGAAGAAGGCAACTATGAAAAAGACCTAGGAGTTTATGTTGACTCAGAAATGTCTTCATCTAGACAATGTGGGGAAGCTATAAAAAAGGCTAACAAGATGCTTGGATATATTGTGGGAAGTGTTGAATTTAAATCAAGGGAAGTAATGTTAAAACTCTACAATGCATTAGTAAGACCTCACCTAGAATATTGTGTTCAGTTCTGGTCACCTCGTTACAAAAAGGATATTGCTGCTCTAGAAAGAGTGCAAAGAAGAGCAACCAGAATTATCCCGGGTTTAAAAGGCATGTCGTATGCAGACAGGCTAAAAGAATTGAATCTATTCAGTCTTGAACAAAGAAGACTATGCGGCGATCTGATTCAAACATTCAAAATCCTAAAAGGTATAGACAATGTCAACCCAGGGGACTTCTTTGACCTGAAAAAAGAAACAAGGACCAGGGGTCACAAATAGAGATTAGATAAAGGGGCATTTAGAACAGAAAATAGGAGGCACTTTTTTACACAGAGAATTGTGAGGGTCTGGAACCAACTCCCCAGTAATGTTGTTGAAGCTGACACCCTGGGATCCTTCAAGAAGCTGCTTGATGAGATTCTGGGATCATTACGCTACTAACAACCAAACGAGCAAGATGGGCTGAATGGCCTCCTCTCGTTTGTAAACTTTCTTATGTTCTTATGTTCTAATGATGAGATGTTTTCACCAATTACCTTTCACTGTAAAAAATAGCTTCTTATTTCACTGCATTTTATGGTCTAAAATAGATATTTCAAGGCACTTAATGATTAAACAATATTTATTAAAGCAGAAAAAAATAGTGTTGTCACATTCAAAATCGATAATTTTCTCTAGTTATTGCACAACAAATGCTCCTAAATTGAAAAGCTTACCTGAAAAACAGTAAATGCTAAATTGTAGAATATTTTGTTTTTTATGTCCACCTTTTAAAGACATTCTGTTTTCACTATCAGTGAATTATCAGACAAAGTACAGTAAAAACATAAATAAATATAAAAATAACAACAGACACATGAAATGTCCCCTTGTCCTGGACAAGGCGATCTTTAGCAGAAATATTTAATTGAAGACATTTTAAAGAAAGTGTTGAGCTCTATTCAGTGCAACACAGGTTATTACATTCAGTGCATTAACATGGGTTACACAGGTTTCTGCAAAGGTGTATCGCTATATGTTGATTAAAAAACGTATTGTTTTCTCACATCTAAATTATGACTAATTATAAAATGTTTTTTCATTTAATATATTATTTTTCGTTCTCTCGTCATCATGTAAAGCTACAATTTGAGAAATATTACTAACATGATTTTTGTAATAATGAAACCCCTGTACAACCTTTGGAAAATGCCTGTATCTACGTTTAGTACTGTACCAAATGTGTTTATTAACATGAGTCGGTATTAAGGACCTCGTGGACCCCTCCCCCATCCCCATGACTTCATTTGATACTTACTCGAACAAGTTTTTCAGTGTTTTTGTGCTTAATTGGATTAATGGTGTGTTGAGGTTTAATAAGCAGCAGGACTCCTAGCATAATAAAACTACCCTATTGCCTTTGTTCAAAAATCTCCACAGGGAATAACGTCTTATAAACAACTTTATTCAAGGGGATTATTACTGTTACTAACTCGTTATTTACCCATGGATGATGATCCTCTCTCTCTTTGACCTATTTAAAAACACAAATGATGACTATCTTCAAAGCTTTAACTTCCATTAGAAAGCAGCTATAAATGAGAGAAGCTCTAATATACACATCTAGTAATCCCCCAGTAGATGTAGTGCAGATCACCCTGATAGATGGGTTGAAACGCAGCTGTGCAATTTTTATGAGTTGGTGTTTACCGGCAGTTAACAACCAGCTTTTAACCAATTACATCAGTTATCTGAGTCAAATAGATTAATAAGGACTTGTAATATCCTCCAAGGGCGCAATTATGCTACATGTAAACAACATTTATTTTCTCAAGCGCAACCCCTAAGAGGTAAGGTTTAAATTATAAAAGGACTGTTTTATGTAGTCCATGATGATGAAGGTTTCCCACAGAAATCCAGACGGTCAGCAGAGAGAGGCAATAATCTTGTATGGCTAACTTCATTACTTGACTTAGGTAATAAAATACAGTAGAATTAGATTACTTGTGCCAAGTTTACAAACATAGCCTTGTATACTTCCCCTCAATGCTTCTGTAGCATGCATGATGCCAGACAAAGCCTGATTTGGCACAGCTATCCTGTTCCATGCAAGGTTAACCTTGTTTTACAGTCCAACAAAGACAAGTAGGCCAATGCTATTGAATCTTGGAATACAGCTTGTAACCCGAGCACTGCAATAAGGAGCGAAACTTAAAAGGGAGTTGCTTTAAACTTGTTTTGACTGACAACAAGAAAGTTTGCTAATCTAATGGAAAGCAGCAGAACTGCAAACTCAAACTCAGACTCAGGTATTTAAGCCATTTCAAAGTTAGCACTTATAAAAGGGAAAAAAAACTAATTGGTTACAGAACTAACCAGCAACATGCTCTTTTGTTCTGTTAGATTAGCATATTGTACCTCACTGGGTTATTTATTTAAAAGGACAGGGCCTATAAGACAGGTATTTTGCCTATAAGTGACAACCGTAAATTAAATATTTACTTTGAAAGTTGTTTCACCTTTGATGGAACTGCCATATGGTATATTTGCAAAAAAAACATTCTTATTTTTATCATGTGCATCAGATCCTATATACAGTGGGCCCACTTGTGCAGTTTTGCAAATTTAAGGTATATTTTCCTACATTGCATCAATTTTTTAATGTGAGCTCTACTTTTAACTTCACATATGATCTTGATTAAAGATGGTGCTCACATTAAAAACAATGGATGTAAAGTAGGACAAATGTTCATCTTTGGTTGTTGCTTATAGGCAAAATTACCATTTTACAGATTCTCATCCTTTTGCTAGATTAACATTTTTTTTCTGCTTGCACTGGAGAAATTGTAAGAGTTAATCTAACCCACGGTATATAAAGTGGTCCTTACATATGGAAAATATAAGTCTGCTTTATTTAAAAACATGATTAAGCTCAGATCCGAGTATTATTCGTTACTGCCGTTGTGGTCTACTAACTATTATGCAGTAACTTGATGACTTTTTGATGCCCTGGTTTGTTTAATCAAATAGCCTTGTCTTGCTTCTTCGGGGACTGTCAATGGAAATTAGCCTACTGGCTAAATTGAAAATGTAATGCATCTTGTGTCATGTAAGTGACACATGTTATACTTGTATGTGTCCCTGATAAATAAATACAATAAAAGCATATTAAAAGTGACTGGTTTACCAGGTTATTAGGCATAGATGACATGCAATTGCCAGGCAGGACTATAACGTTTGTGTAGTAATATACCTCTTAGGAAGCTCTGAATGTAAACTCTGCTTACTGTTCCCAGGGGGCCTGGAAGATACAGGAAGCTGTTAAACTGTCACAGCGAGACAATGCGTAGAATGGCATGAGAACATTAGGATCTGCAGTTGGTGAAATTGTTGAAAATAATCAAAGCCCCGAAAATAGCTGCAAATGGGTTTAGTATTGCAGCATTAAGCTGATACAATGTGATGAAAGCTGTGAGGATGCCTTCCATAAAGACCACGCATTTTAGATTTGGTTAATCCAAAAACAAATAGATTTACTCGACAGAATAGTTAAAGTGCCTGTAGTGGGACTTGAGTCTTCAATGAAAATAATCCAGACAGGCCAAAGCCACCTCACGCAACATTGTCCTGTGTGGTTGAAAAGTTTAGCAAAGGATTTTGTATCAGGCCAGTGCTGTATTTCTGTGATGTTTTGCGTTTGGTGTATTATTTCACCCTGGATATAGTTAATTGGATTTAACCAAGCTAATTTAATTCAACCTGATTAGCGACGTAGGAAAATGCTTAGTGTTTGACTGTATGGTAAAATGGGATCTAAATCTGTACCATCTCAATGCTTTAGGTTCATCTGTAAAACAGGGGGGTATATATTGGTTAATAATGAAATCCATTCCGATTTTAAATTGAATCGGCCATACTCACATTTCACCTTTAGAAATGTAGTGCAAAAAATACGTATTGCAACTGAAAAAGCAATTCTAAGTGGTTAGTCATTATAAGCCTGACAGTCTGCATGGGTTGCATAGACAATACAGCAAAGAACACTGTAGGGAAACTTAAAACACCTTAAGACGTCTTAACTATAAGCTTTAGAGAGAGGGCAAAGATCAACTAATCTCATTGGCTATGCTTCTCCTGCTTTTTTTTCTAACATGCATCCATTTTTGTTTTCATAAACTTCACAAAAAATAAAAAAAAGACAACCTTGGTTAACTATGTAAACCATATACTCACAAGAAGTCTTTAATGTACTTTTCTGCCAAGGTACTCTTGAAAACAAGACCTACTGTAGTATTAATTCACCCATTTAAAAATATCCTGAGATAAATGATTAATTATGTACTATTTAGAATGAGCAAATATGCCTATGCTAATTTTTTAAAAAAATGTATAATGTATTTGTAGTTTTGTCTCAAACTCATTATTATCTGATGAACAGCAAATGTGTGTCTTAAAACGTTGCTACAGCTTGTAGCTACTATGCTTATAAATGGCTCCATTTTGTTTTAGAATTAAGTGCTTTTGTTTTTACATTGTGTGATGATGCTGTACTCCAAACTGTGTGGTTGTATTGACATGTTTACATGGCTCGTACCTCTTTTCAGCCAATCAGAGCACTTTGTTCAAACGTGTGGGTCTCTTTAGTAAATGTATAAAAGTATGCACTAACTTATTGCATTGAGGGGCAGTGTTATTTACTGCTGTTGCTTTTGAGATCTGTAAAGCTTATATCCAAGACTGGCAGCAAGCCTATTTTTTAAGCCCATTCAAAATAATATTTGACAAGTATCCTTACAAGAATTCAACAGTTTCAGCACACTAGAAATGTTATTAGCTAGCGTATAAAGGCCAGTATACAAGTATTTTAATTTGCATAGTTTGTACAAGTGAAGTGCCAAGCAATAACCAGAAGGTGGTGCTCCAGTATCTCCTACATAAATCAACCTATCTTGTTGCATGTTAAAGCAGGTGAGAATAATAAGTCCCAAAGAAACTAAGAGCATGTGACAAAGGTAGGGTGAATAGAATAAAAGAAAGTAAATGGATAAATAGACTGAACACGATTATGCCAGCGGGACTCAACAGAAAAGAATGAACTAATTAACTTCAATAAATATATAACATTTAAATAAATAAACAAAATTCATTCAAAAGTTGTGCATGCTGATGCACTGGGGAGGCCAAATCTAGACTGATCCTCAGAGCCAGCATTGCATAATATAATACAAATATAAGTTTATATAAAGTAGTGTTAATTAGAATTAATACAGATTCAAAGATAGAAGTAAAAATGATGTCACAATATATAGAACACCATTACATCATGTAAGAATAAATCATGAAATTGAATGTAAACAATAACAAGTAGTTGTCATGCCGTCAAAAACCTATAAATACCTCCAATGTTTGGATTCAAACACAGGCTCCCTTGAGAAAGATATGTACAACATATCGAAACGTTGGGCAGCTGGCTCTTTGAGCTAAATATATATATATATATATATATATATATATATATATATATATATATATATATATATATATATATATATATATTTTAACCTACTCAATGAATATTTTCCAGCACCTACATGCCCTTGTACCGAACAGGGTAAACATAATATTATTATTATTATTATTATTATTATTATTATTATTATTATTATTATTATTATTTTACCTTATAAATTTGACAACACATAAATGTAAATGGCCTTGAAGCCTTGATAATGCTCTCTTTTCACACACCATTTCAGCTCTGTAATTACATTGCCTAATGCAGTCTCATAAGACCACTCTGCATTCTAATGCTTTCAGATGCGCCTCCTAAAATAACTGTTTTAATTTGCCTTAAGCACTTTAAAAGATATGTGCATGCTGCAGGCCTATATTGAGCAATAACGGTTTCATACTAATATTTAAACACACGACTGCTGTGACAGTAGAACATTGTTCGGGAATGCTATTAATTGAGCTGTTGCTGTTTGTTGGCATGTTTCAGTGATCAGATTATACTATAAATCTCACATCTGCTGTACATCATTTAAATACAATTAATAAAATGCATTGAATGAGTCAAAAGTGAGTCATTTGTGATTTCCTTGCAATATACAATGGTGGATTTGTTCAGTTTTATTAGGCATTTGGTAAGTAAACTGGATTGTTACAGTTAGTATCTATTTATTGGCCCAACATGTGAATCCCACAAAATAACAATCATCTTTACAACAATTTAAGCCACTGAATAACAACAGGTTATGGTGCAATGTTTAATTTAATGTTTAATTGCTGACCAGTCTCATTGTACTGTTTTTTTATTTTTTTTATTTTAATAAATATATTAAAGTCCTCCATGGTTTTGAAAATGAATCATTCATTGTACAAGTGAGCTTTACCTTGGTGGCACTACTTACATAAGCTTGTGACTCAATTCAAAGTAGCCCCTATCAATGCATTTATCTTCAGTATTTCATCAGAATGGGGATTTTTCAGTTGGGATTTCTTTTTTTTTTTTTTTTTACATGTGAATATGATCTCCTGCAACACTCCAAATGGCCCTTCAATGAACTCATTACAGCTATGTTATTTAGAAGGAGGTTGACAGTATTCAGTATACTACAGTGTAATGAAACCACATGTGGCTTTCAAATTATCAGCACATTTTCTTTACCAGCACGTTTTATACGTACAGTTATCAATCAAACATATATTTTTTTATCGTTCCAGATATCAATCAGTCTACCAGTATATCTCTCTGACAGAAAGTGTATTTTTAATTTCTTGTTTTTTTCTTCCTGTTAAATTATGAACTTTGGCAACCTCATCTTAAAGCAATGAAAATGGCAGAGGTCATTTGTTTAAAAATAAACAGAATGGTGGAAAGTGTTAACTGCATTGCTTTGACACAGTGGGACAGACTGTCAAAGCCTTTTACTCAGACATACTGTAGCGGTCTGTAAGTGCCACAGTCTGAATTTGTTCCTCATGAGTTTTATTAACAACGTCAAAACAGCCATTCAGAATTCTAAAGTATAAATATAAAAGACTAAGCCAAATGTTTTGGCTAGTGCCTTCTTCAGTGAGGTTTGTCGACTGGGCTTCTTTTCTCATGGCTGTGTCTCTCACAGTTTTTGGAAATGTAATTTTCATTCCATACTAATAATGATCTGGAGTAAAAAGCTTTGGCAATCCAACCAAATGTGTAAGCTCAAGGCTTTGTACTGTATCTTTCAGAAGCAAAAAAGTTGTGTTTTTTGTTACATGCATTATATGGAATGCAAACCGTATGGGCCACAACTACATCTTCAAATAGATTAAAAAGATTGCTGTCATCAGTTGGCACACTATGTGAAAACCAGAAACACAAATGAAAAATTCTGGCCTGAAAGACAAACATCAGTATATTTGCTATAGACAACACCGAATATATTCTTTTTCATTTTTTTTCTCTTACTAGTTCAAAGTAAGGTAAAAAAAGCTCAAATATGAATCTGCTACTGTAGCTATGGACCCATCTCCTGCCATTCACTTCATTATCACAATATGTACAAGGTTCAGGAATAGCAAATAGGAACACCTGCTATAACAGCATCAACAGGGTGTAGGGACACCTGTCAACCGAGCAACTTCTTACAGACTTCAGTCAAAGTCTGTCAGAACTGTTTAGCCCAAGAGGCACATGCATGTTTTAATATTACTGAATACAGGTACAGGTAAGCCCATTTACACAAACGTGTGTTACTTGTGGCAGGTGTGTTTATTGTTCTTCATTTATCCCTATGATATCGGTCAATCGATATTTTCCGGAAACTGAATTTTTGACTGCCGTTTTGCTTTAAGGATTCTGAATCTAGCACCTGGGTTCCAATGCTATATGCTTAAAAAAATGCTTCAGAATACAAAGACTGACAATGTATCAAATGTCATAGACTGTTGTTAAAGAAGTCAGGAACTGGAACACTTTCGTTAATATCAAACTGTATTATCAACTGACTGGAATAAAAAAAACTGGTTATCACATTTGAATAGCAGGAACTGGCGAAGAGGAATGAGAAAAATCTGCTAAACCTTCCAACTGGCAGCATGAATTTGACCACGCTATCAGAAGCATGAAAAATGACAAACTCATTCTGTGTGACCGCTTTTTGACTTTGGCCTTTGCCAAAATGGGAAGCTATGATTGTGGAAGTGTGATATGAATCTATCCTGCCTCAAAGCCAAGATGCGTTATATAGCCCTGATAAAAAGTGACGATTCTGATGCATTGTAAACCACTCTGACAGATGCAACAAAATACATAATCTCTCTAATCCTCTAGAACCTGTTAAAAATGGCCATTTTGAGGCCAGGAGACTGGGAAAATACACAAGATGTTCTGTTATAAACACAGGCCCATTCACTCAATATTTTATTCAATTCAGCAATTGTTTACAAAAATTACCGGGAATACAAGTAGATATGATATTGTACTACTTGGTTCTTCACACAATTGATGGATAGTTTGTTGAGATTTGATTTGATGCTATCTAAAAATAAACTAATTTAAAGAAGCAATGTCTAATAATATTTCAGAAATACATATTGAACTCATTTTTACAAAGTCTGCTTTGAAAGAATAGGTCTAAAAGTATGTTTCCTGTAAAACAATACCAGTGCAATTTGAAGAAAAAAAAATAGAAGCTGCATTTTATAACCTTCTACTGCTGCATGTTGTAGCAAAATCATGAGGGGTACAGGGGCAAGCTGGAATGAAAACATGGTCTGCCATATGATGAAGTTGAGTTCACAGAAGGTTAAACTACAGAAGACTGCAGTAAACCGACAGTTAATCATATTTATTATAACATTTCAATTATTGCAGCTTTTTTTAAATACATAATTTATAAAAGGGAATTATGGACAATGGACAAATCATTACATTGATTAATGCAAATCTGTGTGGCATAACAAAAGGTCCACACTAAGATCCAATTCAATTCTATTGTCTTCTTGTTTCAAAATAATAATAACGAAATACCTGTACTGCCTTTGCAACAGTCTCTTCAATAATTAATAGCACACAAAGCTCAGAAATTCATTCTGAAATGGATCATCACAATTTAATAAAACTAAATCACCCATGCAATCTTGTTATCCAGTGCAGCAGCAGAATGCTAAGAACAACTGATTTAGCGCGTAATACATTTTTTTCCCCCAACAGTCAGTTGTTTTATTAATCATTATTGACATCAACTAAAACTATTCAGATAAGAACAAAAAAACAAAACAAAACAAAACAAAACAAAAAACACTTCAAAACTGACCCCTAGAGGTCACTACAGATTCAGAAAACATCATGATTCAATAACAAAGCAGAAAACTATAGTTTAGGAACTAGGAAGTTAGTTGTAAATAAAACCTGATAAATGACAACCTAACTGTACTATTTTAATTTCTGATTACATAAAACATAAACAAATAATAATAATAATAATAATAATAATAATAATAATAATAATAATAATAATACAGGGGCTTCATGAGTTAAAGGAAAATAATTTCATCCAGGGTTTCTGTGATGTCATAAATTACGAGACCGAAGATCGAGTAATTTATAAATTGTCACAGAAGCCTGAGATGGAATTGTTTTCCTGTAACTCATTGAAGAGGCCCATCTATTATTTTTTATAATACATGGATACCCTTGTGATGCTAATATTAAAGACGACGAGGTTCAGCAGTACAGTTCAGGATTTGTTTTTCTTTTAAATAGTGTTTTTCAGTGCTGTACAGACGTTATATGTCATTATCCGTTTAGTTTCTCTGAGATACGAATGTACCATCTTTTTTTTATTTTTTACGTATTCTCATTTTGTTGATCATTAATGAACATTTCTGTACTGTGGGTGTTGTGGAGTGATTGAAAACGAAACATTTTGTGTTTGAATTAAAAGTGATGGATGAAGGCTATATTTGCATCCTGAGCCATTCGAAAAAAAAAGTGATAATACCACAGTAGTGACGTCATAAAGTGATAATTCCTCTAGAGGAAAATATACTTGAACTTTGACCCATTCGACTCCTCGAGACCATCACTTTCAATTAAAACACAAAATGTCTTGTTTTCAATCACTCGACAACACCCACAGTACAGACATGTTCATTAATGATCAACAAAATGAGAATACTTAAAAAAAATGATGTAAAGCTGGTACATTCATATCTCAGAGAATGGGAAATTAAAACAAGGTAAAGGCAGTCATCCAAATAAAGCTGAAGCACTAATGGATAACGACAAAGAACGTCTCTACAGCACTGAAACACTGTTTAAAAAAACACAACTGTACTGCTGAACCTCATCTTCTTTAATAATAGCATCACAGTGGTATCCATGTATTATAAAAAAAACAATTCCATCTCAGGTTTCTGTGACAGTTTATAAATTACTCGACCTCCGGTCTCGTAATTTATGACGTCACAGAAATCCTAGATGGATTTATTTTCCTGTAACTCACTGAAGCACATCTATATATATATATATATATATATATATATATATATATATATATATATATATATATATATAAATTATGTTTGGTGTAATATGTTTAAATGTAACGTATCAAATCATCATACTGTAAAATAAAAAACAAAATAGTAACATCTAATTCATACCAGTGATGTAAGCATAGGGTCACATTTTTGTTAACTGCAATTTTATTGAATGGAGAAAATTCCATCTTAAACTTGGCAGTTCTGAAGATATCCTGAAATATAACACTTTGTATGGCTTTAGATTGTTTAAAAATCTGTTGTATATCCTTTCAGAAACAGGTGTTAAGACTGGAGGAAATGCTTGGAAGACATAACAACAACACTACTAATAATAATATGCTGATTTTACAAAAAAAAAAAAGTCTTCAAGACTGTACATATCTTGGATTAATTAAATGTCAACTCCAGTGTTTAATTCAATATAAACAATTTCTGCAGGATATAAATATGACAATCTGACTATGCACTGAAGTCTTTGCCAGTATACAATAAACAAAAGTGTCTATTTTCCACACCATTGTATCAGTTTACGTATTTATACAAATGGTTGCAATAATTATACTGGCTTGGATGCATTTGAAACTTATAAATTGGCATCAAATATATCACATTTGGAAAAAAATGTAATTAGATAAAATTGGCCCAGCCTGTATTTGTCCCCCTTGTATATTCTTGATGAGCATCTGTGACAAGCATGAAAACCATGGAGTCAGCCTGACTCAGTCTTAAAAAGGCTGTCTTTAATCCACTTCCTTTGTTAAGACATTGCAATGCTGAGCGCAATGGAGTGAGAGCTTGTGGAGATCTTAGTGGAGTTGCTAAGCTCTACTAAAATTAGTGAGCCAGACAGTTCAGGGATTTAACCTTTAAAGCAGATCTCTTTCTCGCTGTTTGTTAGGTTTTTAAATATTCTGGTGGAAATATAAGATTCTATATTTAACACATTATTTTGTGTTTGCCTTGTTATTTTTATGACGAAAGCAGAAATCATTTATTTTATACAGTAAATTATGTTTCCTCATTGTGAAATATAGTTCTTGTTTGTCAAAAGTTTGCTTGACAGTTCAGAAGGAACTAGAATAATTTGAAAAAGTGACTACAATTTCAAGCAGGATCCCACTAGTTCTGCCATTTTCCCCTGAAATACAGTATTCTGATGCATCATTCAATCTGACTGTTCTCTTAAACTACAACTCCTAGGTACCAAGAACTTTTAAGGAATAATCCCAAATTCCATACTGCATGAACTAGACCCAAGGGTTCAATAGTAAACATTATAACCCCTTATAATACAGTAGGTTGATAAATAACACTTAAAGCTTGAATTTTTTTAATATCTGGTATGTTAACGAATTACACTATGTGTTCCACTCATAAAGAGATTAATTTGACAGCAAGATGATTCAAGTGACCACTGGCCAGTCTGCTGTGTCATGGCAAGTGTTCAATTTCTGGATCTCAGTTTACAAAAATAAGAGGATTCTTCTTTGCGAGGGGATAATGGTTGGATTCATCACATCTCTGGCCAAGGTTACTTGGAGGCAATTTTAGGATGCAGCGGTAGATTTGTCAGGAAGGCAACTGCCTTTCCTATCTAGTTCTGCTATACAGCAGACTTGAACTACAACAGCTACAACTATATTTGCATGTTTTATACATTTTGCATGGTATCCTGTTTATGAAAATGTTTCCTAATAACCTAAAAATAAAAAGCTTTATTTTGATCCTGATACAGTTCCTTTGTGTTTTGAATTCGCAAACCTCATTTTGTCCTGAATCCTGTTGACCTTACAATACTGCGTCTATATTCTAGATTCTGGATTCTGACACAACTACACATTAGGACTGACACTACTGAAAACACAGCCGAATTACAAGTCCTTGAAAAACAATATGTCTTCTTTGATTTAATGTGTGCTCAACATTTGTGTATTAGTAAGCATCCTGGTGATTTTTTTTTCTTCAACAACATTGTAAAGATTTTTATAGATCCAAAATAATTTAGTAAACAATCTATATCTCCTCCCCAGACAGACTGTCTGGCGGTATTGATTTGGAACACATAGTGCACATATATCAAAAAGCAGTCTGACAGTCCTGGAAGCAAGACAGAAGTATATTTAATTTTCACCCTTTTAAACTATTGTGGCTTGTTTTTAATTTGATCTCATATTTGTAGATGGTAGCATCAATACTCTGGGATGTGCATATTGGAACAAGTCCCATGTAATAGATACACTACAGACAGTACGTGCATGTGCCAGACAAGTGCATCTTAAAACATATTCAAATGATGGATGCTTTACTTAAAAACACAAATACATTGTATTATCCCCATTTATAGATGTTTGTTGTTCACTTGACATTTTTTTTAAATGTTATATTTATTTTTGTAATTGGATTTATTTATTTTTTTGGTAAACATATATGACATTTTAATGCATTGTACACATACAACAAATGATATAATGTTCTGTTTAATGGATTTCAGTCACATAATATACACAAAATACATTCAATCTGAAGAATGTTTCATATTGTAACTAACTATTCTGTTACTCATTTTTTGTCTGTTACATTGTTTTCAATTTAACAGTGCAAGATTTTTTAGGGATGTCAGTTGTTGTACAAAAAAAATACTAAAATACTAGACATGTGATTAAAGATGCATATCAAATCTGTCCATTTTAGATTCAGCTACATTTAGTTTAAAAAATGACACTGAAAAATAAAATAAAAATAATAAATAAGTTGTCACTATTAGAAACATTTAATCAGCATTATGTTTGAATTATTTAGGCTAAATATTTTTAAAACATTAATGTAATGTCAGTTTTGGTTATGTTAGCATTAAAATGTAGTCTGATTTGCCCAACTATAAATAAAATTGATCTACCAATAAAGGCTTTACAGACTAAATCACCTTTTTCCTGTAACAAAGCTGTGGTCTTATAGAAAGCTCATATCACATTTAAGGCCATATGCAAGGCCATAGAAAAGGCTTTCTTTAGGAACAGATTCTTCCTAAATGCATTCAATAATATATTTGTATAATTCAGGTCCTATCAGCCTGCAAGTGCCTGAAAATGCTATTGATGATGATATCCCTGAGAAAAAAACCTGCATCAAATAAGCTCAGATATATGTACTGTGTATACAAGGGCTGGACCAAGTATGTGAAACACCTACCATGACCAATAAGGTATAGGACCAAAATCCAGGACGATGTGGAATTGAGTCTAAGAGACTTCTCATGAAAAAAAGCCTCAGTGTGCAGTGTTACGGAAGACCCTGCCACTTGACCACCTCCTCTTAGTACTCTATCAGATCAGCTGCCTTGCCCACTGTGACGGGTAAGATTCTACTTACTTTTTTTTTTTTTTTTTTACCTCCCTCTATCTACCCGTATGAATAACAGCACAGTTCAGAAAAACATTCAGCAGTTTTTCTTTCCTAAGATATATTTGAAAGTGTTGACAATTAGTTTTTCCACCACTCGTGTTATTAACATGGATCCAGCATTACGCATTGTTTTAATCCCCTTGATTAAGACCTGCTGACAGGGCATGTCAGTGTTGATTGTTTCACTGCTTCACGTCCTGGTTGTGTGCTTGATACCAAGCAAGCAGCAAGGACGCAGGCAGAAAAAGAAAATGAAAGATCTGATCTAGGAGCTGCTCTGGCACTAATTCCACTATTTGTTCTGTGATGGAAAAACCATGAATATGAGAAATTACCTTTATTATGGAAATACATGCTATTCAAAGACACATTCTTTTCCAAGACTTGTTTAGTCCATTTTTTATTTGTTTGAAAGCATTATGTGACTTTTGTAGCAGTTGTTTCCACAGAACAATGCTGTTTGACAAAATTACTTCCAATTAGATGAAACACAGTAGAATGGAACAACGTACGTTTAAAGAAACATAAAAATACAATATTAATAATAATATTAATCCCATTCATACTGTGGCAGGATTAGCAGCCGTGCAATATTTGATGCCTAGAATTACATAACACCAAGCAGGTTTCAAGGGACTAAAACTATATTTGGGGAATGTAAATAAACTGTAATGTACATTTCTGTTTGCTAATGAAATTGAGTACACAGAAGGCACATGTATTGCAAGATTTAGTAAACAGATACCAAATAATCACAGTTTGATATCAAATTAGACATGACTGTGGAATATAGGTTTAAATGATGTAGTATATCTGTTCTGTTGGAAGTTATTAGAGACGTTGCCTGGACTATAGACACAATACGACATCATATTATTATTAATAATAATAATAATAATAATAATAATAATAATAATAATAATAATAATAATACAAAAAGAAATACAAGCTGCATTGACTGTCCCGTTAGAGATACATTCATTTCTGAAATTGCTTGGTTCATTGGTGTTGCTAAGTGTGGTTTCAATCAAAACAGTCAACCCCACACAGTTTAATAAATCTAAAAAAATCAATAAACCTTTTCAGAATAAGTGCACAAAGCCAGCAGGTGCTTTTCTATTTAGTGCCAAACAATATCTGAGGCATTCCTCAGTAGAATAGCAAACACAGTATATTCTTTACAATGATACAAGGTGCCTGGTGTGCAGATATTAATATCTATACCCAGACTCTCTTTTTTGCTGTTTTTAAAAACACCAAATATGTACACTTATTTAAACCAACAATAGAGACCATATCATGTTGCATTATGTAAAATTATGTATACTATATTATTGCATTTTATATGCTATACTGTCAGTCAGAATTATATTTTTGGTTTCAGGGAACTTTTAGGATACAGGTATATTGGCTCATTGAAAGATTTTTGTCAATTTGCCTAAATTACACATGTTTTTATAAGATAAAAATTAGAGTTGTCCTAAATAAAAATGAAAACTCATCTTTTATATATATATATATATATATATATATATATATATATATATATATATATATATATATATATGGCATGTCCTTGAATAAGGCATTCAGCCCAGCATACTCAAAACAGAAGGAAGCCTTTAGGTGTCACTCTACTTTAAGAAATAAAGAAATCACTTTTCCTGCTACAAAATGGTGTCCCATAAGTACTGTACAGAGTTTGTTCAGGTAGCTCATTTAACATGCCTCAATATACTGGAAATTGCATCATTTTTTTATTTTTTTTCTCCAGTCTCCAGTTGGTAACATGATATGTATGTATGCTGCTACATATTATTTTAAAACAGATTTTAATGAAAACCACGGGGCTCAATTTGCTTGAGGGGTTACGACATCCATTTCCAAAATAGGGATGTCTGCCCAATCTGCATGAGGGTTTTATTTTTTATTTGTAATCTCCCTGCCGTTCGTATTCAGTCATACATAAAACGTTTCATTCATGTATATCAAGCCTGCCGCTAGAATGCTTAGGCTCCTAAAATTGAACATAATTTGAATCCAATAAATATAATGAAAAACAACATCCGAAGGTGCCTTATGCCAGAGCAAGATGAACAGGCTATTAAAAGACTGAATAAACTGATTGAGAATTATTTGTGTTATAGATTTTTACAAAAAAAAAAAAAAAAAAGTTGACTAAAGAGCAGGCAGTGTGGCCTAGTTATCACAGCCGAGGACCGGGAGTGAGGAGGAGTTTAAAAGCCTGAGCTAAGACAGTAACCTACAGTACCAAGTGACCTTGGACAAGTCAGATTACCATCTGCTGCCTCGGTCTCTAAAACTGTAAGATAAGGCATGTTTTAGTTGAACTGTAAATGTAGCCTTAGTAAAGGTATAATGACCCAAACGGTTAAAAAAAAAAAAAAAAAAGTACATGCTTTGTATAAGGGCATTTTCTGATTTTTTTTTTAAACCTGTTAAATATTATTATTAGTGTTTTGTCTAATTTACAATTGCTGTTTCTGATTAGATGTCTAATGTCCTTGTTCAACCACTGGAAAAACTTCAGGATTGTTTTCAAAAGGCATTAGAAAGCCTAGTAAATAACTATCTTAGCAGAAGCACCAATTAAAAATTAAACAAAAAACACATTATAGGTTTTTGAATAGGTAAGAAATTACATATTCAGAATATTCCTGAGTTAAAAATATCAGTTCTGTATGTATTTCTTGTTTGGTAAAGTGTTATCAGTACAAACAATTATTTGTTATGTTTCTGTTTTGCGTCTCTGATTTACAGCAGAGCTTGCAGGTCACGTTTTCCTGCACAAAGTGACAAGAAGGATTAAAGGACGGGGCATGAAGCTTCATGTAAACACAGTGCAGATGTTACAGAATGTAAACAGACTAGAAAACCAATAAGCCTGCTATACCAACAAGAATGCTACAAAGAGTGCTAAACTATGGAGAGGAATATACTACTGTGAACAGTCACCTATGAAGTATATCTAACTATACAACTGTAACCCTGCTGCTGTCACTAACAAACTGCCCCCTCTTATAAATGAGGGTCTAAACTTTTAAAAGTGTGGGTCAATAACATGGTGATTTTGGAGAACAGAAGGAAAGTTTTTTTTAAATAATGAAACAAGTAACCTTGGAGAGAAATATTTGTTAGGAAGACTAGCATGTATCACTTTTTGTCTGACTTTAGCATACCTAAAAATGAATCTCCTGTACCATTTGATTAGAATACCTTACGAGATGATGGAGCTTTAAAAGAGCTGCTAAATAGTGAACTGTATTTGCATTAATGTTGTTGTAACTTGTGTTTGACTTGTTTAATTAACCTGTAAACTAGGTTATTTTAAATGATATCTCAAGTATATAGGGTGTTATATACATATCATATATACTATAAACATACTTATTTATTTTTGAAGATTGTACTTTTCAAAAGATTTATATTATGTGACTAAATCATATATCTTCTTACTTGTAAAGATCCTAATTTCTAGTTCTGTAATATAATTCAGAAGATGAAGCAGCTGCCAGTATCTCCTCATGTTTTCGAGACACACAGTTTTCATGTATTTGCTGCTGTTTTTTTTTCAATAAAAAGGCCTAATTTCAAAGTTGCCAATATCAGTATAATGGACTGCACACCGTTGTTTACATAAGACAGCTTCAACTGACACCTGAACTAAAAGAGAATAATGATGTTTCCCATAATCTGTTAATTCAACTCTAAAGTAATCTAACATGTGCTGAGTGCCCTAACTGAGATCTAGCATTCCCATAGACGTGGGAGAGCTGTGGGATCAAGGATTATCCTCCAAATGAGTCCACAGTGCAACAGGTGGAAGAGGGGGAAGAAGATGGGGTTCTAAAAATGACACCACATAATGGGGACAACTGAGTTGAAAGGTCACAGTGTCACATGATTTCTCTTGAACCAGGAATCGTGGACACATGGCCCAGTAACATAGTATAAAGCAGTGCGAGACGACTTTAAATAAATCCCAGTATTGGAGCAAAATAACTGGGAATGATTGCAGACACAGTGCTGCACATTTAGATGATAAGAAAGGTTGGTAATCATATGTTTGAATCAGCGACTGATATTAAACTCCTCGAGAAAGACAGAGAGGTCGAAACGTGGGTTTTATTCTAACACAAATACCAATTTTGGGGGCAATAAAAGTGCAGCTTAGTCTCTATATTTAAAAACTCATATGTGTTTGTCTTCGAAGATGTCACGGAAGCTAATATTACAATATCCACTGCACTTGCAATTTGATTTATTGTATAGCACAAACGTAGCTTTTCATTTTCGAGATCCGAGCCTTTCCATAATTAGATATTGAGTTGTGGTTACAATGTATATCACAAAAACAGTGCAACCAATCAACAAATGTTATTAATGTACAGTAAAAATAGGCTCAGGTTTTATATACAGTGGAAGATTTAGGTGTCCAAATAATACTGCATAATTACTGTCAGTACTGTAGAATAACAGTAAATGTACAGTAAATGTTGGAACTTGATTAAATAAAAATGATTGTGAGGCAACAGATGTCAGTGCGGGAGCTAATGATAAAGTGGGAATATATTTTAAATGGCTTTATTAAAGACTGCTGTGGTTTACCAGGGCATACAGTAAGGGCATTGCATAAGAAACTATAATAAGTATTGATGCAATGTCTGGGGCTAAAATACTGTACTGTGGAGGGCAATATTAGTAACTCACATTTTAAGTTAATCATGCACTACAGCATCTTATTAAAAATGTTACTGAATCTTGCTTCAAACTGCTCCTTCATTATTATTATTTGTTTATTTAGCAGACACCCTTATCCAAGGCAACTTACAGAGACTAGGGTGTGTGAACTATGCATCAGCTGCAGAGTCAATTACAACAGTGTGGAGTAGTGGTTAGGGCTCTGGGCTCTTGACCGGAGGGTCGTGGGTTCAATCCCCACTGCTGCTGTACCCTTGAGCAAGGTACTTTACCTAGATTGCTCCAGTAAAAACCCAACTGTTTAAATGGGTAATTGTATGTAAAAATAATGTAATTGTATGTCAAAATAATGTGATATCTTGTAACAATTGGTGGGATTTGAACTGGGGACCTCATGGTTATAATCTGTGGTCTCCCAGCCCATGGGATCATTCATACTATTTACACTCCTGTGGCATATAACATCCCTGATGATTTTATAATTGCTTCATCAGTGCATTCCACAGACATTATAGAACATGTTACATTCATAAGCAATTATGTTCAGTTGAATTATAACAC
Source organism: Acipenser ruthenus (assembly GCF_902713425.1). NCBI lineage: Eukaryota > Metazoa > Chordata > Actinopteri > Acipenseriformes > Acipenseridae > Acipenser > Acipenser ruthenus. The sequence continues at coordinate 23,042,957 of NC_081200.1, forward strand.
CAAAACCAATTTGTATCTCGTGTGCTTTACCTTTTGTTTAGGTTACTGTAAAGCTAGTATCTGACAGCAGGCAATGGCGTATCTACCAGAATATCCAGTAGCTCAGTTGTATGATACCTGTATAGTTATTTATTAAGCTGCATGGAGCATTGGAGCATCTCCTTGTATTAGGGTATATTTATGAAAAGAGACCAGGATTTCAAACTAGCAAATGCAAATGTTGTATGACAGGGAAGCATTTCACTCTAACCCTTCTGGTTGTGTCTGGTTGTCCAACGTCCCCTTCTAGTTATCGCTATTATGTTTCCTTTTTTAAGGTTTGTGGATTTTAATAAAAGCTCTTTGCTTCTTTTGTCACACTTCATCCTTTCAGATGTCCTGTCAGGGCAGGAAAACAGGACTTGAAATCCCAATGAAAAACAATGACAGAGAGATTATTTTCTCTTTTTCAATACGTGTTTCAGTAAATTAGTTATTTGCCATTAATAAACTATTTAAAAAGCATTTCAGTAATGAAATTAATGACAATGGGAATGAGAGAATGAAACCAAAGTGAAAAATAAAATAATTAAAAAAAGGAAAAATATAGTAAATAAAAAAAAATAAAATAAATCAGCTTCTAAGAACCAGACAAGCAGTGAAGGCCAAAATGACATCCTCTTAAGTTCTTTTGTACATATAACAATATACTGCTATCACTACAACTACTAATAATACTAATACGACTACCACTACTAATTATAATGTGTTTGGTCTATAATAATACAGTGCATCATTTTTATTTTTTCAGTTTTTCTGCAATCAGGTTTTCTGCACTGAAATGATATTTTTCAACAGTGATAACTGATATTTTTCAACAGTGGAGTTCTATTTGTGGGTGCTTATTATTCCCAATTCTTAATTGGCATCAACAGGACATCCAGGAAGCATAACATAAAATATCATGAAATGGATGCCCAGTCTCCCCCTCCATCTATCTATCTATCAGTACAGCATGATGTTTTGACTTTAATATGGTAATTATCTCAGACTGACTTCAGAGCAGGAAGCTGCCACCCACACAGCGGTGCTTAATTACTCCCGACTGGCATGCCAAGTGAAAAGTTGACTAGTTCGGTTCAATTTCCAGAATAGGAATGATTACATTGTCATTTAGCTCAGATACATTGTTGTACTATTATAAGGCTAAATCACTGAGGTACACACACAGGAAAATAAAACAAGAAACAATATGAAATCCTCTGGCCTGCTCTTTAAAGCTGTACTGCCCTTACAGTTTTAAAATGAGTTCAGACAAAAACAACCCTTTGATTTCTGCCCAGTTATATAACAGAGGTACAATTCAGAACATCCAATTGCTGCAGGTAATGGCAGGAGCACCGTTCTAAAAGGGGACTGCAGTATACCATGGTACAATCAAAGTGTAGTAATGCAGATTAAAAGCACAGTGAAATCATGGTAATGCACGTAGGTAAATCAAACATGCATGGCACAGCACTGTAAAGACCATGGTTAAACCTGATAAAGCATGGTATTAACATGGAGAAAGTATGGTAAACAAGATCACTGTGCAATGTAATGCTGTAAACTACAGAGTAGCATAGCTGCAAGAAGGTTTCAAGGCTGGAGGTCCCCAAAGTTAACTATCTGACAATGTTATGACAAGCCCTACAATCCGACACTGATGTTAGTAAGAGCTGTAATTCAATTAACGCAGGTGTAACGTCCACATTTAAGTAGGGTACTTGGTGGATTCTTCAGAGAGGTTTGGTGAACTACATTAAGCCTGTTAATACCAATGCTGATTACTGTGCTAATTTAAAGTACTTTATATGATGGAAGTTTAATCAAAAGCACACGTGTCCTGCTTATTCTGTTTCTAAAGCTGAAGGACAAATGTCAGGAGTTATGTTTGCGTTCCTTTACAGGCAAGTATATTTTTTGTAATAACCTTCTCTTCTATGCCCCCCAGGTTGCTTGGATCTCAGACTGACCACTGGACCTCTCCCAGGAGCGCACAGGAACCACACAGACAGGTACGTAAAATCATGTAAAAAAAAAAAAAAAAAAAAAAAACCTAAAATAAACAATGGTTTTCCCAGGGATGCTATAATTTAATATCCATACAGTAAGTATTCAGGCAAGTAAACAGTATAGTTCAGAAGGTTGATTAATTATGTCCACAATACCATTATAGTATCACCTGACCTTCAATGTCCATTGAGTGTCTCGTTCCTCAAAGGACAAAAAGTCCAACTGGCTCCTTGCCAATACTTTGCATCCAGATCCCACGCCAGCCTCCAGGGGGTGCTTTCTCCCTCTGTGACGTCGATCCTGGAGAAACAATTAAAACAATCCGTTCTTAAGGGGGGTTCACACCGGACGCGGCGCGCATACCGCCTGCTTGCGCGCCGCGCTGCAGTACTGTTCACACCAAACGCGGCAGGGTAAAGTCAGTGGGCGGTCCGTTGTTACTTCACGGCTGCAGGTACAGTGGCTTTTGGTTGCCGAGCAACAAACAGTAAAAGCCAGCGGGAAAATAAAACTCTTTTGACAGAACTGAAGAAAAGAACTTTTATAAAACCTAATTGTAACCCCCACACCGCCACAATCACCACCCTCCTTTTTTATTAATTTTCTTAACTGTTAAAATATAATATATGTACACCAAATTAAACGTTTTGTCTGCAGTTAATTTATCCAAAAAAATGCTCACGTTATAGTAGCAGGTGCATAATTATTTTCAATGTGGAGTTTAGTCCAAAAAATATATATTATCTCATTTATGTAATTATGTACTGTATATTTAATATGCACTCGGTAATCCCATTTGTACACCCACAGACATCCATGCTGCAGCTTTTTTATTAATATCTCGGTAACTATTAATTGTTGTATTATACAACACTGAGAAATTTGAAATTAAAGCTAACAGCTTTTCCTCCATTTTTTTTTATTTCTTCCTCGCAGAGAACCTCCTACTTTTCCCTGATTGGCTGTTGGTAGGTTACGTCACGACACGGCGCTGCAAAAGTTGAAAATATTTTATCTCTTGCGCACCGCTCTGCGGTGCCACCTCCCTCTGCCGCTGAGCGTAACCGCCTTCATTGAAAACCATTGCTAGTGCCAGGCCGCGTCCGGTGTGAACACTCCTTTACCCCCTCCCCATCTCACTGTCTGAGCGGGGCTAATTCACACAGCTCGCATACGGCCCCTCCTTGCAAGAGCATTCATTTTCCAACCCGGCCACCTATACTCTAGTAAGTGAGAGCCTCGCTTATCGGGGTGTCTGCAGGTCAGCAGTCTGTCTTCTCTGCAGTCCTTCTTGAGGGAGACAGAAAGCAAGACCTGGAGACAGACAAAACCACAACGCGTCAGCACTCGTAATACAATAAAGATATCTTCCAGTCCAACACTATACTTCTTCCATTCACAGTCCCCATGTACTGGAGTGTAACAGTTAATGACTAGAACACTAGCATCCATCAAAACGGGACTCATACATAACACAAGTTATACTCGCAGTCTGTTGTGAAACAGTATTCTCTTAGTCTAAACCAGGGGTTTTCAACCCTTTTTTGAAACTGTACCACTTCCATCAGGAGGTTTCAGCTAAAGTACCACTTTACAATTTTCACTTACTTAATGGCACCACAGTTGCAATGAAAGGCAGAATCTGATTAACACATCCCCCCCCCCCCCCCCCCCCATTTATTTAATATATAATTTTTCACAACATAGTCTGGGGCTGACAAACTGCTGGTTTTAGACAGAATACCAAACAGTAGGCTTAATTCTTAAACAGAATTAAGACAGTATTTAGGAATCTCTTTGGAAACTCTTATTTGCTTTCTATTCAGAAAATCATTATACTAATACAAAATAGTCTGCACTGTAAATGTTTATCACGTTACCATTTACTTCCCACCTCAGCATAATTGGGTGCCATTAAAAATGTTTACACCAAAAACATAACCTCAAGATAAAACTATAATACACTTTTTTTTATTAAAGCCAGTATAAGTATCCAAAGGGACTGTATATAACTGTCACTTTGCACTTTGTGTTTTCTTTCTTCATTTGTTATACAAGTAAGAAATGCCTCCATTTCAAACACCGACAACATAATCCACCAGCCGCTATTGCTGTTACTGAAATGCAGCTGCGGTAATAAATATAACAAAAACCGTCAAAGTATGAGTATTGTGATTAGCCTACTATTTATGTTTACCGGAACATTTATACTTAAAAAAAAAAAAAAGCAAAAACACTGTGCTTCACTGATACGACAAGTTGAAAACAGCAAAAATCATGAGCAGCACAGAGCGCTCTCCAGAGGCACAATCGGCAGACGCCTCCTTCACCTATATTAATTATAAAAGCCAGTCATAAGGGGCTCCCGAGTGGCGCAGCCAGTAAAAGCACTCGCTAGAGTGCAGGATGCGCTCTATAGCATGGATGTCGCGAGTTCGAATCCAGACTATTCCACAGCCGACCATGGACGGGAGCTCGTGGGGGGCGGCGCTCAATTGGCCGAGTGTCGCCCGGGGGGAGGGAGGGTTAGGTCGGCCAGGGTGTCCTCGGCTCACCGTGCACCAGCGACCCCTGTAGACTGGCCGGGCGCCTGCGGGCTTGCCTGTAAGCTGCCCAGAGCTGCGTTGTCCTCGAACGCTGTAGCTCTGAGGCGGCTGCACGGTGAGTTCGCAGTGTGTAAAGAAGCGGGCGGCTGACGGCACACGCTTCGGAGGACAGCGTGTGTTCATCTTCGCCCCTCCCGAGTCAGCGCAGGGGTGGTAGCGGTGAGCTGAGCCTAAAAATAATTGGGCATTTCAAATTGGGGAGAAAATAATAAAAAAAAATAATTGACAACGACTACATTTATAAAAAAAATAAAAATAAAAGCTAGTCACAAAGTCGCACATGCATACAGGTGGAAAATGTGGATGGAAAATGTGTATTTGTTTTCATCCGAGGCTCACTTTGAGCTGCTAAACAAAGATTAAATAATTATACAGTGTTTTAGAGAATATATAATACCATTAAATCATTATTTTCTTTTACTTTCATTTTTTATGTGTGCATTTCTGCATACCCCCTATGACTAAGGCTACAATTTTGGCACAGGGAATTTTAGCAAAAATAACTGAAAGGATAAAACACACACATAAAACTCCTTATTAGGGTCTCCCTTTGTGTATAAAAATAAATAAAACACACAGTGTAAAAAATACAATAAATAGTGCAACTAAAGCAGTATACAATAAAACAACCAGTGAATAAAACAATTAAAACTTTGGTCATTTATGACACAAACTCCAATTTGCCTCTTCGTCACTCATCTCGGAACCCTAGCTATACGCAAGCTGTAGGCTTATACTTTACATGAAATTAACTTATACAGTGCAACTTAATAAGCCTTAAAGATTTCATAACCTCTATATTTTGTACTTTTATATTGCGGGTTTCGGATAACACGTCAATGTCATCTACAAAGAAGTGTCTTGTTCAATTACTACTGTTTATAAAATGCTATCGACGAAACAGGCTTTTTGTTTTACTTAAATCTGACAATACTGAATTAAATTAGAAACGCATGTACTGTAATGATAGCTTTGTTATTCTTCTAAATGAAGGCTCTCTTAAAGGGTACATAAGGACCTTTTTATTTTATTGTGTCACATGTTCCCATGTGTTGCTACAACTGTTTATGTAAGGTGTGTGTATTGTTTTAATTTTTTTTAAAAAACTTTTTTACCACTTTTTTAAACTTTTAAATTGCATTCCCTGCCTCAAGATGGCTTCCCATGTACCCGCATGGACATCTCTGAACTACATTTCCCATCGTCCTCCTGCTCACTGGTAATTCCATCTCAGTTACATATGTGAGCAGGAGGATGATGGGAAATGTAAATCTAGTTTACTGTTCAACTCTTTTATGAAACATTACGTAGCTGTACATATTTGTTTCCCTCCTGAGCTGGTATTAGTATATTAAAACATTAGCTACTGTTCCTTATCAGACCTTGTATGGGAGAGCAAAGAAGCAGCAAGCAAAAGAACGTTTCATTTAATGGTGAAGAATATTTAATATACAACTATTTTGTATCCATTTATGTGCTATACACTCTTTTTTTTTTGGAATCAGCAATTATTTTTTCTCATTTTCTCTCCAATCTGGAAAGGCCAATTATTTTTTTTATTTCAACCTGACTCACCACTGCCGCCCTTGCGCTGACTAGGGAGCAGTGCTTAATTTGAGCCGGATCCTGCCGGAACAGGATCCGGCACCTCTCAGATTTGACTTTCTTCGTTCCGGCACCTAATTTGCCCAGATTCTGTACCTCTCGCTGCATGATTTATTATTTTTTCCACTGTTTGCACTGTAAACATTCTAATAAAAGCAATCGGTTAAAGTTGCCTCTGCCTCGTTATTTCTCTCTCCCCCCCCCACCCCTGTAAAATCGCATCCTATCCTGCCACACCGATTCCAGACCTGCTCTCTTATTTGTACATAGAGGTTATGGGGCGGGCCGGCGAGGTAAGTAACTGATCTTGAAACAGTGGTGGTGAGCTAGTGAGAGGTCCCTACGTAATCACGTCACGTAGCCTACGCTAGTCGTCGCTACTGAATTTGAAACGTGTCGAGGGGAAAGGAAGGCCAAATCAAAAATGAGGGGGAAACTGCTCCTGATGGCGATGCCTTAGTTAGCAGCGCTGTCTGCGCTGCTAATCCCGTCAGTTCAGCATCACCACCGGCATGTCCTCCACTAGCTAGTAGGCCTATTAGTGAGTCAGACTCAGCGAGAGAGGGGGACGGGGTCGGGGAGGACTAGTGATGGGCAGTTCGATTCTTTTTAGTGACTCGATTCATTTGATTCAGTTCAGTTTGGTGAATCGATTCATTTCGTTCATTTGATTCATTGATTCAGTGACACAAAACCAATCAATGTAGACCGCATTAAGATTGTTTACGTAGGTTTATTTGAACCAGAAAGAATGAGTCGTTCACGAACTGCACATCACAAAAGCTATGGAGAATCTATATTTGGTTGACTGGGTTCATAAACATTAAATTAAATATAGTTTGCCAAAAAAAATAATAATATATATTTAGAATCCTGGAGATAACATAACAGTTTGAACCATTAGCATTGTTTAGCCATCAGTATCAATCTAATTTAATTTAATCTTAAAAAAAAAAAGTCAATTGCATTTCTTACGTGTTTTTTTCTATACATTTGGAGTCATCCATTGTTTTTTACAACAACAAAAAAGAGAGGCTCGAACGAGTGGTATTTGTGGAACTAATCCGTGGTATTTATTCAGCACACAGCAAAACTCTGTTTGCCCAATTCCTCTTCTATCCAGTAAACCTTTGGGATTAGTCATGTGATCAATCACACGTTGAAGCACACCCATAACTGCAACATGTACATTTTATAGAAACAAAGTTTAAATGTGTATATATTTAGTAAATTTTAGTGTTTAACACAATAAAATAACATTTAGAAAATGTATATCCGTTAGAATGTGCAATATCCTCTTAAAAGGTTGTTGTATCTTAGCTGATACTACGTGTCACCTTGTTTAACTAAGGTGAATCGCCGTGAAGAACCGATTCAATAGGGACTCTGATCCGATTCCCATCGTTCATCGAGTCATTCAAAAAGAACGATTCGTTCCCGAACTACACATCACTAGGGAGGACAGTGCATCCACCGACGAAGTGCCCAGAGCAGGTGCAGTTTGGACGGAGGCTCAGTTCAAGAAAAAGCAAACGTATAACCCCTGGCTTGTCATGCAAAATTCAAAGCTGGGCTGTACAACATGCAAAAAGGTAGGGAGCTTGGGTCCAGAAAAGACTGGAGGGATGAAACTAGCAAGAGTGTGTGGAATGTACAGTAACGTCCTCTGCCTCCGACGTAAAAAAAACAACAAAGAGCCCTCAGAAAAAAGTTTTTTGAACATACCCGAACCAAGGCCCATTTAGTGGTAGCAAGCATTGTAGCCAAGGCTAAAGATGACACCTTAACACAGGTTATAGTGTTTTTTTTCTCATGCGTTCCGGTACCTCAGAGCCCCCCGGAACACCCCCCCTCTCGCGCTCATTATGTGTTCCGGGACCTCCCGATTTACAAATTAAGCACTGCTAGGGAGAGACGAAGACGGACACACGCGTCCTCCGAAACGTGTGCCGTCAGCTTCTTTTCGCTCTGCTCGGCCAATTGTGTGCCGCCCCCTGGGAATTCCCATCCATGGTCGGCAGTGGAATAGTCTGGACTCAAACCGGTGACCTACAGGCTATAGGGTGCATCTTGCACTCCACGCGGAGTGCCTTTACCAGATGTGTCACTCGGAGCCCCTTATACGCTATTTTTAATGTATTTTTTGATTTGTATGTTGGGTCTGGAAAAATGTCTATGGCCTGGAAAAGCCTGGATGCCTGTTAAACCATTTTGGAACAACTGTGGTTAGTAGATTTGGTATACACAGACAGCTACATATTCAACTATACTTCAGTATATTTTACATTGTCACTAAGTTCTCACACCCAGTAATCAGACTCATTTCTGTTATCTGATTGAAATTATGGTCCATATAACAGGAAATATAACAAATGTAATCCACTCTTTAATACAATACGTTTGTATACATTCATTTGTACTAGGATGTAATTGCAATGGACTGAATACCATATTGGAAACCATTACAAAGTTGATAATTGCTTGAAAACAAAATCTAAAACAACATTGGTATTATATTTCAGTTAGGAACATAATTTACAATCTGTTAATATATACAAACAGAAACAAAGATCCTCACAATATCTAATTTGAATGCCTTCATTAGTCCAATTCACTAAAGGACTGTATCAAGTAGGGCTACTATAAAGGGTACATTTTTACCTTCAAAGGTTCGGAACACATTACCGAAGGAAGGTTGGAACCTTCAATGGTACTAATTTGTATAATTTACTGGTGACGTCACCATAGCTACTTGTTTATGTTTAATTGAAAATCCTATTATTTTACAGGTACTGTAAATCCAGAAATATTTGCGGCCAAAATATTTGCGGCCAAAATATTTGGCGAATCACACCCAGAAGACCAATTTCACTCCAGAAATGTTGGCGACCTGTTGCCCTGAAAGTTTTATAGTACTTCATAACACTGTATGTACAACATGAAGACTGATGATGGTTAATATTACTGTATGAGCCTTCAAAAAATAAAAATAATGTTTACACATAGGCTAATGTAACACAAGGTTATCACAGGGTTTGAAAGAAAGAAAAAGACACACAATACTGCATACAAAATATAATTTACTGACAGGAAAATTAATATGAAAATCAATCAACCCAAACTGTTTCTAATGCAAGAACTACACAAACAACTTCAGAGACATTTAAAGTGCTGTATGCAGTGTATAGGCCTACTCGTGCAATATTAACTCCAAAACAGAACTGAATGATCATAGTAAATCAACAGAAATACTACTAGAAAGTATTTACCAAAGTTAAAACAGTTTTTTGTATTTATTTTTTTTATAGCATCTTAAAACCAAACATTAAATTTTTTAATTTACAACAGAGAGGGTCACAGAAAAGCTATGTGAAATGTTCTAAAAAAAATGAATACATTTACAGTAGCTTTTATTTATTATTTACAAGATCATCTAAATTGTACCAAATACGAAGCTACTGTACTGTAAACCAATCTGAAAAAACAATTTATTTTTTCAGGGGAATATCACGTACTGGTAGTGTGGCTTTCCTTAAATGCATTCAATATCCCAGAAAGAGACCAGCCTGAAATAATAATTTCTTTTTTTTTGTTCCTGGTTCATGGAGAACAGACATAAGCCAGTTTGCATGCTTTGGCTTTATTGTGGATGTTTTCACGTCCACATCAATATCGGTAATGTCGGATACATACGCCCTCTAGCGGTCGGATTAATTTTGTATAAGTCAACCATTGGAAGCATTTATATATTGGAAGCATTTATATATTGGAAGCATTTATATATGTGCCAAAAATGTTTGGTTCACAAATATTTCTGGATTTACAGTAATCCATATAAAGGGAATAAAACATGCACATGTAGTTTAACAATATGTTATATAAACAGCAGAGGGGTTTCGAGACATTTCCTTCAATAAAGCTTACAAAATATACAGCGCTTTGCTGTCGAGATGGCAAATGAAGAAATTAAAGGTTTGCCTCTGGATAACACAAGCTGGAGTGAGGATGGGCAGACGGAAGATCCAATTTTTGCATGTACGTGACATTTAATGTGCAATTTATAGTATTCACACATTGTCAAGCGGTTTCTGTTAAAAAAAAACAACAAAAAAAAAACACAGTGTGTGAACGTCACCTGACGAAGGTTTAAGACCACAAACTTGATTTAATTGATCAAAATGCTGTTAAAAAACAGTCCTTAGCAAACTGTCCTTAAAACAGTTCTTAAGCGTTGTGAATATGGCATTGTCTGAAACATGAGCAACCCATATACAGTAAGCACCCTCTCACATTTTATGCTTAATAATCCCTGTGGCAGCAATAAATTAATCAATCAGGAGATGGTCACATTTTACATGAGTTTTTTTCTCTGCCTGGCCGACAGCCAATTTATCAATAATTACCAGCTGTTTGACCATGCTGTGTTGTTATGTGTTAATAACAAGGACTCCAGTTCCCGGTATGCAGTGCGGTAATGACGTACATGAATAGGTTACTAACCTGGGAGCTGAGCTCAGTATGGTAATCCTGAGTTGTATCCGGTTAGCTAGTTTACGTTTGTTAATAAATGTTATAAACTTACGCCCTGTTTGTCATTATTAAAGGAACAAACATAACATGGTGTCAGAGCGGGAAGTTGGCGAGCATAGACGGATCAAGCAAAGAAAAGACTAAAATGCCACAAGCGCCGCTAGTGAAAACGAAAGTAAACAGCTGCTACACGAGGCTGAAAGGGAAGCGTGAGTAGTGGAGAGAAAACACTAGCTAACACAGATGAGCGAAACAACAAGTAATACCAGTGAAAGTGAAACTGAGGAGCAACTTACCCAAGCAGGAGAGAATATTGTTGCCGATGATCAGCAATCAAATAAAGTAAGAGAAATTCTTGTACCAGGAGTGTTTCCTGTCATGGATAAGTTAAGTTTGATCAGTATTTAGCTGAGCTACACACACTGAGTAAAACATGTGATTTTGGAAATTTAAAAGACTCTCTCATCAAAGACAGAATAGTCTGTGGAATACCTGATAATGGACTTAGGGAGAGATTACTACGTGAGCAAGATTTGACACTGGAAAAGACAGTGAACATGTGTAGAGCAGCAGAGACCACCCGTGCACAAGCTAAGGAGCTGCGCAGGGATGAGACAGCCGTGCATGCATTAAAGAGAGAGGAGCAGCACACAAAACGCTCTATAAAACAAAAGCAAGAGAGAGAGAAAATCCCAGAGAACAAATGTGGCAGATGCGGAGGCAGCACAAACCCAAGTCATGTCCAGCATTCGGCAAATCATGTAACAACTGCGGGAAAAGGAACCATTTCTCAAAAAGCTGCAGAGCTGAGGCTGCAAAGAAAAAGGTTCACACAGTCAATGAAGAGCCAGAAGAATTCTTTGTTGATTCTGTGCAGAGTTGCGATGATTATAAAGCTGAATGGATTGTGCCATTGACTGTAAATGAGACTATAATACCATTCAAGCTTGATACTGGAGCCCAGGTAAACCTATTATCCACTGATGACTACAAGACACTAAAAACAAAGAGCAAAATCCACCCTGTGAAAGTGAAAGTGAAAGTGACTGGCTATACCGGAGAAAATGTACCAGTCAAAGGAGGCTGCATGGTAACCTTCAAACACAGGGGACAACAGATCAAGACACAGCTACTGATCGTGGAGAAGAGCGTAAAGCCAATCCTAGGACTCAGAACATGTGAAAGGCTCAACCTGGTAAAGAGAGTGTTTGTAGTGACATCACAGACTGAAAACGACCAAAACTTACTCCTGAAGGAGTATGCAGATGTTTTTAAGGGACTTGGATGTTTACCTGGTGAACACAAAATACACGTGGATGAGAGTGTGACTCCAGTTGTCCACGCCTGCAGGAAAGTTCATTTTGCACTGAGAGGAAAACTTAAGGAGGAACTTGCACGAATGGAGAGGATGAACGTGATAAAGAAAATTGATGAACCTACAGACTGGGTGAGCTCGCTGGTAATAGTGGCCAAGAAAAACGGACAGTTGCGGATATGTCTAGACCCAAGGGATCTCAATAAAGCAATTAAGCGAGAGCACTTCAAGTTGCCCACAAGAGAAGAGATCATGTCGCAGTTTGCTGGTGCCAAGTGGTTCAGTAAGCTGGACGTGTCATCAGGCTCCTGGCAAATGAAGCTAGACGAGGCAAGCTCGAAGCTATGCACCTTCAATACACCCGAAGGCAGGTACCGATTTCTTCGTCTACCATACAGGATTCTTTCAGCACCAGTGGTCTACCACAAGACAATTCATATACTATTCGAGCATATACCAGGGTAGAGACCACGATGAATGACATCATCATACGGGCGTCCACGCGAGAAGAACATGACGCACGAGTGAGACAAGTACTAGACTTGACACGAAAAGTAAACTTAAAACTAAACAAAGACAAATGTGAGTTTGGGGTGAAAACACTTATCTTCGTGGGAGATGTCCTCTCCGAGGCAGGAGTAAAGCCAGACCCACGGAAAACATCAGCAATCGAGAATGTCCCCAAAACAAAGATGATGTTAGACGGTTTCTAGGGATGGTGACATATCTTGCAAAGTTCATACCCCAACTGTCAACGCAGTCAGCATCACTCAGATGTCTTCTTGAGCAGAAAAATGAGTGGATGTGGTCCCATCAGTAGGAGGAATGCTTCAAAAACCTGAAAAAGACAATAATGGAGGAGCCGGTGCTTAAGTTCTATGACCCAGAGAGGAGCACCAGGATTTCCACAGACGCATCACAGTACGGCCTAGGTGCAGTGCTACTGCAACGGCACGAAGAGACCTGGCAACCTGTTGCCTATGCGTCGAGAGCCTTAACGAGCGCAGAATCCAGATATGCTCAAATAGAGAAGGAACTCCTAGCCAGCACATATGCATGTGAAAGGTTCCACCAGTACGTCTATGGACAAGCCTTTGAAGTAGAAACTGACCATAAGCCGCTGGTGTCCATCATGGCCAAGTCATTGAACGATTGTCCTATGAGGATACAGCGCATGTTGATCAGACTGCAAAAATATGATGTGAAGATGATATACACACCAGGAAAATTGATGTTTGTGGCCGACACTCTTTCTCGAGCTGTAGACAAGGAAGAAAGCGCAGATAACAAGAAAAGTGCAGAAATACAAGCTTATGTCGACATGATCGTGACATCACTTCCTGTGTCTGCCGTGAGAACTGAGCAGATCAGACAAGAGACAGAATCAGATGAGACAATGAAAGAGCTCAAAGAGAGAATACTGAAAGGATGGCCTGCACAGAAGAATGACTGTACAAGGAGAATCCAGAACTATTGGACGTGCAGAGAAGAACTCTCCGTCGTGAATGACATTGTCTTCAAGGGAAACAAGTTTGTGATCCTGACAGCACTACGCAAGGAAATGCTACAAAAGATACATGAAGGACATTTAGGTGAGGAAAAATGCAAACGCAGAACATGAGAAGTTATGTACTGGCCGGGAATGAACCAAGATATCAGCCAGACCACAGCTTCATGTGAAATATGTCTCACCTACAGACCCAAACAGCAAACAGAGCCTCTTATGTCTCATCCTGTCCCCGACAGACCCTACTTCAAAGTTGGAGTTGACCTATTTGTCTGTAATGGAAAAAGTCACATTGTAGTCACTGATTACTACTCTAACTATCCGGAGGTGGCGTCACTACAATCAACATCTAGTAAAGCAGTCATCTCTTACCTGAAGACAGTCTTTGCGAAACATGGGGTCCCTGTTGAACTGTTTTCCGACAATGGTCCTCAGTTCTTGAGTAGTGAGTTCGCTTCCTTCGCCAAGGAATGGGAATTCCAACACACAACCTCGAGCCCGAACCACCCAAGGTCCAACGGTCTTGCGGAGAGCTCAGTCAAAATCGTCAAAGGTCTGATGAAAAAGGCATATGATGGAAAGGAGGACTTCCAGAGAAGTCTCATGATATACAGGAGTGCGCCACTGCAGAATGGCCTGTCACCAGCCCAGATGTTGATGGGACGACGCATATGCACCAACCTTCCAATGCACAAAGACCTGCTGACACCTAAGGGAGCACACAAAGTCAAACACGCTAAAGAGCAACAAAAGAAGAAACAAGAACAGCAATATGACAAGAGTGCAAAACAACTACCCAACCTGAGGCCTGGAGATCAAGTACGACTCAGAGACTACTCCACAGGAACCTGGACACAGCAAGGATGCGTGCAACAAGAAATCACACCTTGTTCTTATAAGATCCAGACAGAGCATGGAACAGCTCTGAGGAGAAATCGTGTGGATCTTCGTTATCAAACATCAAACCAAGAGGCCGATACTCATCAAAAAAGCACTCCAGAATGGTCAAAAGCCACCATCAGTGAACAGGTTGATCACAGTTCCCTGAATCAAACTGACTTTGGTCTGACAGCTGTACCCAGTACACCAGCGGAGATATATAGCAGACCACGAAGGACTGTAAAGCCACGTGAGAGACTTATTGAAACTTGCTAAATTAGAAAGAAAAAGTGAAACAAATGTGTTCTGTTTAAAACTTCCTTATTTATAAAGAAAAGTAGTTTCTTTTAAAGGGGGGAAGATGTGTTGTTATGTGTTAATAACAAGGACTCCAGTTCCCGGTATGCAGTGCGGTAATGACGTACATGAATAGGTTACTAACCAGGGAGCTGAGCTCGGTATGGTAATCCTGAGTTGTATCCGGTTAGCTAGTTTACGTTTGTTAATAAATGTTATAAACTTACGCCCTGTTTGTCATTATTAAAGGAACAAACATAACACACGCAGTCTCACGAGCTGTCTGGCAGAGATGAGCTGCTAACAATCGCCTCTGCCAGACCACATTTAACTGTACAATAATAAACAAAACATCATATTTTAAATTATCACAAACCAATACATTTAAATTATACAGTACAACACACAAACCATTATTTTAAATACACACAAAACAATTACATTAAATCACCTGTTCTTAAATCCCAAAAATAATACATTTCTTGCAGGGCTTAGCCCTGCCCCCTATTTACACACGGTTTTTCTATCCTGCCATAATCCCATAATAGTGTTTCAGTAAGTATTTTTTAGCTCCACGAGCCCTCAAAGAGCTCATATACTTTTTTTCAAGCTGAGCAGAAGAAACCAATTCACACATGTTCCTGCCAGTTTACCAGAATAAAGATTAGAGACACTGGCTTTTTGGTCTACTCAAATTGCCCACAGCATAAGCCACATAAATAAAATTAAATGCATTCTTTCAGAGTACAGACATACTCTGTTAAGAGATTTCTGACAAAAAAGATCTGAGACCCCAATTTTATTCTCTTTTGGTCAACCAGACAGCTGTGGAACTAACGGGGGGTAAAGTTACGAAACAATAGAAATCTGCTGTGTCTTAGGAGTGTCACAACAACACATACTAGAAAAAGCTGATAGAAGATATGCTTGAGGCCAAAGCACCAATGATTCTAAGGGAGTTTAAAAAGTTTCAGCATGCAAATCTCTGACTAGCAAGAAAAATGAAAAAGAATGCCATGCTGCTTTAAATGTTCATATTTGTCCCCTTAGCCACAGGAGTTTAATAAAAAAATAATTATGTATCATTCATGGGGTTTCCATGTGGGGCAATTTACATGTGAAATGGCGATGCGCATGCATGTTTGGGAGAATTACTCGTGTAAATCAGGTTAGTTTGGGATCCCAGCTATGTCCGATAATAAATATCAGCGCAACAACATGTATACCAACAAGCTGTTGATGCCCTCTCAGAACTGACCAAATAAAATTGCAAATTAACGTATTGATTGTGTTTTATTTGTTTGCATCATTAATATTTAACACAACAGTAAATCCAACACAATTTAAAAGAAAGGAGAGAATCACTGACAGCACAAGCCTCCTCAGATCGCTGCTGTCCAATTGAAACTGGCGGCTGAGGTAACCTTCACAGTTGCCGTCTGCTTATAATAAGCGGGATTGGGCTTGTTGTTTGAGAGTCGCGGGTTGGAATTTGCATAAACACCCATACTCTAACAGGGTTGCGCTTGTTTTGGTTTTGTTTGGTCTTGTTTTGAAAAACAAGGTAACTATTGTTCTGTCAGAAATCTGGCAACTCTGCAAGAGGCAACACTGGTAACCTTCCCTTTCTGTCTCACAGGCAGCCACTGATTCCTGAACACCTAATTTTGTTGTTCACAAGAGCAGGATTCAGCAGGCAGTGGCAATTTTGGGAATGAACTAATGCTGCTCTTCAGTCTGTTTCATCAGTATCCGCCACCTCCCTTATTTGCCCAAGCATGGTGTTGAATGCTTCCTCAGCAGCTATCAGCCGTCTGGACGGGTAGGGTTTCTAAGCAAGGGTAGTATATGCAGCATCACCTGATCCAGGGACACTCTGGAAGCTACGTAATGTGCTGTCAGTGTGACTGTACGTTCCGTCAGGTCAGCACTTCTTACTAACACGCCGTGGTCTGGCCAGGCGAAACCCTGCGAGGTTACACTGATATTGTTGAATTAATAGCTAATTTACAACATTGCTGCAGTACAACTTAGTAGCAGGTTGATGGCCACCCTAACCTGCTGCAAGTACGCAAGGCTGTCGCCTTTCTCTGTGTATCTAATAGCAAAAGTAAAACTACTAGTAGTCGTTGTATACTGTACCCAAATTATTTTGGTGCACACTGTCCGTCTGTGGTCCAAGTTACTCGTACCGTATGTACATGCAATTTATATAACCTTGCGTCTGTAAAAAAAAAAAAAAAAAACTACACACATCACCTCCTAAAATATATGTAACGTTACAATCGAAGGCGATTGTTAAAATGACAATTGAAAATGTAAAATGTAGTATAATGTTTTATGATTATCGGGAAGTGTCCGCACCAGGGTTGGCAGTAAATTACTTATTTTTTCAATTCCAATTCCTAAAGGAAATTTTTGGAAGGAATTCTGGAATGGGAATTGAGAATTGATTTTTAAAAAAGGAATTGGACATGGAAATGGAATTGAACTAACAGGAATTGCCGCCCCAACCCTGGACCACATACAGTAGAATATTAAAATAGGGTTACTGCTGTATTAAGTGTGGAATCAGATTGCCACATATAGCACACACTTGTTGTGTAATCTGCCTGTTCCCTCGCATTCTGTCCTGACACCTGTTCTCTGATGTGTCAAGCTTCATCTTGCTGTCTTGACTATGTGTCACTCACCATTGGCTTGACCAGGGGTGTGCAGTCAGGGGTTACTGGATCCTTAGCTGATGCACTATCCTTGCACTATTGCACTTCTAATATGTCATTGTAGATATAACTTGTTGTAATCCTAATTTGTAGCCTCCTAGTTCATATTATATTCTAGTAGTTTTATTATTTGCACTTACTGTAAACTACACTGTATTTAAATATGAAGCTTGCATTGTAAACCTGTGCTGCCCTGTAACACCTGTGTAAGTTGCCTTGGATAAAGGCATCTGCCAAAAGAATAAATAAAGAATGAAAGGGAAATATATATAGGGCTTCTGTTTTTCGGGTATTATTAATTGTATTTTTTGGTGCTTATTTTTTAGCTATTTTTGAGTTTTATGTAAATCATTTTTTTTCGAGGCTTTCGTTTTTGATATACTGTATGAAATTTAGTGTTTTCAGTTACTTTTCAAAATGCTTGAGCATTTTTTTTTTCTGTCAAAATATGTATAGTAGTAACTCGACAGTACTTGCACACTTAAGTTGTACCTTCTTTCCTTTGCTGTCTTCCACAACGAAATCGCTATGGTCACAGGCACATTCTTCTGGGGTTTTTGTGTGTAGGCATTTTTGTACATTTCGCCACAATTCTATTTTAAATCCTCCGTATCTTAACTGTAATGCAGCTTTAAATCCCACTAACAAGCCTCCATCCTGATTCTAATCTCGTTTTAAATCTTGCAAGCAGAGTCTGCAATAGAAATGTAGGAACGTGAATTGATTAACCATTTCCACAGTTTTTCAAGTGTTTTTTGGCTATCCACCGATTACATTTTTTTTGTATCTGGGATGTTTTATCGTGTTTTATCGGTTAAAACCAAAAATCAGAAGCCCTAAATATATATAACGTCTCCACTGGTTTTCAGCCATGTTGATCTGCAATACCTGTTGGTCAATTTCATTTTATACCTCTGAGTTCATTTTTAATTAATTGTAAGATAAATTAGTTGAAACAATATTCATTGCTAACGACATATGTACCCCACTAATGACATTTGAAAAATAATTTGGGCAAGAGCAGTAAAACACATTATTAAACCAGCCAGGCACAAGGTATTTTGCTTTATTACAGCAGCTTAGATTCATTCGTGTACCCGTTCTCTGCGCATGGAAACCACATTTTCACAAAATTTCACTAGTAATCTTCAAAAACAGCACAAGTACTTTACGCATAGTTAATTCACTCCTTCGACTTCTGTCTCTCTCCATCCCCTCCTACCCACAAAGCTGGCCGTCAACTGGACCTCACCTTCTCCAGGGCCTGCTGCCCCTCCACCCTCTCTGTCACCCCCCTGGACCTCTCTGATCACTATTTCATCTCTTTTTCTCTGTCTCTCCCCTCTCTCCCTGCTCCTCCTACCCCCACTGTCATCTCTCGCCGTAACCTCCGCTCTCTCTCCGCCTCTGTCCTTGCCTCCACTGCTCTCTCTCACCTCCCTCCTATCGACTCCTTTTCACAACTCTCCGTAGACTCTGCTACCTCCACCCTCTTCTCCTCCCTCACCTCCTCCCTCGACTCCCTCTGTCCCCTCACCTCCCGACCCTGGCTCTCCTCTGCGCTCCGCTCAGCAAGAATCACACTGCGATCTGCTGAAAAGAAATGGAAGAGAACCAAAGTCCCTGCTGCCCTAGACCTTTACCGCACTCTCCTCTCCTCCTTCTCCTCTACTCTCTCCTCTGCTAAATGTACTTATTTCCAATCTGTAATCCAAGCCTCCACTAACAACCCACGTAAACTATTCTCTACCTTCTCCTCCCTCCTAAACCCTCCCCCCTCCTCCTCCCTCCTCTATCTTCCCTGAAGCTTTGCCTCCTTCTTCTCTTCTAAAATCTCAGATATCCGCAAACTCTTTAACACCTCTCTCTCCCCCGCAACCCCTCCTGCTCCAACCCCTACACCCACTGCATCCCCTACTAACTCACCCTCCTTCTCGCCCCTCTCAGACCCCTCCCTGCTCCAGGGTCACAAACCCACCACGTGTGCCCTGGACCCCCTCCCCACTCACCTCTTTCAAGCTGCTGCTCCTACTCTACTTCCCTTCATCTCCTCCCTTCTCAACACCTCTCTCCTTTCTGGTCTCTTTCCCTCTGCCTTCAAAAAAGCCTATATCGCTCCCCTCCTCAAAAAACCTACCCTCGACCCCACCTCCCTCCAGAGCTACCGTCCTGTCTCCCTCCTACCCTTCCTCTCCAAAACCCTCGAGCGGACTGTACACCGCCAGATCTCTGCTTTCCTGTCCAACCACTCTCTGCTCGACCCTCTCCAATCTGGCTTCCGCTCTGCTCACTCCACTGAAACCGCCCTCCTGTCTGTCTTGGGTCCTCTCCTGTTCTCTCTCTACACCCGCTCCCTGGGCCCCCTCATCGCATCCTATGGTTTCTCATACCATTTCTATGCTGATGATGCTCAGATTTTCCTCTCCTTCCCCACCTCTGACTCCACCATCCCCTCCCGTATCTCTACCTGTCTGTCTGCTATTTCCTCCTGGATGCACTCGCATCACCTCAAACTCAACCTCTCTAAATCTGACCTCCTTTTCTTTCCCTCCTCCTCCCCCTCCTCTGATCTCTCTATCTCTGTTCCTCTGGAATCTACCACACTCTCTCTCTCTTCCCTCATCGCATCCTATGGTTTCTCATACCATTTCTATGCTGATGATGCTCAGATTTTCCTCTCCTTCCCCACCTCTGACTCCACCATCCCCTCCCGTATCTCTACCTGTCTGTCTGCTATTTCCTCCTGGATGCACTCGCATCACCTCAAACTCAACCTCTCTAAATCTGACCTCCTTTTCTTTCCCTCCTCCTCCCCCTCCTCTGATCTCTCTATCTCTGTTCCTCTGGAATCTACCACACTCTCTCTCTCTTCCTCCGCTAAGAACCTCAGAGTCACCCTGGACCCCTGCCTCTCTTATTCCCAGCACATCTCCACTCTGGCACGCACTTGCCGATTCTTCCTGAGCAACATCCGAAGAATCCGACCCTTCCTCACCAACTATGCCACCCAGCTCCTGGTCCAGGCCTTGGTACTCTCCCACCTAGACTACTGCAACTCCCTCCTGGCTGGCCTCCCTGCGTCCGCCACCCGTACGCTCCAGCTCATCCAGAACTCCGCTGCCCGCCTGGTGTTCTCTCTGCCTCGCTTTTCCCACGCAACTCCACTACTCCGCTCACTCCACTGGCTCCCAATCACTGCTCGCATCCAGTCCAAGACTCTTGTACTAGCCTACAGATGCCTTGACCAGACTGCACCCAGCTACCTCCAGACCCTCATCTCTCCCTACACCCCCATTCGACCTCTCCGCTCCACCTACACTAGAAGACTGGCTCTACCTCCTCTATGCTCCCCTGCCTCCAGAGCCCGCTCCTTCTCCACCCTCGCTCCGCAGTGGTGGAATGACCTTCCTACAGATGTCAGGACTGCCCAGTCTCTGACCACATTCTGGCGCCTCCTCAAGACTCACCTCTTCAGACAGCACCTGTAGAACTCCTCTGTTTTTCCCTTAGGACACTTATCACCCTTCCTTAAATGCGCTTTACTTGCTCTTATCTGCCCCCTATTTTACTGCATTTAATCCTGTACGTCAGAGTACTGTAATCTGCCAAGTGTTTAATCTGTAGTATTTTGTATTTAATCATATCCTGTTGTAACTATCACTGACACTGTTATCTGCTGTATTATTGAATTGTATTTTGTCACACTTGTACTTGCTTGAACCAAAGTCATTGTATTTATCTTGCTCTTAATTGTATTATTACTTGTACTGTGATACTTGAAATGTATTTGCTTACGATTGTAAGTCGCCCTGGATAAGGGCGTCTGCTAAGAAATAAATAAATAATAATAATACAAATCAAACCCCACCTTTCCCATTCATTTGCATGACGTTGGGTGAAAAGCCCAGTTTACGTGAGTAAAATAAACTCAGCGAATGGAAACCCAGAAATGCATTTTACACAAGACATTTTTCTCGAGCAAATGTCTCGAGCTAAAAAAAAAAACATGCATGGAAACTCCACCGTTGATACATAATTATGTAAAACATTATGTATCAAATTGGAAGGAATTTTGTTTGGATTTTAAATGCAGGCAATAATGTTAGATCGTTAACAGTGTTAAAACTGTTTCAAATAAAGAATAAAGGTTATTAAGGACACCATTTATAAGAAGTAAAAATGATATGTATTGGTTCCAGAAATAATTTACACTTAATTAATAGGTGCTAAACCACCCATAGACACAGCAAGATCTATTTAATGTAGGTGATCTGTCAATAATAACAACAAAGCTTGCTGGAAGTAAGTTGTGAATGACAACTTTAGGCAATTTATTTATTTTAATACCAGTACTGTGACATGCATATGCCCCAGCAGGGCTTGGTTGCTAATGAGATGATTACCTCAGGGGATTCTCTCAACATTGTAAAATAATTGTAATGAATGCAGACCTCTTAAAATTGTCCTTATACAGTAACTATGACCCATAGCCCACTGATCAAGTACTTCCAAGTGGCAATCCCGTAAGGCAACATCTGTTACTTTCCATTCTAGCAGGGAATAACACATAAGAAAGAAATGAGTGAAGGAAGAGGGAAAAAACTGGCAACCAACAGGAGTGGAAGGAAAGACCTGTACGCACTGCAGTTAAAGGGTTAACACAGTGAAAATAATATAAAGAGACTTCTGTTATTACAATCTGCTGCACAAAAATAGTGGTTACATTGTAAATTAAGCATACCACTATGACAGGGATTTTTGTAAATGATATTAAGCATTTTGTCAGTTATGTGGATGCATAGGCAATTCTATTCTATTCTGTTCTAGGACTGACTGCACACAAGTAAATGTATATTTATTTATGTTTCTAAAATAATGACATGTTTTACACACACAAAAAGATTGTAGCCTTGCTCCAACTTTTCATGTGACTGTGAAATGGCTCTCAATGCTAAACATCTGGATTCTGCCGTCTAAATGAGAAGAGTTGGCACTTCTGCAGCTGGATTGTACATGACAAGTTCTGTAAATTTCACACTTGATTGCCTGCCAGAAAAATATGGTCCAGATTTAAATGTGCACTGGCTTTCATCTTGGGCAAGCAGCCCTGCCCGTCCTTTGAAACATCGAAACATCTTGAAGTAACCAGCTATGCACCATTAACAGCTTTCAAACAAACCAACAGAACTTTTGATCAGGCAGTCTGCAATCCATATTACTTGAATGCATGATGAGAAAAGCATTTCTCAAACCAATGCTGTGTTTCCTAATAACGAAAGTGGTAATTGACGGTGCACTCTTTGCAAAATATACACAGGTGGAAGTGGGTCTCAGAGTCTGAAACTAGATGCAACAGGACCTATTCACAAAGCTTATGAGTTACTGGGCCATATTTTTAATGTGTCTTTAATTAACGCACCTGTCAATTTTTTTAAACTACAATCAAGCAACTCTGTTATATATTTCAAGTTTTTTTAAGCACTCTCAAGGTGTTTAGTTTTGGGGGGTTTTTTTAATAGGAGGAAACGCTTTTAAAATATGATTCACTGTATTTAAAGAATGTTTTAAAAGTCTTCTAATTCATACTAAATAGTAATTAAAGTGAATTGAAATGAAATACTAGCTGTAGCCCTCTGTAAAACATTTTGGGCTTTACATAATCACATAAAGGAGTAATTGAGCAATTATTGTTGATAAAAAAAATAAAGAAATAAATAAATACTCCCACAAAATGGATTGTTTAAGCAAAAAAATGATTGTAACAAAGGGCTGGTGCTTGGACTTTGTTTGTGTGTGCGTGTGTTTGAACTGTGCTTGCACTAAACTATGCTTTGCACGGTCTGCAGCCACGGTTCCCCTATACTGGGATATTGGTGCAACCTTGCACCAGCGCTGACCCCTACCAAGCGTGGGAAAAGGCTCCTAGGGATCATTACGTGCACCTGGCAGGATCCAGGGGGAGTGGGGCTGATTGGTTGGTGTTAACCTACAATGTTGCAATATTGTAAGGGTTGTGGGATATAAAAGAGGCAGCCTGGTGCTAGTGGGGGTCTTGCTGAGAAGTTTTGCTGATGACCTGTGTATCCTGTGATTTTATGCCAAATAAAAGTGATTGCTGCTTTTGAAGAACTCCTGTTTCACGCTTCCATTCTTACCAAGGCATTACACTACATTTAATATCTTCAATATCTATTTAACTGTTTTACTTGAGGGTAGTATAAACGGCAAAATCTGTATGGAAGCTGTTCAGTTCTGCATGCACAATAAAACAAGAAGCAGTCTTCATGTGAAGAAAATATTGATGTTACACACAGACAGGCTTCACTCCTTGTCAATACATCCCAGGTCTGCAGTCCCGTTATTACCATTTACTGATGTGAAAAGGTAATTTAATCACTGTGCTTGTTAAGATCAAAGACTGCAAACATTACTGAACTACAGTGGGTTTATGACCCTGAAAATGTAGTATGGACTTGCTTGAGAGCAGAAAATATTTTACTGTTCTCTCTGACATTTTCAGACAGAGCCATCAAAGACAACGCCTGTAGCTGACTAACATCTACCCTCTTTTGTTGTAACCTGACGAAAAATCATTAAAACAGAAAACAGTGTAAGTTTGTAATTTACTACAGAAAACAGCTGGCTGAATACAGTAAAAAAAAAAAAAAAGCCCTTTTGATAACCCTTTCAAGCATAGTGACCTCATATGGGTCGGACAAAAAAAAAACTCTCTTCTTGTTTTTATATAAGAACATATGGAAGACACAAATGCAAGATGACCTCACATTCCTCTTTTCCCCATTTAAAGCAATGGGAAAAAAAATGAAAGCAATGTCAATGAAAAATATATTTTTTACGTGTCCAAAACTACTTTTTCCCCCCCCAGCTATTTTTTATATTTCATGCATGACAGGGTTAAGAACACTTCACTCTGTCCACTTAACTCTGTATTACACAAAATTAATACAGCAGTGAAACAAAAATAAAAATAAAAGAGAAATCATGTTATAAAATGTAAAAATATGATAATTCTATAGAAAACAAAATGATTATTTCGAAGTGTATGCCTATTAGTATTATTATTAGAAATGTAATTTGTATCATTAGAGATATCCACCATGAGAATGCAATGCAGCCTGACATAGTTTCCTGTGGCCAGGGCCAATCTTCTGAAATAGATGGATTAGCTGATGCTATCTCATTTTTAATCATAAGCACGGGAAGCATTATTAACACCTGGCTTTATGATTATAAGCAGGATTGCTGATACAGCAAACTGGGTGTTTAGCAGAACAAAGTTGTTGTTATTGTTGTATTTTTGTTTCAGAATTGCAGAATAAATAAAGGAAGATTACAGTTCCTTTCTAAAAGTAAGGAAAGGTCTCCTCGTTTTCTATTTTCTTTTAGAAAACAAATGTGCATTTTTGGATACTGCTGAAGTAAAACGCTTGGACAACCAGCCTGCCCATGTCTTTTATCTTGAAAGGCCTTTCAGTGTCCATCCTGTGGTTTAGTATTCTGTTCAAGTTGTCTTATCATAATGCCTTATTATAAAACCTCTGTTAGGTTAATAATAGCTTTGCCTAAACACATCTGTGAGTTGGGCCGCTGCGTTGGAGGTGAGAAAGCTGTTAAAAGTGGGAAGGTTGTAGAAAAGATGATCCCACTCCAGGGGGCCTTCCTCCCTAGTTCTTACTATCCAATAGCTAAGCTGTCTGGATGTACCCAAAGAATGGCATATATACAATACACGGATCCAAGGGAATTGCAGGGGATTTGTGCTACACACTACTGTGCACAGACTTTGTATTTGCGAAGAATATTATTTTTACAGTAACAAAGTCTGGATTTCTTAACTGTACCAGACTGCTATGCAAATTAACAGAGGTATGGTCACCCCTCTTATGTTCTCCAATTTTAATCCTTCGCTGGCACTTCAGTACCCAAGAGTCATTAGGATTTCCATTATGATGGGATTGCCGTTGTTATTATGTTACCTGACTGCAGTATGCATAGCTGCCAAAATGATTTCAGGACTTGATGTAGTTTTTTTTTCAGTATTAGTTTATCTTAACGCTTATATGTAAATATATACTGTATGAACTGTATTTGCATCACAGACAGTCATCCATCTAGCATGTCATTTTAAGAATGTTTTTTACAGCCTCAAGCAGCATTTCCATCTTTCGGAGTAAATAATCGAGCATCAGCCTCTAAGATGCTATAATCTCTCTTTGTAGCTGGCTGTGGCCAAGTGGGATGCAGTGCGCAGGTGTAGAGGTGATGCAGTGCTGAAGTAATGACAAACACGTAAGTTCATGGTCCAAACAATGTTTAATTTGATACCATTTATAATCCAGGTCGTTATGACCGTAAATAATAATCCCAGGCAATGTGTATTGCACTGTTAAACACGTGTGTGACAGGCTAGCTCTAGTGATGACGTCAGACCAGAAAGGAGTACACAGACAGGCAGTAGTGGTGAATCTGAGACGCAATTGCTGCGCTCAGTGTTTTAACTAAACAAATAAAAGATTTAAACAAAAACAGCACACGGCACTTTACGCCAAAATAAATGTATGTATGTCATCACATGGAATACAAATGTATATTTTAAGGTTTTATAGACCATCAGACTAGGTACCACAGGATGCATTCAATCAAAATGGTCCATGTAATCGACTGGTTACAATGTGCTGCCACAGTATTTACAGTAATAAAACTAGGATTTCTCTTTACTTAACATTCCTTTTTTTTATCCTCTATAACGTTTCTGTCAAGACGCGAATTGCTTTGTAAGGCCGTTTTATAGCAGACAAATTTCCATCTGTGTAAAATCTATCTATCTATCTATCTATCTATCTATTTATTAAATTATTAAAAACTGACTGTGGCAGTGTGCCACTGTGTTTATTTTAGGTTTATATGTTGCGTGTGTATTAATGTTGGTGTATATTTGTATTTAGATACGAGGATGGCACAATCACTTCACATGCAGATTAAAAGGGGTATTTGTATGGAAGCACAGGAAGTGCACAAAGTAGTTAACGTGCAGATGTACCGAGATTCCAATTGAATGATTGATTAGCAATCCAATCTCGGTACAGCTGCATAAAAGGGTGAATGTTTCACTCACTCGTGGTTGGGTGTTCAGGGAGAAGGAACGGGAGAGAGAGAGGAGAAAATAAAAAAAGCAAATATAACAATTGCTATCGTGCTGGAGGATACTTGTTGTGTGTTTAGTGTTCGTCCCGTTTGTTTGTTTGGCCATTGCGGCCATTATTTTGAGTGTTTTGTTTTGTTCAACCTTTTTATTTTCTGTTTAATAATAAACTGGTGCGTCAGCGCGTTTCATACCCCAGCACTGTTGTGTGTGTCCTGTCTACTTCCTGGCCTGACACACGTCATCTTTGCCACACTGACCAATATGCTTAATCGTAAGTTGCTACGGTACATTTGAATACAAAGCATCAGAAACTTTTTTCTGTTTTTCAGTCTAGAAGTTATTCTGCTGGAAAAAATAACAGTTGTTCTGAAATAAATAATACCATAGGTTACCATTGTGATGTCAACATTCTGCCTTCTAAAGAAATAGCTACTTTTCCTTTAGCAATATAATATTTGTATTTCTCAGAATGTGACAATAACTTCAATAATCCTTACATCCTTATTTGTGTGATAAAGGTTGTTACTGCATGCACTGTCTACTATTCAACTGAAATCTTCAGTTAGTAACCTTAAATACAAACCTGTTATATAATAGTAATAATGTTCTTGTGAATGTACATTATTGGGGAATTAGGGTTGACACAGCCTCTGATCTTGTCCCTCAATCCACCATTCTATCCACAATTCACCAGTAGAGTACATGTACACATATTGCACGTTATCACTGTTATTTTCCACCATTTATTTTCCTTGGTGACATTATTATTATTATTATTATTTATTTCTTAGCAGACGCCCTTATCCAGGGCGACTTACAATTGTTACAAGATATCACATTATTTTTACATACAATTACATTATTTTTTACACATTATTTTTACATACAATTGCCCATTTATACAGTTGGGTTTTTACTGGAGCAATCTAGGTAAAGTACCTTGCTCAAGGGTACAGCAGCAGTGTCCCCACCGGGGACTGAACCCACGACCCTCCGGTCAAGAGCCCAGAGCCCTAACCACTAATCCACATTGCTACATAGGTCACAATACCAACATCATTGTGACACTCTTGTTTGAAGTAACTGTGTCAGTGCAGGTAGAATGGAGTGATAGAGATTAGTCATTGTTGGATGAACATTCTAAGGTGTGACATCCACAGCTGGGAATAATAAAACCGAGTGAGGATTAATCACAATTGCAAAAATATGTACAGATCATGAGTTTTGGGGGGGTTTTTTTGGTTTTTTTTTGGAATCCTGTAGGGACAAAGAGATAACCCACAGATATAATTAAAATCACGTGCCTCTAAGTCTTAAATATTGACAGTTTCTGCTACAGATTCCTTTTGTACAGCGATCTAGTTGTACAGGAGTATACACATAATTTTCTTCCCTCTTTCCCTTGTGGACATGGCTCCATTGTCAGTTTACCTTGCCCCAGGTAATTCTAGGGAAGGCTGCTGGCTTTCCTACTGCAGAGACATTTGGATCTGTTTATCTTCTAATTGATTCTCAGAGGAAGCACAAGATTGACACTGTCAGTCTTACAGTGCCAAAACCTGTTCCCAAAGCAAGCCATGCATCGCACATTAATAATACATAACAGGACATTTTTGATAAGCAGCTGTTTGTCATAAAATTAATACTTAGGGCAGTCAAATATGTCAAGAGTATTTTTTTATTCTAATCATAATTGTAGAATCCCAATTAACAGCATACTGAATGATGAAATGTATTTTTAAATAGTGTCACAAATGAGGTAGTTACTACTACTACAAAAAAGCTTGGATACTTTTAAACTACTTTGTGAATAATATTGGCGCTCACTCCCTGGGCTTTGAAGAATTCGAGTTTCAGTCAATTTTTCACACTCAATATGCTACTCAGTCAGTGAGACAAATATAAAATGGCAGATAACTAAGTCTCTAAACATAAACTTCAATTTTATTTTTACTTGCAGTATACCTGGCCTCCAAAACACAAATGTATTTTTCATTAAATAATTAATTACAGTTTTGTACAAAAAATTAACAGCCTGGCATGTTTTGTGACTGGGCCAGGAAGGGTGTAGAAGGTCCATATGGAAGAAAAGAAAAGTGTGGAAAGCAACCATGTGTGCAGTTAGTGAATACTAAAAGGAAAAAAAAGGAAAATATACCGAAAACACCCAGAGCGATTAAAAACATACACTTATAATAAATGACATGCTCTATAGACAAAACATTCTAGTTGACTGTTCCATTTTAGTTAGTTGTCAGACATAAGGTTGGTATGGGTGGTCATAGTACTATACACGGCCTTACAAGATACTACTAGATGTTATTAGGAAAGAGATATTTATTAAATATATATTCAGACTCTTCTAGCTACTTTTCTTTATTCTGGCACTTAAGGACAAGGGTAGTGCACAACTCTGGCTCTTGAGAGTCAGTCCAAATTTTTATTCATGTCTGGAACTTAATTTGTTATTTTGACCTTTAGTGGGTTCAGTTAACTACTTCAGAGCTTGGACCTGGACTGGAATGGATCTTGAAGGCCAAACTTGCGCACCACTGTCTTCGAGGTCTTCTAGAACCCACTAACATATGTTTCTGAAGTTGGTGAAAATGTGAAAGCTGTTGCAAAATTATAATCTTCTGTTGACATGTTCCGACTGCCTGGACTTTGAAACTAGCTGAGCACTTGCAGATGGTTTTAGTATCATGGCTTGGTCCAGTGATCCTGTTATATTGACTGTGACAAGTTCAATCCTCTACTCACGCCTGTCATGGTCTATTTGTTTGGTTTCATCTTGGCTCTCTTTTGGAATGGATACTTGTTACATGCTATTGTGAACAATATCAATTCATTACTGGGGTTGAAGGCACATCATCTACCAGGGCCCTGTCAAGTGATGTCATCTTTACTGTATGTTGACATGCCAGTTGCCCATTACTTCTCTGACTACTCTGGTGATGTCATTATTCAAACTTCTTGATAATGGCTTAGACTATTAACATATATTATCAATTTACTTCTTAACTGTGGCTTCTTTCTTATTTATATTTATAACGCTATTATACTTTAATATATAACTGTTAACAATATGTAGGCCATGTTGCAATACTATAGTAAAATAAAGTGTCATTTTTTTGCCAAACATTTTCACTAGAAGTATTTCTTAATGTATTCAAAAATCTTTTGTAAAAGATTGAGTATTACGTTTTTTTAGCTTACTATATATTCTGCCATTTAGTGTTGTGTCGTTATGGATGATATAATACTATGGGTTTCTGGACATAAGCCATTAGTGTTGTCCTAAGGTTTCTTTCTGTCAGCTGTGCACCAGCGCCATTTCAATTTATATTTTCTATTTGGTAACCAATCAGTTTGCACAGAACCTTTTTCTTAATTGCAGGTGTATTACTTCAATATAAAGGGTGTACTATACAGAAACACGGCATGCAACCATGTGGCAATAGGGTACATTTCTTAAACAGAATTGTGTGTGAAGTGATAAAATTAGACAAAGTTGACATTTTTGGGAGGTTTGTGGTGTCCATATTTAAATATTGTTATTAAACATCAGCGGCCATTAAATGATGTCAAACGGCCATCGGAAAATGAAAGCTATGATAAATCACAAACAGTCTGAACACTCCTGAAATAGGGTCACATTGATGAATAGATGCCATCATGCTTTTAGTTTGCTTCTTATACACTTTCTCTCACACATCTGCGTTTGGATGAGTGCCCTTCACATGCCCCTAAAAAGCATTCGGCAAAATTCAGTTGAAATATCTCAAAATGTCGTTCCCTTGAGCCGGTGAGAAAATAGAAAGTGCTCTTACTGTATGAGCAGCTGTTGGAATATTCAAATACGTTCACTGACTCACTTCCAGTTTCATCACTGGAGTATAGCACAGCCTTTTAGCACAACACCAGAGAACAGTTAAAACTGATGTCAGCTGAAAGACATATCACACTAATAAAGGGAAACACCTGGTATTCTGTGATCCCCTCAATAACAATAGGACCATAAGTCACTAGGACATGCCCATTGCATGTAGTTACGCGCACTCTAGGGACGTCATAACACAAAATACACCATCTGTGTTTTTTTTGTTGTTATTTTTAACCTTTTTCGATAACTGTGCAGGTACAATATCAGACTAATAATGCATTTATTTTCATCTCCTCAGAGCAAGTGAGAAACAACTTGAAGAGGAACCCAGAACATTTTGGATTTAGAATTTTTTGTTAGATTAATCAGTTACTACATAAATACTGTATATGGTATTCTATCAATGAGAACGAAATTAGAAAAGTCACCCCGGTAAATATGTCATATTTAGCAAGATGTTTCAAAACAAAACGTTAGTGCTTTAGAATACATGGCATGAATAGTAATTGTATTACCTCAGTCATTTTCCATGGCCCTGCTCATACACTGGAACTACCACATACCATAGATCTGACCTTGTGAGCAACATCTTGATAACAGATTTTATTACATTTTCCAAATAATTCCACATTAATTCCACACATTTTTATCCTATAAGAACAGGACTAATGACAAATAACCACCAATCCCACGAATATCAGGACTGCTCAGACCCTGACCACCTTTCGGCACCTCCTCAAGACACACATGTTCAGACAGCATATGTAAACCTCACAGCTCTTGACTGTACTGGACTGTATGACACCCAACTGTATCAGTACTTGCATCATCTTGTACTTGTACTTGCTCCACACTTTGCTGTGTTCTACTATTGCTCTCAATCATAATTATACTTTCTGTATCTTGTACTTGATTTTACTTTAACCGTATTCACGTTTTTTGTAATTGTTCTTATTTGAAATCATTATTGTCCATTTATTGTACTCACTACTTGCTCTTAATGGAATTTACTCTATAACCATTTTTAAATTTAACTGCTCTTAGTCGTAATCACTCTCAAATGTAATTATTTACTGTATTTCCGTTTCTCTCATTTGAATTTGCTCTTACTTACTACTGATTTTATTGCATTCTATAACTGCTATTATCTGTAATGTGATACTTTGTAACAACTGTAATATAAAAAATAATGTAATTGTATGTAAAAATAATGTGATATCGTTGCCCCTTTAGAAATACGACCCAGCACACAAGAAGTAGATTTTTCCAGCGCTGACGCGCTATTTTTTTTAATAAACACCAAAATAAAACAAATACACACAAAATAAACACCTAGCTCTGTACGAGCACTAACTGACACACAGGAACACCTTTCCTAACACGGGACAGCTAAGCTGTTTTCCCGACCTTTCCAAAACACCGGTTTAACACCGCACTTACTTTTCTTCTCTTCCTCTGGCTACTCTGAGACAGCGCACCTCTTCTGCCTCCTTTTACTCAGCAGCCTCGATCATTAATAATAAAACAATTAAACTAAACAATAAAACAATTAGCAAATCAATTAGAAAATTAAATGAAACAATAAAGCAACACAAATCAAACAAAAAGGTGCATTTTCACATGTTTTTTTTTTTTGTCTTTTTCTTTGCAGGGAGGTTTTAACCCCCTCCCTGCCGTCTCTCACAACCCGCTATATTACACATCCCCCCCCCCCCTTGTCTTTACAAGACACAGGCCACGAGACGGCCACCTCCTCCCCTAAAACACAACCACCCAGGTCCACGTCCTGGGTCAGCCAGGTAGGGACCACGCCCCGGTGACGAGGGACCCCACCGGTTTGTCAGGGGCGACCGGCACGACAACCGGGGCACTGGAGGCTGCAGCAGCGGGCAGAGGTCTGCAGCTGGAACCCAGTGCAGCGATGTCCGGTCAGCAAGGGGGAGCGAAGCAGTGACCAGGGGGAGCGTAAGCGACGTCTGGGAGCAGCGCAGCGACGTCTTAGTGTCCGGGAGGAGCGGAGCAGGGGACCAGGTGGAGAACTGTGCCCGATTCTGCCGACTCCTGGGCTCCAGGGCTAGTGACGGGAGGTCCAGGCTAACCGACAGGGTGTCCAGGAGCAAGGGGTGAGGGACTGGACGCAGCAACGCCGGACTGGACCGTAGGGGTGGTGGTCGGGGCTGTGGTGGAGGTATGCTTTTCACCTCCTCCCTGGGCTCCGGAAGCGGCGGCTCCTCCCCTCTGGGCTCTGGCAGCGGCGGCTCCTCCTCCCTGGGCTCCGGAAGCGGCGGCTCCTCCCCTCTGGGCTCTGGCAGCGGCAGCTCCTCCCCTCTGGGCTCTGGCAACGGCAGCTCCTCCCCTCTGGGCTCTGGCAGCGGCAGCTCCTCCCCTCTGGGCTCTGGCAGCGGCAGCTCCTCCCCTCTGGGCTCCGGCAGCGGCAGCTCCTCCCCTCTGGGCTCTGGCAGCGGCGGCTCCTCCCCCTCTGGCTCGGGAGGCTGCGGAGCTCCGCTAGCCTGCTCCCATTCCAGGAGTAACCGCTCCAATTCGGTTGGCTCCCGCTCCTGTCTCTTCCGCGATGCCAACCCCATCTCTTTCTCCCATCTCTCCAGCTGCTCCTTCTGAGCAGCGGCATTTCTATTGATCTGCTCGATCATCTGTAGCAAATCCATCTTCTCTGGGTCTTAGGAGCGCCCACACTCTCTGACACCATATGTGAAAGATTTGCACTCACTCGGTTCGTTGCCCCTTTAAAAATACGACCCAGCACACAAGAAGTAGATTTTTCCAGCGCTGACGCGCTATTTTTTTAATAAACACCAAAATAAAACAAATACACACAAAATAAACACCTAGCTCTGTACGAGCACTAATTGACACACAGGAACACCTTTCCTAACACGGGACAGCTAAGCTGTTTTCCCGACCTTTCCAAAACACCGGTTTAACACCACACTTACTTTTCTTCTCTTCCTCTGGCTACTCTGAGACAGCGCACCTCTTCTGCCTCCTTTTACTCAGCAGCCTCGATCATTAATAATAAAACAATTAAACTAAACAATAAAACAATTAGCAAATCAATTAGAAAATTAAATGAAACAATAAAGCAACACAAATCAAACAAAAAGGTGCATTTTCACATGTTTTTTTTTCTTTTTTTCTTTGCAGGGAGGTTTTAACCCCCTCACAACCCGCTATATTACAATATATATATATACACAGTGCCTTGCAAAAGTATTCAGACCCCTGACCAATTCTCTCATATTACTGGATTACAAATGGTACATTGAAATTTCGTTCTGTTTGATATTTTATTTTAAAACACTGAAACTCAAAATCAATTATTGTAAG
Source organism: Acipenser ruthenus (assembly GCF_902713425.1). Classification (NCBI taxonomy): domain Eukaryota; kingdom Metazoa; phylum Chordata; class Actinopteri; order Acipenseriformes; family Acipenseridae; genus Acipenser; species Acipenser ruthenus. The sequence goes on from NC_081200.1 coordinate 23,076,847, forward strand.
GTGACATTGGTTTTATGTTGGGAAATATTTTTAAGAAAAATAAAAAAACTGAAATATCTTGCTTGCATAAGTATTCAACCCCCACACATTAATATTTGGTAGAGCCACCTTTCGCTGCAATAACAGCTTTAAGTCTTTTGGGGTAAGTATGTACCAGCTTTGCACACAGTGTCGGAGTGATTTTGGCCCATTCTTCTTGGCAGATTTGCTCCAGGTTGTTCAGGTTGGTTGGATGACACTTGTGGACCGCAATTTTCAAATAGTGCCACAGATTCTCAATGGGATTGAGATCAGGACTTTGACTGGGCCACTGTAGGACATTCACCTTTTTGTTCTTGAGCCACTCCAATGTTGCTTTGGCCTTGTGCTTGGGATCATTGTCCTGCTGAAAGGTGAATTTCCTCCCAAGTTTCAGTTTTTTAGCGGACTGAAGCAGGTTCTCTTGCAGTATTTCCCTGTACTTTGCTCCATCCATTCTTCCTTCAATTTTAACAAGATGCCCAGTCCCTGCTGATGAGAAGCATCCCCACAGCATGATGCTGCCACCACCATACTTCACTATAGGGATGGTGTGTCTTGAGGCATGGGCAGTGTTAGGTTTGCGCCACACATAGTGCTTTGAGTTTTGGCCAAAACGCTCTATCTTAGTCTAATCTGACCACAAAACCTTTTCCCACATCGCAGCTGGGTCACTCTCATGCTTTCTGGCAAACTCCAGACGTGCTTTCAGATGGTACTTTTTGAGAAACAGCTTCTTTCTTGCCACCCTCCCATACAGGCCAGTGTTATGCAGAGCTATGATATGGTTGACTGGTGCACCATTACTCCACTCCCAGCCACTGAACTCTGTAGCTCCTTCAAAGTGATTGTTGGCCTCTCTGTGGCTTCTCTCACAAGTCTCCTTCTTGTTTGAGCGCTGAGTTTTGATGGACGGCCTTTTCTTGGCAGTGCCTGGGTGGTGTGATGCAGCTTCCACTTCCTGATTATTGATGCAACTGTGCTCATTGGGATATCCAAACACTATTTATTTTGTACCCTTTCCCTAATCTATGCATTTGTATTACTTTATATCTAACTTCTGTAGAATGCTCTTTGGTCTTAATTTTCCTTCAGATTCACAGCCTGACCAATGATCCTTCATTTTATCCAGAAAATGTGACAGCAACTTTAATGGTTCACAGGTGGAGGCCAATGGTAAGGTAATTGTGTCCTCGTTAGGGCAATTTCTTTCATTGGTGTAAACTGGGAGCTTCCACAGCACAGGGGTTGAATACTTATGCAAGCAAGATATTTCAGTTTTTTATTTTTCTTAAAAATATTTCCCAACATAAAACCAATGTCACCTTACAATAATTGATTTTGAGTTTCAGTGTTTTAAAATAAAATATCAAACAGAACGAAATTTCAATGTACCATTTGTAATTCAGTAATATGAGAGAATTGGTCAGGGGTCTGAATACTTTTGCAAGGCACTGTATGTATATATATATATATATATATATATATATATATATATATATATATATATATGTGTGTGTGTGTGTTTATAGCAAGATCTTGCCCTTACCGAACTAAGCAGTACGGAGGAACTCTGATGCAATGCATTCAGAGGCTAAGATCTATTTCTCATCTCCATTCTCTATGCCTGAATGGAGCCAAGCCATTTAGTATAGATACAGCGTGTGCATAATTGGTTTGTGTGCAGCAGATGGTCTCTGAGGGAAATGTGCCTGGATTTCCCCTACAGGTGTTAAACTTTGTGGTTATTCCGGTCACTCTTGAGTAACTCACCAGTGTACCTAATTCATCACTCTTTTAAACTGAACTAGCAAACCAGTCCAGCATTCTCTGTAATAGTTCTAATAAGTGCATAGGTCTCTGTATTAGTTCAAATAAGTTCAATGAGGGTAAGTACTTAGTCCATATTTCATGTCCTATTGTAAGTGACTCTGCATATAATGCACAGTTCACAGCCTACCTCTGTAAAGCGCTCTGTGATGGTGGTCCACTATGAAAGGCGCTATATAAAAATAAAGATATTATTATTATTATTATTATTATTATTATTATTATTATTATTATTATTATTATGTTTATATCAATTAAGATGAGTGGTGGGTTGTACAGAGGAGCGTACAAGAGCGAGAAAACAACATTTATAAAATAATAATCTAGGAACAGTGTAGCGATTTGCCTAGCCTGACCTGGATCATTTATATATTTTGTGTCAGTGATTATTTTTGTTTAACCATTTATTTTGCACTGCGAGCACAGTCTTTTTCTGTTTGAACTTTTTATTTATTTTTGTATTGAAATAAATGGCGCGCAGAATCTTCTTTTTGACTGCAGCACTGCCTTTGTGTTTTCCTTCCTAACTCTGGCCTGACGTCACCACTCGTCCACCCTGTCACAGACATGTAGATATATGGACAAAAACATAAAAATACCCAATTCTACTCAGCCACTTCATAGGTACAAGTGGTGTGTGAAGAATCTGAGAGCCATCCAACAAATAATTGGATCACATGGGCTGTAACTGAAGCTTTGGATCAGCTGAAGCTTTGGAACTGTTGTCAAACCCCCCTGTAGAGTATGTTTTAAAATACATTTGACAAATATCATTAGAAAGATGTTCTGGCTACCTTCAGAGGAGTGTTGGCAAGTCCATTTCAATGATTGCATGAATGTAATACCAAACCTCTTTTTAGTTTTTGTTTACAAAAGTTAACACTTTTGTATTTTAAAACAATTCTGTAATTTGTTTGAATGTATTACAAGCCAGCAGGCTGAATTTAATAAACCTAGAAAAAAAAACATTTTAAATGCATATTGGAATGATTAAGATGGGACTGTACGTTTTCTAAAGTAATTATAAGATTTTATTCATTTCCATCATTAGTCATTCTGACAGTATTTGCCCCCAGGCCTAGTTTCCACTACTTTCCTGCTGTTCACCTATCTAAAAAAAAAAATCCATATAATGAATGTTTACAACATACAGGTAACAGTAAATATTAGAGTCATCAATTATTAAGGGTTAGGGAATAACAATCAAATCCCATGATTATTGTTAGTTTTAGCACAGTGTCGTTCTGTCACTCCTTCACCGAGCCCTTTCACATCAGAAAAGTAAACATAATATTTTAAATTCTTGCAGTTTTTTTTTTTTTTTAATTTAGTCATCGCCAATTTTTTACCCCGGTTTTTCTCCCCAATTTAGCATGCCCAATTATTATCTGTATCCCCGGCTCACCGCTCGCAACCCCCGCGCCGACTCGGAAAACGGAGGCTGGAACACGCGTCCTCCGAAACATGCTCCTGCCAAGCCGTCATTTTTCGCACTGCAGATCCACAGCAATGCCACCAGACCTATAGTGTTGGAGGACAACACAGATCTGGCGGCTCCACTGCAGAACCACAGGTGCCCTATCGGCCACAGGGGTCGCTGATGCGCGGTGAGTCGTGGATTCCCCTGCCGACCTAAGCCCTCCTGACCCGGGCAGCGCTCAGCCAATTGTGCGCCGCCCCCTAGGAACTCCCGGTCACGGTCGGCTGTGACATAGCCTGGATTCGAACCTGCGATCTCCAGGCTATAGGGCACATCCTGCACTCCACGCAGAGCGCCTTTACTGGATGCGCCACTCGGGAGCCCCAAATTCTTGCAGTTTATGTAAAGAAAGGCACATAATGTTTAGCTATTTAGTTTGTTTTGTTAAATGTTAAATTTGAAAAAGGGACTTAGGATTTGTATCTCTTTTCCATGTAGTTCATCTTAATATAGCCGTAAGCATTTAAAACAGTAACATAACACTTTACCTCCATCTCTCTACGGTTATGTGTAAAATGGCTGATTCAATTTGAAGGACACATTTAAATATCAGTAAAAGTACCAGTGAGGTACATTTTAATAACCTAGTACTCTCATCTCTTCTTAGAACAAATGGTCAACCTAAGCTGAGTGTCTGAGGTTTATAGAACTACTAATGTTTTCCCACTAATATCTACAAGAAGTGAACTAAAAATACTATAATAGTATAGATTTTAAAAGGTAAAACAATATATTTATGTTATTTCAGAATATGGAGAGTAAAGCAAAGAACACTTGCTGTACATGAAATGGGCATACAGCACCGTATGTGCCCATACTGCACATCATTATGATAGACAGTACATTTTCAATATATTTATGCTACATAGGGTATATAGTGCCCCCCTCCCACATACTGTACTGGACATGTATGAACAGTGGACACTTTCACATGAGTTATAATATATATATAAAGTATGGCTATCAAGACGTTAACAGTTAGTTACAGCGGATTAACTTCCAGTTGGGGTGTATGGAGGAGTGTGTCTGTGTCTGTAAGGTAAGGTAGTGTGCACATACTGTGTATTTATATTCAGAGAAGGCAATCTGCTTCCATTCCAGGTGTGCAGGTGCATGTCATACTGTACTTTAATGAGCTTTGAGCTGCTAAAGGGTGCCATGTAACAAGCTGCAACAGGAAGTAGTGGTCTTCAATGAATATATCAACCCAACACCTTTGTCTGTGTCCTACTGTACATTGCCAAGTCCCTGGCCAACTGCCTATAGTAGCACTGTTGGATAAATAGTATGGTGTAGCAGGGCGAAAGCCCTAAAATGAAAATAGTGTGTGCGGGAGAATGTAAGGTTGGTAGGGATGGGGTTAAATCTGTCCCTGCCAACAATCACAGGTGTGGCCATTTCCCAATTAGGTCATGTATAAAAAGAGCCAGATATCCTTTGCTTATTGGAGGAGTGTGGAGGGAGTGGAGGGTGTGGAGGAGTTTGGAGGAGTTTGGAGGGTGTGTTGGTGCTGTGAGTGTTGTACTGTTTTGCAACTTAGTAGTGAAGGCGAATGCCCAGCCTACGTTTGTGTATTTTGTTTAAACCTTTTATTTTGGCCCTTGTGCCGTGTTTTGTTTGTTCTTGTTTGTTTTGTTTAACCCTTTACGGGTCATTTATTCAGCGCATCTCAGGTGCGCCAGGCCCAATTTATTTTCACACAAGTTTATTTTAAGATGCGCTGTTTAAAAGTATTTTTTCACAGTAAAACAGGTTTAAAAGGTACTGCATATCAACAGGACACTCAGTACTGCATCTCCAGCACAACCCCACCCCTTGTTCGCTGTATTTTTCACATACCTCTTTATAGTCGTGCATACTGATAAATCATCTCCTGATCACTCGTTTTATCACCAAACTCCTCAATAATGCAATCCAAGTCATTATTTTATAACTATAATATCTCAAAAAGCTCTGCAAATGTCCGTGATATTCTTTGAGCGCTAGATGCAGAAGCAGCTATCTTGTTTTTCAGCTTCTCTCGGTTCCTATCGGTCTCACTCGGCCATTGAATAGTTTTCTTGGCTTTTTCCGGAGAAAAAATGACTAGAGACCTGTGTTTTATGTCTTTTTGATGATGTCGGACAGGGTCTGACATAGGACCTCAAAGGGTTAATAAAGTGTGCAACAGAGCTTTAAAACTGCAGCTTTCTGTCTCTGGGTCTAATTCTTGCTGGTAACCAGCCTAGGCTGTGAAGCTACCTTATCGCATATAGTATCCCTCATTCTGGAACCTGGTTAACACCTCGATTAAAAAAAAAAAAAAGAATGCATTTTACTTCTCAAAACTGACTCTTGAATATTACTGAAATGTCTTTGGCCATCTGCTGTACAATCAACAGACTCCAGCTCAGTAAATTACTATTGTCATCATCATCAGCATGTCATCGGCTGTAAATGGTATCTGAAATTGGCACCCAATCTGCAGTAAAACTGGAATTCTTTCTCTGTGAAAATGTTTCAAAGCCTATTATAAGTATAAAATGACATTCCCGCTGCTAAAAACACAAATTTTACAAATGTCACATTCTCATGTTGTGAAAAGCACACCCTTGTTAAAGTTGCATATGTAACACGTAGGCACATGTTACTTATTATTGTGGTTGTTTACAGTTGCCGTTGTAGTGTGCAAGGTATATTTGTATTTGTATTTGGGCTGAAAGCAATAATACGTTTCTTACATTCTACCTCAAACAAAATGTTAATTTTACTTTAAGGTTGGCTTATTCTCAAGTTCATAACAGGATAAAATGCTACATGTTGAATACTTAATGGATTTTTACTCCTCCTTCAGCTGATCCGTGTCTTCAACAAAACAGGTACTCAAAGGCGCTCCTGTAGGCGAAGGGAAAGATTCCGGTTTCGGCTTTCCTCGTGTTTCATCTCCTTACCAGGGGACTAAAGAAATGTCTTTGCAAAAACAAGTCATTAACTATTTAGGTATTCCACTGAAAAAGCGATTCCTCCACCAACATGTGCACTCTTCGTCCGGTTATGTCTGGGATATTCCACCGCAAACTCCGGCACTGCTAGCTAATACAAGGCTGAATATATTTCAATCTCTGTCGACTTCAAATGTTCATCCAACTCTTTCTTCTGTGATTAATCGGGGCTAAGTTAGAGATTTGATTACAAGTAATTTTAGGATTTTAGACATATTACACTGCCGACTCCCACACCAAGGCAAACACTAGAGTAGTTATTTCAGAGTTTCTGAAAATTGTATCTCTGTTTAAGCTGGTCGCAGGCTGGGTCTTCAGATTGTCAAAGTTCAGAGACTTGTTTGTGTCTCAATAGCCTTCGGTTTTGTGTCGGGAGCCCTGTTTGAATGTTTGAGAGAATTACAAAAGTGCCTGTGCTTTTGTAATTCTCTCTTTATCCTGTGATTGGATAGTTAGTTTATTTTTGGCTGTGTCTGAGTCCACGTGGGGTGTTTCCCATTGGTTGTTCTTGTTCCGAGATGTCCCAGTGTTCTCAACTGGTCCGCTGTTTCGCCCCCTGTCGGCTGGATTTATGCAGTGTCCTGTCCTGTCTCAGTAGTGTCAAGGCATTCAAAACAGTCTGGTTTTACCTTTTGAAAGTCACCGCCGGCACACAAGGATTTATTAAGCGCTGGTGAAGATAAACCATTTGTCCAGTATTTCGTTTATGACTCTTTTTAAAAGCATTCTTTGTCAGTGGGGGAGTTTGTGACAAGAAACCAAGTGGACACAGAGAATGGCTTAGGACCCCTCTGCATATTACAATTCTGTTCATTTCATAAACAGAATTATATTATGACCCACTCTGACACTACACAGTATGCTTATTGGGTGTGTTCTCTTTCCCTTCCCCTCTAGCGACGCCTATCAATCAAGCCTGAGAGCATATAAGAACTGCACTGGAGAGGGAAATGTGCAAGCAGGATGCAGCCATGAACTTATGGAGGAGCACAGCCTGAAGTTTCTTTTGTTTGTTTAGTGTTGCGTGGGATGGCTAAAGTGAGCAATTAGCTGTATTAAGTATTTTCACTTGGACTGTAGTTTTGTCCTTGCAGTTGTTGGAGTGGAGTGACATTTTTCTCTATTTAGCTTGGGCTGTAGTTTGTCCTTGCGACTGTTTGAGTGCAACGGTAACCACTTTGTGTCTGTGAGCTCATTGGGATTCTGGATCTTCACCGCCTGTTTGGATGAAAGCTATCCCGTCACCAGACGCTGTCGGGAGTATTTGTCGGCTTGTGTCATATACCTAATTGTAGTTTTATACATAGTATATTGGAAAGTGCAGTCTTGTTAGTTAAGGTGATATTTTGTAACTTATGTCTTGTTTCAGGGTATTGGGGGATTAGTTTGAACATCGAAGCATTAAAGCAAAAGCCTGTACTTTGTGTTGTTTCATGAAGATTGCATGTAATTGTATTAATTGCACTTGCGTTGAGAAAATTGAATTCGAAGTAGAGAGGTTAGTTGTTTGGATTTCCACATATATATTTATGTAATGTACTATTTTGATATGTAAAGGTGTTATTGATTCTTTCTTTCTTTCTGTGCAAGCTTATTTATTATTATTGTCCGTGGTATAGTACTGCGGTTCTATCGTATGCATTCTTCAGCCTCAAGCTCTATGTGTCACAATCAGACTAATCTGTATTTCACTATTAATGATTGTGATTATATATTGGCTCAATTTGTAACAACTGATGTTTACACCATTGTTTTTCCTGTGGTCTGTAAATGGTTCAGTTAGTTTAAGAAAAAATACACTATTGTTATAAGGATTATTATTATTATTATTATTATTATTATTATTATTATTATTATTTATTTCCTAGCAGACGCCCTTATCCAGGGCGACTTACAATTGTTACAAGATATCACATTATTTTACATACAATTACCCATTTATACAGTTGGGTTTTTAGTCCAAAGCCCTAACCACTACTCCACACTGCTGCCCAGTAAAAGGATATCCCAGTAGTATTTATTGAACTTTTCTGTAAGGAATGAGTCATGAGTAAACAGGCACTTGTGCAGCAGTGGCACTCAGACCTTACAGGCTTCTAATTGGGGACACTTTATGGATCTCAATTGTGCTGTTAATCTGGATGTTGAATTGAAGCAATGCAAATTCCTTTGGCATTGCTGAAGGGTGAAGGACACTATAGTTTCACTGTCACATCCAACTTTAAATAAACATGTTTCCGCTGGCTAAATTAAAACAACTCTTTGAAAGCACATAGCTTAAATGAGAACTATTTCAATGTAGAGTTTTATTACAACCTGTAAAACTGCTGCTTTTTTCTTTATTCAAATACTCTAGTAACAAATTGTTATAAGATTATGGGTCAATTACAATGAACAAAAAGCTGCAGATGATCCTGTTAGTACCTAGGGACTAGACTAAACTAGTGCGCTATTTACCACGAATTGCAACAAACCAAGAACTTGAAGATAGTCCCCAGGTGCAGATTAAAAATGTTCCCAATTGCAACAAACTCCAGATGATGACTGCTGCCCCCGATTTACGATACTAAATTAAACCACCAAGCTCTTTAGACTAAGTAGAAGAGTTACCGTACTAACTTGAGTTAAAATGAGAAACCTCATTAACGACACGTTTTCTGAAGTGAAACCATTAATAAAACCGATATCAGATATATAGAATCCAAAATATGTATCTAACATTCAGCAGAGCTTTCAGATTTTAATAAGGCAGTAAATATAATTAAATAAAACACAATAATGAAATGCTGTTATTAGTGATTCTAGGCTTGCTCAATTATAGAGGTGGCTCGTCTTTAACCTACGTGACAATTGGATATTAAGCAGTCGCCTATATAAAAGTGTGCCTCATTGTTACCGTCTACATCAATTCGATTTGTGCAAAGATGTTAGGCGATTACGGTTACTTTTTGCATGCACGAAGAGTACGCCCTGCCCGAATGATATCCAGGCATTATCAATGTTTACAAAATCCATTTGTTACATACAGCGAACAGGAGTTTAAAAGGCGATATCGCTTATTCAAGGCGGCAGTCAGAAGACTGATAGATTTTCTGAAACCACAGCTGTAAACCAGAGGAAGAGCAGGGCATCCTATTGACCCAGTAATTCAGGTTTTAATAACTCTTGGATTTTATGCCACAGGATCCTTCTTGCGTGTTGGGAGGGATCTGATTAACATCCACAAAAGCACTGTTTGCCGTGCTGTTCACAGGATCGTGAAACTGATAGCGGCACTTCATGAAAGCTACATTGTCATGCCCAATGAAGAGTAGCAATGACATATTTGCACCACGTTTTGTTCTACAGCTGGAATACCTGGAGTTATTGGGGCCATAGACAGCACACACATCCGTATTCGATTTCATAGGCAATATAAGGATCTGAGCTTCATCAAAAGGCATAGCTACACATCAGTCAATTGCCAGATGGTGTGTGACCATCATGTATGTAATGTGCTTGCACGATGGGCAGGCATCACACATGATGCGCAGGTTTTTGAGAACAGCCGATTGCAGCTACAATTTCAAGAAGGCTTTTATCACGGTGTCTTCTTGGCTGACAAAGGCTACTCTTCCAGGGGGTATCTTCTCACACAACTGCTAAATATCACATCACCTGCAGAGCTGAATTACAATAGGAGTCATAAGATGGCAAGAGCGTGTATTGAGAGAACATCTGGTTTGTGTACCCATGAGAGTAAGCCAAATAATCATTGCATATGTGGTACTTCATAATTTGTCAATTGACTGGGATGACCCCCTGTGATAGAAAGACAATGATTCTTGACCTGTGAGGGCGCTAAGTAATGGGAACAGAGTACCCTGGACTGCTTGGCCTGACACTTCGTTCCTAGGGTTAAAAGGAAGTCGATCATTTAGAAAAGGGGCAGAGCTTCGGTACATTAAGTCATCGACCCGGAAGGGAAATTATGTGGCAGCCGCAGATTGGAGGAGTGGCGGTAATCGTTTACCAAGGGGTCATGAGTGACGGTATAAGTAGGGGTCGAAGCGACGTAATCTGTTCCTTCGTTTTGGTTAATGAAAAAGAACCTGGAAGGATCTGTGTTTTGTGTATCCGTATCGTGAGTGTTTGTTTGTTTTGTCTAATTGTTACTTGTTATTACCAGACAGCTATCACGTTCCGGAGCTGTCTTCAGAGGCCAGTACAAACCCGGAACAGCACTGCACTTGTATCACAAATAACTGTATTGTCACCATGAGCACTAATTCACGCAATAACGGACTTGTGTGTGTGTTTCGTGTTTCGTGTGGGTGTGCAATAAACAGGACCATTATTTCGGGACAAACCCAGGGATTACAAAGTAAGTAATACACGCCGCTGTATTACTTACCATTATTATTGTTTACTGTTTGTTTTGCCGTCAGGCACTGGACATACACACCCATTAAACTACTTTGGGGGAGGAGCCCCGCTGTCTCCAGCACCTGGGGGAGGAGCCCCGCTGTCTCCAGCGCCAGTGGGAGAAGCCCCGCTGTCTCCAGCACCAGAGGGAGAAGCCCCGCTGTCTCCAGCGCCAGAAGGAGAAGCCCCGCTGTCTCCAACGCCAGAGGGAGAAGCCCCACTGTCTCCCGCACTACATTTATTATTGAGGGGAGCACGTCCACATAGGGAGTGCTGGGCCCAGCCGTTGCCTCTCGGGGGTCCGCTGCTGCCGTCACCTCCCGAGCCTGCACTGCCTAGGGCTGCCGAGCCTGCACCACCTGGGGCTGCACCTTCTGCATCACCTGGGGTCACCTGCTCGCCGTCGCCTGGGGATGCTGCCTGTCCTGCTCGCCATCGCCTAGGGTCGCTGCCTGCCCTGCTTCGCCTGGGGTCGCTGCCTGCCCTGCTTCGCCTGGGGTCGCTGCCTGCCCTGCTTCGCCTGGGGTCGCTGCCTGCCCTGCTTCGCCTGGGGTCGCTGCCTGCCCTGCTTCGCCTGGGGTCGCTGCCTGCCCTGCTTCGCCTGGGGTCGCTGCCTGTCCTGCTTCGCCAGGGGTCACCAGCTCGCCTTTGCCTGGGATTGCCTGTGCGCCATCGCCGCCTCCACAGCCGGGAGGCCTGCTGTTGCCGCCTCTGCAGCCAGGAGGCCGGTTCCCATCATCTGGGGGTCCTTTGCAGCTGGGCCCCGGGTAGTTGTTGCGGCCGCCTGTAGCCCAATGGTTGCCTCTGTTCCGGTGTCAGGACTGTATCCAGAACTTTTGGGACTTTAAGGGGGGAAGTGGAATGGCCTTGTGTGCGTTACACAAGGGGAGGGATATGTGGCAGAGCGTGAGCTCTGCCCATGTATATTTATTAGTGTTTTGGTGGTGGTTGGCAGGGATGGGGTTAATTCCTCCCTACCAAAAACATATGAGAATGTGGCTGGAGCCTTAATTAGATAATCTCTAATTATTGATTAATTAGGCTCCAGCTACATCCCATAAAAAGGAGAGTCCAGGGCTCCATTTGGGGAGAGGAGTTTGGTGAGTGTACACAGTGTTTCTTCACATGTTGTGTTTGTAAAGTTCAGTGAAGACTCTGCCTAGCCTGAACAGTTTTTTTTTTTTATATGTTTCTTTAAACCTTTATTTTGCCCTTGTGCCTTTTTGTTTGTATTTTTGTGTTATTTGTTTCTTAAAGTGCGCTTTAGCGCTTGTACTGCAGTTTCCTGGCTTTTGAGTCACATATGGTGTCAGGAGCAGGATCACAATGCCTCCGGTGTGTGTTTGATTTATTTATTTATTTATTTATTTTTTGGGAACATGGAGAATTGGGTTTGCTGGGATCCTGACACATCCCAATTCCAGCAGGATGGTGAACTTCAGGACCTCCTCGAGGAACAAGGGTTTTTTTTGTATGTTTGTTTAAACCTTTATTTTGCCCTTGTGCCTTTTTTGTCTGTATTTATTTGTATTTATTTTTTGTTTATTAAAGTGTGCTTTCGCACTTGTCCTAAAGTTTCCTGGCTTCTGAGTCTCTGTCTTGCCGCCACCTTGTCGCAGCATAGTTCTTGGTTCTGAAAATGTGTGAGCCCGTTCCCCGTCTGGTACAGGTGATAACGTTGTCTCAGTACATGAGAGGCAGACAGAGGGAAGGTTTCCACCAGACACAAGGGAACTGTGCTCCACAGCCTCACCTTCTCCCTGTTCCTGAATTGCCTACAGTAAAGTGTAGAAAAATCTATAGAGAGCTCAACCCAAATATTATAAAAATATGGCATTATGTATTATTTACTGATGACTAGTTCACCTTATAAACAGTTTTCCTTGCTTATTATTTAGTTCTATTTTAGAGGGTGCACTAATTATCAATCAGCATCACGCTCAACCTTTCACAATTGGACTGTTTTGTGCTAGAATAAATATACAATTATAATACATGTAGGTATGAGATGATTATGAAAAATATTTGTAATGGTTACATTGGAATTGTCGGTAGGTATTTCCTCTTCATGCTGTGCTTGATCCGTTATGTTTGGGTAAAAATAGTGTTGGTCGTTTTTAAAAAAACAAACCAGTATTATGGTGGAGTTTTTCTCCTTGCAACGAACATCCTGGCTTTTGAGTCACATATGGTGTCAGGAGCAGGATCACAATGCCTCCGGTGTGTGTTTGATTTATTTATTTATTTATTTATTTATTTTTTGGGAACAAGGAGAATTGGGTTTGCTGGGATCCTGACACATCCCAATTCCAGCAGGATGGTGAACTTCAGGACCTCCTCGAGGAACAAGGTTTTTTTTTGTATGTTTGTTTATTTTGCCCTTGTGCCTTTTTTGTCTGTATTTATTTTTATTTATTTTTTGTTTATTAAAGTGTGCTTTCGCACTTGTCCTAAAGTTTCCTGGCTTCTGAGTCTCTGTCTTGCCGCCACCTTGTCGCAGCATAGTTCTTGGTTCTGAAAATGTGTGAGCCCGTTCCCCGTCTGGTACAGGTGATAACGTTGTCTCAGTACATGAGAGGCAGACAGAGGGAAGGTTTCCACCAGACACAAGGGAACTGTGCTCCACAGCCTCACCTTCTCCCTGTTCCTGAATTGCCTATAGTAAAGTGTAGAAAAATCTATAGAGAGCTCAACCCAAATATTATAAAAATATGGCATTATGTATTATTTACTGATGACTAGTTCACCTTATAAACAGTTTTCCTTGCTTATTATTTAGTTCTATTTTAGAGGGTGCACTAATTATCAATCAGCATCACGCTCAACCTTTCACAATTGGACTGTTTTGTGCTAGAATAAATATACAATTATAATACATGTAGGTATGAGATGATTATGAAAAATATTTGTAATGGTTACATTGGAATTGTCGGTAGGTATTTCCTCTTCATGCTGTGCTTGATCCGTTATGTTTGGGTAAAAATAGTGTTGGTCGTTTTTAAAAAAACAAACCAGTATTATGGTGGAGTTTTTCTCCTTGCAACGAACAGCCAAACTTGGTGTCTCCACTTTTGGAATTATTGAATCATTGGAATTGACAGATGCACAAGCAAGATTACAATCAAACCTATTGGGCACCGTCACATCTAATGAATTCATCGTTAATTGCACCCCTTAGGGACATTTGCTCTTGAATTAATCAAGCACCAGTAGAAAAGCTTATAAACTTAGCCTCTAGTACCTGCAGCATCTGACATTTAAGGACAAAACATGTTGGGGTCTATAATCACAAATGTGCCGGAACTAAATACCTCCACTCTATTAATTCCACTAGTGTTTTTTCCTCATGATTTTTTGACTGTCATACTAATATTACAGCATGCAATGAAACATAGTGGAAAGATGTATGTGTAGCAGCAAATTGAGTAGGAGCAAAATGAAGGTATTCGGACCCTTCTAATGTTTACCATGGTATATTTGCATGGTAATTTAGCAATCGGCCCATTCTACCCCATGTTTACACTATGCATTTACCACAGTTTACATGGTTTACCGTGTTTTTAAATGTGCTGTACCATGCATCTCTGGGCTTTACCATAAACTAAATTTACTTTACCCTAAATCCGCCACAGTTTAATTTATAAACAATGGAGAGAAACATTGTTTGCATCACCTTCCCAGGCATAGGGAAATATATTACAACCTGATAAATATATCAAAAACAGTGACTATTAGATCAAAAGGAGGCAGTGTGGTCCAGTGGTTAAAGTCCACGGCTTGTAACCAAAAGTTCACCAGTTCAAATCTCACCTCCATGAAAGGCACTATATAAAAATATTATTATTATAAAACTATAAAATATAATTCCAGGTACAGTATCTGTAAATTAAATAGATACATCATTTTAATAACCATTTTACCTGAATGTAAACACAAGAATGACTTAATTAAAATGCCCTATAAAGAATAATAAAAAAACAACATAAAAACAAGATATGCATCCAGAATAAAGCTTTCCAAGTACTGTGTTAGGGTTTGTTGCACAGGATTAATCACAATAGCACTTTTAAAATGAACTGGTGAATCATCTAGCTTAAGTTAGGCATACTACGCTTTCATCATTTTAACACATAGTCAATACTAAGGCAAGAGACCATTACAGCTGTCATTCATTGTAGGGTCACTTCAAAACTCATTGCAAACTTTGATTACACAAAGACTACAAGTTACCATGAAACTCCAACTATACACCAGAATAAACATCATTAGGATCCAATATTAGGTATGTATTAAGCATGGATCACTAACCGCGGATTGATTTATTAGGTAATTAATAAATATAGGTAATAAATAGCAAAACTGCTTATGTCCTTTAATCTATTAGTCATGTCTAAGGATGCCAGTGGGGAGTTATTCAGCTCCTTTGCTAGTAATACTTTCATAACACATGTCTAATTGAAAAGATAATAGTAATGTGCCAGGGGCATGTTTTTCAAAATGTTGGCAATCGGATTTCCACGTTTGATCAGTATTATGTTGTGCAATTGGGTTTTTCAAAACATCGAAATCCGATCAGGATCACTGTGATCGAGATTTCATTTGGTAATCCGATGTGAAAAACACACAAGAGTACAGTGCTGCAGATCGGAGCCTCTCATGGCGCCGTTTCTAAAATGCCTTAAATCATTTAATAAAATATTGCAGCGTTTGTAAAGCATAGTATTATTAATAAAGGCTGCCCTCGTATAATCGCTGCCCTCGTTTATGGGCTGCAGTTATTTTGATCAATTTAAAATGGCGCCAAATTGAAGTAATACAGTATATATATATATATATATTGTAACACAGCAGGGAGGGGGTTAATATCCTCCCTGCAGAAAACATGTGCGTATGCACATTTTGGTTAATTTGCTTATTGTTTAATTGTTATTCTGTTAATTGTTTTATTGTTAATTATCCCCTGCACCTGGTGATCATTGTAAATTGGAGCCAGGTGCAGGGTATTTAAAGAGAGCAGCCAGTCTGTTCTAGGCTGCTGAGTAGAAGGAGGCAGGAGAGGTGCTCTGTCTCCGAGTAGCCAGAGTTAAAAAGTAAGTGCGGTGTTAAACTTGTGTGTTGTGTAAGTACGGGGAAACAGCTTAGCTGTCCCGTGGTAGTCAGGGTGTACCTGTGTGTTAGTTAGTGCTCGTAAAAGAGCTAAGTGTTTGTTTTGTTTATTTTGTTTTTGTGTGACTATTAAAAAAATAGCGCAACTGCGCTTTTAAAAATCAAGTTTTGTGTGTGGCTGGGTCATTTAAAGTGCGGAAAAAGAACCCGAAGGACTAACACCCTTCACATATGGTGGCAGCGGTAAACAGCACTATTGACCCGAGGAAAATAAAAATGGAGACTGGAGACTGTTTGGAGGTGATGAAAATACTTAGACAGATGGTTGCGGAACAAGAAGAGGCCAACCGCAGGCAACGAGAAGAAAATGAGAGGCGAAGGCTAGAGCGAGGGTTCCCCCCCCAAAAACCAACGGAACAGACAGAGTTGGAACTGCTGATCCAGAAGACGGATTGGGCTGCGCTGAAATGGGAGTGGCCTGCGGCACAACCAGAACCGTCTGCAACAGAGCCCAGAGGGGAGGAGCCGCCGCTTCCAGAGCCCAAAGGGGAGGAGCCGCCGCTTCCGGAGCCCAGAGGGGAGGAGCCGCCGCTTCCGGAGCCCAGAGGGGAGGAGCCGCCGCCTCCAGAGCCCAGAGGGGAGGAGCCGCCGCTTCCGGAGCCCAGAGGGGAGGAGCCGCCGCTTCCGGAGCCCAGAGGGGAGGAGCCGCCGCTTCCGGAGCCCAGAGGGGAGGAGCCGCCGCTTCCGGGGCCCACAGGGGAGGCGAAAAGCATACCTCCACCACAGCCCCGACCACCACCCCTACGATCCAGTCCGGCGTCGCTGCGTCCGGTCCCTCGCCCCTTGCTCCTGGACACCCTGCCGGCCTTCCTGGACCTCCCTGTGCTGGACCTAGAGCCCAGGAGTCTGCAACACTGGCC
This sequence comes from Acipenser ruthenus, assembly GCF_902713425.1. Taxonomy (NCBI): domain Eukaryota; kingdom Metazoa; phylum Chordata; class Actinopteri; order Acipenseriformes; family Acipenseridae; genus Acipenser; species Acipenser ruthenus. The sequence continues at coordinate 23,093,586 of NC_081200.1, forward strand.
ACAGCTCTGCCCCTGGTTCCCTGCTCCGCTCTCCCCGAGCACCCAGACGTCGCTGGGCTGCTGCCAGACGTCGCTGTTGCTCCCCCTGTTAGCTGCTTCGCTTCCCCTGGGTGATCGGACATCACTGCACCGGTTCCCAGGGGAAGACCTCTGTCCACTGCTGCATCCTCCAGTGCCCCGGCCTACGCTCTGGTCGCCCCTGTCAGCCTGTTGGGGTCCCTCGTCGCTGGTGCGCGGTCCTTACCTGGCTGGGCCGGGACGTGGACCGATCCACCCTCAAGTCCGCCCGTGGAAGAGGGCGAAAATTGACATTTGTGGACTCGAGGGTGGGTGGTTGTGTTTTAGGGGAGGGGGTGGCCTTGGAATGGCCGATCAGTGTTGCACACTTGAGGGGGAGGATGTGTAACACAGCAGGGAGGGGGTTAATATCCTCCCTGCAGAAAACATGTGCGTATGCACATTTTGGTTAATTTGCTTATTGTTTAATTGTTATTCTGTTAATTGTTTTATTGTTAATTATCCCCTGCACCTGGTGATCATTGTAAATTGGAGCCAGGTGCAGGGTATTTAAAGAGAGCAGCCAGTCTGTTCTAGGCTGCTGAGTAGAAGGAGGCAGGAGAGGTGCTCTGTCTCCGAGTAGCCAGAGTTAAAAAGTAAGTGCGGTGTTAAACTTGTGTGTTGTGTAAGTACGGGGAAACAGCTTAGCTGTCCCGTGGTAGTCAGGGTGTACCTGTGTGTTAGTTAGTGCTCGTAAAAGAGCTAAGTGTTTGTTTTGTTTATTTTGGTTTTTGTGTGACTATTAAAAAAATAGCGCAACTGCACTTTTAAAAATCAAGTTTTGTGTGTGGCTGGGTCATTTAAAGTGCGGAAAAAGAACCCGAAGGACTAACACCCTTCACAATATATATATATATATATATATATATATATATATATATATATATATATATATATATATATATATATACACTACCGGTCAAAAGTTTTAGAACACCCCCATTTTTCCAGTTTTTATTAAAATTTAAGCAGTTCAAGTTCAGTGAATAACCTGAAATGGTACAAAGGTAAGCGGTAAACTGCCAGAGGTTAAAAAAAAAGTTTAGGTTACCAAAAACTGAAAAATAATGTACATTTCAGAGTTATACAAAAAGGCCTTTTTCAGGGAACAAGTAATGGGTTAACAACTTACAGCTGTTCTGCAGCAATGGAAGTAAATTAAGCCTTGAAAGTTGATGCTAACAATTCCTACAGGTGTCCCAACTTTTGTTGATTACTTACAAACCCTCTGTCTGTATAAAAGCAGTGTTGGAACAGACTGTGTTACTACACCCTCTTAAGCATTATTTGGACAGTACTGTACTGCAGGAAGTAGTATATTGCTCTCATAATGGCAAGAAAAAGTCAATTAACAAAGGAAGACAGACAGGCCATTATAACCCTTAAAAGTGTAGGTCTTTCCTTTAGAGAAATTGCAAAGAAAGCCAAGGTGTCAGTGAGTACAGTTTCCTACACCATCAAAAGGCACTTGGAAACTGGAGGAAACTCTGACAGGAAGAGGTCTGGCAGACCCAAAGCCACAACAGAATCAGAAGACAAGTTTCTGAGAGTCAACAGCTTGCTTGATAGGCGACTCACAGGACAACAGCTTCAAGCACAGCTTAACACTGGTCGAAGTAAGCAAGTCTCAGTTTCAACTGTGAAGAGAAGACTTCGAGCTGCAGGTTTGACAGGTGGAGTGGCAGTAAGAAAGCCATTGCTAAGATGGCAAAATAAGATAAAGAGGCTTGCCTGGGCCATGAAGCACCGCCAGTGGACTACTGAAGACTGGAAGAAGGTTTTATGGACCGATGAATCAAAATTTGAAATCTTCGGTTCATCACGCAGGGTTTTTGTACGCCATCGAGTAAGCGAAAGGATGGTTCCTCGGTGTGTGACACCAACTGTCAAACATGGAGGAGGAAGCTTGATGGTCTGGGGCTCTTTTGCTGGATCCAGAGTCGGCGACTTGCACAGAGTGAGTGGCACCCTGAACCAAAACTGCTACCACAGCATTTTGCAGCGCCATGTAATACCCTCTGGTATACGCCTAGTTGGTCAGGGGTTCATCCTACAGCAAGATAATGACCCAAAACATACCTCCAGGCTATGTCAGAACTACCTTAGAAGAAAAGAACAAGACGGTAGGCTTCAAATCATGGAATGGCCAGCACAGTCTCCAGACTTAAACCCCATCGAGCTGGTTTGGGATGAACTGGACAGAAGGGTGAAAGCAAAGCAACCTTCAAGTGCAACACATTTGTGGGAACTTCTGCAACAGTGTTGGGAAGAAATTTCTGAACAATATTTGATTTCCATTGTAGAAAGAATGCCACAAGGGTGTTCGGCTGTTATATCTGCAAAAGGTGGCTACTTTGATGAGTCAAAAATTTAGATTAAATTTTGTTAAACAAAATGATTCCATGATTTCTTTTTTTATCTCCAATTGTTTATTTGTTCTATGCTTTAATTTCAGAGTACATTGAGACATTGAACTGCGTAAATTTCAATAAAAACTGGAAAAATGGAGGTGTTCTAAAACTTTTGACCGGTAGCGTATATACCGTAAAACTTCAAACTTCCAATATGCCTTATTCACGAAACAGCCATGTTTGGTTGAAAACGAGGCTTGGTGTGCAAGCAACTGTCATGGCCGCCGCAGCTACTGATAATATCACTATGTGGACGAAATCTTTAATATGTGTTCCTCAAATAAAAGTTGAAGAAATTGATAATTGGGCAGAAAATAATGTGAGGATTCCAAAAAACATACAGCAGAAAGGGTACAGCAATTGGATCGAGGGTTATATTCATAAAGTATAAGGTAAATTAGCAAGTGTATTTGTGATCGGAAAGTGAATAAGCTACTAACCTATACTAGATTCGTAAAATATGTTTAAATCATGTGTTAATTGTTTTCTAAATACAGTTAAGAGGCAGGAGAATGGATGTAGCGTTAGGGCTAAGGCGTTCTGGTCAATGAAAAAGAATGAGGCACTATACAGGGTTCAGGTAACACCATATCCGAAAACCTAGGCTTGGTTTGTTTCTCCAAGCTTAGTTCTGTTCAGTTATTAATCCCATTATTAAGATTCTGTTCAGTCGTATACTATTCCGCTGTTCCATTAGCACATTCAATGTTTTGTGTGTAGAACAAGTGTAAGTATAATAATAAGAAGGTAAGTAAAGACATTTTAAAAACAAGAATCAAACGTCCCTCTTTCTGTTATTCCTGTACAGTTTATTTGGAGTTAATGTAACGTTAAGGATCTCCTTTCTGACCAAGTATTGTGTAACTCAAGCATATTTTTTGTTAACTCGTGTTACTAAATGTTTTTGTAATTTTGTTCAGTTGTGCTTAATAAATAATCTTTTAGTACACTCAGTGTGTCATATACATTTTTTAATACAAACTGGGCATTACATCCCACAAGACACATTCCCTTTAGTATCCATGCATAATCTCAAGCTTCTGCATATTACTTATCTATTGATTAGGACTGATTGGAAATGCTCAATTGGCTCCCGGACAGTATATTATTATTATTATTATTATTATTATTATTATTATTATTATTATTATTATTATTATTTATTTATTTATTTATTTATTTATTTATTTATTTATTTCTTAGCAGACACCCTTATCCAAATTTGTGACTATAGAATATGTACATTCACACAGAAATGAAAGTTGAGATTTTTCTTCAGAAAAAAAAGAATATATATATAATTAAATAATACATGTTCAGAATTTGGAGTTTTAACATCTAAAAAGGGCAACGTGCACTGGGGCTACAATTAATAACTTTACCTGAAAATTAGGACCAATGTCTCTTCTTATTTTATGTACCCATTCCTTCCTAATTTTGTCTTGTTTAGGAAATTGATGAAATGATATATTTTTCAACAGATTATTTCATAAATCAGAACCACAAAACGGATTGCAATAGTGTAATGCCATAACTTCTCTCCACTGCAGTTGGAGACATCAGCGACCGGAAGCTAGCAGCAGCACTCCACCAAGCCTCGTTTTGAGTCTGGCGTGAATAAGGTGTATACTTGTCTCTAATAAGTGCCAGGGCTGCTGGGAAATATGGTAAATAGACGCCGGGTCTCTTTTAAGTACCGGGTTATGAATAGGGATCTACCTAAATCGCGATTTCGCGGAAATCGTGAAATTGAGGGGTCACCGCGAAATTTACTTCTTAGGGGCCAATTCATACAAACAAGTACAGAGAGGAAAAAAAGGAAACCTCATTTAAATGAACTACTGCACAACGCAAGCAACGCAAACTACGTATCTTCCTTCTGTAGATAGCCCTTTTTTATTCCTTCGCCGTCCCGTGTGCATTGCACTTAAACAAAAAACAAACAAACAAAAAACGTCCACAAGTAACATGTACAAAATAAATTCTCCGAAGCAGTTAACGTTCTTGTTTACTATTCAAATGACAAAGTTTTAATCAGCCTGTCAGTGCGTCTTTACTGCTTTTATGTGACCTGTACTGTGCAGTAGGGGGTGGGACAAAGTTGGTGCTGCATTGTTTTGATTTAGGTTGCTAAAATCTAGTTTTCAGCATTGGAGGTAAAATAGTAGAAATGGACGACAAAGAAAGCAAAGTATATTTCAGCTGATGAGATATTTCCCAAATAAACTTTACTGACTGAGGTCATTGTTTTGCATATCTTAATGTGTCTTTGGAGAAAATACGATTGATCGCTATTTAGCTTCAGAATCACACATTAAACAAAAGGCTACTACAGAGGCTGCTGAACAGAACGTAAAATAAACAGCTTTCAGAAACCAAACTGGAAAGTCAGCCCAGACAAGAAGTATTCCTTTCTGCAAGTTAAATCAGTACTAAAACGATCCAGCACAGCCACCTCGCTTCAACCTGCTGCTTACTTTTTTGCAGTTGGAATTTTAGACCCGAATAGCCCCGTTTTCTTTGTTTTGACTCGGTACTAATAAAATAAATTATTGGATGGGACAAATAACATGACAAAGAATGTGCTGCATACATTGCCTTTATTAAAGTATGCCAGATGCCCTTGTGTAACCGAGTTTTGGGGCTGTTTCTAATCGATTTCCACATCTGTGTAACTTGGCAAAGCTTTGCCTTACACTTCCAACCAATTCAGTGGATGCAAAACGTGCAGTCTCAATGTATGGGCAAGTCAGCTGCAGGGGGATGCTGCATGCTTGCCTTTATAAAGAAATGACAGCACTTTTTTAGTAAGGAAGCAAGTACCACTATTTTTAGGCTTTATAGTGTTGTGAAATACTGGCTACTTAGGTTTATTTAATGTTTAAACAGGTCCGCGAAATCCTAATTTTATTCCGCAACATACTCGTGAAAAATACATAAATTGACCTCGATTTAAGTAGACCCCTAGTTATGAATAATAATATAATGCACGTCATACTGGATGTTCCAGTCAATACACACACGGCTGTACAGCGAGCTTACCAATTTGTTTTTCAACAGTAATTAAGACCCAGATAGCCAGCGGCATCGGGCCAGACTTGGCATTTCATCGGCGCTGTCGGCTCTTCATCGGTGTTGGCGATCTGTAATCGGGCCAGCACTGGGTCATTGTCGGTACAGTGTAATCAGCACACATACGCAGCACTATGTATAACTACCTTTAGAATGTGTGTAGTAAAAGTTATCGCAATAAAAACACAAAAAAAAACCACAATAAAAAAGCTGTTTTGTTTCACTTACGTCTCACACAGAATACAATAAAGGAACAGCAAAAACAACATTCAGCTTTGCTGAATCAAATACTAACCCACCTATTTACAAAGGGCAGGACTGCACCAGAACTGCCAGAAGACATTTTGCTCCCCCTAGGTGATATCTCCTCCATGCTGGAGTTGGAGGAGAAACTGAGGAGTCAAACCGATATGAAGAAGAGCTTGGTAATTTTAACCATAAAGAAATATATACACATTTCCGCCCTTTTTAATTATGATAGATAATGTTGTTTCTGTGCCTCTCAATTATAATGAAAGTATACTCCAAACCAGTGATCTTCACTCCTGGTTTTGAGAGCTGCAGGGTTTTCATTTCAACCGAGCTGCTCTTAATAGCTTAACTTAATCAGTCATTGCGGTCTTGAAGTTGCCTCTAAAACCTGCAGGGCAGTGGCTCTCCAGGACCAGGAGTGACGATCACTGCACCAAAGGTTCTCATAATCTGCCATATGGATTTCTTAAAAAACTACTACTGTTGATATCAAATCTGCGATAATTAACTATTATGGTTCTCTCTTGTCACACCTAATTTTATAGATTTCTTATCTTGGGATGATTGGGGGAACAAATGTGAAGGCAACTGTCTGGAGATTGCTCAGCAAGACCATCAACAACACCCTGGCTCAACAAATGAACTGGACTGGTGTAAATGGAGAGAAAGATTTTAATAACCTAACATTAAATGATGTTGTTTTTGGTAAGTGTGTTTAATTTTTTTAGTAAGGTAACAAGAGCTCCCATGATAATGCATTCAGTCTTACAGAGCTACAGGTATAAACAAAAATAATTAAGTAGACACTTTTTTTGAATCCAGTTAGAAATCAATTTTAAAAGCAGTCATTGCCAAATCTCAAGAAGGTGACTCTGTTACTCTGTGAACTTTCTCTCCAGTACTGGCAAGGACATTTTTCTTTCAAAGCTAAATACTTTGTCAGTTTCCCATTTTGAATTGTTATTTTTATGTGGCATCAACAAGAGTTTCCCTTATTAAATGTTATTAAATACTGTACAACAGACTATTGAGAAAATACTGTGATTAACAGTTGATATCCTCTGTTGTTTAATACTTTTATAAGAACGTAATTGTAGCTTTGAAAGTAGCAAGCAAGTAGCTTTAACTGTAGTTAAATATTTTCCATCTTAGCAAGTCATTATTGGGGGAAGTAACTATTTACTTTTTCAAATTAGCTTCCCCAACACTGCCCTGAGGTGAATTTTTTACTTTATATAATTTTTATTTTTTATTTATTCTATTTTTTGCATTACCATACGTGCTGTTAGGAGGAACAGCCTGACGTCCAAAGTAACGGATGAGGAAATTGAGGCGATCGTAAAAAGATGGTTCCAGCTAGCCGGAGACAGAGCAGGAGGACGGAGAGCAAGAGAAAATAAAAAAACCAGAAGGCCCGATCCCGAAGTGGACTGGTCGATGGATTTTGGGCCGTTGTCAGTGAATTAAAAAATAAAATAAAAAATAAATTACGGCTTTAGTAGTCGTCAACGAGATGTGCACGAAATACACGTCAGTCATATACATCCCCCCACTTGAAGAGATCCCGCAAACCCCTAACGCCACCCCCCCTCCCCCTGTCAATGAGTATGTGTGGGCTGGCGTCCATGATAAATGCCAGGGCTAAATTTTGTTCCAAGTCCGTCATTGCTAACAGCCCACTGTAAATAACCCCCTTTTTCTATTATTTGAAACGGAATCGGGCCGAGCCTGGCTGCCGGGATCGTGCCAGAATCACAGCCGTAATTGGCCCAGTTCTGGTTGACAGAACCGGGCCTAACCTGGCTGCCGGGTCCGGTCCGGCTCCCTCGGACCGATAAAGGGCCGTAATACAGTTTGACATCAGACCGATTCCGGCAGCCGGCATCGCGCCAGAATCACAGCCGTAGTCGGGCCAGTACTGGGCCAGAATATGTGTGCTATCTGGGAAGACCCTGAGGCTCAGGGTTTTTGATCGTGCTGAAAGTCAGTAAAATACAAACTTGTTTTCTGATATTAACAGGGTTGCCTTTTACTGTATTTGTACGTGTTGTGTGTGTTTTTTTTTTGTATTCATACAAGCTTGTGTTCCGATATTTACAGGGCTGTCTTTAGTGGATTTTACTGTTTTTTATTATTATTATAATTACCCACTGACACAACCTTTAATGCTGGAATGTTGTAATTTACTTATGTCATTTCTATAAGGCTGTGTGCAGGCAGCTTTTTCATGATTGCATCTGAAGTATTTCAAGATGTTAGTAATGTAGCGATCCTGGTTCCCGCAGGCAGGTGCATCTCACAGGGAGAGGCAATCCACACACAGGCGGAGGGCGGGCGCGAACCCAGGACCTCTCGCACTAAAGCATAGCGCTGATACCGCTGTACAAAAGAACCGGCTCCCTTGCAAGGAGCGTATATTGGGCTTATGTCTTTGTGTGTGATTACGTCACCTACCAGCCCTACTGCTGCCTTCCCCCATGCACGCTACACTCTCCCCTGCCAGCCTCAAGTCCGCCCCGGATTGCTAACCAGGCTACAGTCCGACGAGTGCGTACCGAGGTACCTCTGTCCACTTCTGACACCAATGTAGCGATCCTGGTTCCTGCAGGCAGGCGCATCACACAGGGCAAGGCAATCTACACACAGGCGGAGGGCGGGCGTGAACCCAGGACATCTCACACTAAAGCATAGCGCCAATACCGCTGTACAAAAGAGCCGGCTCACTTGCAAGGAGCGTATATATGGGGTTTATGTCTTTGTGTGTGATTACGTCACCTACCAGCCCTACTGCTGCCTTCCCCTATGCACGCTACAGTAATCTAACATAATAAAAGCTGAGTCTCATATAGTTGCTGATCTCCAGTAGGCGCCAGGGCTACTGGCAAATATTGTAAATAATCGCTGGGGCGTTTATTTAAAGTTTTACGGTGTATATATATATATATATATATATATATATATATATATATATATATATATATATATATACAAGCTAACTTCACTGTCACGAATGGCCATGGGACCTGGAGAAATGTTCGTTATATCAGTGTGTTTACTATAATAGGGTTTGGCATTTTTCTGTGTCAGAATAATGACAAAATGGCAAATTTGAATTGAACATCAATATATAGTACTTTTATGAAGATTCCTTCACATTGGTCAACATTTAAACAGAATTGTGACAAGGTACTTGTGTCACATGTGTGGGTAACCGTATTGCAAGACAGAGAGACATTGAAGTTGGAGTTAAAACGCCGGCACAGGCGCGCAGGATTTATTAAACACAAAACAGAAAGTAAAGAAAAGGGACATTTGATGCTACCAACGATGGAAACGCACAGAGGACACATACAGAAGTCAGGCAAACATAACAACTCCAAAAAGCACACAAAACAAACCCGTTTCCACATATAAATTACACCAACACTAATCTCCCCCTGTGCAGGGCAATCGCCCTGCTACAGGTATGTTTAAAAGAAAACAGTAAAGAAATGAAAAAGGAAAGAATGTACACTTACATGCTGAATACAGTAATTACATGTCCTTTCTCTTGAAAAAACTATCCAGCGCAGATTGCTCCTCACGCCCGTTGCCTGGTTGCAGTTTGTGTGAAGATGACGGACAGGCAACGATTGCATTCGTCATGCATGATTTGTACTACAATAGGTCATCTTTGAATTGTGTTATCTTTGAATAAGTCAACCATGGTCTTTGTTTTCACTGAGTGAATAACACTTGACACTGGAGAAAGTTGTATCCGGGTTGATCCTGTACATGATCGTTCTAATAGGGCTAATTTGCATTGAAAAAAACAATTCTTGCTGTTGAGAGCGTTAAAAATGGGTGTTCGTTATAAGAAGGGTTTGTTATAGTGAAGTTAGTCTGTATATTAAGAACTAGCCTACTTCAAAAAACTGGATTTCGTAATCATAATTATTTGTTATCTGAATAAATGTAATCCAGCAGTGACATTTTCGGAAAAAAACGGATCAAAAAGATAAAAGTAATCTCAATCACAAAATATAGGACTACAAAATCCGAATAACTTTGATCCAGATTAAAAGTTTTGAAAAACCGGCCCCAAGAGATTAAAGATTATTGTATAGCTATAATGCTGGATACAGGCAGTATTGACAAGCAAGGTCAATGTCTCTACATACCTGCAGTCTAGTGCATCATTTAGAGCTTTCCATTTGACCTTGCCTGTCAATGTCACTATGTATCAGCAATACAGAATACTTCCCTCATCCCTCTCCCGTCACTATTTTTTTTTTTTTTTTTTGTAATATTGACAAGGGCAGGATTTGAACCCAGGAATATCCAGTACATACAGTACATATACATCTTTTTTATTCAGAAAACTGCAGGCTCCTTGTTACTTGTAATGTACTGCAGCACAGCATTGAGTGTCTTAACTGGTTGCCCTGGGCCAGTTATATTTAGGTCAGAGAGCGGTTTACCCTTATTATAAAGAATAGTTGTTAAAAAACAATTTTATGCCATAGTCTTCCATTAAGTGAGGCTAACACATTAATCTTTGAATTGTACAACCATGCTGCAATAGTTTTGTTTTGCACACCTATTCCACAGACAATACTTTTCAATTTCGGCTTGTTCGTTCTCTACAATCCTTTATACCCACAGAATAGCAACTCCATTGTTAAAACCATCCAACCCCACTATTCCAAAGGCTAAACATTGTCACAGAGATTTTGAAACATCCCTGCATCTGTGCTTTTATGTAGACAGTTATTTACAGTGCACTGCAATTAGATTGTTAACTAAACACAGTAAATATATGTAACAAGACACTGATTGCTGTTCACCATAGGCAACACTGTTAGCAATACCACAGTCATTAGGACCAAATGGTAGAGCTTGTTTAGGTAACTAACAATTTCATGCCATTACATTTTTTTTTGCGCACTCTACCTCGTTCGCATAGAGAAGATGAAATTAAAGAGTCATTGTGAAATAATAACGCAGGAAAATAAACTGCAGTGTTCCGACTGCATTTGTTTAGCATGATATTATCTAAATGCATCTATTTCATGTATCTGCCTTTCAATCTACTGTATCCATGAATCTATCTCATTTTCTTTCTATATATACCCACTCTTCAAACCCGCTTAATGTCCTAGGCAGAATATGATGGGAGTCGATGGAGACAAGCTCCTGATAATATCATTTATTTGCTTAACAATCATATTCACCAATCATACAACAGATTTCTTACCCACCTAATATCACTCTGGGAAAAGCATGTCATTAGATGCAAGTAACTTGCTTACAGGTTTGTTCCAGATATAAAGTAGGGTAGCACAAATTGCATACAGAACAACGAAATGTGTATGAAACAACTTTCTTTTATTTTATTTGTATGCATTGTACATGTACAGAATACAGTAGATTGTACACTGAAAACTGTTTATATTTTATTTGTATTAATGAACCCGATTGTAATCAATACAATACCAACTTAGTAATATATCAAGTCCCACAGCAAAACTACTTCAAGTATCTGTTGAATAAATACTTCTTCTGTGTTTTAATGCTTATTTTGTCAGGTGATTGGTTAACGCTGCATATTGTCACCTTTAAAATAGCTTTTTTCTCATATCTAGGTGCTCACGTCGCTGGACCATCTCGCAAGCCTTTGTTAATTGGACTCTTGATGTAGTATCACACATCAACCTTTATTCCTATATTCAAAATCATACCTTCATTTACAGGTGATTTTCAGCATGTCATTTCCAATAAGGTTTCATCCTTCCACAGTAGTACAGAGCAGAATGTCATCTGATTGATAGGTTTTCAGTAGAAACTATTTTCTAAAGGAGCAATGGCTGCCATTTCCCCACATATCAAACACTCCATGATCCCCATTAAATACTTTTTGAAATTGTTGCACCCAAAGTAAATACATCTAATGCACCTCTTGCAAGGTTATGTCTGTGGGCTGTGCTTGGGTGTGTGCAGTGATTCTCTGTAGCGTGCCACTGGGAACAGCATGTTATTTTACAGATAATTGCAACTGGCAGCTTGGGACCTCAGCACTGAAAGTACAGTAATGTGACATGACTGTGTGACATTCTTTTGAAGGACATCTGTAAGATACATTAACATAAGCATAGACTACAGACACAGCATCTATGGTAGCAGCAAATCTATTCCACTTTTAGAGACATTTTAATAAAACTGATTTCTGCTTAATGATTCCCAGTAACGTTTCTAGTCTGGTAAAGAACAGTATGCCCATTTTCTGAATAGTGCTATATTCTACTACTATGAATTAACAACCTTGTTAATATTTATCAAAATGTTGTATTAAAATCTTGAAACACTTCAGACTTACATCATAGTACAGGTAATTCCACTCAGAACAGCAGACCCCTGTTGATGTCTAGGAAAGATAACTTTTGATACCAATGTAAAAATGAGACCAAAAAAAAGTTGATCAACAAAATGGCATTTAGGCAGCACAACACACAGTGCTCTTTATTAATAATAATACAAGAACAAAATTATATTGTTTCCATTGTAGACAAAAATACATACACTTTAGCTGCTACCAAAACACCCATATACCATACTGAAATAGTGAAACCAGTAATGACAGTGATACTGTGCCTCTATCTCCACAAGTAAGACTGCAGGTAAGAATCCATCCAATCCCCAAACTCCTCTTTAGCCCTCTGACTTATACCTGTGATAATTCTTCAAACACAATTAAGATTCATTACCTCATTTTAAGGACTATCTGTCTGTGTAGTTACTTGGGGACAGTTTTTAAAAATGTGTAATCTAGATAAAAGTGATCTGGATTTTGTAATCCTATATTTTGTGATCGAGATTACTTTATAAAATAAATTAAAAATGTGGAGGAAAATTATGGAATTCTGACCAAATATATTTAACTGAATATGAAGTGCCTTTCAGTCTACAACAGACAGTGATTACATCAGCTGAAGCCTAACAGTTGAGCCCCCAAGCTTCTGGACAATATTACCCCCCACCCAAGGCCCTCTGATAAGACTGGCTCTGTTTTGATCATATCTTGTACCACTCCCTATCCCCCTGTCCTACTGGACTTTCTGATAAACACTGGCTCTGTTTTTGCCCCACCTAGGTTGTGGTTTTCAGTTCTACTGGAGGTACTTAAACCGGTAAACAAACTCTAAGCTTGGAGAAGAGCAAGCGGCATGCATACGTTCTATCTATGCTTTCAAAAATCTGTTGTACTGTTTTTTTTTTTAATAATACATTAATGAACTCCCCTTGAATAGGCAAATTTCTCTGCCTAAAAGAAAATGTTCCATGAATTAAAATTGCTAGAAAATGCTCAAACCATCTAACCAACTGCTTGGTCTAAACCATCAGGGCTGTTTAAAGCTTAGCACAGTTGTAGACTATCCCTCATTAGTACATTTGCTAATATAGGTAAGATGGGAATAAAGATAGGGAGTCAGAGATTTAGATAAGAAACTATGAGGTTATATTGGTTGTCAAAACGCTGGAACATTCATCTGTATAATAAATTATAATAAAGTTTCAAAAGCTAATGCAATTCCGTTGGTGAATTTGATTTGGGAGGCATGAAAGAGAATCGAGAAGAGACAGAATGGAGAATACTGTAGATTTAACTACTTTTTTTAACCATTAAGGACCTTTTTCAGTTGGAAGCTCAAGATATGATTCTTGCATTTTTTACCTTTCAATCTTGTAATTAAAATGACACAACAAAATATGATTTAATTAATACGCATAGTTATGCTTATGTTGTATGCATATCAAAAGAATACAGGGCAACTGTGTTGCATCATGGATTCATCTTCAGTTGAAGTTCTGGTTCATGCCTTTCTCTATTGACTTCTTCTATGCTGGCTGGATTACTGAAGTGTGCTGTATTGAAACTCTAGTTAGTCATGAACTCTGATGTCCGAGTATTGACAAATACCAAATTAATTCAGCATATCCCTCTAGTACTGGAAAGGCTGATTGTGACATGGTGGACTGTTTGTCATTTTGTTTTTGTTTTCACCTTTCCTTTAACAGTAGTCTTTTTTGTGTGAATGTGTGTATTCATGTGACATGTATGGAATAAATAAATACTTACTGTACCTTTTCCCCCCTTTTTTTCAGAAATTGCTTTAGTGTATCCCCATCGTAGGTTTCTGAGACTGGAAGGCTTTTTATTTTGTTTGGCTTACTGGTCTTTTTAAGGTTATGGTTGTTGTTTTTTGTTTTTGTTTTGTAAAGGATAGAATATCTGAGGAAAGTTATACAGGTTCTCAGGGGCTCCCATGGTTTATTTGTGTTGTGCTACAGGAAGGGAGCTAGCAGCCTTCTCTCTTCTGTTTCTATCAAATAGCCACGACTCCAAAGGAGGTGGGTCTTATTACAGGTCACAGGCAGAGTTGGAAGGTGCATTTTTTTGTTGTGTTTCAAACCTCCTAGTAATAATAAAAAAATCTAAAAAAATCTATTAGTATTTTGCATCAATAGCTTGCATGCAGCTGGGATCTTGGTATTCTACCCCTGGGTACTAATAGGTTAATTAGAAATATCAGTCCAGGAAAGAGGATACAACAAAGTTTAAACTGTGTTACAAAAGGAGAATTTATCATCTACAGTCAAACAATCTAGATAGATCATTTCAGCAAGGATACTAGTCAAAATACATTATAAACTGATCTATTTAAGTAAATCCAATAAGCATAACAAAGACTTCTAATAATAATAATAATAATAATAAATAAATAGAAACAAGTTTTCTATTAATAATAAGTAACCTTCATGGGTCCAAAATAACAAAGCCAATCTGACACGGAACTGTTATCATTTTATCCGACCCGACCCAAACCGAATCAAAGAATAATGGTTCACGTGCTTTTCAGGCATAGAAACACTATGTGGGGGACGTATAATGACAATATCTTTATTTGTACATGGTGCCTTTCATAGTGGACCACCATCACAACTTACAATAGGACATTGAATTAACATCCATCCGCAGGATATAGAGAGATATAAAGAAATAATAAAATCATTGTCAACATCATTTCTGTATTTCCCACACTGCCGTTATGTTTTTCCATTAAACGTGATGAATCGTGCTGAATTCATGGCTACTTCAGTGACAGATGTGATGGAGGCAGATGGTTGAGAAACAACCTTTCAAACAAATCCAACGTGACGGACGTGCTGTAGTAGCAGCAGCAGCATTTTCTTTTACCCAAATTAATTTTTTTATTGAGAAAAAGTAGTACTTTTTGCAAACAATTGATTTGAGACAGGTGTTCATAAGCTCCTTATTTTAAAGCAAAGGCAAATAAAAGGTTTCTGAAAGGAATTATTTAACAATCAAATAACTGCTTTAACAAAAAGTTAAGTTGTTTTGTCCAAGTGTTATAGCACTAACATGATTGTATTCCTTGGTGTCTTTCCCTTGGCATTTACTTCAAAACATGTAACAATATCCCACAGTATTAATGAAAACCAAACAACTCGCAGATAATTAAGAACACATTACTTGAACTTCCATAACTTTAAACACACTAATTTCCGAAGTAAAACTGAAGCCCTCTTCACATTGGAAGCAATGGGTGGAGGCTATTTCCTTTGCAACACTATAGGTTCCTGGCTGGTCATTCCCAAAGTGAATCGACCAATCACGAGAACAGAAAAGTGCCAGCCTGCTTTGTATCTCAACTGGTGTGACTGCATCAGTATCAATTTTATTTGGTGAATGGAGGGCTTTAGGGATTTGTGGCAAAGTGGTAAGTAAGGGGAACAGGTGTAGCGGTGATGCGGTGCAGGAGTGACAGGCAGACAACGGTATTCCAGTGAAAACAGTGCTTTATTCTTTTTTTCCAGGTCTGGTGACCGCAAAGCAACTAAATCCCCGGCGATACACAACGATGTGTAACGCACGGGGATAACAATAAACAAGGCACAGTCCTGAACAAAAACAAACAGACGGTCACCAGTCCTGGGTGAGCGCAGTATTGCTGGGGCAAACACAGATAGTGCGGGGTGCAGTGGTGCTCCGGATAGTGCTGACCCTTGGCGACAGCTCCGGAGTAGTGCTTTAACTGTCTGGTGGTGAAAAACACAGACAATTACACAGACAAACACAACACAACACAACACGTAATTATTCCTTTTTTTAACGATGAGAGCTCCTCTCTCGATCCTTCTCTCTCCAAACGTTTAACCCAAACGAAGGAAAAGAACAGCGTTACCCTGGCCCCTATATGTAATCCCGCATGATATCTAGGTAAACGGTTGCAGCTGCCTTATTACTTGCAGCTGCCCCTCGTTTACCTGTCAAATCAATACGGTCTTACAACAGAGTCTCGCTTCCTTCCAGGCTGACCCACTTCCCGGTCCCGGAAACGAACTGTCAGGCCAGCCCTTCCAGATACTTCTCCTCCCGTTCTTTAGCGCCCTCACAGGTCGGGAGGAAGATTTATCACCAGAACTCATTGTATTTCTGTCACATATCCCACCGCTCAGAGTGGAGCCGAAGGAACACTCGGCTAAATCTACCTTTCCCATTACTCCCCCCTCCCGGGAAAAATAATCCGCATTTTGGTGGTCTTTCCCCGCACGGTGTACCATGTGGTACATGAAGGGCTGCAATGCCAGATACCACCGAGTTATCCGGGCATTGCTGTCCTTCATTGTGCTTAACCACTTGAGTGGGGCGTGGTCTGTGACCAGATCAAATGAGTGTCCCAGCAGGTAGTATCGTAAAGAGTGAGTAGCCCATTTAATGGCTAAACACTCTTTTTCGACTACGGAGTAGTTACGTTCCCGAGGTAACATTTTTTTGCTTATGTACAATATCGGGTGTTCTACTCCAGCTACTTTTTGGGACAAGACTGCACCCAAACCTACATCCGAGGCGTCGGTGTGAAGGATGAATCTCTTGGTGAAATCTGGGGTAATAAGGGTGGGGGCCTGGCAAAGTTTACGCTTAATCATATCAAACGCCCCCTGACACTCAGCTGACCATTTAATCAAATTTGGAGCACTCTTCTTGGTGAGGTCGACTAACGGGTTAACCACTGTGGCGTACTCGGGGATGAAGCGGCGGTAATAACCGGCTAAGCCCAGTAGTGACCTCACCTGAGTCTTGGTTTTGGGGATCGCTGCATCAACCAAAGCCTGGATTTTGGTGACCACAGGTCTCACCCTTCCATTTCCCATTAAAAATCCCAAATATTGAGTCTCTGTCTTGGCAAACGCACATTTCCTTAAGTTAGCTGTCAGCCGGGCTGCCCTTAGAGACTGAAGAACGGCTGCAACCCTAGCCAAATGCTCTCGCCAGGTGGAGCTGTAAATCACCACGTCATCAATATACGCTGCTGCATATTCATGATGTGGGCGTAAAACCTGGTCCATCAGTCTCTGAAAGGCAGCGGGCGCACCATGTAGCCCAAATGGCATGGTTTTAAAGTGGAACAGCCCTTCTGGTGTTGAAAATGCGGTTTTCTCTCTGGAGCTGCGGGTTAAAGGGATCTGCCAGTATCCCTTCGTCAAGTCCAGAGTGGAAATAAACCTCGCTTTTCCCAGTCTGTCTAAAAGTTCGTCGACCCGAGGCATGGGATACGCATCGAACTTAGCAATAGCATTTACCTTCCTGAAATCTACGCAGAAGCGGTTGGTGCCGTCCTTCTTGGCCACTATTACAATAGGACTGCACCACTCGCTCCTGGAAGGTTCAATCACTCCAAGCTCGAGCATATCCCATACCTCTTTGCGAACGCCACTTCGTCGACTTTCCGGGATCCGGTACGGTCTCTCTCGCACTGTGACACCTGGAGGAGAGATAATGTCATATTCAACTAAGTTTGTCCTGCCGGGCACATCAGAAAAAACATCGCTGAACTCCTCAATAAGCTTACGCAGCTCTCTTTGCTGATCCGGAACTAACTGTTCCCCCATTGAAATCGCTCTTGTGCTCGGGGTCTCTGGACAGGGACCTAAATCATCCTCCATATTGCCTGGGGCTATAAATAAGACCTCCCTTGCCTGCCAGGGCTTCAACAAATTAACATGGTAAATTTCACGTTCATTCCGGCGATCGGGCTGTCTAATTTCATAATTTACTTTCCCTATAGCCCGAATCACCTCATACGGCCCCTGCCATTTAGCACACAGTTTTGACTCTGATGAGGGAAGTAGCAGCATTACCTTGTCCCCTGGTCGAAAGGTTCGAATCCGTGCATTTTTGTTGTAATGCTGCTCTTGTCGGTGCTGAGCCGATCTGAGGTTGTCTCGGGCCAAACGACCGACCAAATCCAGGCGATCTCTGAGTAGGAGCACATACTTCACTACATTTTTAGATGAGCCTTTGTGCTCCTCCCACCCCTCTCTCAGCAGGTCGAGAATGCCGCGAGGCTGCCGGCCGTACAGGAGCTCAAAGGGGGAGAACCCAGTTGAACTCTGCGGCACTTCTCTCACTGCAAAAAGGAGGTAGGGGAGAAGTGATGCCCAATGTTTCTGCTCTTGTGTTACAAATCGCCTCAGCATCGACTTTAAGGTCTGATTAAAACGTTCCACCAGACCGTCCGATTGTGGATGATAAACGGACGTCCTGATGGGACGTATTTTTAATATTTTGTACACCTGCTGTAACGTATTGGACAAAAAATTAGTTCCGTGATCGGTCAAAATCTCCTTGGGGATCCCTACTCTAGCCATAATCTGCGCTAACTCTGTGGCTATTGCAGCGGCACTAGTGGACCTCAATGGAACTGCCTCCGGGTATCGCGTTGCATAATCCACCACTACTAAAATGTGCGTATACCCGGAGTCAGAAGGTAGCAAAGGGCCGACTATGTCCATTGCAATGCGCTCGAAAGGAGTGGAAATAATCGGCAGTGGGACCAAAGGGGCGGGGCGCACTCGACCCGGCGCTACTCGCTGGCAGTCTGGGCATGTGGCTACATATTTCGACACATCAGTATGAAGACCTACCCAATAGAATCGAGCCAATATCCGTTCCCTCGTCTTCTCGGCTCCGAGATGCCCCGCAAAAGGGATATCATGCGCCAGCCTCATGACCTCCAGCCGACAAGACGGGGGAACCAATAATTGTGTTACAGGCTGTCCTGTGCCCGCGGCTAGGTTTACCCTATACAGTAATTGCCCCTTGATACTGAAGTGTGGATATACTAGCGCCCCAGCGCCTTCAACATCCTTACCTTCAATGGACTGGACCTGTCCCCAAGCGTGCACCAGTGACGGGTCGTTATGTTGGCCCCACACTAGGTCCGCGCTTGAGTACCACGGGTCCGGTACATTGAGAGGGGCTGGAATAACCTCTGCTCTAGTCGGTCCAGTAACCTCGCTCTCTCGGTCACACTGCGTTCCCACTCCCTTCGACTGGCGTTTATTACCATTGCAGCACTCTCCCACCAGACCCCAGCCTTGTCTCAACAACGCTCCCTCCCATTTTGCGGTCCGTCTCTCCTTATTCGTTTTTCTAGGACGGAAAAGAGGGGAAAACATTTCAGTGTGAAAAGGAAACACATCACCAATCCGTTCCTTTTTTTTTCTGCCACGTTTACGTGTGTGGCTGAGACTGCCATTTTTTGCATCAATTCTTTGAATTTTGGCCAGTCTCGGCCCAGAATAACTGGGTGTGGCAACCTTTCCGCCACCCCGACTACAAGGTGACGTTTTATCGGTCCTACCGATAAATATACTTTTAAGGTGGGGTATGCCGCCGTGTCTCCATGGATACAGGAGATGGCCACCTGACCTTGTGGCCGCCACGACACACCGCCCAGGAGAGCTGTCCTAATCAAGGTCTGCTCACACCCTGTGTCCACTAATGCGTGGGTTTTCACATTCCCTAACACAACATTAATCAGACAAGGCCCCTCCCGACCATTTTCCCCACGCTTACCAGTTTCAGGTGCCCAATTGCACGCGGCCACGTCACACTCCATGGCGGCGGGGCATGACCTGGCCAGATGTCCCGGCTGGTGGCACCTAAAACAGATAGGAGGGACAGAGGGGGCATAGGTTACAAATCTGTCCCGCTGCTGGTATGGCAACGGGGCAGGGGCAGCACCTCTACCCCAGCTGGGGGCCAACCTTGGTCTCCATGGGGGGGAGGCAAGGGGGCCCAATGGGGTCGGTGCTCTGGGAGGTCGGGGTCCCTGGAACGAGGGGGGTGGTGGTGATGGTGTTGGAGGAGAGGGAGAGAGAGCTTGGCTGCTCCGAAGGGCAGGGGCTGACAGGATCCCGATCCGGGCAGAGGTCAGGGAGTCTTCAAAATCTTCAGCCAATTTGACCGCCTCCTCCAGGGTGTCGGGGTTGTGGCGCCGTATCCACGCCTGGGTCTCGGCGCCGACCACATGGCAGAACTGCTCTACCACAATGGCTTCCCCCATCTGCTGGGCGGTCTTCTTCCCGGGGGTCAGCCAATGCACCATGTGGTCGCACAACCTCTCCGCAACCACCCTGGGGCGTGTCTCCGGGGCTCTCCGGTATTCCCTAAACCGCGCCCGGTGGGTCTCGGTAGTGATGTTTAGCCGGCGGAGGATAGCCTGTTTGACCAGGTCGTACTCGGTGGCGTGCTGGTCATTCATTGCTTGGTAGGCTGCCTGAGCCTCCCCAATCAGGCAGGGTCCCAACTGGCTGGCCCAGAACTCCCGCGGCCAAGCCGCCGCGGTAGCCAGCCGCTCGAACGCCACCAAATACGCCTCCGGGTCATCCTCCGCCGACATTTTCATTGCCCGTGCCTTCGGGGGCGACATCTGCGGTGTTGTGGTAGGGGTCGTCGCTGCAGCCACGGCCAGCCCTACCCGTTCAATGAGCGCTGTGTAGCGCTCCTCCCTCCTTCTCTCCTCTGCGTCGCGTCTGCTCTCCAGTGCCTGCAGCAGCTCCGCCAGTGCGTTGCGGTCCATGATCCGTGTTCTGACACCACGTGTGGCAAAGTGGTAAGTAAGGGGAACAGGTGTAGCGGTGATGCGGTGCAGGAGTGACAGGCAGACAACGGTATTCCAGTGAAAACAGTGCTTTATTCTTTTTTTCCAGGTCTGGTGACCGCAAAGCAACTAAATCCCCGGCGATACACAACGATGTGTAACGCACGGGGATAACAATAAACAAGGCACAGTCCTGAACAAAAACAAACAGACGGTCACCAGTCCTGGGTGAGCGCAGTATTGCTGGGGCAAACACAGATAGTGCGGGGTGCAGTGGTGCTCCGGATAGTGCTGACCCTTGGCGACAGCTCCGGAGTAGTGCTTTAACTGTCTGGTGGTGAAAAACACAGACAATTACACAGACAAACACAACACAACACAACACGTAATTATTCCTTTTTTTAACGATGAGAGCTCCTCTCTCGATCCTTCTCTCTCCAAACGTTTAACCCAAACGAAGGAAAAGAACAGCGTTACCCTGGCCCCTATATGTAATCCCGCATGATATCTAGGTAAACGGTTGCAGCTGCCTTATTACTTGCAGCTGCCCCTCGTTTACCTGTCAAATCAATACGGTCTTACAACAGAGTCTCGCTTCCTTCCAGGCTGACCCACTTCCCGGTCCCGGAAACGAACTGTCAGGCCAGCCCTTCCAGATACTTCTCCTCCCGTTCTTTAGCGCCCTCACAGGTCGGGAGGAAGATTTATCACCAGAACTCATTGTATTTCTGTCACAGGATTATATAAAAATAATACCTAAATTCACTGTCTCTATAATATTTAATGTAGGATACTATTTAGTATATACATTAACAATAATGGTTAAAGAAAAAAGATTAATAAATAAACCAAGAATGTGACAATTGGCATTAAGGCTCACAGAATAAAATAGTTTTAGAAATATTTCCTTCTTTCATAAACTGGAGTAGATGACCACACAATGAATGATTACATAATTCATAATTTTTTCCTCCCTTGCTTTGTCTTTTGCTGTATAAGAGTGTTTTATTGTGAGCACTTTGGGTCAACTGTACATATTATTATTATTATTATTATTATTATTATTATTATTATTATTATTATTATTATTATTAATAATAATAATAATAATAATAATAATAAACATTCACTGAGATACAACATAGAATGATTGGTGAATTTAAGCCTTGTTTTTCTTTTATTATTTTTGCAAATTTGCCAGGGGAGAATTTCAAAATGAACCTACAGTATATATTAATTTTTCCATGGCAGCAGGGTCAGCACTCCTGCTCTTCTTCAAAAGATGTCAATGGGATCTTTTAATTTTCAAAAAACTTGGACAGGGCAGACTTTATTCAAAAACAAAAGCAGGGTATATTTATTTTGTTAACAATTTTTCTGTTTTTATTTAGTCAAATTTTGCTGTCACTCCTCCTTTATAGCAAAAGATTGTCAGATGATTGTTTTCTATGCACAAGACAACACTTATGGCAAAATAAGACCTCAGCATTTATATTGTGGTCAAGTGTGTAAGGCACAGAGCGTTCTTAATGATATACAATCACTTTAAGAGCAAATTTAATTAATGGAAAAGTTATTATACACAATGGCACCCGTGGGGTTACATATAAATCCTAGTGTTGCTGCTTGTGGTGGTGATGTTTCTGCTTTCTGCATTGCCATTTCAGTTGATTTGGAGCATGTAGGAAACATTTTAGTTTCGTGGAGATCGATTTGCTTGTCCATCAGTTCCAGTGAGATTTACACTAATACAAATAAAGCATCCTCAGCTGACAACATGAAATGACAATGCAGTGGGTATACTGTATTTGTATTAGTTGTATACTAACAGTTCATATATCATATTTAAAACAACACTCAAAAAAAGTAACAGAGAAAAATAGTTTAATTGTCTAATTAGGAGCTTGGCAGCTGGGTAGATAACCCAAAGGCAACTGCATGGACAGTTGTAATCAATGAAGCTTTGAGCAATTTAAGGACAGCTTCTTGTTATTCTCGGTGGGTGATCCATCCACAGACCTGAGAAGTGCTTACCGAATACTGCAGTCGGGGATGGAGAATAAAACACCCACAGATTCCACAAAAGGAAAGAGAAGCAAAGTCTGCATGACTCCTGCTAATAAAACCTACCGCAAAAGAAATAAAAGACCACTGGGAAAATGTTCATGAGAACTAAGGATGGAGAAAGGAAGCACATGCCAAAATGGAACAGGAGGCGTCCACTGGACAAAACAATAAAGGTAAAAGTAGCATAACAGAAAAAAGCAAGGAGAAGATCACTGGCAGAACGAGGTCTCCAGCATGCTAAATGACAGGTAGCTGAAGGAGGAATGAGCATTTATAATGAAAGGAGGCGGTGATACAAATTTAGAAACAATTAGAAAGCGATTGACAGGCGGGATGCGGCTAAGCATTGAATTAAATGCACGAGCAGCGCTTTGCACTGGCAACCAGAATTTATTCAGTGTTAATTTGGGGATTTTTATCAAATAATTTATGCAGAACTGAAAAAAAGGATTTTATTAAATGGTTTAGAATAAATCGTCCACAACCAGTAAAAACTGCTTAAATAACAAATGATGGGTGTAGATGTTTTGTCATTAGCAAAAATAAAATTCTGTTTTTCAAAGATAAATATGCTGATGGAAGGTGCATAAATGAAACCACACTGCTGCCAGATACATACTAAAGATATAGGCTAAGCTGTCTTCATCCTAGATTTGATCATGATGGGAGGAAAATGTAGGCCTAACAGTTTATACTGATACAATCCTGTGATTGGGACACCCCCCCTGTGTTGATTGTATTATTTTGTATTATTGTTATTTAAATGTCTTTTTTAACCGTTGTTTTAGGTCATAAAAGATCCAGAAACCTCTCAGTCAGGGTTGGGTTGTTCAGAGGAGGAACGTAAGTGAAAGTAAGAACTGAAAACAATTGCTACTCGTGCTGGATTAGGACCAACACGATACTTGTTTGCTTGTTTGTTTGTTCATTATTTGTTTTGGCCAACATGTCTTTTTTGTTTAAAGTGTTTTGTTTAAACATGTTATTTATTATCAATAAAACAAATACGAGCGCATTGGTGACTCGCCCCATAGTACCTTGCTGTGTGTGGTTACTTCCTGGTCTGTGACATCATCAATCGACCATCCTGTCCATAAATACATAAAGAACCATTCAAAGCAGAGACAACCTAGTGTTAAAATGCATCAAAACAAGAAGGGACACAAATGTTTTGAAGATTTCCAAAATAAATGCAGATGAAATGGAAATTCAATACCCTTTCTATTTAAATTAAAGGGAAAGAAACACACTGCAGGGGCGAGGTTGTCATGCACTAATGATTAGACCAGGTTTATGACAAATCACCACTTTTAAGATTGTGGTTGCATTAACAGCTTTGAGCTGAAGCCCCATTATAAAGGAAGACAAAAACAGATCAGGCCAAAATAAAGTATGCATCTTGATGTTAAAGGCCAGTAGACTTCCTGGAGGCAACATGCAAGATTGCAAAGGTAATATCAAGAGACAAATCCAGATGGATAACATTAACCTTAGAGATAAACTAAGTATGTGGCATTAGAAAACATGTTGGATAATCTCCATGCATTTTGTACTGTTAGAAAATATATCAGAAGTCTGAGATAAGACCTCTGAGATGAACAACAAGGCTGTCATTCAAAGAATGCTGCAATTTGCTGTACATGCTGTGCCCTCTTTAGGATTATCCACTATGAAGACGATGTAGATTTAACCTGCTTAACCAAAAATGATGAAACATGATATACACTTCTTCGCACAAGTCTTTCCGGGTATCAGAAAGTTTAGATAGGTGTGGCTATTGAAGACTACAGTAAATCTTATCAACATCTGCTGAATGCTTTCATGGGCATTTGCTGCAAGAAGTTAGGTATGATCAGGGGTTATTTTGTGCTGGATCGCATCGGATCCCAGATCCAGCACCTTTTTTCTCTGACATGCGAGAATTTAAATTTTCAAATGATGAACTGTATGGGGGAAAAAAAGCAAAAAAAAAACTGTTAAAAAAAAGTTATGCAACACCCAATGCCCTCATGTGAAAAAGTAATCGCTCCCTTAGACTCAATAACTGGTTACGCCACCTTTAGCAGCAATAACTGCGACCAAACGCTTCCTGTAGTCTCTCACAGCGCCGTGGAGGAATTTTGGCCCACTCAGTGACATTTGTGAGTTTTCGAGCATGAACTGCTCGTTTCAGGTCCTGCCACAACATCTCAATGGGGTTTAGGTCTGGACTTTGACTAGGCCATTCCAAAACTTTAAATTTCTTGTTCTTCAACCATTCTGATGTAGACTTGCTTGTGTGTTTTGGATCATTGTCTTGCTGCATGACCCAGCTGCGCTTCAGCTTCAGCTCACGGACAGATGGCCTGACATTCTCCTATAGAATTCTCTGATACAGAGCAGAATTCATGGTTCCTTCAATGATGGCAAGGAGTCCAGGTCCTGATGCAGCAAAGCATCCCCAAACCATGACACTACCACCACCATGCTTGACCGTTGATATAAGGTTCTTTTTTTTCAATTCAAATTTGTATTGGATTTTATTAATACAAAGGATATCAAAATAATAAAATAACAATAACAATAACAATAATAACAACAACAACAACAACAATAATAAAAAAAACTCACACACAATAAGATAATAGATAAATAATAATAATTATAATAGCAATGAAGAAAAAAGGAAAGAAAAACATAGACCACTGCAGTTCACTAACAGACCAAAGGAGCATAAACATTTTCCATGTGATAGCCTATACTGCAAGAAGGAAAATATAAATAAAAGAGAAGCACAATACACAGAAGTCAAGGTCATGTCTAACTATCAGGGGCTGAAGTATGCCCCCCCCTCCCACTCTCAATATAATCCCACAAAGGAGACCATATATTCCAGAATGTATCAGATATGTTGCGCAGATCATATATAATTTTTCTAAAGGTAAAATATTTGAGAAGTCCATAGTTTAAGAGAGGGAGCTGTATCTGAGTTCCACAGTAAAAGGATGGACTTTTTTGCTAAAAATGCCAGCATGTCAAAAACTTTTTCACAATTAGGGTCTAGTACTAAATTTGGCTCTATGCCCAAAAGTTACAAAAGTGGAGACATGTCAAATTTAAAATGCAATATATCCTGTATAGCCAAATGAATAGAACACCAGAATGTTTTAATTTTGTCACAATGCCAAAAGATATGCATATAGGTGCCTAGTGCAGAATTGCATCTACGGCATACTGGGGAATATCCGGCTGACATTCTGTTGAGTCGAACTGGAGTGAGATAAGTTTTAAAAATGACTTTATAGTTAAGTTCTCTAACATTATTGGATATTGATGGAGAGTGAATTTTCTCACAAATTCTTGACCAAAGTGTATCCTCAATAGGGTGATTGAGATCAGCCTCCAAAAGTGGGTTTCAGGGGCAAAAAAGAGGATGTAACCCTATGTGATAAAATCATATAAATTTTAGAAATTATTTTGGGCATAAAGGTAGTGGTAAGTAAAAGTTTTTCAATGTCATCAATTTGGAAACAAAATGTATTGCTTTGAGTCAGTGACTGTATAAAATGTAGAATTTTAAGATACTTGAAGAAATCTTTATTGGGTATTCTGAATTCACTACTTATTTCAGCAAATGTTTTGAGAATATTTTTCCCAAACAAGGGGGACAGATTATGAATACCCCTATCAAACCAATTCTGCAGACCGATATTGCGAAGAGTGGGTGGAAAATCTGGGTTGAGAGTGAGGGGGGAGAGGACAGAAACACATTTTGATAATTTTATAAATTTTCTACAATCATTCCAAGGAAGTAATATGTTATGCATCACAAATTATTTTGTTACAAGACCCAAAGATTTATAGTTATTAATAAAAGGAAGAGATCTCAGAGAGATAGGGTGACTTGACAAGGACTCCATTTGTATCCAAAGAGAATCTTGGTGATCTAAAAGCCACCCCATCATCTCCCTAACCTGAGCTGACCAATAATGTAGTTCGAGACTGGGCAGGGCAAGACCACCCTCCCCTGAGGGCTTAGTCAAAGTTGCAAACTTAATTCTTGGTTTTTTATTGTTCCAAATAAATTTAGATATGAACTTATTGATCTCTTTAAAAAAAGAGTGTGATGAATAACAAGGTAGGGATTGGAATAAATAACTAAATCTAGGTAGTATATTCATCCTGATCACATTAATTCGACCCAAAATAGAAATTGGAAAATGGGTCCAGGTTGTTAGATCTTCTTTAATTTGTTTAACTAAAGGGGAGTAGTTACTTTTAAACATATTATTAAGTATTGGGGTAATAAAGATGCCAAGGTACCTAAAACCTGCTTGAGCCCATTGGAATGGAGAAATTATTTTTAGATTTTCAGAAGGGGGAGAGTTCAAGTGGCAGGCATTGGATTTGGAGAAATTTATTTTATAACCAGAAAAAATGCTATACTGATCAATTGCACTAAGAACGCCAGGGATCGATTTTTCAGGGTTTGTTAAGTACAGACGTGCTCAAATTTGTTGGTACCCCTCCACAAAAAATGAAGAATGCACAATTTTCTCTGAAATAACTTGAAACTGACAAAAGTAATTGGCATCCACCATTGTTTATTCCATATTTAATAGAAATCAGACTTTGCTTTTGATTTTTTATTCAACATAATATTGTAAATAATAAAACAAATGAAAATGGCATGGACAAAAATGATGGGACCGCTAACCTAATATTTTGTTGCACAACCTTTAGAGGCAATCACTGCAATCAAACGTTTTCTGTAGCTCTCAATGAGACTTCTGCACCTGTTAACAGGTAGTTTGGCCCACTCTTCCTGAGCAAACTGCTCCAGCTGTCTCAGGTTTGATGGGTGCCTTCTCCAGACTGCAAGTTTCAGCTCTTTCCATAGATGTTCGATAGAATTCAGATCAGGACTCGTATAAGGCCACTTTAGAATAGTCCAATGTTTTGTTCTTATCCATTCTTGGGTGCTTTTAGCTGTGTATTTTGGGTCATTATCCTGTTGGAGGACCCATGACCTGTGACTGAGACAGAGCTTTCTGACACTGGGCAGTACGTTTCGCTCCAGAATGCCTTGATAGTCTTGAGATTTCATTGTGCCCTGCACAGATTAAAGGCACCCTGTGCCAGACGCAGCAAAGCAGCCCCAAAACATAACCGAGCCTCCTCCATGTTTCACTGTAGGTATGGTGTTCTTTTCTTTGAAAGCTTCATTTTCTCGTCTGTGAACATAGAGCTGATGTGACTTGCCAAAAAGCTCCAGTTTTGACTCATCTGTCCAAAGGACATTCTCCCAGAAGGATTGTGGCTTGTCAATATGCATTTTAGCAAATTCCAGTCTGGCTTTTTTATATTTTTCTTTCAAAAGTGGAGTCCTCCTGGGTCTTCTTCCATGGAGCCCACTTTCGCTCAAAAAGCGACGGATGGTGCGATCAGAAACTGACGTACCTTCACCTTGGAGTTCAGCTTGTATCTCTTTGGCAGTTATCCTTGGTTCTTTTTCTACCATTTTCACTATCCTTCTGTTCAATCTGGGGTCGATTTTCCTCTTGCGGCCGCGCCCAGGGAGGTTGGCTACAGTTCCATGGACCTTAAATTTCTTAATAATATTTGCAACTGTTGTCACAGGAACATCAAGCTGCTTGGAGATGGTCTTGTAGCCTTTACCTTTACCATGCTTGTCTATTATTTTCTTTCTGATCTCCTCAGACAACTCTCTCCTTTGCTTTCTCTGGTCCATGTTCAGTGTGGTGCACACAATGATACCAAACAGCACAGTGACTACTTTTCTCCATTTAAATAGGCTGAATGACTGATTACAAGATCGGAGACATGTGTGATACTAATTAAAGAAATTAATTAGTTTGAAATATCACTATAATCCAATTATTTATTATCTTTTCTAAGGGTATACCAACAAATGTGTCCAGGCCATTTTAGAATATCTTTGTAGAATAAGCAATAATTCATCTCTTTTCACAGCTTCTTTGCTTTATTCTATGACATACCAAAGGCATGCAAGTATTCATGATAAAATAGCTTTTAATTTCATCACTTTTCAGGAGGAATGAAGCATTATTTCAATGAGCTGTAAGGGTACCAACAAATCTGAGCACGTCTGTATAAGAGAATTTCATCAGCGTAAAGAGACATTTTGTGTTCACTGTCACCTGCTAAAATACCATCAATTGTAGCAGAAGATCTAATGGATTCCGCGAGGGGTTCTATTGCCAAGGCAAAGAGAAGTGGGGACAGGGGGCACCCCTGCCGTGTGCCTCTACTAAGGGAGAAACTCTGTGATAAAATACCATTTGTAAGTACTTGAGCCTGTGGCAAAGAGTACATTGATTTAACCCATTTTATAAAATTATGTCCTAGATTAAGTTTTTCAAGTACTAAGAAAAGGAAATCCCACTCAACCCTATCAAAGGCCTTTTCAGTATCTAGCGACACAATCATTGCAGATGTATTATGTTTATTTATATTATCAATGATATTCAATAGTCTACGGATATTATCAGAGGCATACCTACCTTCTGATCTGGCTTAATCACCTTTGGGAGAAGTGACTCCAATCTCCGGACTAATAATTTTGCAACAAATTTATAGTCTACATTAAGCAATGATATGGGTCTAAAAGATGAGCACTCTAGTGGGTCTTTATTTTTCTTTCTTTTTTAGGAAACTAATGGCAGCAGACTTCATAGAATTAGGCAAAGAGCCATTTTCAACAAAATCGTTTAGCATAGGCATAAACACTGGCATGAGTTCTGGCCAAAAATATTTGTAATACTGGATAGCCATCCAGTCCAGGGCATTTGTTAGAAGGCATAGCTTTAATGGCTTCTAGAACTTCCTCAGGTGTGAATGGAGCATTTAGATTTTCACGATCATCCTCTGAAATTTTTTGGAGATCCATAGCATCTAGGTAGGTTTGCATGTCTTTTGTTGTGCGATTTAGTTGAGATTGATAGAGTTTGTTATAGAAATCATGAAAAGTGTTATTAATAACTGTTGGATTATATGTAATATCATTATCTGGGGTTCTAATTGATTTTATAAGGCGTTTGGTTTGTTCTTTCTTAAGCTGGTGAGAGAGTAATTTGCTAGGTTTATTACCAAATTCATAGAACTTCTGTTTAGTCAGAAATAGTAGTTTTTTTTGTATGGTTAGTGTGATCCAAGTTGAGTTTAGCTCTGGCTGCTGCCAAAAGGTTCCAGTTTGTGTCATTTGGGTTTTGCTTATGCAGCTGTTCCAGATGACTCACCTGTGTTTCTAGTTCTTTTCTATGTTGTATTTGTGCTTTTTTTTGGATGAGGCATAGGATATTAAATGACCATGAATGGTTGCTTTAGCAGCATCCCACAGAGTAGCTGGGGAAACAGGGGAGTCTGCATTGTCCTGTATGTATTGAACAATCACCTCACAAATTCTATCACAGAATTTCTGATCCAACAGAAGTGATGAATTGAACCTCCAGTTTTTTGTCTTGGGGGTAAAACTGTCTAAAGTTATTTCTATATAAACAGGTGCGTGATCAAAGATAACTATGGAATCAATAGAGCATGATGATACTGAGTGAGCGTATTTATGAGGAATAAAAAGGTAATCCAGATGGGAATAGGATTTATGTGGGTTAGAGTAAAATGTGTAGTCCCTTACTCTAGGGTTTAGTTCTCTCCAGATATCTATAAGACCAACCTCTACATAGAGAATTCAAGGTTCTAGAGGCTCTAGAATTAGAAAGAGGAACTTCAGAAGATTTATCAAGATTAGGGTTCAGTGCACAATTAAAGTCGCCTGCCATCAATCCCATACCCCTACAGTGCTGATTGAATAGAGTCACCATATCAGACATAACTTTAGGGCGTCTGCTAAGAAATAAATAATAATAAAAAAATAATAATAATATTTATTAGGATAGCTGCACCCCTACTGTGAGATTTAAATGAAGAGAAGAATACCTGCCCCACCCAGTCTCGTTTCATTTTAATATGTTCATTGTCATTCAGATGTGATTCTTGTAATAGTGCTATAGACACCTTCTGTTTCTTAAGGAAAGTAAGAATTTTTTTTACGTTTTATCGGGTGTCCCAGGCCCTTGACATTCCATGTAACAACCCTCAGATTACTCATGGCACTGTGGTACAATATTTATAGAAAAGCTCCTTTGCATTAAATGAAACTTAAAATATAATAGTTTCAATTGTGCAGCATACACAGTTAAGTGAATAACATATCCAGCAGTGGTAGAGAAATAAAAAATGCAGACAAAAAGCAAAACAAGCCTACATACCCTCCCCAATCCCCAGCCAAGTCCCCAAACGACCTGGCAACTACTATCTTCTATATCAGTGAACCCTAGCATGGTAAGCGCAATCAAGATTACACTTAACAGCATCATTTTTCAGGTCAAGTTAGTAACCATGCTCCATTTAAACATACCCAACCAGCGTTGTGGTGAAGAGCACAGATATAAGAATAAAAAGTATAAGAAGTCACCTCATTAAACAAAAAAAAAATAATAAAAAAGTTATATGCACACACACATACATTCACACACACATATACATATATATATATATATATATATATATATATATATATATATATATATATATATATATATATATATATATACATACATATATATATATACACATACTGTGGCAAAGTGGTAAGTGGTAGCAGGTGTATAGCAGGTGCAGTGCGGATACCGTAATTCCAAGAATCACACAGACAACAAAGTACGGGTGAAAATGTTTTAATGGTTTATAAACCAATGGTCTGATGACCTGCCAGTAAATAATAAAGAGCTGGCAATACACAACAATGTGTATTGAGCAGTGATGAAACAAAGGGTTGCAGTCCCGCAAATGAAAAACACGGTACAAAACACACACAATTAGACACACACGATCACTGTTCCAAAGTGAGTGCTCTCAGTGCTTGTGGTGAAGTACTATATAATACGTGCTTTTAGTGAAACAGGTGCTGATAACAATGTTTATTCGTGATGGTAGTGCAGTGGTGATCCGGTTTCGTGCTGGCCCTTGGCGACAGCTCCGGATTTGTGTTTAGCCGTCTGGTGATAACAAACACAGACAATTACTAAACAGACAAACAAACAAAACACTCACAAATTCTTTTCTTTTAATTATTTTGGGCAATCTCCCGGTCCTTCCAGTTTCCTCGTCAAAACCCAAGCGAAGGAAAAGATTTACCAGCCCCTTTTATGCGATTATGCATGACCCCTTGGTAAACGATTACAGCTGACTCTATTGCCTGCAGCTGCTACCTCGTTTACCTTCCAGGTCAATACATTCTCGCACTGGAGTCTCGTCTTTTTCCAGGCTGATTGACTAGAGGGTAGAGGTAGAGGGTGAATTTTATTAAAAGGGAAACACAGTCCAAAACAAAAGTACAAATCATAAGTCCCAATAAAGCACGTCCCTCTCGGCTCTTTGGGTGCACTTGTGGGGTGGTGAAAAGTGCAGGTGCTCAGGTGCTGAAGTGTCCAGTTCAGTTGTGCGGGCCGTGTGATGTCCAAGGTGACGAGTGCTGGCAGTAGTGCGGCAGCTCCTTGGCGTCTGACCCCGGTCCTGATGACAAATAAATCACAAACACATAGACCACCAACAAACAAAACAAACACACAGCTCAGCAACCCAGGCTTACTATTACCTCAAAGGCCCCACACTTACAGAATGACAGCCCTTATATACTAGGAGACTCCACCCCATGATCAGCGCAACTCAGCACACCTGCCAGTTGTCTAATGCAGCACAGCTGATCACAGTAATCTTGTCCCCTAATATGGTCATTCCGCCTTGCACCAAGATGGCCGACTTCCTTTTCCGCCCCTCTCTCCAAGCCGGCCCGTCTCTGAACAGGCGTGCAAGTACCTCTGCTTAGCGCCCCCTTGGGTCGGGAGGGAGATTTGCAGCTCAGATCCTCACGCTCCCTGTCACACACCTCCATGGACAGATCTTGAAAAAACATCAGCCTTGAGCCCTTGTGTAAAACCTCTCGTTTAATTCTGAAAGCACTCAGAATGGCCTCCTTGTCGAGATATTTTAGGAAGCGTACTACGATGCTCCTCGGCCTCTGGTTAGCTCCAGGTTTTTGTCCTACGGATCTGTGCGCTCTTTCTATTTCAAACAGCCGATCCGAGGGCAGATCAAGCCAGGCAGGCAGCATTTTTTGCAGGTATTTAAACAAGGGACACGACCCCTCCTCCCCCTCAGCCAGGCCCACAATTCGAATGTTTTTGCGTCTGCCACGGTTTTCAATATCATCCACTTTCTTCTCTAAACGTGCCACCCTGTCCTTGAAAGAATTTAATAGCAGATCGTTTGCTGGTATTGCAGATTCTAAACCAGCAATCCTTTCCTCCACGGTTTCAATGCGTGTTCCCAGCACATTAATTCTCTGAACGATCTCAGTTAGCGAGTTTTCTTGAGTAGTAACTGAGGACAAGATAGCATTTAGGCGGCCGTTGAACACATCAAATTTAGTGTCGAACCTGGAACTAAGAGATTTCAGCTCAGCTAAAATTTCTAGAAGTAGTTCTACTGCGTTGGGGGCCGGAGTAGCTACAGGTGCTGCTTCAATGGCGGCCAAGGTGGCAGTCTGAGACGAGCCCCACAGGCCCTGAGAGGGATCTTTAGTCTTCTTAGACTTATGAGAGCGAATAAAAAGCGGGCAGTCTTTAATCCCATGGTTGTTAGCCATGTTTTAAAGTAATTCAAATATGCAAACGAGTGAATAAAGTGGAGGTAACAGCAAAATATAGCTAGTGAGTATTGGAGCTAAAAGATCAAGCGTCCATCTAGATCAGTGGGTCACTTGATCCCTCGGTATGAGGTTCTTACTGTGGAATGCAGTGTTTGGTTTTCGCCAGACATAACGGGGCCCATGTCGGCCAAAAAGTTCCACTTTTGAATCATCTGTCCGTAGAACATTGTTCCAGAACTCTTGAGGATTATCCAAGTGCTTTTTTGCAAACTTGAGATGAGCATTCACGTTCTTCTTAGTGAGCAATGGTTTCCGCCTTGCTACTCTGCCATGAATCCCATTTTTGCCCAGTGTCTTTCTGATGGTGGAGTCATGAACACTGACCTTAGCCGAGGCAAGAGAGGCCTGCAGATCCCTGGATGTTGTTCTAGGGTTCTTTGTGACTTCCTGGACAATTTTACGCCTTGTCTTGGAGAGATTTTGGCAGGACAGCCACTCCTGGGAAGATTCACTACTGTCCCAAACTTTCTCCATTTGGACAATATGGCTGAATGTGGTTAGGTGGAGCCCCAGAGCCTTAGAAATGGCTTTATAACCCTTTCCAGACTGATAAGCATCAACAACTTTTTTTCCGGAGGTCTTCAGGAATTTCTTTTGTTTGTGGCATGATGTGCCTCTAGAACAGGGGTGGGCAATCCTGGTCCTGGAGGGCCGGTGTCCCTCCTGGCTTTTGTTCCAACTGTGCTCTAAATTACTTAATTAGACCAATAATTGGTAATAATCAGTACAATTAAGTAATTTAGAGCACAGTTGGAACAAAAGCCAGGAGGGACACCGGCCCTCCAGGACCAGGATTGCCCACCCCTGCTCTAGAACCTGTGTGCTGACAACTTCACTCTGATGGTAAGGGCCAAAGTTAGTCAGATTTATATTGGGCAGGGCTGGCCCAAATCAGGCCTGGTTGTTAACCAAAGTACTCAAACAGCTGACCGTAATTATCCCTTTAATTGGATTGAGTTAACTAGGGGGGGCAATAACTTTTTCACACCTGAAGATTGCATGTTTGAGTACCTTGCACACCAAACAAATGAAAGAAGCACCAAACTTTGGTGTCATTTTTTCTCTCAGTCTCCCTCTATATACTACTACAACCCACAAAAAAATCTGACCAAATGCAATGTGAAACATGTGCAAAAATGCAGAAAATCAGACAGGGGGCAAATACTTTTTCACGGCACTGTATATATATATATATATATATATATATATATATATATATATATATATATATATATATACACTACCGGTCAAAAGTTTTAGAACACCCCCATTTTTCCAGTTTTTATTGAAATTTAAGCAGTTCAAGTCCAGTGAATAACCTGAAATGGTACAAAGGTAAGCGGTAAACTGCCAGAGGTAAAAAAAAAAGTTTAGGTTACCAAAAACTGAAAAATAATGTACATTTCAGAGTTATACAAAAAGGCCTTTTTCAGGGAACAAGTAATGGGTTAACAAGCATCCCCACAACATGATGCTGCCACCACCATGCTTCACCGTGTGGATGGTGTTCTCAGGGTGATGAGCAGTGTTGGCTTTGCGCCACACATAGCGTTTTGCGCTAAGGCCAAAAAGTTCAATTTTGGTCTGATCAGACCAGAGAACCTTTTTCCACATGTTTGCTGTGTCTCCCACATGCCTTTTGGCACAATCCAAACAGGATTTGATATGGGTTTTTTTTGGCAATGGCTTTCTTCTCGCCACTCTTCCATAAAGCCCAGCTTTGTGGAGTGTCCGGGTTATAGTTGTCCCATGGACGGTTTCTCCCATCTCAGCTGTGGATCTCTCCAGCTCCTTCAGAGTTACCATTGGCCTCTTGGTTGCTTGTCTGACTAATGCCCTCCTTACCTGGTCACTGAGTTTTGGTGGACGGCCTTCTCTAGGCAAAGTCACGGTTGTGCCATATTCTTTCCATTTTTTAATAATGGATTTAACGGTGCTCCGGGGGATGTTCAAAGTTTTGGATATACAACCCTGATTGGTGCTTCTCCAGAACTTTATCCCGGACTTGTTTTGATAGCTCCTTGGTCTTTATGATGCTGTTTGTTTAGATATGCTCTCTAACAAACTCTGGGGCCTTCCACTAACAGGTGTATTTAATTTGAGATCATGTGACACTTTAATTGCACACAGGTGGACTCCATTCAACTAATTATGTGACTTCTGAAGGCAATTGGTTGCACCAGAACTTATTTAGGGGTGTCACAGCAAAGGGGGTGAATACTTATGCAATCAAGACTTTTCAGTTTTTTAATTGTAAATAATTTTGAAAAATATGAAGATTTTTTTCCCCACTTCAACATTATGGACTATTTTGTGTAGATCAGTGACAAAAAATCCTAATTAAATCCATTTTAATTCCAGGTTGTAAATGTTATAAATGTCAAGATATAAATGTCAAGATAAATCCAAAGATACATGGAACATTGATCCTTGTTTTCCGGTCCAGCTGGGGGAACTTGCAAACCAACTCTTGATAAATCTTTGCTTTTGGAAACCTACTTCATCTCCATTTTAAACAGGATAGTATGTGGAAGGGGTGTGGAGAAAACCCATTCCTCATACTTAGAGATTGTCCAGGGATGAATTCACTGGAGGTGGGCAATTCTGCGACTGATTTCATACAAACAATTACCAGACAGTGCTTTACTGTTTATTTAACAAGAATTTACATCTTTAAAAACAAAGGTGTATGTGATAGAGAGAGAAAGGATTGATGCTGTAAATTTCCCTCACAATTTGAAAGGGCGCTGTGTAAGGGGGAAGGTATGCTGCCTCCTAGATCTGCCACCTCGGTGGTAGGTGGAAACCAGAAGGTGACCATATTAGGAGGGGCGCGTATCTGCAAGTACTCAGGACGAGTCCATTGCGGTGAGCTGCGGGGCAGCCCTCTATTGGAGAAACCATGGCGACGTGTTGACTGCAGGGAGGAGTTTGCTGGGTACAAAAGGGAAGCAGCCACATCAGTACCTCCCCTTGTGCTGAGAAAGTAAAACAGCCGGTCGGAGCTACTGTTGATATATTATTCTGTGTTATGTGTTTGTTTGTGTCTTTAGTAGAGGAGCCGGAGGACGGGAGGCTGTAGCCGGAGAGCCAGCTGAAACCCCAGAGCACGCCCCTCACCACACAGCACAACAACGCACAGCTCACACACCACGATTCCCGGAGGAAAAGAGCACAGTTTTCGTGCAAGGAGGATTGTGGCTAACAGCGTGTCTTTTTGTTTACTTTTGGACCCTGAATCTTTTTGTTATTTTTACCCAGAATACCATCGTTGGTAGCGGGCTTATTATTGTTTTGTTTTGGATTTCGTTGTGAACTTTCTGTTGGATTTATTAAACTTTGATTATTATTGGGAAACGGCAGCCTGGACATTACACTCTTTTTGCACTGCACCAGTCATCTTTATCACAGTTGGTGATCAGAAGAGGGATTCGGGATGGACGCCACCGCATTGGGAGCAATACTGGAAGCGCAGGAGCGAAGACATCAGGAGGGAATGGCGACCATGATGGAACGGATGCATTCCATGTTCCTGGAAGCCAATTAAGGGGGGGGGGGGACCGGCGACCGAACCAACGGCACCCGTTCCCAGGATAAGGGTGGTGAAAATGTCTCGGGATTGGTGGGCTACCCAGTTGGGCTCCAATCTGAGCGGGGAGGCCCAGGCAGCCTACCAAGCCTTAAAAAACGAAGACGCCCTCGATTATGATTGTGTGAGGCAGGCCATTCTCCAGCGACTGGATATTACTGAACAGACCCACCGTCGCCAGTTCCGGGAATACCAGCGACCCCCAGGACTGCGACCCTGTGTGGTGGCGCAACAACTGGTGGACCACATGACCCGGTGGCTCTGCCCCGGCACCAATAGTGCGGAAAAGGTAACTGAGCTCATTGCTATTGAGCAGTTTGTGAAGGTGCTGGGGCCGGACACCCGGACCTGGGTCAGTCGCCACCGTCTCACCACGCTGGATGCAGCAGTTCGATTGGCCAAAGAGTTCGAGGACGCCCTCCCTTCCGCTCCAGTGGTCACCCTACCTGCTCCTGCCTCCAGTAGACCGCAAGCGGCGGCACCACAACCACCACCACCACGCTTCACCCCCACCACCCACAGACCAGACTACCCCCTTACCAAATTAGATTTGACAGTTGGATGTCATGCCCGTCGTGTAATCGTGGCTGTGGCAGACAAGCTGCCCTATCCCGTTATTTTAGGTCAAGACTGGCTGCATTTTGACAGCATGATTAACAAAACGGTAAAGCCAGTCTCCGGTAAGACCATGGGAGCAGTGGGGGAGACTATTGGGAATATTTTCCCGCTGCACACCGATTTGTTCCAGTCTCAATTTCGCCCCAAAAAAACTAAAAGAGAGCGAAGGGTTGAAAAATGGGAAGGAACATTGATGACACAAGGCTGGGGTTTGGTGGGGGAAGCCTCGGGATTTGTCAAATGTAAGGGAAAGGGGGTTGGGACCCAGTGTGACCTGCGGGGGCAGGTTACTGAGGCTCCCAGTGCCGAAGCTACTTTAGCTCCGCTCGATAATCCGAAGTTCTGGGACCGAGATGTGGACCTAGCGTTGGAACAGAAAAACGATCCTTCGCTGGCACACATCTGGGGGCAGGTTCGGTCTATCGAGGGGAAGGATGTAGACGATAGCCGGCCGCTTACATATCCCCACCACATTATTGTCGGGCATTTACTATATAGAGTATCCCAAGCCACGAGCACAAGTCAGATTGTAACACAACTACTCGTTCCCCAGTCTTTTCGACATGAGATCATGAGGTTGGCTCATGGTGTCCTCTGTTCGGGCCATTTAGGTATCGATAAGACTCGGGAACGAATATTGGCTCGATTTTATTGGATGGGAGTTTTTAGTGAGGTGACATGATATGTAGCGGAATGCCCGGAATGCCAGCAAGTAGCCCCGGGGTGGGCTCGCCCGGCCCCGCTGGTCCCACTGCCCCTGATCTCAGGTCCCTTTGAGCGCATTGCTAAGGACATAGTGGGTCCATTGAGCCAGTCTGACTCTGGATATACGCACATTTTGGTAGTGGTGGACTACGCGACCAGATATCCAGAGGCAGTACCATTGAGATCCACTAGTGCCACAGCCATTGCTAAAGAGTTAGTGAATATCATATCGAGAGTAGGGATTCCAAAAGAAATCCTAACTGATTATGGAACGAACTTCATGTCACAATGTTTGAAAGAATAATACAAATTGATGCAAATTAAGTCAATCCGAACCTCCGTTTATCACCCGCAGACGGATGGTTTGGTGGAACGTTTTAATCATACCTTGAAACAGATGCTGAAGCGGTTGGTCAACCAAGAGCAAAAACATTGAACTAAACTCCTCCCCTACCTAATGTTTGCAGTGAGAGAGGTGCCTCAGAGTCCGACCGGGTTTTCTCCCTTTGAGCTGCTGTATGGGAGGCAACCACAAGGTATCCTTGATCTTGTGAAAGAAGGGTGGGAGGAGCAAACAAAAACATCCAAAAAAATAGTCAAATATGTAATTATGTTAAGAGACCACCTGGCATTGGTTGGTCGTTTGGCACAGGAGAATCTAAAACTAACTCAGCATCGCCAGGAGCAACAGTACAATAAACAAGCACGTATTCAGACTTTTCGGCTAGGTGATAAAGTACTGTTGCTACTTCCCACATCGGAATCTAAGTTGTATGCTAAGTGGCAGGGGCCATATGAGGTGATTCGGGAAATTGGTAAAGTAAATTATGAAATTAGAAAACCCGATCGCCGAAATAAAACCGAAATTTATCATATAAATTTGCTAAAACCCTGGAATGAAAGGGAGGCTCTATTTGTAGCTGGTGACAGTTTGGAAGAGGATTTTGGTCCCATTGTTATTCCACCAGCTACAGCTCATATTCCGATGGGGGAACAGTTACTTTCGGATCAGAAACGAGAGCTCTACCAGTTAGTGGAAAGGTTTAGTGATGTTTTCTCTGACTTGCCTGGCAGGACTAATGTTATTTCTCATGCTATTAATACTCCACCAGGGGTCAGGGTCCGGGAGAGACCGTACCGGATCCCGGAGAGTCGCAGAGTTCCTGTTCGCAAGGAGGTGGAGGATATGCTTGAGCTTGGAGTCACTGAACCTTCCCGGAGAGAGTGGTGCAGTCCTATCGTGATGGTGGGCAAGAAGGATGGCTCCACTCGGTTCTATGTGGATTTTCGAAAGGTTAATACCATCTCCAAGTTCGATGCATATCCAATGCCCCGGGTGGATGAGCTCCTCGACCGACTGGGTAAGGCGCGGTTGATTTCGACCTTGGACCTGACGAAGGGATACTGGCAGATTCCACTCACTCAGAGCTCGAAAGAGAAAACTGCTTTCTCTACCCCAGATGGCTTGTTCCATTTCCGGCCCTTCGGGTTGCATGGAGCGCCCGTCACCTTTCAGAGACTAATGGACCAGGTCTTAGCTCCCCATCATCAGTATGCCGCCGCGTACATTGATGATGTGGTGATTTTTAGCTCCACCTGGAAGGAGCGTATTGTTAGAGTTTCAGCCGTCCTCCAGTTTCTGAGGGAGGCAGGGCTAACAGCCAAGCTGGGCAAGTGTGCATTTGGCAAACAGGAGACCCAATATCTTGGCTACATTATGGGTAATGGTCGGGTGAGGCCGATCGCCTCCAAAGTCCAGGCGCTGGTGGAGATGGCGATCCGAGAACTAAGTCACAGGTGAGATCGCTACTGGGGTTAGCCGGCTATTACCACCAATTTATCCCCGAGTATGCCACCATAGTTAACCCCCTGGTAGATCTCACCCGAAAGGCTACTCCAAAAATAGTTAAATGGACAGGGCAGTATCAGGAGGCATTTGATTTGATCAAGAAGCAATTCTGTCAAGCTCCCGCTCTGATTTCACCAGATTTCTGCAAAGAGTTCATCCTGCAGACCGTTGCCTCCCACATTGGTCTGGGGGAGGTCCTGTCCCAACAAGTTGACGGGGTAGAACACCCTATTATTTATTTGAGTAAAAAAATGGCTCCTAGAGAGATTAACTACTCCGTCATTGAGAAGGAGTGTTTAGCCATCAAATGGGCTACTCACGCTCTTTGCTATTACTTGTTGGGGCGTTCTTTCTCTCTTATCACTGATCATGCT
The DNA here is from genome assembly GCF_902713425.1 of Acipenser ruthenus. Classification (NCBI taxonomy): domain Eukaryota; kingdom Metazoa; phylum Chordata; class Actinopteri; order Acipenseriformes; family Acipenseridae; genus Acipenser; species Acipenser ruthenus. Next base: position 23,134,317 of record NC_081200.1, read on the forward strand.
CCTTTAAGGTGGTTACACACGATGAAGGACAATAACGCTCGGAAAACTCGGTGGTATCTGGCGCTGCAACCCTTCCACTATACAGTGAAACATCGTGCAGGTAAGGAGCATCAAAATGCTGATTTTTTTCAAGGGAGGGGGGACCATTGGGGAATGTAGAGTTGGCTGAGTGTTCCTTCGGCATCACTCTGAGGGGTGAGATGTATGACAGAAAGAGAAAGGATCGATGCTGTAAATCTCCCTCCGAATTAGAAAGGGTGCTGTGTAAAGGGGAAGGTATGCTGCCTCCTAGATCTGCCACCTCGGTGGTAGGTGGAAACCGGAAGGTGACCATATTAGGAGGGGCGCGTAGCTGCAAGTACTCAGGACGATTCCATTGCAGTCAGCTGCGGGGCAGCCCTCTATTGGAGAAACCATGGCAACGCGTTGACTGCAGGGAGGAGTTTGCTGGGTACAAAAGGGAAGCAGCCACGTCAGTACCTCCCCTTGCGCTGAGAAAGTAAAACAGCCGGCCAGAGCTACTGTTGATATATTATTCTGTGTTACGTATTTGTTTGTGTCTTTAGTAGAGGAGCCGGAGGATGGGAGGCTGTAGCCGGAGAGCCAGCTGAAACCCCAGAGCACGCCCCTCACCACACAGCACAACAACGCACAGAGCACACACCACGATCCCCGGAGGAAAAGAGCACAGTTTTCGTGCACAGAGGTGTGGCTAACGTTGTGTCTTTTTGTTTACTTTTGGACCCTGAACCTTTTTTTTATTTCTACCCAGAATATCATTGTTGGTAGCGGGCTTATTATGGTTTTGTTTTGGATTTCGTTGTGAACTTTCTGTTGGATTTATTAAACTTTGATTATTATTGGGAAACGGCAGCCTGGACATTACATTCTTTTGCACTGCACCAGTCATCTTTATCACAGTGTATTATTTTCACAGTTTTATTAAGCTCTATGAAGTACTAGTCCCTCCCCCTTCAAAAAGTACTTTTAACTCGTACAAAATGTCTGTAATTATAATGGATACTCGCCACATCCTACTATGTGGATTATGTGACAAGAAATTGTTTTGCCACCCTTTGTTTATTTATTTATTTAAACAAGGAGCACAAGAGAACATTTACCTTAAAATACTCATAGGATTAACTCATGTCTTGACAACTGAATTCCAGAAGTAATACCCATTGGTTTGGAACTGGCGTAATGTTCCCGATAAACAAAATACAGTGCAGCGTTGACAGGATTTGGTAATAGCAAAAGCATTGAAATTAATAAAGTCAGAGACATGGTCACAGTTATTGTAGATGTGTTAATAGAAACGCAAGGATTTGCATCTGTTGGGAAGACCAGTGGAGGTTAGTTGAAGGATGGCAGGCTTTACACAGTAGGTACCTGCTACCCTTTGTGAAGAGGCAGGTTGAGATGACATTGCATTTATCTTAAGATAATACAGAAAATCTATTAGAGGTCACTCTGACTTATTACAACTAGATAAAGAAAGCAGAAAAGAACATGCAAATACATGTGAAAGATATATAAATAACGCAGTGTTTTTTATTCTGACCAAATCAATTTAAAAGGTAGTGCTTTGAACTGAATAACACAAGGCCCCTGAACCCCGTATCCCATATCGCACAATACAGGCATCTACTAGGTGTGTCATGTTTTGAAAGAGATGCCTTATTTGGAAGGAAGAGGTTAAGATCTTCTCCAGCTTACTTTGATTGTATCTGGGTACAAGTAGGCTGATCATATGCAAACATGGCAATGGACATGTGCATGAACATAAAGCTGAACTAAACCAAATGTGAATTGGTACCTATCCTGAATCCAACCATTTGTGAGCCAGAATTAAAATCCTAGGAAGGCAGAGCTTCCAATTGCCCCTCAGCACACTGCTCTGCAACCTTGGTACACACTTGGGTTGACCCTGGTGTCAAATCCTGAATGTTTGGTCTCCTGAACCTGAGCAGGATTCTCATTAGAAGGACCACCTGTCTATGGCATGTATTGAATCCATTTATATGGTATGTATAGGGCTTCTGTTTTTCAGGTTTGTGGCGGAGTGTCCCGCCCCTATATATACTTATTATTATTTGTATTTTTGTTTGCGGCGCAGATCAAAGCGCCGCGTATTTATTGTTGTGTTTATAATTTAAAAACCCTGTGATGATGCGCGGCTGATCAGCTACTGATTATTTAACTAGCTGCCAGTCACGCATCCTTATTAAACTCGTGCAGACTGTGGCTGAGGGGTAATAAGATAATTAACAGCTAGTTAACCCCTCGGCCAGAGTATAAGAACCTGCAGCTGTCCGTGCTGCGAGGAGAGTGTACAGAGGAGAGTACGGGAGAACACGGGAGAACGAGCAAGGAGAGTGAGCAAGGAGAGCGAAAAACAATTGCTATATTTAAATATACTTGTTTCTGTTTATTTGTTTGGCCAACGTGCCCTTTGGTTTTGTTGTTTGTTTGAATCTTTGTTTTGTATTATTATATAATAAATACGCTGACCGCAGTAGCGTTCAGCTTCACCCGACCATCCACTGTTTTGTTTCTGGTACTTCCTGGTCCATGACGTCACCACACATGCCACTCAACGACATCTCGGTCACAAGGTTTTATAATTGTGTTTTTTGGTGCTTGTTTTTAGCTATTTTCGAGTTTTATGTAAATTGTGTTTTTGATATACTGTATGAAATCAGTGTTTTCGGTTACTTTCCAAAATGCTTGAGCATTTCTTTTGTGTCAGAATATGTATAGTAACTCGACAGTACTTGCACACTTAAGTTGTACCTTCTTTCCTTTGCTGTCTTCCACAACGAAATCCCTATGGTCATGAGCACATTCTTCTGGGGCTTTTGTGTGTAGGCATTTTTGTACATTTCGCCACAATTCTGTTTTAAATCCTCCGTATTTTAACTGTAATACAGCTTTAAATCCTGCTAGCAAGCCTCCATCCTGATTGTAATCTCGTTTTAAATCTCACAAGCGGAGTCTCCAAAAGAAATGTAGGAATGTGCTGTCACTCAGTAGGTGGGGCGGGTTTAAAGTATTCAGAACAAATCAATGATAAATACAAGTCAGGAAGGCGGGACATTGCCCAGCAGCACTGGGAAATGTATTTATTATTATTTTTGTAGTAGGCTTTATTTTTTTAATGGGAAAAGGGTAAAGTCAATGTGAATAGATTAACCATTTCCATAGTCTTTCCGGTGTTTTCCAGTGTTTATTGGCTATCCACCGATTACATTTTTTTTGTATCAGGGGGGTTAAAACTGAAAATCAGAAGCCCTAGGTATGTACCACTTTTTGAGCAGTCTTTATTACAAGCAGGTAGTGCAATTAAAGACCTTTACCTTAACTTACCTTCAGTAATTTGTAGCTTGGGATTTCTGGCTCCTAGAACCAGAAAATTCCTTGAATTATACTGTGTATTTCTTGGCCCTTAAGTACAACTGCTTTCCCTTGGCTAGCTATATTATCACCTTATATTATCTGGCCCTAACCCTTATTATGCAAAATGGCTTTTAATCCCCTTGACGTTATACACTTAATTCAAGGTTAATTCTGTGTTTCATTATTCTTATTTGGTGAGTTTTGAAGGTAAATCATGCAGATCATCATGAGTCCTATCAAATACCCACACCAGAAGACCAACAGGAATCCCTGAACAAGATACCTACGGAAACGATTCACATGAGGCAAATAACTCAAATTGTGAAATACAACAAAGTACACAGAACAAAATGAACATTTCAAAACTGCCTAAAAGACGAATAACGAAATACAAAACCGGCAACAATTAACCTTAAGTGACCCCAATAAAGCTTTACCCTCCCTTCGATTATTAACTAATTTGCATACTAGGCAGTAATTTTTGTGTTTTTGTCGAGGTCACACTTTTTGTATTTGTTTCAAGATTCATTTCAGGTGTTTTGAAGAACTGAAACAACTCCCTGTTTTACCATGGACCTCATGTTTGCAAGACGAATGGTGTTAAGACTAGAGATGAATCAGTAGATATTGTGCATAAGTAGACTGTAGATTTCAGTTCAGAGAGTGCTCATTTATGACTTTGATTACAAAGTTAATAAAAACTGCATTGGATGATCTCCCTTACTTTTTGAAGGTATTATAATACAAATATAATAAAGGGTGTGAACTGGGGTGAAATCAGCCAAAACTCAAGCAGTGAGATACAAATCTGTCTGACAGTCTTAGCCAACACATACACCCGGGAGCACCACTGCCTCTGCACAGCACAGCACGAACACAGCCAGCACATACACCTGGGAGCACAACTACCTCTGCACAGCACGAGCACAGCCAGCACATACATCCGGGAGCACCACTACCTCTGCACAGCACAGCACGAGCACAGCCAACACATACACCCGGGAGCACCACTACCTCTGCACAGCACAGCACAAGCACAGCCAGCACATACACCCAGGAGCACCACTACCTCTGCACAGCCAAGCACGAGCACAGCCAACACATACACCTGGGAGCACCACTACTTCTGCACAGCACAGCACAAGCACAGCCAGCACATACACCCAGGAGCACCACTACCTCTGCACAGCACAGCACAAGCACAGCCAGCACATACACCCAGGAGCACCACTACCTCTGCACAGCACAGCACGAGCACAGCCAACACATACACCCGGGAGCACCACTACCTCTGCACAGCACAGCACAAGCACAGCCAGCACATACACCCAGGAGCACCACTACCTCTGCACAGCACAGCACGAGCACAGCCAACACATACACCTGGGAGCACCACTACTTCTGCACAGCACAGCACAAGCACAGCCAGCACATACACCCGGAAGCACCACTACCTCAGCATCGCACAGCACGAGTACAGCCAACACATACACCTGGGAGCACCACTACTTCTGCACAGCACAACACAAACACAGCCAGCACATACACCCGGAGAGCACCACTACCTCTGCACAGCACAGCACAGCACGAGCACAGGCAACACCCCAGAGCACTTTTCCGTGCACAAAGGTGGAATTGTTGGTGTGGAAGATTTGTGTGTTTTTTGTTTGGGACTGCAAACCTGCCACATTCACTCCCCCATACCATTGTTGGTAGTGGGGGCATATTGTATAATCTAATTTATTAAAATACCAACGTCCTAAAACTGATATGTAACTGTTTGGACATTCACTTCTTCCCCACACCACTCACATCTTGACAACTCCCCAAAAACTTTCATTTCTAACAAGTTAGTAAGCATCCACATCCTGCTAATTGCTTTATTAGGATTCTTTCTGTTCGTCTTCATTACTTAGGTTTCCCAAGTATCGTCACCCCACAAAAGATTAAAAATAACAGACCAGCAGATGATTCAGAGACACATACAGGAATATTTCTACAACCTGTTATTTCCTTGAAAAAAGTGCCTGTCAGAATGCTTCCTGACGCTTTACTCCACTGTAATCCAGACCGGGTCTGTACATTTCCTGTATAGTAAAGCCCTCAAATCTTCCTCTGAGCTTGAAATGAAATCTAAAACTCAATCAGACAACCTGCAACTTGACTTTTCACTAGTTAGCTCTGACCCAGACATTATTGTAGTAAATTCACCACAAATATCAACCTTTATAGCTCACTGTAAATTTTCGTAGTTGTCAAATCTCCTTTGATCATGCCTCAGAAAAACTTCAAAGAAAATGCTTGTAATCATAATAAAAAAAATATCCTATTGGTCAATTTGCAATGACAGATTGATACAATGCCTTTCTGTATGGCTGGTGATGTTAACCAGTTAAAGCTTTACAAAAAAAGCTTTGACAACACAAGATGCTTGCAAGATGCTTTAGCGGCTTCTGGTTGAACCATGCACATAACATTCAGCACAGTATTTACAGAAAATGCTTTTACTTGTTTTTTTGGTTTGACCTTTCCCTGTCTGAGCTTTTTTAAATTATTATTTCTATTCAGAATTAACTGAAAATTGTACCTAGGTTTGATATTGCATTCAAATACCTCCTGTTTTGAAAAAGGGAGTCTCAAGGTTACAATATATGGAATAAATACTCAATAATGGTATATGATTTTCTGTAAAAGTTTTAAGTTAGTAATACCTATTCAAATTGCATTTCTTTCTATTTACTCCTCATGACAAACATCAAGGAAATAAGTGACACAGTATGTATGTAAGTGTAACCTTGGAAGCTGGCTTTGTCGTAAAACTATTCAATTTATTCTAACCACTTGTAGCTCTAGAAAGCTTATATTGAATGTTTGTATGCAAGGAGAGTTTATTGTTGCTAATTTGAAATTCAAGATCACAGAAGGAGTAACACAATAAAGTGCCCATGTCGTCTCTTCTGTCAGTTGATATCAGATCACACTTTAGGTATTAGCCTACAGTTGCTGTGAGCACGCATTTCTTTCATCTCTTCTCAATAGGGCTGTTAGCTATACAAAGGTAAAATGGATGACATCATTGCAAATCATTTGACAGTGTGATTAGTGAAACCACTGGGGTTCTTTTGGCAATGCACAGCAAAGGCCACATACCAGTATTGATTTACTGTGTCAAATTCCAATTCACAAAAAATATCATAAATACATCTTTGCAGTATTATTTTGTAAAAGGCAACATCATCCTAATACAACTAATACCAAGCAAAGAACACTAATGACTTACCTTACTTAACGGTATAAAAAAAAGTTATATACTATATATATATATATATATATATATATATATATATATATATATATATATATATATATACAGTATATCAAACTACTTGCGCATATATAGCTTTCAATTTTCCAAGAGTTTCACCCAAAGTGGTTCTCAATATGTTTTGAGGGTAAATATAGGAACCTTTTGGTACAACATACTCACCTTTATTATACTGTACAAGTTAGAAGTTTATTTTGTAAAAAATAAAAAGCATATGATTCAGATATGTTTTGAGACATCTCAGCAGATGGCTTTCAAAAAAAAAGGAATTGATTTATATAGATTTCTTTAATATGGTTTATTTCAACCATCGGGAAATTCATAAGATGAAAACAATACTTTTTAAAAGTATATCTTGGGAAAACCCCTTAAGAATCCCCATCACAAAGACGTACTGTAGGTTTCAATAAAACCAAATCCCTAAAGGGTGTTTAAGTACCTCTTGATTGATTGAAGATGGAATGATAACATATGTTGATGTTATCTTTGGCATGTAAAAACTGATATGTGATGTGTCCATTGAGGTAGAAAATTAACAACTCACTTGTGGTTATTTAATCATTAATGTATAAATACAAAATCCAGATGTAGAGTTTATAAAAAAAAGAAATACATTATTCTTTTGTGAATAACTTACTTTGAGAAAACACTTAGCTGGTTACCTTGTCAGACATGCCCCAATGAAGAGATTAACCCTGTTCTGCATGGCTTTTTTATGAATAATTTTGTATTTAAGAATTGTTGAAAATTGGCATTTCAAATGTTATCCAGATTTTTGCTTAAGCGTTTAACCATTGTCATATGCTTTCCAAATATAGATGTTAACCTAGTTTGTTATATCGTGCTAAGGATAGTGTACTTTATTTAATATTTGCTATTTAAGTTTTTTCTATAAATTCATGTAGGTTTGTTTACATAAATGTTGCAGATTTTTATATCAAAACAAACACATAAATAATTGGAGGGCTTCTCACGTTACGCTTTATGAATAAATACAAACAACCACATACAAGTTTAAATGTGTTTAAACAGAAACCCACCTACTGTAACACACCTCTAGAATGCTGTTGACAAACATTATAAGATTAACAGGGTGCAAAGGAAATCGTAATGCAGCTGATGTTATGGCCTTTTCATTTTCAAAACAGAACCTTACATGATCCCCAGTTGGCAGATACAGGTCGACATCTCAATGACAAAGCATACAGTGCGTGTCAAAGGTTTCGAGTCACAGGTTTACCTTTATGCATCAGTGGTAAATATAGCAACTGAAAATGGCTGATTATGCACATGTTTATTCAGTATCACTCAAAATGATTTATTTAATATACAGCACGTAGCCTAGGACAATGTTACTAGGGACGGTTGTATGTTTTGCGTTGTCTGTGTGATAGATTCACCACTCATGGCCAGCATGTTTGATTAGCTGCTCTTTTCCAACTGTGGGCATTGCATGGACATTTTCACAGATATAAGACTTTCAGGAGGCTTCATGTGGGTATCAACAATCAAGACAATTGCAGATTCAGTATTGGAAAATGTTACTTCAATCAGGGTCCAAAAATACAGCTGTTGAACAGTAATTCAGACTGTTCTACACTACAAATAAAACAAAGCACAAGCCACTTGCTTTCTTGTCGAGAGCAGAAGTGAGTTACACAAAAACGTTCCCCCCAAGGAACACCTCTGCTTTATTTTTAGTACCTTCAAAGATTCATATTAGTTTATTTCTAATACTATTACATGACATTTTGATCTAAATCAGGGGTGTCAACAGTTCCTGGAGGGCCGCAGTGTCTTCTGGCTTTCGTTCCACCCGAGCTCTCAATTACTTAATTGGTCTAATTATTTGATTAACTGGACACATTTAACACTTCTCTTCAGGCCTCAAAATGTTTCATAGGTTTTAAAACTATCAACTGTAAAAGACCTTGAAAAATATTAAATATGTCAAGTTCAACAAATAATTTGATCAATTATGTTAATTGAGGGCTTAAGTTGGAATGAAAACCAGAACACTCTGTGGCCCTCGAGGACTGGAGCTTGACACCCCTGATCTCAATGTTACATGTTTTTTTTTTTTTTTTATGTTCTAATTATTTAACTTTTACAGTTTGTAACATTTATGGGTTATATTTAAATGGCAAACACAGACAAGGTCAACCATCATTGAAAGACACATTCTTTAAAAGAGAACAAATAATCTGAAGTTTCAGTTGGGTTGTCTCAAAGGGCTTTGAAACTTTGACTTCTATGCATTTCATTGAAACCACTCACTTGCAAGACACAATAGCTCAAGATACCATGTACATGCACTGATAGATTCATGTAGGACATAGCAGCAGAGTGTATCAGAGCATAAGAGAAAGTGAACGGCAGCCTTTTCTAACATCCCATCTCCTTTGTTTTGCCAAAAACAACAGTACTGTATTTTTTATTTCAGTGGTTGTGAAATACTTTAAAATACACCAGGTTGTTTTGTAATTTTTTAACTCAAGCAAAATATTCCTTGTGAATATTCCAGTGGCCAACTGTCTCCTAATTGGCTAATGGAGTCAAATGACCCCATAATCCCACAAGACAACCCTCGTTTGGAGTCAGTGGATTTTTGTGGTGACCCCTCCTCAACCCCGTCCTGCTGCATGATACTGAAAGGCCTATATGACTGTTACCTTGTTCTCCAAAACATTTGTGTTCTAGTCAAATGTTCAGGCCCTGTCACATTATGTCTGAGCAAGCCCAACAGAATTGAGGTTTGACACAGCGTTCAATGTTATGCAGCTTCACAATCACTCTGCAAAAAACACACACATTCAAAATAACCTTAACAGTATTCAGAGACTTCAGGAATTCAGTCTAACCAATTCAATAGCCACAGAGATGGAGAAGGCCACAACCACTCCAGCATAACATAATACGCATTCACAGCTGCTGCTGTGCTTAAGTGATGCATTTTCAAAGGAGTACAGCATTATAAAGGATGTGCAATCGGATAAGAAAATGTCAGATTTAATCACACTCTGAAAGAATTCTATTCTGATAGGTAAGTGGGGCACTGCCATATTGCCATTGAGTTAGAGCTGGATGATACAAGGATACATCTGAATGTCACAATGGCCTTTACAAGAAGCTTGCAGAGCGCACAAGTGGAAAAAAACAGACAGCTGGCTATAAGGATGTTAAACAGACACAAATCAAAACAAACAGAATACATCTCAAAATGGAGAAAGGAATGATTTGAAACATTTGAATAAGGAGGACAGCTGCTGCTGATTTGAGCTCCTGCCTTTGTCTCCTGTGGCATTCACCCAGCTATCTACTACAAATCCAACATCATTTAGTTACAGGTTTTATAGATATGGGTTTTGATTTGATGTACAGGTATCTAAGTGGTAGAAGAGATAGGGAGAGGCCCTTTGCTTTTTCCACATGATTTATTATTTATGTATGCCAGAAGTGAAAAGTGAAATTTACTGTTAGATCTCAAAATGTCTATCTGGATCTCTGGAAATTGATTTTTAGTAATTTATGAAATGCTGAAGATATGTATTCTGTCTGGAATTCATGAACTGGGAGGCACTGCTGTGTCTTTGTCAATGGGTCTCTGTGGTATCTCCCATCTGAAAATACAATGATGTGAAAGAAACATTATACTGTGTAGTTTAGGTCCTTTAGATTAAGAATGAAAAATGACTTTCTGCATTCTTTGTATTTGATTTCTGAAATCACTGGGCCACATAATGGACAATGTGACCAGATCAAAGAACACCCCGTAACCTATGTTAAAGGTTGTAAGACGTGCAGAATCCAGTATGATCAATCTGAAATGTCGTAAGGTTAGGTAGTGATCAAACAAATTACTCAGCATAAGACACCAGGTTCAAGGCTTAGTATACATGAGTTCCCTTTTCTCTCTGGAGACACTGAGGTTTTGATCATAAGAGAGATTTACTTTATATTATCAACCCTTTCCTATTATGTTTTTACATGTTTTTAAAGTTGCTAAGGCTTCATTCAAAATACAGTCCCTGCTTCATCATCTTGTATCATGTAAGTGGTAAGCAAAAGCATCTTTATCTGCTTAATATGTCATTTAATATTGTATTATGTGTGTTCTCTATAATGTTTGATTTTTTTCTTCTGCTTAGATCATTATTTGCTGTGCTTACCACATAATTCCTTGTGACAGGTTGGCTGAGTGTGTGGTGTAAATAACTGAAAGACCAGTCCAGTTTCGATGCACAAGCCCCGGTTTTTATTTCACCAAAATAATAATAATAGGGGCGCCGGGATACACAGCGATGTGTAACCCGACCAACAAAAATGTAACGAGGGAATGCAGTCCCAAACAAAAAGAAACAAAGGACCAAAAAAAACAATATAACACAGTCTGTCTTTCCTCAATCCAGGATGGAAAAACAACGGCTACCAGTCCGGCACTTCCGGGTTCGCGCTTCTCCGGCGTAATCCTGGAGCGTCCCGTTAGTGCTCTACAAATAGACAAAAGGTGCAGGGGGTTAGCAGGTACGAAAAATACAAAAACAAAACGACCTCCTCTTATTTCCCCGTCCCGTTTAATATCCTGCTCGTCTCTCTCGTTCTCTCGCTCGCTCGCCGTCTCTCTCTCACACAGTGTACCTTGCCAGAAGGAACAGAACCCTGGGCCATGCCCCCTTTTGTACACTCCGTCCCATCCCCATTGGTCAGCGAGGGCAACCGCCGTCAACCAATACACGATTGCCACCGCACTTCCCGTCCGGGTCAATGACATTGTGCACCGCGGCTCCGCCCCCTTTCCAGGTGGCCGACTTCCACCTTCCCTGGGGATGTCTGCTCCTCCTCCCTAGCGCCCTCACCGATCGGGAGGGAGATATAAAACAAGAGTTCATTCTCTCTTTGTCACATATCCCACCGCTCAGAGTGGAACCGAAGGAACACTCGGCCAAATCTACCATTCCCATTACTCCCCCCTCCCGGGAAAAATAATCAGCATTTTGGTGATCTTTCCCTGCACGATGTACCATATGATACATATAAGGCTGCAATGCCAAATACCACCGAGTTATTCGAGCATTGCTATCCTTCATGGTGCTTAACCATCTGAGTGGGGTGTGGTCCGTGACCAGATCAAATGAATGTCCCTGTAAGTAATATCTGAGGGAGTGGGTAGCCCATTTAATGGCCAGGCACTCTTTCTCCACAACCGAGTAATTGCGCTCCCGAGGAAGCATTTTTTTACTAATGTAGAGAATGGTGTGCTCCACCCTGTTAACTTTCTGAGACAAGACCGCCCCCAAACCAACCTCTGACGCGTCGTATGGAGGAAGAATCTCTTGCTAAAATCTGGTGATATTAGCGCAGGAGCCTGGCACAGTTTTTGCTTAATGGTCTCAAACGCTCCCTGACACTCTTCTGACCACCTGACTAAATTTGGCGCACACTTCTTAGTGAGGTCTACCAGGGGATTGACCACGTGGCATACTCGGGGAATAAAGCGGCGGACTTTGGTGGCCACGGGTTTCACCCGTCCGTTTCCCATGATAAATCCTAAGTACTGGGTTTCTAATTTAGCAAACGCACATTTCCTTAAGTTGGCTGTCAGCCGGGCAGCCCTTAGAGACTGAAGGAAGTCTGTAAGTCGAATTACATGCTCTCTCCAGGTGGAGCTATATATAACCACATCGTCAATATACGCTGCTGCATACTCACGATGGGGATGTAACACCTCGTCCATCAGTCTCTGAAAGGCAGCGGGCGCACCAGGTTTTAAAATGGAACAGCCCGTCCGGAGTTGAAAATGCCGTTTTTTCACATGAATCGCCGGTCAAAGGGATCTGCCAATATCCCTTCGTCAGGTCCAGAGTTGAGATAAACCTGGCCGTCCCCAGTCGGTCGAGGAGTTTGTCAATCCGAGGCATGGGGTAGGCGTAGAACTTGGCGATAGCATTGACCTTTCGAAAGTCGACACAGAAGTGATTAGTGTCGTCCTTCTTGGCCACTATAACAATGGGACTGCACTACTCGCTTCTGGAAGGCTCAATGACCCCAAGTTCAAGCATCGCCCTCACCTCGTTCAGGACACCACTCCGCCGGCTTTCTGGGATCCAGTAGGGCCTCTCCTGAACAGTGACCCCTGGCGGAGTAATAACAGCATATTTGGTAAGGTTAGTCCTGCCGGGCACGTCAGAAAACACATCCCCAAATTTCCCGATCAACTTACGCAATTCTACCTGCTGATCCGGAAGTAACTGTTCCCCCATTGAAATCTGGCTGGGGCTAGGGGCCTCTATGCAGGGTCCTAAATCATCCTCCATCTTGCCTGGGACTATGAATAAGATCCTCCCTTGCCTTCCAGGGCTTTAATAAGTTGACATGGTAAATTTCCATTTTATTTCGGCGATCGGGCTGTCTAATTTTATAATTCACTAGTCCTACTGCCCGTATCACCTCATATGGCCCCTGCCATTTAGCACACAGTTTCGACTCCACTGACGGAAGAAGCAGCATTACTTTATCTCCTGGCCGAAAGGTTCGAATTCGTGCATTAGTATTGTAATGCTGCTGTTGCCGATGTTGAGCCGATCTAAGATTGTCTTGAGCCAAGCAACCAATTAAATCAAGGCGATCCCGCAGTAGGAGCACATGCTGCACTACATTTTTAGAGGAGCTTTTGTGTTCTTCCCAACCTCGGGGGTGCCGGCCATATAACAGCTCAAAGGGGGAAAATCCTGTTGAGCTCTGAGGCACCTCTCTCACTGCGAAGAGTAGGTAAGGTAGAAGAGTAGCCCAATGTCTCAACATTTGCTTCAATGTTTGGTTAAAACGTTCCACCAGACCATCCGTTTGGGGGTGATAAACAGACGTCCTGATGGGACGTATTTTTAGAATTTTATACACCTGCTGTAGCGTTTTTGATAAAAAGTTCGTTCCGTGATCAGTTAATATTTCTTTGGGAATCCCTACTCTAGCCATAATCTGACTCAATTCTTTCGCAATTGCAGTGGCACTAGTGGACCGCAAAGGAACTGCTTCCGGGTACCGCGTTGCATAATCCACCATCACTAATATGTGCGTGTACACGGAATCAGAAGGCAGCACCGGCCCAACTATGTCCATTGCAACGCGTTCGAAGGGAGTGGAGACAATAGGCAGTGGGACCAAAGGGGCGGGGCGCACTCGACCTGGTGCTACTCTCTAGCATTCCGGGCAGGTAGCTACATATTTCGCCACCTCGGTGTAGAGTCCTACCCAATAAAATCGAGCCAGTATTCGGTCCCTCGTCTTGTCAACACCAAGGTGTCCTGCAAAGGGAACGTCATGCGCCAGCCTCCTTCTCACCTCCTTCGATTGACGATTGGGACCATCAGACCCTTCCCCCGCCAGACCCCAACCGTGTCGGATCGATGCGCCTTCCCACTTTTCCTTCCGTCTCTCCTTGTGTGTTTTCCTAGGATGAAAAAGTGGAGAAAACAGTTCTGCATGGAAAGGAAAAATGGTGCCAATTACTTCCATTCCCAGGGGGTCTGCCGTGTCTACACGTGTGGTCGAGGCTGCCGATACTTTTACTAAATCCTTATATTGCGGCCAGTCTTGACCCAGAATGATTGGGGCGCTTTATCGGTCCGACCGATAAATATAATTTTAGGGTGGGGTATGTCGCCGTGTCTCCATGGATACAGGAGATCGCCACGTGACCTTGTGGCTGCCACGACATACCACCGAGGAGAGCTGTCCGGATCAAAGTTTGCTCACACCATGTGTCCACTAACGCGTGGGTTTTCACATTCACCAGCACAACATCAACAATACACGGGCCCTCCCGACCATTTCCCCATTTCTTACCCGTCTCCGATGCCAGGTGACACGCAGCCACATCGCACTCCATGGCTGCCGGGCAGTATCTGGCGATGTGTCCCGGCTGCTGGCACCTAAAACAGACTGATGGGGCAGAGGGCAAGGACGGTACATATTTGTCCCGCAGCTGGTATGACAGCGGGGTGGGGGAAACCATTCTACCGCAGCTGGGGGCAAACCTCAGCCGCCATGGTAAGGGGGCCGGATGGCCCGACGGGGCCGGTGGTCTGGCAGGTCTTGGTCTGGGGGGGTTTGGTGGTGGGCCCTTTGTAACGGAGGGAGAGGGGCAGTTCAGCAGGGTGGTTTGGGCGGACATGAGGGCGTCCTCAAAATTTTCGGCCAACGCCACAGCTTGGTCCAGGGTAGTGGGGTTGTGCCGGCGTATCCAGACCCCAGTTTTCTTGCTGGGGTTTAGCCATTGCGCCATGTGGTCGCAGAACCGCTGTGCCACCACCCTGGGCCGGGTGTTCGGTGGCCGCCAGAACTCTTGGAACCTGACCCGGTGGGTCTCCCCCGTGATATTAAGACGGCGGAGGATAGCCTGTTTCACCAGGTCGTACTGGGCAGCGTCGTCGTCAGTCATGGCCCGATACGCTGCTTGCGCCTCCCCAATCAAGCAGGGGCCAAGTTGGCTCGCCCAGTACTCCCGGGGCCATGCTGCGGTGGTGGCCAGCCGCTCGAACGCCACGAGGTAGGCTTCAGGGTCATCCTCCGCCGTCATTTTCTGGGCCTGGGCCTTCGGGGCAACCATCACGGGGCCCGTTGTTGCTGCTGATGTCACCCCCATCCCGACCCTCTCGATGAGGGCCGTATATCGTTCCTCCCTTCTCCGTTCCTCGACCTCCCTTTGGCTGTCCAAAGCCTCCAGGACCGCTGCAAAGGTGTTTGGGTCCATCCCACGATAACACCTCATGTGACAGGTTGGCTGAGTGTGTGGTGTAAATAACTGAAAGACCAGTCCAGTTTCGATGCACAAGCCCCGGTTTTTATTTCACCAAAATAATAATAATAGGGGCGTCGGGATACACAGCGATGTGTAACCCGACCAATAAAAATGAACGAGGGAAAAACAAAACGACCTCCTCTTATTTCCCCGTCCCGTTTAATATCCTGCTCGTCTCTCTCGTTCTCTCGCTCACTCGCCGTCTCTCTCTCACACAGTGTACCTTGCCAGAAGGAACAGAACCCTGGGCCACACCCCCTTTTGTACGCTCCGTCCCGTCCCCATTGGTCAGCAAGGGCAACCGCCGTCAACCAATACGCGATTGCCACAGTGCTTCCCGTCCGGATCGATGACGTTGCGCACTGCGGTTCCGCCCCCTTTCCAGGTGGCCGACCTCCACCTTCCCTGGGGATGTCTGCTCCTCCTCCCTAGCGCCCTCACCGATCGGGAGGGAGATCTAAAACAAGAGTTCATTCTCTCTTTGTCACACTCCTCAATGTGGGTTTTTATGAAATGAGGTAGTTAAGCACAACGGAATGCTTTTTAAACTTAAATTAAGATGTTATGTATTTATCTAAATGACTAAGTACACAGGCACATGAGACTTGATATCCTGGCAATAGTACTGTAGTTTCTTACCTGAAATGTTTTTATACCTGAAATCTGGTTTCAGCTCTGTTATGCTGGTTTCATAAATTCACAATAAGCTACATTAGACCACCAATGTCTGCAGTGAATAACTAAAATATGAAGGCACACTGGCTCTGTAACTGCTTTTTTGCATTTTAGCTCAGCATTTCCATCTCCAGCCCTGTCTGACATTGACAGAAATAATAATTTCTTAAAATTAGCTCCCTTTTGGAAAGTTCAAAGCTCATGTTTCATTATTCATAAGATCTGTCTTTGAAAGCCAGGTTTGCTGGAACCTTTAATTTCAGAGTTCATTAAACACTAAACCCGGTCTCTCTCTGTGTGTGTGTGTGTGTTTCTATATATATATATATATATATATATATATATATATATATATATATATATATATATATATATATATATGCTACAGGCAAAAATGACTATCTGATGAAAAATTGTATGACTATAAGACAACCTGTATCCTCATTCCTATGTGTGCCTAGGCTGAGATATGTGGGGTGAGAGTGGGGTAACCATTGCATTACCATAAAATGTATACAAAATTGCCCTGTGCACAGTAAAATGACCAGCAACAACAATCACATTTTTGTGTAGCTGTCACAGGCTGGCTTGAGTGGTTGCGTCAGACCCGGAAGAAACACACACAGCACTGTGAGGTGAAATGATGAAGACGCTTGCTTGCACCTGTTTATTGCAAATAAAAAGTTCAACAGACAAAAACACTTTGTAAAAGAAAATGGTACGTTGGCCAAAACAGACAGGCAAAATGAACAGACACTAACAAACAGGGGACGAACACTAAACAAACAAGCACTGTGCTAGTCCTCCAGCACGACGTAGCAATTGCTATTATTTATTTTAATTTAATTTAATTCTCCTCACTCTCTCCTGTTCTTTCACCCTGAACACACAACCCAGAGTGAGTGAAACACTGCATCTTTTACGCAGGTGTACCAAGACTCGATTGCTAATCAATCATTCAGTTTGGAATCTCGGTACATCTGCACGTGAACTAATTTGTGCACTCCCTGTGCTCACATATTATTACATACTTTATCTGCACGTGAAGTGATTGTTCAATCCCCGTGCCTAAATACAACTATATATTTTAAATCGCTCATGCTACACAGACCCATTTATGTCCTGTGCACCAATGCTCGTGCTCCCCCTGTCTGGGCGCTGGATGCTCGGTCTCCTCCTACTTGGACGCTAGTTCCCCCTCTTCATACTGCGTGGCACAACTCTGCCACGAGATTCCTTAAAAAGGCCTCCCAGCTGTCATTCCCGACTCCTCCTGCTGTTGCTGCAGTTGCTGTTGTTGCTGCTGCAGCCTTCCTTTCCCGCTTCTTCTGCACACTTTCCTCTCCTGGGCCGGTTCCTCATCCTCCTCCTCTTGGAATGGGCAGATAGCCACCGTGTGCCCGAACTCCCCGCAGGCAAGGCAGCAGCCTTGGTCCTCACACTTAGCACTAAACAAACAGTGGATGAACAGACAAACAAACAGGGTATCGTGCTGGTCCTTCCAGCACAAAATAGCAATTGTTATTAACTAGATTTTTTCTTTTACTTTTTATTTCTCCTCTCCACACCCATTCTCCACTCACAGAACGCACAACCCTGAGTGAATGAAACACTGCGTCTTTTATGCAGGTGTACTGAGACTCGATTGCTAATCAGTCATTCAATTTGGAATCTCGGTACATCTGCACGTGAGGGTCTCACCCGCAATGATGCAAAAAGCCAATTAACATCGGTGCAGAGTACGGTCTATTTGGGTTTCCGGCTGGATTCCCTTCCAATGCGAGCTTACCTGTCAGACAACAGGGTAGCTGCTATTCGCAACTGCCTGGCCCTGTTGCAACCAGGGTTCACAATACAATTAGTGTTGTGCCAGAAACTACTGGGTCTGATGGCCGCAGCGTCCTCAGCCATTCAACTGGGGTTATTTGACATGTGCCCGCTTCAAGCATGGCTCAATGCCTTTCGGCTACACCCCAAGCGCGACAGACACCGTCAGCTGACAGTGTCTCGTCTGTGCTGGAATGCGCTTCGCTGGTAGAGGCATGCCCCTCACCTGAACGAAGGCCTAAGGATGGGAGTCATTTACAATTGTCAAGTGGTGACTACAGACACATCCAACTCCGGTTTGGGGGCGGTCTGGGCAGGCAGGGGAGTCTGCGGATCCTGGTCAGGCTGCTGGATGTCCCTGCACATAAATGCGCTACAGCTGAGAGCAGTCCACCTCACTCTGCAACATCTTCTCCCTGTGCTCCGCAACAAACATGTCCTTGTCTGCATTGACAACATGTCAGTGGTTATGTACGTGAACCACCAGGGAGGGCTTTGGTCCCCGGGATTACACCGCCCTTTCAGCTGCTGATCTGGGCACAGAGGCACCTCTTGTCCCTCCGGGCTGTACTCCCGGGAGTGGTGAACTGGGTGGCGGACCTCCTCTCCAGGGAGGGTCCTCACCCGTCAGAATGGCTACTTCACCTTCAGGTGGTGCAGTGCATTTGGGAACGTTTCAGGGAAGCACAGGTCGACCTCTTTGTCACGGCAGAGACGACGCATTGCACCCTGTGGTTCTCCCTCTGCAGCTGCCTTAGCACACAAATGGCCCAAAGCGCCTTTATACACTTTCCCACCTATACTGCTGCTCCCTGCCTTCCTCGAGAAGGTCAGGAGAGAGGAAGCATCAGTTTCCTGGTGGCCCCCAACCTCTGCCAGGTGCTGCAGGGAGCCCTGGGAGATCCCGCTGCACATGGAACTCCTCAGTCAGGCGAAAGGCAACCTCTGGCACCCAGAAACGGACAGACTCCAACTGTGGGTCTGGCCCCTGAACGGGACCGTCTGTCCACCTAGGGCTCTCAGATGCAGTAGTGAATACACTGAAGAATGCTAGGGCTTCTTCCACAAGAGCGTTGTATGCCTATAAATGGAAATATTTTTAAAACCGATGCATGGCCAGAGGCCATGAGCCCATGTATTGCCCTATAGCAGTTATTTTACAGTTTCTGCAAGATCTACTAGAGGCGGGTAAATCCCCCTCAACATTGAAAGTGTTCCTAGCAGCGATATCTGCTTACCATATTCCCATCGACTCAGTATCCTCCTATAAAAGACGTCCTCCCTGACTGGAGTCTAGACGTGATACTGGAGGCTCTCACTAAGGCCCAGTTTGAGCCCATACATTCCATAGAGCTGAAATGTCTCTCTATGAAGACAGCCTTTCTGTTAGCTATCACGTCCGCTAAGAGGGTCAGTGAGCTACAGGCAGGATTTTAGGGCAGTGTGCCAGAGCAGGGCAGAGTATATGGAATAGTTGGATGCAGGCCACGGATAAGAGCACTGATTGCCAGAGCTGATTTATTCTACCTGGAGCCCACAGCCAGCATGGAAAACTGTAGCAAGTGCTTCTTCAACAATACAAAGATTTAACATGAACTTAAAGTCCTTCACTTCGACCAGAATAATGTCAAAATCAATAATACTGAAAGAGATAGTGTTAATAATTTGGCATTTAGCTTGTGTGTAGGTACTGTATTACAATCACACACATCTTTTACATTAAGTTTTTACCTCTAAGCCGATCAATACTGGGGTTCAGTCTTACATTTCCACATACTGTATAAAATAAGTAATAAATGTGTATTTTGATTATTAGTGATGATTCTGGGGGCTGGGTTTATTGCTGCTGCAACTTCCCCCAATTACCTAAAACAGATTCAAGTGTTTCTGAACGTGCCACATAATTTATAACACAACACCTCACTTACCAGTGCTGCATGTGTTGCTGTTCAATATCTTTTTCAACCTAATCTTGTTTAATCACAATTATTATTATATTTTTAATATTTTGTCATAAGTTCACTGATTAAGTAGTTCTAACCAACGTCTTCAAAATGTTCTTGTTAGCAGAAGCACTATAAAGAATCTTTAATAAAGTTAATACAGATAATAAGAAAGAAAAATGTTTTTAAAGAATTGCTAGCACAAAAACCAGTAGAAAGCAGTACCTGGTACAAGCCACGCCCCCAGGACCTGTGCCAATGTGCATTTTTATTTCTTAGGGTTAAAAATTATTTGAAAAAAACACATACATGTGTAACTATGTTTCTATATGGAAATTAACCAAAAAACGGAACCCCAGACATTGAGATAAAACATTTTTTTCTTACCAATAAATAATGACCTCACTTATAATAACTGTAGCCTACTGTGCATTTTAGATTTCTAGGTGGGGGCTTTAGTCAAAGCTCAGGAGAAGTAAATCAATGTCTATAAAAATTAAGGACTGTGGTGCATTTTATTAAATAGTTATGTGTGTTTGACTGTATTGAAAACAAATATAAATTGATTAATGTTGGCTATACAACCCAGTCTGATGAATTGGCTTAAGCACGTTAGGTTGTATGAAAAATAAATGAGTCAGGCTAAAGGTGATTGTATTGCTAGGTATAAGAGACGTGTAGTTGTTACAGAGAGCGATGTAAAATTTGAACTAAGCAATCTGTTTTTAAACCTGTTTCATTATTTAGAATGAATATATGTACTGTAATTGCTCATAGACCCTTCATAAGTTTTCAATAAGCCTAAAGTGGTGAGGAGAAACATTATATATATATATATATATATATATATATATATATATATATATATATATATATATATATATTGTTTTTAATAGCTTAGAAATCTGTCAAATCATTTTGTATATGTTTTAAGGGTTAGTACGTCATATATTGCTGGTAATAATAAGTCTATTGCGAAAGAAGGGCTGCATTTTTTTATTTAAATTTTACGCTATATAGGACTGTTTTATATTTTGTTGACTGCTGTGTTTCTAGTCAAATCTTCTTGTAATAACAACCGAATACTTAAAATAATCTCAGCACATCTGACAAACTCAACAGCTTTCTATAATGACCCTTATCATTTTGCTGTAGCTCATTTAGTTTATCAGACTTCGACTCAGCGGAGGCCTACTCTTGTAGTCATTTGATAAAATGCATCAGGTTCAGACACAATAGTATCACAGTATAGCTTGCATCATCTGTGTCGAACAAACTTATAAACTTAACAGTGCTTCAAGTTGACACGGGTTGTGTTTTTTTATTTTTCATTTAAAAAAAAACATAAACTTGTCTGCTAACTTATGCACCTGCAAGTCATGACTAAAACTACACAAAGATGGGAAAAGGCTTTCTGGAACATAGCTATACTGTTGAGAGAAAACCTGTTATTATTTCTTAAAGCTGCACTTTAACACATGCCAGATCACTAGTTAAAGACAATGAAGATGGATATAGAAGACATTCCATGAGGTGCAGTAATGCTGAATTGCTCCAGAAGGCCCACAGGCCAGGTTTATAAGGTGAAGGAATATTGTATGTATTAGCAACACAAGACAGACTTGTACCTAATAAGCCTGCTCTTTCATGCTTATACAAAGTGCCACTTACAAAACAAGTCAAACACCATGTAAAAGACTGAATTTGCATCAGACTGGAATCCCTAAGGCCCAGACTCACTAGAGTTTAGCAGGAATGAGAAAAATATAAATCTGTAGAGCTTGGCAATTCATTTTGGAGATTTTTTTGTTTTGTATAGAGTGCTTCACAGAATTTCATAAGATAAATCCATATAATACCCTGCGCACTCAACTTAATGAATCTGTCTTTAGAGCTTGCTTGTTCATGGCTCGCTTGTTTCACATTTTCTGGTCAATGATTGGCAGTGTGTCCAGAAGGGCAGTTTCTCAAAGAGTACCAAAGGACTGTCTGGCAGTCCTAAATTATTGATTTCCTGCTAGTATACACTGGCTGACCTGCCAATCAATGATCAAAACTATAAGATGTCACACTGTGTGAGTAGGCGACATGTGATCTCGGGCTAACATCTAACTCATGTAATCGGGGTTACGAAACTGAAGAAGTCTACATTAGAAAAGCAAGGTGAGTATGTGTGCATGCATGTTAACCCTCTGTTATTTTATAGACTATTAGTCACATTCAAAATATCAGTCTAACGGTTTCTTTACAAATCAATATTAACACAGCAGGACCGGTTAAATGGTCCATCCTGTTGAGTGGTTGTTTGTCCGTGACTGCTGTTTTGAAGTTGAGTTATTTTACCTAGGTCTCTATTATGGTCTGTAGTGCTTAAAGAGAAAAAAGAACAATGCCAAAACAAAATAATTTACAGTAATAAAGGCAGACATGTTTGTATACTTTACTTACTTTAGTTTCTTATACAGTATATTTGAACTTTTCTCTTAGGTGTCTCCACTTCAATTGAAGACACCATGTCAAAACTTTGTCGACCTTTCCTTTAGTGTAACAGAAGATCTTCTGTTGAGAAGTTATGAGTGAATATTAAATATGACCTGAATATGTGACCTGTGTTAAAGATAGAAAGAAAGCCATGGGCTTCTATTCAGAGACTAATGAGCAACCTGTTACCTGTTAAAGTACAGTAGTTACTCTAGAAGAGGAAAAAAATCTTATAAATCTTAGTCTTAAAAAAAGATTGGTAAAGTGATGTTTGCTCCCAAAACCACATATTTGATAGTACCCTTGAACTATCTGAATATTAATTTCTTTGGAGTGCCTTGTTTTTTCATGTGGGTATTACATGTGAATATTCTTCTCTGCTCACAGTGAATGTATCCAGCAAAGCAGAACTAGTGAATAGGGTTTTGGAAATGGTGTCACATACTTTTGTACTGGATGAACGAATACCAGCGAGTCACAATTTACAGAAAACGTTTTTACACATGTAGCCCTTTCAATGTTTGGCTGGATTTATGCAAATGTGTAGGATGCTAGTTTGAAAAAAAAAGAAGAAAAGAAAAAACATTGTTGCGTGTTTTTTAATTTTTCATTGAAATGAGAATTCTGTATTTAAAACATTTTAAAATGTCCATAGTTGAAATGTGACTGTTACAAATTAATGTTCGAGTTGAGGTTCAACTTGACTAAATGCTTTATTATTGCTTCATATTATTTCAATTATAATAACTTGTACAGTCTTGTCAATCTAAACCAATTGGTAATGGACCCTGTTTACTGCATATTAGGGGTTTGTTTAGAGCAGGGGTGCCCAATCCTGGTCCTGGAGGGCCGGTGTCCCTCCTGGTTTGTGTTCCAACTGTACACTAAATTGCTTAATTGGACCAATTAAGCTTCTAATAAGTGCTTGATTGGTCCAATTAAGTAATTTAGGGGGCAGTTGGAACAAAAGCCAGGAGGACACCGGCCCTCCAGGACCAGGATTGGGCACCCCTGGTTTAGAGTAATGATTGTAATTTGTACCATACTAGAAATATCGTCTTTCATCTAAAACCAATTTGAAGTTTGTTTATTAATGCTGCTATCATCTCATTATGATAGCATAGTTCAGATTAGACAGTAGGTCAATTCCTGGGTTTGGGTTTGTGAAAGTATACTGCACATTATTTTACTTAACACATTTTTTTCTGACAAAAACGACTCAAATTAATATGAGCAAAACAATGACAAACTTGTAAGATTTCAGAAAGCATTATGCGGCCGCATCAAGAATTCATAGAGGTGGTGTGTTAAGGCAAGATAAGACAGGGGTTTTCAACCTTTTTTTGAAACTGTACCCCTTCTACCTGGAGGTTTCAGCTCAAGTACACCTTTACAATTTTCTAGGTTCTAGGTCACGGGGTCATGGACCCTGAGAAGGGTCGTTTTTGGACATTTTTGACAGGGCGTTCCTCGGGTTCTGTGGGGGTTAGGTTTTTTTGCAGCGAGGCCCCATGGGGCCCCCACACAAGCAGTCACCGTTTTCATGGTTCTAGGAGTCGGGACTGCTCAGCAAAGTTAACTTTTTCATCACAACTCGAGTTTTTGGGTGGTTTGGGCCACTCCCCTGAGTCTATATCACTTTGAATGGAGGTTCTACGTGCTCGGGTTCAAGAGATATGCCTGAAAATGTGTTTTTCAACCCTGCCACCATAAACACCCTGAACACCCTGAAAATATATTTTTTTAAAGAATTGCTACAAAACTGGGCATGTTACATTCAGGCTGGTCCCCTTAGTCTAGAACCATTTGAATGGTGATGGTTTGAAGCATAAGGATAATGTGATTTGTGCCACCCAAGGACAGGTGCTTCTGGATTCATTATCTGCATGTACTACAGATGCTCTGTAGCAATTTTCAGCCTCCTAGCGCACGCGTTTGTTACTTAAGTAATTTAGGGTACAGTTGGAACAAAAACTAGGAGGGACAACGGCCCTCCATGAGCAGGATTGGAACCCCCGCTAGCAGATACATTGCTCCATATCACCAAATTTATATTGCACCCTTTTTAATTCAAACATCTAATGAATCTCCCTACTGTTTCTTTCTAACTCTGCATTTGTTATGTGCTTCTCCAGGCAGAATGTATTTTATGAAACAAGCAGTGTGTAGTGTGGTGACTACATCTTCTTACAGTGAGTGTAATTGTAATAAGAAATACGTTTTTTTAACATTTACATTTTATTTCAGTGTTTTCATAAAAAATAATGTTTTCTGGAGAGAGTAAAAAATACAGTAACTTTGATTCATGTACTAAGGGTTACTCTTAAATTAATTTACAGTCCAGTTTATGGTAAATTGTGCATGCATGACTTAGAAACTCGACTGTCAGCTGAGTCCCAAAAACTGGGCTGAATTCAAAATGCAAAGCGGCCCAGAATTTGGGATGTTATCAGAGCGGCCCGGAATTTGGGACGTTATCTGAAAAGTATAGCGGCCCAGAATTTGGGATGTTATCTAAAAACCAAAGACGTAAATGAAAACAGGGGCAGTCTATATGTAAAACTGTGATTACATTAGAAATAAACTAATGTATACTGTAACAAAACTGCAATAGTGTATATATTTGATATTAAAATATATCGTGCAAATGATTACAGATGTATGCTATTTGAAAGAAAAAAAGTACACCACCACAGAAAGCCAATTCTTACAATGTTAAAAATGCATGCAAGCTTTTCCACTCGTGTGACGACATATTCATGTGACAAACATGGACCAATCAAAACACGAGACTGTTATTCGGTTCTATCCCAAAAAACCGGACTTGTGTCATACCTACTGATGGGTACAATGCCTCACCTGCTTCAATACGTCTCGAGCCATTGAAGCAAACAGCGTTGTGAATCGAAGGTTCAGTTGGTTCGCATGAAGCAATACATCATGTGACACAAGCGCCAGCAGTTCTACGGATCCTCTGAAGCTGCAGACGCTCGGGGTGTTCAGTCACGCACGCTCATGGAGTAAAATCTTGTTGACGGTGTCGTAGGTGCACTATCGAAATGTTTTGATGGTATATTTAGAAAAGACACAAACCACTAATACAGCGCTTTACTTCGAATCAATATAATGCTTCGTTGACATAGTACTGGAAGTTAGAATGTATTTACTGTTTGTCAAATTAAATTTTAAATGAATGTAAATTCATCTTTGATCAATAAAATATTCATATGCATAGGCTTTGTGTGGAATGTTATTTTGTATGGTGACTTAGGGGGTTGGGGGGTGGAGGTTGGAGGATGGGGAGTTTATCATTCTAAAAAATTTGAGATGTTTTTCAGAAATAATTTGTAATAAAAATTATTTTCAAACCTTTGTCAAAGAAGTCTTGAATTCAATATTATTCCATTGTGATACATCAACAAAATAAATGTATAAATATCAAATTGCTATGCATACTATTGAATATATATATATACTATTATTGGTGTTTGTGCTACAACCTACTGTGGGATCTGCAGTGGCTCTAGCAGCTAAGTGAAGCAAAGAAGACAGTTTCTGTATGCAGAGATCCGAGTTCACATCTATGAAATCTAAGGTGCATATGTGTAATAGTCTATGATATATTTTTTTTTTAATAAAAATATATGTATGTATATGTAGAAATCTTTGCATTCAAGTATGTTTTACTGAAATAAAATAAACATATGTTGTTATGTTTCTCTGTATAGTATGCACTTTAAAAACACTTACAATTTGAACTAGGCTTTAATTGACTTAGGGTTCAGTTACACAAGTTTGTTGTATGCTTAAAATTAATCTATAAATAATCTAGCCATCTGAGAGACATCGATGAAACACTGAACTAATGAGGGGCTTCAGGCGATTTAACTATGTTAGTGTGGGGCTTCAAATCATACACAGGGTTCAGTACCTCACTGAGGCTTCAAATTCACTGCTTCAGGTTATTCAAATGGCCACTGCTTCATATGAAGCAAACAAATGACGCAACCCGTCTCGAATCATATGAAGCAGTGTTAAATTGGTTCGCATGAAGCAACACATCACGTGATCAGACTGATCCAGAATAAATACAATGATTCGTTAAAATATATATTACTCCTGGAAAGAAGCGTTTATTCATTTATTATTATGGCTTTGTCAAATTAAAGTTCAAGTAAATGTCAATTTGTTAAATTAAAAAATAATAATAATAATGCATAGGCTTACTGTATCTGTGTGTGGGATGTTATTTTGTGTGGTTAAGTTTTTATGGATAGTGGGGGAGGGTTAGGTTTTTTTGAATTACTTATGATGTTTTTCCAATGTTTGAAGAAATGTTGAAAAAAATTACATTTTCAAAACTACCTTTGACAAATAAGTTTAGGGTGAATTGAATATTACTGTATTTTATCAGTATACATTAACAAAATAAAAGTATAAATATCAAATGGCTATACTAATGTGTGTTCTGAGGTCTCAATTATTATTGAATCCTTATTAACTAACAATTTGCATAGACCTTTTAAATTGTGTAGCTTATAAAAAGTTGAACATTTCAAGTTCCTTTTACAATTTCATACGTAACTTTAGATATCCAGCTCTTAAAAAAAAAAGTTCAGATTTGGCTAATTATTAGTTAAATGAATGGTTCAAATAAGTAATTGTTCTGTTGGAACAAAAACCAGCAGGACAGGGGTGCTCCAGGACCCGAGTTGAGAACCATTGCTTTAATTGACTTGTGGTTCAGTTACACTTCAAGTTTCTTGTATGTTTAATAGAATATGAAACATCTGTCCATCTCAAACACATCATTGAGACACTGAACTAATGATCCAATGTGCCATGCCTAATGAAATGCCTATGAGTTTTGGAGAGGGTCTTCAAGCGATTAGCTTTGTGCCCATGAGGCCAAGGTTCAGTGTCTTGTTGAGGCTTCAAATCATTTAGCAGGTTCATTGTGTCAATGAGGCTTCAAATCATTCACAGGAGCAAGTGACTCATTGAGGCTTTGGATCATTCACATGATTCAGTGATTCACTAAGGCTTCAGGTGACTCAAATGGTCATCTACTGCTTCACATGAAGCAAACAAGTGTTTTAATAGTCCCCCTTATTCAGGTTTTGTAGAAGCAAACCAATCAACTGATTTGTAAAAGTGCATCATTAATAAAGAGTGCATCATTAATAAACTAGATAGTGTGGTGTGTAGCACATGCATTGAGCTGGTTAAACTCCTTTCTTTAAGGTAGGGCACATCATTTTTACCTTGCAAGTATTATAATGGAAAAAAAGATTGTAAAACATTAAAACCTATTACATTGTTTAGGATTTAAGGTAATCTGTAAAACATAACTTCCATTGAATAGGTAGATACAAAACTGATATATTTCAGTATTATATGCTTAGAAGTGTTAAAAATGATAACAGGACTCTAAAACATAATGTTACAATACCACCTACTTTATGTAACCCTGGAAATGTTTAAATCCTGATTGTTTCAATCAAAACTCTTTTTACAATGTAGGTAGATGTGTTATTTTGCTCATATAAAAAATTATCTGTAGCATGTCTGAAGGAAGTAGAAAACATTCAAGAGTTTGGGAATTTTTTACCTTGTTTGCCATTAACAAGGTAAAACGCTCTTTGTGTGCGGCTCTTCTGTCCTACACCAAGAACACCTCAGGGATGGTGCGACACTTGCAAGCAAAGCATACTGAACAGCATAATGTGCTTCAAGACAGTGGAAGTGCTACACCTTCAGCACATAATGTACCAGGTATGTTCCATTCAAATTCAAGTAATCACTACTTTTCACTGGGGTGCTTTTGGATAAAATGGGCATTGATACACTAAGGAATACAAGACAGTAGTACAGCACAGTACAAATAATAAGAGAGCAGTTAAGGGGCTTACATCAGTAAAAACACTGGTGCCAACAAAGGGATGTGAAGGTGGTTAAAACTGTCGAAATAAATGGCTGAATCAAAGTTTATTATTATTTTTATTATTATTATTATTATTTGCCTATTCAGCAAGGGCCATAAAAAAAAAACTGGATGATGTGCTGGTTGATATGATTACCAGGGACTGTCAGCCTTTCAGTGGTTGAAGATGAAGGCTTCAGAAACTTTGTGCAGGTTATTGATCCTCAGTATACATTACCAAGCAGGAAGACTCTCAAGAACATGGTTACTTGTCAGTATACCATTCATAAACAAAAAGTAATGGAGGAGGTGCAGAGAGCTGACCATGTTTGCCTAACAACAGATATGTGGACATCTATAAACACTGAAGCTTACCTTACAGTGACCTGTCACTTCATTTCTCACCAGCCCAAACCATCCAGTTTTTTTACTGGATATATCCCATTTTAAAAGAACCCATACATCTGGCCACATCACTGAGTCCCTATTGCATTTGATGGACTCTTGGAACCTCCGTGACAAGGTTACTGCCTTCATAACTGACAATGCAGCAAACATGGTTGCAGCAATTCGAAATATGAATATTTATCATTTACCATGTTTTGCACACACATTGACCTTAATCGTGAAGAATGCCTTGCAGAATACCCCAGATCTGGAGCTTATCCGAGAGAAGGCACGCAGAATAGTTGGGTTCTTCAGATCAAGCTCAAATGCAAAGGAAAAGCTCTCAGAAGTCCAAATCCTGCTTAACAAACCTCAACACAAGTTGATGCAAAAGGTAAACACTAGGTGGAACAGCACCTACGAAATGTTTCTAAGGCTTGTGGAGCAAAATAATCTATTGCTGCAGCTGTTGCCACTTTACATACAGATATAGTTCCCTTAAGCTCTGCTGAATGTGAAATTATGAATGAGTGTCTTAGGGTTTTAGAACCATTTCATACAGCAACCTTGGAACTATCTTCAGAAAAAAGTGTTTCAGCTTCAAAAATCATTCCCCTGGCAAATGCTTCAATGTGTGTTGTCACTGAAACGCACACTTCACCCTGCAGCTGAGGTTTTGACAGCACAGCTACAAGCAAATTGTAGCTGTGTGGTAGTGTGGAAACAGTTTGAATGCTTGGTCTCTGTACTCTGCTGGATCCACGTTTTAAAGTCCTTGCATTTGGAAACTCCACATATGCACAGGTAGCTGTAAGACACCTGACAGCAGAATGTGCTGCTCTGATTACTGAACAAGAAGCCTCTGCCTCAGCCTCAGCATCAGCCTCAACATCTGCCTCGGCATCAGCCTCAACATCCATCTCAACAAGCAGTCTTTGGGACATGTTTGACTTCAAGGTCAAAGAAACACAAAAAGTTCACTTCCAATGCCACTGTTGAAGTGCAGAGGTACATTAGTGATGCTTACCTTGAGCGGTCGGCAGATCCAGTCAATCACTGGTCTGAACTCAGTGACATATCCACATCTTTTTAAACTTGCAAAAAAATATTTAGCCATATGTGGCGGAGTGTCCCGCCCCTATGTATTATTATTTGTATTTTTGTTTGAGGCGCGGGTAAAAGCGCCGCGTCTTTTATTATTATATATTTTAAAAACCTGTGAGGATGCATGGCTGATCAGCTACTGATTATTTAACTAGCTGACAGTCATGCATCCTTACCAAACGCGTGCAGACTCTGGCCGAGGAGTAATAAGATAATTAACAACTAGTTAATCCCTCGGCCAGAGTATATAAACCTGCAGCTCTCTGCACTCGTGGTTGGAGTGTAGAGAGGAGAGTACGAGGAGCGGAGAGAAAGAAGCATTTAAAAACAATTGCTAAAACGTGCTGGAGTATCCAGCACGACACTTACTTGTTTGTTTATTCGTTTGCCCCTTGTGCACTTTGGTTTCTGTTTTGTTGTTTTTGTTTAAATCTTTTGTTTCTGTTTATTTACTTATTAAACACGCTGAATGCCATTGCATTCAGCTTCACCCGCCCATCCACTGTTTTGACTCAGTTACTTCCTGGTCCGTGACGTCATCACACATCACCACTGCGAGCCAGACTGCCACACCATACCTGTAACATCTGTTCCTTGTGAACGCATTTTTTCAAAATCTGGGGAGCTAATTACCAAAAAAAGGAACAGACTAAAAAGCAGTATGGTTCAGCATATCTTGTTTTTGAATCACAACAAACCACTTAATAGCAACTAAAATATTTTTTTCAGGTTTATTTATTTTTTTTAAATGATGATTTAAAAAAATAAAAATAAATCAAAGTGTAGACAGAATAGAATAGCCTTCAGAATACATCATTTTTTTAAGTTTCTGTTTTGTATAACTTGGTTATATACACACATATACATTTATATATTATATAGTTATAGAGTTATATAGGAGACTGTGTGGTCCAGTGGTTAAAGAAAAGGGCCTGTAACCAGCAGGTCCTCGGTTCACATCCCACCTCAACCCCTGACTCATTGTGTGACCCTGAGCAAGTCATTTAACCTCCCTGTCTTTCGGGTGAGATGTAGTTGTAAGTGACTCTGCAGCTGATGCATAGTTCACACACCTTAGTCTCTGTAAGTCGACTTGGATAAAGGCGTCTGCTAAATAAACAAATAATAATGTAAATTTGATAATGGATTTTTTTTTTTCAAATGAGCAACAAATGAAACGTTTAGTAAAGTTCCTGTGTTTTTTTTTTAATCAAGATGCTGCATCTTGTTTTTACTTTTTAACAAACATTTTAGTTGTATTTTTCAAACCAAAGAGCATAGCAGCGTATATGTACAAATGGAGCTAATATATTATTTAACGTTGCATTTCAAATGCCGTTTTTTTAATACTTTACTATTATAAATTATTAGCAAATACAAAAAAACTTTTAGTTTTGCATTACAGAAAATGTAATTACTTTTCTTATTTTAAAATAAAACATGGAGAGGGCTACAAGCACACTTCATCACTGGGGATTCGAACCTGCAATTTAAAGCATCTCTAATTGTACGACTTGCTTGTTGCGCCACCGAAGAACTGGTTTACTGGTGAAATATAAAATGTCATACTTAAGTTACAACACAAAGTACAGATGCCTTTTCTAAAGTAACTCGTGTTTTCGATTGTACAACAATTTTATATTTCAAGTAGCCTATGATAATTTATGGGGTTTTTTTGTTGGATAATCAAATGTGTGGTTGATATATAACCAGATAACATAGAAATTAAGTAAACAATGACACTGTAAAAGCATGCTTTACGGGTCTATCGTGTACATTAGGCTACAGATCATAATTTCAAATGCCTTCTACCAGGAAATAGCAGCCTGTGTGAAACTGAGTATATTCAATGATGCGGCTCTACCAATAGATGTCACTATGGAGCACGAAGCGCTTCAAGTTAACTAAATCATAATATACAAATACAAGATAACACAGGGGCGGAGGGGGAAACCCCATTCTAAAAATAAACAAAATCCATGTACAGGGCTCCTTGCCCTGTTACAGTGGCACACAATGGTTCTGTATAAACAACAACTGCACTGGAAGATATTTGAAAATGATCTGACAGTAATTTGTAGAGGTATGACTAGTGGTGGGAAAAGTGAAGCCTCTTGAACCACTGAACCCTCTGAACCATTTGCTTCATAAAAGATTCACTGAGCCAAATCACTTGAAGTGCTTTGTGCTCCATAGTGACATCTATTGGTAGAGCCACATCATTGAATATACTCAGTTTCACATAGGCTGTTATTTCCTGGTAGAAGGCATTTGAAAATGAATTGTGAAGTTATACAAGATGATTACAAGATGAGAAAATGAAACAGGAAACAAAAACTAACTAAGTTTGTATTGTGTGTTCGAGATTTGTTTTGTTTGAACTGAGCGAAAACAAAAGTTCAAACAAAACAAATCTTGAACACAAAATATAAAATAATACAGGTCAGGCTGGGTAGTAGCCTTCACTGATCCTATACGTTTTTTTTAGTTTTGTTTCCTGTTTCCGTTTTCGTTTTCACTCTTGCTTTCTCCACTCTCGCTCCTAACACCCACCTTGAGTGCAGAGAGCTGCAGGCTTTTATGCAGGTGACAATCTCCCGATTAGCAACAAATTAATCAGTTAATTAATTCAGGAAATGGCCACCTTCTGCACAAGGTTTTTAAATTACTGTGGATGGGAAGCCCATCCACACTACCAAACATTCGGCTATGCCGTCAATACAATAGCTAAACACGACTCTCGTCGTCATATATCTATACATAAATACAAATAAACAATAACAAAACATACGGCGCTTCACCGTCATCTAAATACAAATAAATAAATCATAATATACAAATACAAAATAACACAGGGGCGGAGGGGGAAACCCCGTTCTAAAAATAAACAAAATCCATGTACAGGGCTCATTGCCCAGTTACAGCCACTTTGTTCAAAAGCTTGCTGACAAACCTTGCTGATTTATGAATTAGTATTGAAGGTTGTATCTGTGACCATACAACGAGAAACACAAACTAAGCGCTAGATTCACTAAACATTTAATGTAGCGTTGCATTCGTACAAAAGAGGGGTGTGGCAAGTTGGCTTGTGGTGATGTCAGACCCGGAAGAAACACACAGTACTGTAAGTAAATGAAGCGCTGATGCACAGATTTATTAAACAAATAAATGATTTAGACAAAACAAAAGCACTGATACAAAACAAAAGGCACGATGGCCAAAACAAACAAACAGACCTGCAACAAAACATGTATCGTACTGGGGTCGAACCAGCATGCATAGCAATTCTTATTTATAGTTAGGTTTCACTCTACCTCCCAACTCGTTCCGCCTCTGAACACACTACCCTGCATGAGTGATTTGTGACTGCTGTTATGCAGCTGTAACGAGACTCGATTGCTAATTATTTATAATTAATCATTCACTTGAATCCCGGCACAGTGCTACACAACCCAAATTATACCCTGTGCACCAATATATACACATCAACATTAACACACACCATACAACATAAAATACTAGGGGGAAATGATGGTAAAACATGTTGCCAGTATTTCAAATATAGCAAAACCAAAGGTGCACAAAGAAGTACTTGAATAAAAACTTATTATTTATTTAAAGTTCCCAATCTTTTCTGGTTTGTTTTTTCCATTTACAAAAAAAAAAAGAAAAACTGCCAACACAGCACTGTACCAAATGCTTTATGAATTAGATCAAATGTTCTTTCCTTAATCTAAGTAATTTTATATTTTACAGCATATAAACAAATATTAACCCTTACTGTGTCTTTTGTTTCTTACCGTAGACCTCTCCACCTTGCTATTGCTTTCTGGAGAACTTCAATGTCTAACTTGCTGGACACTTAATATGTCTCTTGAACAACAGCCTTACACCCATCTGAAAATGTCAGCAGTTTGAGGCTCAATGGAATCGTCTCAGCCTTATAATCAGACAGTAGTTTTATGAAAATGCAGTATATTTCTTTTTTCAGTATGAAGGGGAAATATTTTCTATATGACCATTTTCCTTCTACCATTAAAAACTGTTTGCCTGTTGGCTGTTTTACAGCACAGCTGCATACACTCACAAGAAACCTTCATTTAAAAGTACACTGTACACTGCAGTAGAATGCCTCAAGAAGCATTAATATGCCTTTGACAGACACGGCTGCTATAAGAAAGTGCTTGTAACAGCAAATTTGTTCCTCAGATGAATCCACAATATCATTAATAATTCAGATTTAAAAAATGTACAAAACTAGCTGGTCGATTTTTACACAGAAGGTATCCTGTTGCTTTTTAAAACGATGGCTACATTATATGAATTGTTATGGCACTGCTGCTGTAAGTAAGACCCACAGTTACAAAATAAAATACTGGATGCTAGCAGCTATTTGTGTTGGCCAGAGAATTTTCATTTAAACAGATATTCCCATACATTTTGTTATGTTTTATTTTTTTAATTAATAAGGCCTTATCAACTTTTTTACATGCAACTACATCTGTTCATTCAGTTTCCTCTCATGACCCACAGAGGAAAACCATGTCCCTTAAACATTCAAATTACATTTAACCTCTCTCTTGCATGCTATGAGTCTGACCACAGAAACACTAAATTAATCTTGTGAATATTCTTTTTCCAGCTAAATATTTTGTTTAATTCAGTCCAATGTTGCATTTACAGTTATTATTATTTATTTCTTAGCAGGCACCCTTATCCAGGGCAACTTACAATTGTTACAAGATATCACTTTTATTTTTACATACAATTACCCATTTATACAGTTGGGTTTTTACTGGAGCAATCTAGGTAAAGTACCTTGCTCAAGGGTACAGCAGCAGTGTCCCCACCTGGGATTGAACCCACGACCCTCCGGTCAAGAGTCCAGAGCACTAACCACTACACCACACTGCTGCTCTACAGTTATTTTCAACCATCTCACTGTTGAAGCAATACAATAGCAACATTTTAACACAACACCTGTCTCCTTGCTTTCATTTCACATTATTCACATTCTTCAATTCACTTCTTCCATTGTCTAAGCATTCTAGATTGCAGGCAGATAGATCCATCAAGCCTGGCCCAATTTGCCCTGTAACGATGGTTTAATCATTTGGTTCATATCGGTTTTAAAAAGTACTAAGCTAATAATATTACCGTAATTATATTCTGAATAATTAAAGATAAAACTTAAAGATCAGGAAAGTTTTTAATCCAAGCTATTTAAGGTGTGCCCTTCCCTGGATAAAAAGTTTATAAGATTTCCATTACACGAGAGTAGATGTTAAAACTTCATGCTGATTTGAACTCGGCTCTCTCCAAGTTAAGCACCAACTAAGACGTAGCTTTACAGTAAACTAATGTGATCCATCTGTGTCTCCATCCATTTGTGCTTCCTTCCATATGATGATGTAGATATCCTTCTGTCTGGTGTTGATGGCTGAAGTGTAATGCTGACTCCAGGGATCAGCTTATTGCCTCCCTAGCGCATCAGCACACACAACGGCTGCGATGCTGGCTCCGGGGATCAACCACAGTGCGGTCTCCCCAGCGCATCAGCATGACAACCGTCTGGACTGAGCTAAGTAGGGTACATCTCTGGGGTCTTCAAGTGGGCACCTTCCATCCTCGGTGTTTCGACGACTAGCCCACGACACCGCAAGAGGGCTCGACAGTGATTCTGGCGTCCCAGCATCATCCCCCTCTGTCCCCCACTCAACTGAGCCCAGCTTACTTACCCGTACATCAGCATTTCTTTCTTTCTATTGTGCTTGAGATCCCCAGCCAGAATCTTTCCGTCTCAACCACAGCCAGTTGCTGCTCCTCTCTGCTGCTTCAGATAAGTTCTTCACTGTGCGATGCAACTCTTGGCCACTGAATCCGACGTCTCTGAGAAACCGGGTTGTATAGTGTGCCACAAATCCTCGACAACCCACCTCCACTGGGTAAACCCGGACTCTCCATCCTCGCTGTTCCGCTTCAGTGGCTAGTTGAGCATATTCCTCTCATAAGCCTCATCTACAGCATCCTCCCATGGCACTGTTAATTCTACCAGGTGATCAAGGCATGCTGATCCAGACCACAAGACAATATCTGGTCGAAGGTTAGTGGTGGCAATCTCAGGTGGAAAAATAAGCCGTTGACCAACATCTGCCAGCATTTTCCAGTCTCTAGCAGCTTCCAGTTGTCCTGGGCGAGGATTGGTTTTAACACCTTTTCTTGGTGGTTGCTCTCCTGGGCGGAGGAATGTTGTCTTTTGTGTGTAATGTTTTCATGGAACAGGTGGCAACTTATTGGTCATATTACGCTTGTCTTCCAATGCTAAGGCCTTGTGCCATGTAGGAGGAGCTGAACTGAGACCAAGACCCCCTCTTCCATGCTGAACTTGCCCCATGATATCACCAATTCGAAGGGCAGCCTTTGCATCCTCCACAGCTTTCTTTGCCACCCACTTTCTTCCAGTTTTCAACACAGGTGCTGCCTCCCTTATGCATTTGTCGCGTGACTCTACTAATGTCATTTCCAGTCTGACCTTGGCGCACTTAAACTCCTCGGTTAGATCGGAGACTGGTAGCTGCAGTATTCCTTTACCATAAAATCCCAACCATTTCCTGATGTATGAATTGATTAAAGCTTCAAGCTTCTCTACTGTTGTCAAAGACAACACAGCAACCTCGGCAGTAGACCAAACTGAAAGCACCAGAGTATTAGTTTGTCTGGTAAAGCGCTGCTGTCTATGCTCTTCAACCCTTCCACTGCTTGTTGTCTAACTTCTCCCACACGAACTGTGTCCTTTAGATCCCCGTCGTACCATCTCCCAAGACTCTTCACTGGCTTCTCAGACACTGTTGGTATTGCCTCATCATTAATGAAGAACATTTTATCTACTACTTTATCTTTAATTATAGAGATGCTCCTTGATTTAGTGGGCTTGAATTGCATTCGTGCCCATTCAATGTTATTGGTTAATTTGCCCAATAACCGATTAGTGCAGGCTACTGTTGTAGTCATGGTTGTCATGTCATCCATGTATGCTCGAATTGGTGGTCGTCGCATTACAGAAGCCAAGCGCTCTCCTCCCACTACCCATTTTGATGCCCTAATGATTACTTCCATTGCCATGGTAAAAGCCAGTGGAGAAATGGTGCATCCTGCCATTATTCCAACCTCTAGGCATTGCCATGTAGTGCTGAATTCTGAAGCTGAAAAACTAAATTGCAAATCTCCAAAGTAGGCTTTCACTAAATTTGTTATTGTCATTGGTACACTGAAAAAATCAAATGATGCCCAAAGAAGTTCATGTGGCACTGAACCATATGCATTAGCCAAATCCAGGAATGTCACATGGAGATCCTTCCTCTCCTTTTTAGCTGATTGAATTTGTTGCCAGATCACATTGATGTGTTCTAAGCATCCTGGGAAACCTGGAATGCCCGCTTTTTGTATTGAAGTGTCAATGAAGCAGTTCTTTAATAGGTAAGTTGACAATCTCTGAGCAATAATGCTGAAGAAAATCTTGCCTTCTACGTTTAATAGGGAAATAGGGCGAAACTGACTGATGCTTGTAGAATCTTCTTCTTTAGGTATAAAGACTCCACCTGCTCGGCGCCATGCTCTTGGTACAACCTGTTTTTCCCATGCCACTTTCATCAGTTTCCACAGGATTCGTAGAACTCCTGAGCACTCTTGTACACTCTGTACGGAACTCCATTAGGCCCTGGAGATGATGAAGCCCTTGAT
Source organism: Acipenser ruthenus (assembly GCF_902713425.1). Lineage (NCBI taxonomy): Eukaryota > Metazoa > Chordata > Actinopteri > Acipenseriformes > Acipenseridae > Acipenser > Acipenser ruthenus. The sequence goes on from NC_081200.1 coordinate 23,171,915, forward strand.
TTTTTCACAGCTCGCTCTACTTCTTTCCACTTAGGTGCACAGTCCTCCATTTGGTATTCTGGTCGATTGATTGGTGGGATGTCTGAAGGAATTGACATAGGCTCCTGCCTTTTTGAATCTGTATGTGTTTCCTCCAAATATCTCTCCAGCTCAAACTTAGATGCTTTTAGTGTGCCATTCTTCTCACTGGGGAATAACTTCTTTACAAATTTGAATGGGTCTTTATAAAAGTTAGTTCTCACACGCTCCTTCTTTTTGTAGTGTTTCCGTAGACGCTCAGCTCTGCGCAATGTTGCAAGCTTATCTTTTATGACCCTTTGTAAGAGATTGAGTCCCTCCTTCTAACTTTGTTCTGCTCTTCTCCATTGCTTCCTCAGCTGTCTCCTTTCTCTAACTAAGCATTCAATCTCCTGCTGCCGTCTAGACTTTCCAGGAATAATTTGTACTTTTTCCTTCCTTTTTTCAACTCCAAACCTCTCGCTTCTATATGCGTAGATGTTGTCCCCAAATTTATCCAGCTTCTTTTCAACTGTTCCACTTAACCTTTCCAATGCAAAGCAGAGATCTGTGTTTACTGTGTCCCATGCAGTTTTCTCACAAGCTCTTAGCCATTTAACTCCAGGCTTGTGCCCGTTGAGGTTCTTTTTTCTCTTATGCTGGTTTGTCTGACCGGGTTCACAAGGATCATTAGGTTCATCACTAACTGTGTCCATGCAAGTCCTCCTCACATCTATGACAGGGGTGCTGATATCCTGCGAACTGTGGTTTGCTTCCTGTCGCTGGATTTCATTCGACTGACTTGATTGACTTTGTAAGAAGTACTGATCAATGCGAGGCCCTTGTCTCTTCTCCCTCAAGCATTTCATTCTCCCTTGATGAATCTTCAAACCCCTGACGTTGTCGCCTTGCTCCAGCCACAGACACAAACCTGGAGTTCCATGTCTTTGCTAACTGCAGATTTTGAACTAGTCTTTTGTGAAGTACTCTCCATACTCATATCCGTTTCCGTTCCTAAGTCGTTAACCGTGTTGTCCAACGTTGAGTCATCTTCCGCCCCCGCTCTCGCAGACTCTAGGGGTATTTTTCTCTTTAATTTCTTAGAAGCCTTGGGCGGGTGTCTCCAGCATCCTGTAAACACAGAGCTGGATACTGCCGACAAGGGTAGCTAACCCTTGCCAGTCCCAATGGGGTCTCTTTCCTCCTGTCAGCTGTCTCTCCAGGCTGTCACGAGGTCTTTCCCTTGTTGCCAGCTGCACTATTCACAGCAGTCACTGGACGTATCCAGATCTTCATGATTTCCATTACACGAGAGTAGGTGTTAAAACTTCATGCTGATTTGAACTCGGCTCTCGCCAAGATAAGCACCAACTAAGACGTAGCTTTACAGTAAACTAATGTGATCCATCTGTGTCTCCATCCATTCGCGCTTCCTTCTATATGATGATGTAGATATCCTTCTGTCTGGTGTTGATGACTGGAGTGTAATGCTGGCTCCAGGGATCAGCTATTTGCCTCCCTAGCGCATCAGCACACACAACGGCTGCGATGCTGTTTCCAGGGATCAACCACAGTGCGGTCTCCCCAGTGCATCAGCATGACAACCGTCTGGATTGAGCTAAGTAGGGTACATCTCGGGGGGCTTCAAGTATATATATATAAACACGGCTTGGAAAAATAACAACCTCTGACAGCATCACATGACTGTGTGTATATATAGCGTTTAGCACGGCTTGCATACTAATGAGCTGCTTCACAATGAATAAATCACTAAGCACCACTACATTCTAAATTCCATGACAAACTGCCATTTTATTTGTTATTAGTCACAAAACCACATCCAAAAATGAGTGGCATTTCACCTATTTCCTTTAATATATTTGGGGAGGAAACTCCACATAACTGGTACAACCCCAACTTTCTGAGTGAAGACAGCAGTCCATCTGAAATAAATAAATAAATAAAATAAGCGCACCAGCAAGAGTAGACACATAACATACATGAAGAACAGCTAAATGAAATAGAAGAAAACAAAGATTGAAAAACACACACACAAAACTACAGCATGAGCTGGTCAATGGACTTAAAGAAAAGAATATGGACATTCATTTTATGGAAATAAGTCAAAAAAATCTCAACAGCATTAAGGGAATTTTATGCCATTGCAAGTTCAACTGGGGACCAGTATTCAGTCTCCAGTTTTATAACACTGAGCTGGACTAAATAGATATTTTAACAGTAGAGGTTTTAACATCTCTGCTGACAGCGGGTTTAAAACCAGCAGTAATGTATAACTGTCAGTCAGGAAAACTCTTAGAAAAGCCAGACACCTCCCCCCGAATTTCTGGCTTGGATTTGAAGTGTCTACGGGAAACTGAGGTACTGTCCCCTGACACCGCGGTCAGATTGGTGCGTAAAATCTGGTTCGATCATCAACTTAATCTGGCACGACTTGGACGCAAGGGTGTCCGACAACTAACAAAAACATATTTTGAGATCCAAAAGGATGAAAACGTACTAGAATATGTGTGCCTTGCTGTGGCAATGCGCCCCGCCCCTGTGTGCATTTGTGTGTTATGTGTTGTATGTTGCGTGCGTGTGTTAAATGTTGGTGTATAGATTGGTACACGGGATATAAACGGGTCTGTGTTTCACGTGTATTTAAAAAGTGTAGATTTGTATTTAGGCACGAGGAGAGCACAAATCACTTCTCGTGCTGGTTAAATGTAATATGTAAGCACGGGGTTGCACAGAATTAATTCACGTGCTGGGATTCAAGTGAATAATTAATTAGTAATTGAATCCCAGCACAACAGTATATATAGAGACACGTAGCATTCACTCGGTGTTAGGTGTTCGGTGAGTGGAGAACGGGAGAGAGAGAAGGAGTAACTAAAAGTGAAAAAGCGTAAATATTAGTGTTATCTGCTCACCGTGTTTTGTTCGTCTGTCTGTGCACTGTCTAGTCCATTTTGTTCGTCTGTTTATTTTGGCTACAAGTGCCGTGTCCTGTTTTGTGTTGTGTTTAAAACCTTTTATTTTCTGTTCTGTTATTAAATGCTGAGCGAAAGCATTCGCTCAGCTTCACCAAACCCCAAATCTCTGTCTGTTTATTTCCTGCATCTGGTCTGACGCCACCCACTCCGGCCGTCTTTGTGACACTTGCATATAACGAGTTCACAAACTGGGGGAGCCTGTAAACAATGCAATCACTTAGACACATGCTGCTGTTTGAACTGCAGCTCCCAGAATGCATACCAAACGGCTTGATATTATTATTATTTATTATTATTATTAGAACAACATGCCAATACTTTCACAAACACAGCAGACCCATTTTGCTAGTCAGTAAACACTAAAATAAAAAACGTGCCAGTCAGTAATACAAGGTGAATGAACATTTAAATATATACTGTGCACAGAGGCTGCAGAGCACCACTTAATGCGAGGGCAGCAATGAATGAAGTTTAATAAAACTGAAGTTTGGGAGGAGGGACGGCCCCTACACATTACATCATCTAACAGTAACCTATCAAAATATATAAATACCCATGTAACTCACCCTCTCTTGCGTTTAATTCATTCACATTCGTCATGGAAGCAATTCTATATCACTCTTCGGACGATGATCTGTTTGCCCTTTCACCAGAACAGCGCCAACCTCAACTACGGTTTCTCCTCAATCTCAGCCACGATCAGTTGTCATCCCAACTTCATCTTTTTCGGCACTTCTACACACAACTACAAAACAGAAACCGGAGTCCCGGCTCTGCACAAATCCAGGATTCTTCAGCCCAGCCGTCTACTCCAGTGTGCCGCAGCTCTCATCTCCCCCTTCGCAAAACAGTAGTTCCTGAGATTAAGAAATTGACTATTTCATAACTTTAAAAAACTGCCTCAATGAAAAGAACATTCCACTACCTTCATCCTCTCGCAAAGAAAAATTATTTTCTCTCTACATCTTCAATCAACGCACCCTGATCCCAGTCACTCCAGTAATGACGTCATCATAAATCACCACTCTCTAGTAACTAGACATAGTACAGCCCCCTCAGCCGATGGCAGCCTGGACGCGGCCATTTTGGAGTACGTGATCCAGCAGTTCATTCTCCAGCCGCAATAAGACACGTGAGTCGTTCCAAAATCATCACATCCAATACTACTGCTACTCCGGTCCTCTCAGACAATTGGTCCAGTTCCGTTAACATCCCAGCAGCCCTGTCCAGTATAGCTGAGGTGGGATTTGAGCCGGGGACCTCCTGGTTACAAGCCCTTTTCTTTAACCACTGGACCACACAGTCCAAATGGAGAAGCCTTCTCTGCCTATGCCTTTCCTTCTGACTCGGACGAGTTCCTGCCTCTGACTCCTCCACCAGCCTATTTCCGTCTGACCTCCTGTCCCTCCTCCCGGTCTCTGACTGCACCAGCCCTGCCAGCCGACCCTGTTTCCACCCAGCCTTCAGCTAAGCAAGTGCGCGGCTCAAAGGGTGGTTCCGCCAGCCAGCCTCAGCTGCAGCTTCATTATAAAGATTGGACGACACCCAAGCTGCTGAAAGTTCTCTTTGAGAAGTCTATCCCCATCCTCGTCGGCGGAGATCGTATGGCTTTGTTTCTCATTTATTCTGAAGCCTTGTCAGCCGAGCCGATTCCCCCCGACTGCAAGCTTCTACTGTCAGGCCCGCCTCTCCTGCTACTCTCCCAGCTCCCATTCTTGCTGTGCATTCGCAAGATCCTGCTCATGCAGCCCAGCTCCCGCTGCTGGCACAGACAGCGCAGCCACAACAACTGCGGCCGAAGTCACCCACCTTGTCAGTCCTCTCCACCAGCTGCGCCCCTCATAATATGTTTAATCAGCTGCAAACTCTGCTCTATTATCGACTCTCAGCTAGCCCTCACCGCCCATCTTGACAAACTGGAGAACCCTACTTCTTCAGCTCCACCTGCCTTCAGTTTCAGCACTTCTGCCCATACTTGGTCCCTTTGCAGCACCTCTCTTCACCACTTACCGCATTAATCCCACAGGCATTGCTACCCGCAAGTGTAACTGCTCCTCGGGGCAGTTGCACTTGCAGCATTAACTCCCTCATTTCAAGCGAGGAGTTCGCTCTTCATTACATAAAGCTGTCTGATGCCATTAATTCCATCGAAATTACAGGTCATGGAGCCTGGCTTGCCAAAGTCGACATCTCAGATGCATTCAAGGTCATGCCTATTCACTCTTCCCTCCGTCACCTTTTCGGAGTCTGCTCAACACCTATCGTGTTCCCTTCCTCCTCCATCTGATAGATGACTTTCTGCTCATTTTCCCCCCTTCAAATCCCCAGCCCAGGCAATTAATCAGCTTAAGACCCTCTTCTCCTCAGTCGGTATCCCTCTTTCCGAAGAGAAAACCATTGGCCCCATTAACTCTCTCGAGTTCCTCAGCATTACCCTCGATACTTTGAAATTCGAAGCCAGCCTACCTCCTGCCAAACTCCAACGTATTCTCTCACTCATCAACAGTTTCCAGATCTCTTCTTCTATTAAGAAGCGCGCCCTCCTGTCTCTCCACGGTCATTTCAATTTCACCATCCGCAACATTCCTCAGGGCAGGACATTTATTTCATGTCTTCTAGCCCTTTCATCAACTGCCAAGAACCTGAATTCCCATGTCAAAATCTCACCGAAGGCCAGAAAAGATATAAAGATGTGGATCAATCACCTTACTAACTGGCCCGGTCTCTCTATTTTATGATGACTGCATTTCAGCTCCTCAAGATCTTGCCCTCTTCACTGATGCGTCATCCATTGGATTCGGTGGGTTCCTGGCATCAGAATGGTTCTCCAGCACCTGGCCCCCCGAAATTCAGCTCCTTCCCCCTCAAGAGAAATCCACTGCTCTCCTAGAAATCTATCCAACCGTAGCGGCTGTTCTCCTCTGGGGTCACCAGTGGTCAAGGAAATCAATCCTTTTCTACAGTGATAACAAACCCACAGTACACATCATTAACCCTTTGCAGTCAATTTATTAAGTGCGCGTCAGACGCGTCAGGTCCAATTTATTTTCACACACGCAGTTAATTTTAGACGCGCTGTTTAAAAGTATTTTTTTCCACAGTCAAACGGGTTTAAAAGGCCCTGCATATCAACAAAGCACTCACTAGGCATCTCCAACCCCTTTCGTTCGCTATAGCTTTCACATATGCTAAGAAATAAATAATTATAATAATATAGTCGTACATACCGATCAATCATCTCCTGATCACTCGTTTTATTACCAAACACCTCAATAATGTGATCCAAGTCATTATTTTATTACTATAACATCTGAAAAAAGCTCTGCAAATGTCTGTGATATTCTCTGAGTGCTGATGCAGTCACAGCCAGCTTGTTTCCTTTTGGCCTCCATTATCAGATGCCAGGGGCAAGTATGTCTATTCATGAGATACGCCCTTTACATATATATTTTTTTCGGCTTGTCTCGGCTCCTGTCGCTCCCACTCGGCCATTGAATGGTTTTCTTGGCTTTTTCCGGAGAAAAAAACAACTAAAAACTTGTTTTTTGCGTCTTTTTGATGATGTTGGACAGGGTCCGACATTGGACCTGATAGGAATAATTGCAATGTCAGACAGGGTCCGACATAGGACCGCAAAGGGTTAAGAAAGCGTTTGCTCTGTCATTTCATATGGTCTTCCGTATCTCTTAACTTCTTAATACAAGCCTGCCATCTTCCTGGTACCCATAATACCGCTGCTGATGCTCTCTCTCGCCTGCAGGTATCCAAGTTCCGTCAGCTGGTCCCATCTGCTTCCCCAACCCCCCTCCAGTCTCTTCAGTTTCAACAGCTACTACTTGACTGAACCCTTCCCTCAGCAACATCCTTCAATCTGCTCAGCATTACATGTCTGCAGCCCTTGCCCCTTCTTCAAGAGCTTCTTATTCTACAGCCAGGTCAGCGTTATGAACTTTCTGCGTACATAATCGTATCCATCCTATTCCCTTCAATCAAGACTGGATCCTGGCTTTCATTGTCCACGCTAAGGAATCTCTCCATCTCGCCCCAGCATCCAGTAAATCTTACATTTTAGGGATCCAATATCACTACTGCATCATGTCCGTTCCTTCTCCCGCCATCCTCTCTATACTAGCAGTTCGCCAGACCTTCTGCAGAATCCTTAAAAGCTCTCCCTCTGCGTCACCTTCCTGTCTGCAGGTATCAACAGACATTCTCCATTCACTCATCTCGACTCTTTGGAAAGGCTGCTTCTCCCTCTACAAGGACCTTCATGGAGACCATCTGCCTCACAGCCTTCTTCGGTTTCCTCAGAAGCTCCAAATTCACCGTTTCTCCAGCTTCCAGTCTCCCTGTGGCGGGTATTCATAATTCGGGTGTGTATCTCAAAGACAGATCAATTCTGGCGTGGTCAGTTCATTCAGCTCTCAAGGACTGAGTCTTCTATCTGCCCTTTCTCAGCAATGTCAAGATATCTCTCCAGAAGGAAACCCTGCACCCCCACCTCGGACCTTCTATTATCGATTCCTCTTGCTCTACTATCACTCGTAACTGGTTTTCAACCCACCTCTCCACCCTCCTCTCCAGAGCAGGCCTCCCTTTTCGGCTTTATACACCCCATTAATTCCGTATAGGTGCAACCACCTCCACCTCAATATGGGGCGCTGGTCCTCTTCTGTGCTGGATTCTTATATCCATTCATCCCCCTCTGATATAGTTGCGGCCCATTTTAAAATTCAGGGCTAGGCATCTGCCTCCCTTACCTTCAGGGAGGTTCTCACCATGTGAGTCAGAGCAGACCCCTGGCCACACTCTGTTAAAATACTGGGCTAATTGTCTACCTTTACTTGAAAGCCTGTGTTTTTTCATTTTTTCGTCAGTTAAATCCTTTACATTTAAAAATGGTCTCACATTAAGAAAAGTGTTAAGGAATATTATTTTTTAGCAACACTGGTACCTCAGCAGAATGTGTCTTTTATAACAAATAAAATGCAAGTTGTCCTCTTTTAATAGACATTTAAGATTGCAGTTTAATAAGATTACATTTTATGTAATTACTTTGTAACTGCAGTTTAACACTAAAAAAGCAGTAAAAAAAAACACATTCAGCTGTAGTTTAACAGTAGCCTGTAATTGAATCACATTGTAACTACAGATTAACATGACTGCGATAAAATTACATTGTAACCGCAGTTTTACACTACACTGAAATAATCATTGTACTGCAGATTAACACCACAATGTAGTAAAATTCCATTGGAACTGCAGTCAAACCCACTGCAGTACAGTTTAACATTACATTTACATGAAAAAAGTTATATTTTTGTAAAGTTGATACAGTTCTGCAGCCTGAAGTGGGTGTGTATGTGTTGAATTGTACATATATATCCATTGCTACAGCACCAGTGGACCATGATGATGGATGTCTCTTGTGCCACGTGGAAAGAGTTGCATGTTCTACGTCTTACCTGATTACGGTAGTCTGCGGTTGCTTGTGTTGTCTGGTTCCTTTGGCTGCTTGTGTGGGGGTGGGAATGGTGAGTTAGGATTAAAAACCCTAATGCCACATATATACAGTGCCCTTCATAAGTACTGGGACAGTGAAGTCAAAATTGCTATTTTTACTGTACACTCAAGCAGTATGAAAATGTGACTAAAATATGAATATGAGGCAAAAGTACAGAATGTCACCTTTTATTTCTGGCTGTTTCAAGACATATATGTTTTACCAACTAAGAATAACAGCACTTTCAGAGTTCTATCCCCCCATTTTATGTGAGCATAAGTATGGGGACATTTGGCTCACAGGTGTTTCTAATTGATCAGGTGTTTCCTGTTGCATTGATTGTTCACACATAAAAGAGCTATGAATGTGTAGTCTCAGTTCTATCCTTTGCTTTTGCCTTTGGAGTCTGCATTTGGTGTTAGTAGGCATAATCCAACATGAAGACTAGGGAGCTGTCTATGAAAGAAAAGCAAGTGATTTGGATGCTAAAAGAAAAGAGGAACTCAATTAGAACCATAGCACAAAAGTTGGGCATAGCCAAATCAACAGTTTGGAATGTCCTGAAAAAGAAAGAAACCACTGGTGTCTTCAGCAATCGGCAACGACCAGGTCGGCCAAGGAAAACAACAGCAGTTGATGACAGAAAAATGACCAGAGCTGTGAAAAACAACCCTAAAATAAGTGTCAGTGAAATCACCAACAACCTCCAGAATGCTGGGGTGAAAGTGTCACAATCTACTGTTCGCAGAAGACTTCGGCTTTATGGGAGAGGGGCAAAAAGAAATCCATTGTTGAAAAAAAAACTCACATCAAATATTGGCTAGAGTTTGCCAGAAGGCATGTGGGAGACTCTGAGACCAAGTGGAATAAGATTCTATGGTCTGATGAGATCAGAATAGAGCTTTTTGGCCTCAACGCTAAGCGCTATGTTTGGCACAAGCCTAACACCGCACATCATCCTGAGAACACCATCCCTACCGTGAAGCATGGTGGTGGCAGCATCATGCTATGGGGATGCTTCTCTGCGTCAGAGCCTGGAAAGCTTGTGAGGATAGAGGGAAAAATGGATGCAGCAAAGTACAGAGAACTCCTGGAGGAAAACCTGCTGAAGTCTGCAAGAGACCTGGGACTTGGGAGAAGATTCATCTTCCAGCAGGACAATGACCCCAAACATACAGCCAAAGCCACAATGGAGTGGCTTAAAAACAAAAAGGTCAATGTCTTGGAGTGGCCCAGTCAAAGCCCGGACCTCAATCCAATTGATAATATGTGGAAAGAGTTGAAAATTGCTGTTCACCAAAGGTCCCCATCCAACTTGACAGAGCTTGAGAAATTTTGCAAAGAAGAATGGGCAAATAAACTCATGGCTGTAACTGCTGCCAAAGGTGCCTCTACCAAATATTGACTCAAGGGGGTGAATACTTATGCAATCAATATTTTTCTGTTTTGTAGTGGCAGAAGTGGCAAAAACTCCTAATTAAATCCATTTTGATTCCATGTTGTAACACAATAAAATGTGGAAAAGTCCAAGGGAGGTGAATACTTCTGAGAGCCACTGTATATATATATATATATATATATATATATATATATATATATATATATATATATATATATATATATATATATAACAAAATTCTCATAAATACATTAATAATGTAACATTGTGTTTTGTCATTTTGCTACAAGTCTAGGAAAACGCTGCTGATTCTCTGATTCTTGTTGTTTGGGTGACTGCAAAACAGTATTTAAAGAACAACTAGACTTCTGGCATCCTTGCATTGGATTTGATACAATGTGATTTGAAAAGGTCAGTTGGGGTATTCAGGGTAACTGCCTTGGAGCATCAATACTGTACTTAAAGTGCACAGAGCTAATGATACAATTCCAGTAACTTTCACCTAATATGAATTAGTAACATTTCCTAGGTCTCAGTTTTTAAAATATAATGGTAAACATGTATTTGATTTTTTTTAAATAAACTAAGTTAAAAACTGCTCAGCAGTTGGTTAGTGAAAAGAAGAGCATCTTCTGAGAGTAACTAATCACTATGTTCCATTTATCCTCTTGAAATAGAATGCAGGAACACATCAGAAGTGCAGCATTTATAATATCTGAAAGGAGCATTTGGGAAAAAAAAAAAAACATATCAGATAAGATGCACTAGCATTATTTCATTAACTCATTGTAATTTGTAAAACAAATATAAGAGGAAGGAGTTACGAGTTCTGTAAATGTTTCCTTGATTGTAAAAACTGACCAAGCTAAAAATGAAAGTGGCACAATTTCCAAATTAAGAAACTTCATATTACAAGTACAATCTTGCTTTCACCTTCCAGTGAAGCAGAACTGTTACCAGCCTATGATCTGACTACCCTTCTATGCATAACCGACTGAGGTACTTGGAATTTTTTTTATTGAAATTTGAATTCCACCCCACAGCATTAACAAGTAATGTGTGCTGCTGTAATGTCTGACACAGTATGCTCCAATGAAAGCAGTCCTAACAGAGAGGTAAATATCAGTTTGTATTCCAGTATGAAACTCAATATTAAATTAATATTTTACTATAAACAAAACTGATCAATACTGTGATTCCTGATAGGATTGCCTTAGTAGTCATGTACTGTACTTTGGAGTCACGTTACTGCCTTTACACTGGCAAGACCCTTGTTATCCCTTGTTAAATAATATGCAGCTGTATATAGCTTCATCCTGAATTAGAGTAGTAAAATTGGCTAGTGACGTGATCCCTTCAGCACTAACAAGCAATGGGAGCAGCTTAACTCCAAACAGAAATGGGGAAAGGCAAAGATCTAACAGCATGCGAATGAGACATGATAGTAGGTGGACATGGAGCACTGTAACAAGAATAGCCATGTTGGTAGGCTGCTTCAAGACACCCAAGACTGCACCAGCAAGGACAAAACGAAAGGAAAGTGGTTGCCAAGAGAGACAGCTACGGACACATACAGTTATTACTTACAGATAAACTGCCCAGGCAGTGTATGCATGGTATCAAATGTTCATCTTCTAAAATAACATTTTTTAAATGATATAGAATTCCCCCAAAAAAGTAGATTCACTTTAAGCTCTCAGATATTAAGGAAAAAAAAAATCTAATGTGCAGTATGTCACTGACCTAATGGAATGGAACAAAAATGGAAAAATTCAAGAGACTAATACAAATATTTTAATACCTTTTCAGTGTCACTGATTAACCATCACATTATTTGTCAATATTAACAGTGAGACCGAACAAGTTTTTCCTTCTCACATTGATCCTCATTAAAATCTAAGGTCACTGAAGAAGTGACCAGAACCTTTACCCCTTCATTGCCTGAGTTACAGCTCCCAGGATTGCTGTTTGAGAGGACATGGCCACACCCGGCAGAGTGTAAGGACACATGTGTTAAAACTTGTGCCAAATTCTTCTCTTGCCAGCCAGACATTTGTTACTGCCTCAAACAAAAGGCATCTGTCAGTATAAAGTATTAAACAGGGTCAGCTTGTGTCTTCTGCTTCAACTACTATTACTTCTACAGGAAACAGCTTTACTCAATCATCAACTTTAACATACTTTGGCATTCCAGATTTGTCTCTCATTTTAGTACAGGTTTGATCTGATTCTGTGTGACAGTGGGACTACTTGAGTAATAACGTTGTTGACCAGATAACACAACCCAGCACACAAATTGCTAACTTTTTTGCCAGCTGTTTTAGTGACAGGTAGTACATTGGTTATTATACTGATTTGAGCACTAAATGTTTCTGCAACACAGGGGTTGGAACAAGCGGTCCCCACTGTATATCCCCTTGAGCCACCGCATGTATGATTCTACCATGCTACATTTCTTATCTATCTATCTATCTATCTATATATATGTTTTTTTTAAGTCTTGTCAGGGAAACTTCTTGTATCCTATTAAGTTTGAAACAGTTCTAAAAAAATATTAATAAAAAAATTGTGACTGAAGGGAATACCCTTATAAAAGCACAGCAAAGCGTAATAAAGAATTGTAAAATCATATTATACAATGGCAAGAAAAATTCCTAAGCTCTGATTGGTCAGCCTTGCACTAGACCCGTGATGTTATCACAGCATAACATCACGGATCTAGTACCGGTGTCATAGGAAATAAGTTGACCGGGAAATAAGTTGATCGTGCAAGCGCAGTAAGGCAAAAGTAGACAAACGTAAGGAGGGGCTACAGTTTGATTAAAGGGGAGGTTCACTGCACGGCTTTTTATTTTTATCTGGCCGTTTTATTTACTAGACTGTGTATGTTGGTGCGTGTTCGTGCCACTGTCTTTTTGTATGAACTTTAAAATGTGTGATCGACAACTGTTTCTATGGTAAACTGTTTTAAACATCTGTCTTTTTATGTTTCTATAACATCAATGTCAATCTGATGTAGTTTATGTGTGATCGCGGAGATTTATTTATATATTAAATGATTTTACACGTCAAAATGTTGTCAATCTTTAATCGAAATTAAAATGTTTCAGTAATATAATGACATGCTGCATCCATAATATTATTAGCATCGATGTCAATCTGATGTAGTTTATGTGTGATCACGGAGATGTATTTATATATTAAATGATTTTACACGTTAAATCGTGATAATTCACTTTAATTCAATATACTGTATCTCTTTCTCGTTATATGTCTTATTGGTTGTTGCACTACAGGGATTTAACATTTTAAAATGATGCTGATATACAGTAGCCTACATATACTGTATGATCTCTCTCACAACACAAAGTCTTGGCTGGTATTGAACTACAGGTATTTACCACGGTTTAGCAAAGATGTTAACTTTAGTTTTTAATTAATGAATGTATTGTTTCTTCCCAAACTTGTAATTGAAATACATGCACTATGATAACCAGTCTCCTGTTAGTTTTTTGTCCTAATTATACAAAGTACTGTATGTGAAAATAAATGAAAGAACAAATATAAAATAATAATCTGTATAACCAACGTTTTTCAAGTACGTCATGTGATTGATGTGCACCGTGGCCTAGTTAGTAATCGCAGCATGGAGCTTAATTTTTTCCATGATTGAAACTCATGCTTTAACTTTTGGAAAATCGCTCGCATACCTGCTGTCCATTAGGGTTACCATATAGCTCCAGATTAACCGGACGCTTTGCGACAGACCGGGATTTCAAAATCCCCCCTAAATTGAAAGTAATTCACGTATAAATGAGCTCCACCTTTGCTGAGATTAATCCTGCTGTGGTGGAATTGCTTGAATAATATGGGCGATTGAATTTTAACAAACAGAAAATAATAGCGGCTGGCTGCAATTCATTCTTGGTATAATACAATTATTTGACGCGCATGCGGGTATTTAAGCACCATTCTTAATTGTAGCTAAGGATGGGTCATTTACACCTTCATTTATTTCAATTTAGGGGCAAGTTTGAAATCCCGTTCTGTCTCACAGCGTCCGGTTAATCTGGAGCCATATGGTAACCCTAGTAATACTGTAGTGCTTCCAAAAACAAAAACACCTCCAGAAATGCAAAATAATGTTAATACGTAACACATTTTGCTAGTTAACGTTTGTTACACAAACAGAAATACACAATCAGAAATGTACAATCATACAATTCATTTTAAATTATTTATTTGCTGCTAATATATATTACAGCGATATTCACATTCCGTTATCTAGCGTAATACTGTCGAGTATATCCGATCTGCATGTTAATGTAAATTATACGTACAAAAGTCATTTTAAATTATGCATTTTTTGTTAGGCTAATATATCGGATCTAAAGCGATATTCACATCATCTTATCTAGCAGCATACAGCCGAATAAATCCGATCTACTAATTGATATAAATTATACTTACAAAATTAATTTTAAATTATTTATTGTTCATTAATATATTCCGATCAACTTATTTCCTGGGCTCAATCTACTCATTTCCTAGCCTAGGCTCGTTTACATTAGAAACAATGGAACCTCCTCTTTAAATTCTAGAGCTTGATCAACTTATTTCCCGATCAACTTATTTCCTGGGACACCGACAACCCCCTCACTGGAAACCTAGACAGACATATCAATCTGCCACCTGTCAATAACAACGAATAAATTACACAATTCCTGAAGTGAATTGTACCTTACACAACATAACAACTGTGAAAACCTTGTTTGGCAAAGAGCCTTCAAACACAGAGCAGCCAGGAGACCAGACATCACCTCTCAATGAGAGAAAAAAGACACCTGGAGATCGACTCTGAGGGACGATAAAACACCTTAATACAATTCTATACCAATTTCATGCCACTGTCAGAAATAGTTCAACTCATACCTTACTACAGTTGTAAATGGAAAACAGGAACTATTTTAAGACGTGGAATGTTATTTCCACATTTGTCTAATTAAAATCACTTTTAAACATGAGTCTTATTTGCTTTTTTTTTTTTTTTTTTTTTTTAACAGTGTGATTGATTGTATAATAGGAATAACGCACTCCAGGTTGTGTGTTGCTGGAATAACATTACTTCTCGGCCTCGTATCCAACCACCCGAGAAGTGATGTTATACCAGCACAACACACGCCCTGCCGTGCATTATTCCTTTAGTAAAGCATGGGTTAGAATTATAAAGCCCAGAAAGGTACGGAAAGGAAAATTGAAAGATAAGGCAAACCATAGTAAAGTAAGGTAAATGCATGGAATAACCATGGGAAAAACATGAGAAAACAGCTGAATTACCATGCACATTTACATTTACATTTACACTATTACAAGGGCGAGTACCGTAATTATACAAAAATATCACACACTTACATCTAATACATGCAATGTGATTTTCCTAATCTAAGTAAGTACCATACAGTATATATATATATATATATATATATATATATATATATATATATATATATATATATATATATATATATATCATGCACCTATGGACATTTTTAGATCTGTCTTTAAAACGTAGTTCATATAAGACGCATATTCCTACAACACACACCAATTTAATTGCAAAAAGGTGCATGTTATTTCCGTAATATTATGATCTTTTAAACTTCTCTAACTTTTACAAGTTGTTTATTGAGATTTCAATTAAAACCACAATGAAATACAAAGTCACATTAAGTTTTAAAAAATCTAAATGCAAATCTGATTGATTTATTGATTGACTTTTGAAACTAGAGACAAAACAGAGGGATATTATTGTGCTCCCCTTTATAACAAGATAGCGAGGAGCCACAGGTACGAGATATTTGTCTTCCGCTTAATAACAAGATTGACAGTGCTAGTGGATTGGCAAATGGGAGCCATGTTATAACTGATCTGTTCAGTACTAGACGGTATCTTGGTGTACCATATTACAGTACATTCAAAAATGCAAAGAAAATAAAAGTCAAAACAACAAATCATTTCAAATAAACCATAATTTAGTCTTTAGGAAAGATCTTATCTTTTATTAACACTAGTTATAACTTTTAAAACTACAAAAATATGGTATATGTTCAAAATAATTATTACCATTAACTAACAAGTATACCTTTCCTGAAATGTATAACATAAAGAATAATGTACACTTAATTGTGCATGATAAGGTTGTAATTGTATCAAGGGTTTCTGGTGACATACTGTATAAAACACAAGAGAGCTAGCACAAGTGATTTATCAGTGTCACCAGAAACCCAAGATAGAATTACAGCCTTATATGTATGGTTTTGGTATATTTTATTTGTTATAATACATGGTGACATAACAGACAGAAATTGTAGAACTAACTGTTTATTTTTAACAAATGAAGAAGTGTTGAGCATAACATAGGAAAACTAAATACAAAAAATGTAAAACAAGTTTAGTTTCTAACAGTGAGTAGACATTTTTCTTGGCTTTTTAGGAGGATGGATGAGTTCCTTATCCTTGTGAGCGTGTTTCTGAGGGCCATCAATCTACACTAACTACATCCCACTGGGGGCACGTGGCTGAGCTCATTTCCTATTAAATGTATGTTGCTTATTGTACTTCTCAGAGTTCTTCTGCTCTTCCACACATTTCTCCCACTCTTCTACAGATACAACTTTAAATCTGCAGGCCATTGTTGTTTGTTTTGGTATTGACAGTGTTTTGTTGTGTTCATATACTGGGGGTAGAGTTTGTTTTTAAAAATCGAGGTTATCAGTTGTATCAGCAATACATAAGTCCTGCGTCACCACCGAGTATAATAAGATTGTAAAACACTAAAAACACTAAAAAGAAGTTTATAGAAAAATTATCATTCTCCATGTATTATAGTTAAATGCATACCAGCAAAAAAGATATATATCATGACAGTGACAAACAGCTTTCAATGTGCATCCTTCAATCAGTTAGAAATAACATCATCAGTCTACAATACTGTGCCTACTGAAGGCTGGATTCCATCAGTGATGCCTGCTTTTCAATATTTCTTTACTGTAGCACTCCTGTAGGGGTAGACACCATGGAACCACATGGCTGATTTTAAAGGTGACTAGTCACACGCCCCTGTAGTTCAGGCACTACTTTTCTTTTAGCTGTGTGTTTTGGGTCATTATCCTGTTGGAGGACCCATGACCTGCGACTGAGACAGAGCTTTCTGCCACTGGGCAGTACGTTTCGCTCGAGAATGCCTTGATAGTCTTGAGATTTCATTGTGCCCTGCACAGATTCAAGGCACTCTGTGCCAGGCGCAGCAAAGCAGCCCCAAAACATAACCGAGCCTCCTCCATGTTTCATTGTAGGTATGGTGTTCTTTTCTTTGAAAGCTTCATTTTTTCATCTGTGAACATAGAGCTGATGTGACTTGCCAAAAAGCTCCAGTTTTGACTCATCTGTTCAAAGGACATTCTCCCAGAAGGATTGTGGCTTGTCAATATGCATTTTAGCAAATTCCAGTCTGGCTTTTTTATGTTTTTCTTTCAAAAGTGGAGTCCTCCTGGGTCTTCTTCCATGGAGCCCACTTTCGCTCAAAAAGCTACGGATGGTGCGATCACAAACTGACGTACCTTCACCTTGGAGTTCAGCTTGTATCTCTTTGGCAGTTATCCTTGGTTCTTTTTCTACCATTCGCACTATCCTTCTGTTCAATCTGGGGTCGCCCAGGGAGGTTGGCTACAGTTCCATGGACCTTAAACTTCTTAATAATATTTGCAACTGTTGTCACAGGAACATCAAGCTGCTTGGAGATGGTCTTGTAGCCTTTACCTTTACCGTGCTTGTCTATTATTTTCTTTCTGATCTCCTCAGACAACTCTCTCCTTTGCTTTCTCTGGTCCATGTTCAGTGTGGTGCACACAATGATACCAAACAGCACAGTGACTACTTTTCTCCATTTAAATAGGCTGAATGATTACAAGATTGGAGACATGTGCGATACTAATTAAAGAAACTAATTAGTTTGAAATATCACTATAATCCAATTATTTATTATCTTTTCTAAGGGGTACCAACAAATGTGTCCAGGCCATTTTAGAATATATTTGTAGAATAAGCAATAATTCATCTCTTTTCACAGCTTCTTTGCTTTATTCTATGACATACCAAAGGCATGCAAGTATACATGATAAAATAGCTTTTAATTTCATCACTTTTCAGGAGGAATGAAGCATTATTTCAATGAGCTGTAAGGGTACCAACAAATTTGAGCACGTCTGTATATATATATATATATATATATATATATATATATATATATATATATATATATATATATTGTAACACAGCAGGGAGGGGGTTAAAATACTCCCTGCAGAAAACATGTGCAAATGCACATTGGTGGATGTAATTGTTTTGTTTTATTATTTAATTATCCCCTGCACCTGGTGATCATTGTAAATTAGAGCCAGGTGCAGGGTATTTAAGGAGAGCAGTCAGTCTGTTCTAGGCTGCTGAGTAGAAGGAGGCAGGAAGAGGTACTCTGCTTCCCAGCAGTCGTAAGGTAAAAGTACGTTGTATGAAACCTGTGTGGTGTTTATTTTGTAGTGGGGAAACAGCCTAGCTGTCCCACTGGTAGTCAGGGTGTTCCTGAGGTGTAGTTAGTGCTCGTACAGAGCTAGGTGTTTGTTTTGTATTTTGTTTATTTTGGTTTTGTGACTATTAAAAAATTAGCGCAACAGCGCTGTTAAAAATCAAGTTTTGTGTGTGGCTGGGTCATTTTAAGTGCTGGAAAAGAACCCGAAGGACTAAAACCCTTCACATATGGTGTCAGAAGTAAACAGCACTACTGACCCGAGGAAAATAAAAATGGAGACAGAAGACTTTTTAGATGTGATTAAAGTGCTTAAACAGATGGTTGCGGAACAAGAAGAGGCCAACCGCAGGCAACGAGAAGAGAATGAGAGGTGAAGGCTAGAGCGAGGGTTCCCCCCACAAAAACCAACAGAACAGACAGAGTTGGAACTGCTGATCCAGAAGACGGACTGGGATGCGCTGAAATGGGAGTGGCCTGCGGCACAACCAGAACCGTCTGCAACAGAGCAAGAGCTGGGTGAGGAAACACCGGTAGTGGAACTAGAGCCGCTTCCGGAGCCCAGAGGGGAGGAGCCGCCGCTTCCGGAGCCCACAGGGGAGGAGCCGCCGCTTCCGGAGCCCAGAGGGGAGGAGCCGCCGCTTCCGGAGCCCACAGGGGAGGAGCCGCCGCTTCCGGAGCCCAGAGGGGAGGAGCCGCCGCTTCCGGAGCCCAGAGGGGAGGAGCCGCCGCTGCCAGAGCCCACAGGGGAGGAGCCGCCGCTTCCGGAGCCCAGAGGGGAGGCGAAAAGCATACCTCCACCACAGCCCCGACCACCACCCCTACGGTACAGTCCGGCGTCACTGCGTCCGGTCCCTCGCCCCTTGCTCCTGGACACCCTGCCGGCCTTCCTGGACCTCCCTGTGCTGGACCTAGAGCCCAGGAGTCTGCAACACTGGCCACAGCTCTGCCCCTGGTTCCCTGCTCCGCTCTCCACGAGCACCCAGACGTCGCTGGGCTGCTGCCAGACGTCGCTGTTGCTCCCCCTGTTAGCTGCTTCGCTTCCCCTGGGTGATCGGACTTCACTGCACCGGTTCCCAGGGGAAGACCTCTGTCCACTGCTGAGGGGGTGGCCTTGGAATGGCCGATCAGTGTTGCACACTTGAGGGGAAGGATGTGTAACACAGCAGGGAGGGGGTTAAAATACTCCCTGCAGAAAACATGTGCAAATGCACATTGGTGGATGTAATTGTTTTGTTTTATTATTTAATTATCCCCTGCACCTGGTGATCATTGTAAATTAGAGCCAGGGTATTTAAGGGGAGCAGTCAGTCTGTTCTAGGCTGCTGAGTAGAAGGAGGCAGGAAGAGGTACTCTGCTTCCCAGCAGTCGTAAGGTAAAAGTACGTTGTATGAAACCTGTGTGGTGTTTATTGTGTAGTGGGGAAACAGCCTAGCTGTCCCACTGGTAGTCAGGGTGTTCCTGAGGTGTAGTTAGTGCTCGTACAGAGCTAGGTGTTTGTTTTGTATTTTGTTTATTTTGGTTTTGTGACTATTAAAAAATTTGCGCAACAGCGCTGTTAAAAATCAAGTTTTGTGTGTGGCTGGGTCATTTTAAGTGCTGGAAAAGAACCTGAAGGACTAAAATCCTTCACAATATATATATATATATATATATTGTAAAGGATTGCACCCACTCGGGTTCGTTGCCCCTTTAAAAATAGACCCAACACGACAAAAATAGATTTTTTTTAAGCGCTGGTGCGCTATGTTTAATAAACACAAAAATAAACAAAATACAAAACAAACGCCTAGCTCTGTACGAGCATTAACTAACACACAGGAACACCCTGACTAACACGGGACAGCTACGCTGTTTCCCCGTCCTTACAAAACACACTGGTTTTCTACAGCACTTACTTTTTCACTCCCGACTGCCCAAATCACGCTCAGGTGCGGACAATCATTAATAAAACAATTAACAACTAGTGCATTCTCACATGTTTCCTCGCTCTCGCAGGGAGGTTTTAACCCCCTCCCTGCTGTCTCACCCAACCCGCTATCTTACAATATATATATATATATATATATATATATATATATATATATATATATATATATACACACACACAGTAGATGCCGGTTATTAGAAACCCTGATAAAGACAACTTTCAGTTATTAACAACATTTTCCCAGGAACCAATCCCATCCCATAGACTTTAATGTTAATGGTATTCTAATATTAACAGCTGCACACCGCTTATTGACAACTTTATTACCAGTTGCCAGTGCTACACTTGCATGATTTATTATTATTATTATTATTATTATTATTATTATTATTATTATTTGTTTATTTAGCAGACGCCTTTATCCAAGGTGACTTACAGAGACTAGGGTGTGTGAACTATGCATCAGCTGCAGAATCACTTACAACATCCCCCCGAAAGATGGAGCACAAGGAGGTTAAGTGACTTGCTTAGGTTCACACAGTGAGAGAGCTGGGATTTGAACTGGGGACCTCCTGGTTACAAGCCCTTGTCTTTAACCACCGGACCACACAGCCTCCTATGCAGCTTTTATAACACACTGACTTCGCAACTGCGTATTTCTGGCGGACTGAGTTATGGCTGAGTTATGACAGCAGGTGAGCTCAACTTCTTGAGGCAGTCGGAGCTGCTGAGCACCCACATGTTAAAGAGCCACAGGATACTGCATCAGATGAGGAACCCGAAGAGGCTTCACTCCAAGAACAGTTCCGTGCTGTGGACATTTTCCATACGATATGCCAGAATCGTGGCTTTGAAACTGCCTATGAAGCTGCACACAAAATTGAGATGGATTTGCAGCGGGAGGTGGTACATCGTAAAAAGCAGACAAAAAGTTGGACAATTTCTTATTTTAAAATTGTGTTCTTTAGTATTGATTGTAAGTACAACACATATTTCTGTATGTTTGCTTTACTCATTGTAAGGACACTTGTAGTACATCGTTGTGTAGTACTATTTGTATAGCCTACTCCCTTTTTTTGTTTTACACACACGTGAAGTATGTAAGTTCTTTGTTTGGGTATTTTGTGTTTCTCATGTTAATTTTTTTACACTAACATTTAAAACACATTTCAGTGCCATATTTGTACAACATACATGTACAGTACATATCGTTGTTCCATATAAATACACTTGAAAACAGGGGCTTTTCGCTTATTGGCAACTTTCGGTTAATGACAACTTTTTGCTGGGAACCGAGAGGTTGTTAATAAGCGGCATCTACTGTATATATATTTATACTTCAATGGAAAGATCCTCTGCTTGGCTGAGCTAGAGGGATATAATCCCTAGTATATGCTCTTAGAATGCATTACAAAAACAAATCAAACAATATAACTCCATGTGGCAGGGCAGAAGCCCGACACATGGGACATATGTAGTTTTATTGTATATGTTTGCGTTATTTGTTGTAAATTGATTTCATTAATTGTTTAACTGCTGTTGCACTCCGCCGGGGTGTCTGCGTGGAGCAGCAGCTGAAAGCAATCAGCTGTTCCAGCAGGGAGGTGGGCGTGTCTCGGCAGAGGGTCAGTATAAAAACATAGAGATCACTATGATCGGGGCTGCTGAAAGGCCTGCCGTTTTCAGGGCACCTTTGATTTATAGTTTGTTGTATTGTGTTTTATTTTTAGTGTCTTTTACAGTCTTGTACCATTGCTTGTAGCGTCACATGACATTATTGTTTGGTTTTTCTTTGTTTTATGTGTTCATAAATACTGAGCGCCATGCTGGCGTGTTTCACTGCACCTGTGTGTCCGTACCTCCATTCCGACTCTCACCTGCCTGTCTGCCTGCTTCAGTGCGGGAACAACACGCAAGAACGCCACACTCCACCACTTTTATTAGTATCAAAGTTTAAAGTAAATTTCAACATTTTTAATAACGGGTATTTTTAAGAATGGGCAAGTCAAAAAATTCCAGAAATTAATACAAACACCTCGGAGTTCCTTGGAGTGAAACTGGAAGACTATGTATCCTTTTAGGATTGGAACTCCACCTCAGAAATGTCTATATGTCACAGTGTTCTTAGAACATTCATATGTAACATTTTTTTTGTTCCCTTTCAGAGACATAGACTCTTTCCATTGTTTTCAAAATATACAATCATTTGAAAAAAGCGCTCTTCCCATGGTCTTACACCTCAGTGGTCAACGACAAAGCATTACATCACAACCAGCTAATGAAATTCAACATTACATTTAGCTTGCTTTTTTGGAGCAGGCAGCAGCGAATCAAAAGCACTATATTTAATTTGCCTTCAGTTCAGGCTTCCACCTTCCAGATGCAAGTTATGTGATGAGTCTTGTATTCGCTCAAAATAAACAGGTACTGTTATTAACGTATTATTAAGTTATGTACACAGAAAACAAGCTGTAAAAATATGTGTGACAAGTGAAGTGCTTTGTTAATAAACTGAGGTTTGCTAGTTATATTCCTGGATGTTAACAGTTAAGACATTTTACAGTCGACTTGAGAAAACAGAAATGTTTATTGTATAATTAATTTCTTTCGTTGTATTCTCAATCATTTAACGATTCATGATTTAATTGTTCAGTGTTTAATTTTCATTGATTTCATTTAATGTCCAAAACAAGTATGTAGAAGTTGCACGTGTTGTATTTGTTGTACGTCTTACTGTGAAATGTGCATACCGATAATAACAATGTTCCCCTTAGTGCTTAATAATAAACTGTTATACGTAAGGCTCCGATTTTGTCACTGACTGAGGTCACGGAAATTGTGAAAATTATGAATTTGAAAAAAAGTCTGTGAAATCTTGAAAATGGATATAAAAACAGTTTTGATTAGGTGGTTCCTTTATTTCCTTTAAAACATGCATTATCATGCACTGAAAATATAAATCTGCGAATATCTGTAAATTGTTGGTTGTTTTATGCAGCATTTATGTGTAGCTATACTGGTCAGCGAATGAGATAGCTGAGCGAGCAAGCATGTAAATCGTTGTGAACAGGCTGGCTGTAGGGGTGACATCAGGCCAGAAAGAAACACACGCTGTGAATTCCCTTGTTAAAAAATAAGTATTCTGATTGCTTATAAATTGTTACCCCTGTCTATTATTGATGCTTTGTACGGCTCTTGGTTCTAGCTTATAAAATAAAAGAATCGGCATTGGTGATCTTTAGATAAAAATTGAACACTTAATTTTAGTGCTCTTCGTTAAGCTGGTGTGGTTGGACTACTAAATTGAATCCCCCCCTTCCCCTGTTACACATGGCTGCACGTCTTTAACCCAGCGCTTGTGCAAACATGTGAGGGAACATTTGTCCATTACTCCTGGACATTAAGCCACTATGAAAAATGCCACAAGAGTTGAGACTGAAAAAAAATACAATTTTAACCATGTTTATAGAGGCAGCTGCCATGTATGATGCTTGGGCAGCAGTGTGGAGTAGTGGTTAGGGCTCTGGACTCTTGACCGGAGGGTTGTGGGTTCAATCCCCAGTGGGGGACACTGCTGTTGTACCCTTGAGCAAGGTACTTTACCTAGATTGCTCCAGTAATAACCCAACTGTATAAATGGGTAGTTGTATGTAAAAATAATGTGATATCTGTAAAATGTGAAATAATGTATAATGTGATATGTTGTAACAATTGTAAGTCGCCCTGGATAAGGGCGTCTGCTAAGAAATAAATAATAATAATAATATACATGATTTGGGGCTACAGTGTTTATGTGGGGGCAAATAATTTCTACATTTCTCTTTAAATAAACTTAGATTTCCTACTAACATGTTTTTGTTCAACTATGAATTCATTTTCAGTACACACACATCTAGCAAGACCAATCAGAAAAACTCAGAATATATGATATTTATAGTTTCCAATTTGAAAAACCTTTCATACAAAACATTTTCTCTATGCAAACTTCCACCAAATACACAGGAAGGAAAAAAGGTGCTCCATCCAGTGTTGCACTATATTAAATTCAATATAACTATTCATGTATGCAATATATTAACAAGAATCTGTTACTGTTCAGTCCCCCACCCCTCCCCCCATACTACTACAGCATTTGAAAACGATGTCATCCTGACCTAGTCTCTTATTTGGATGACCAATCACAAAGCAATTTTACAAAATAAGATGAAGCCCCTTACAGCATGTGTGAACATTTAAGAACAGATTCATTCAAAAACTTGCATTTAAAAAGGTGCATGCACTACCCTACTAATTTACGACACATTAGTCTGCAGACATTCAGACAAGAATCTATTGCATGAAGTCATTCTTTATAAGACTGTCTGGTTTTTGTTGGAGTCCAGGATGATTGCTGTAAGGGTGGTCCACGTCTTGGAAGACATGTTTTTCTCCCTCTTGCCACACACTGCCTGGCTAATATAATTGAATGACCCATACCGTTTTAAAATGAATGGCAGTCAAAAGCATATTTTGCCCCTTGGAGTACAATGTGAGCAAACCTGAGCAAGGTGGACAGTAAAGCAATGACAACTAGGGTGTGTATAGGCAATTACTATCCCCCTGAAGCAATGTGTTTGTTAAAGATTGGCAATGTAACATCTCCAGATAACTCACTTTGCTCAGGCTTGCCCCAAAGGTAATACATGCTGGTGACTATTAAACATGCCAAATATCTATAAGTCAGGCACCAATATGGGACCAGACGCATACTAATAGATATTCTTTAAAACAACACTAGATAATATTGTTTAGTACAGAGGTGGCCACACCACGGCTCTTTTGCAGATCAAGTGTGACTCCCGGTGAAATGCTGGGTGACGCACACTTAGCTGTTCAAATGAACTGAAGAAAGAATAATAAACAAAAACAAAAAGAGAGAAAGTAAAAATAAACACAACAAGTTTATTATTTGTGTTCTCTATTCATTCGTATTAATTGTTATTTCTTCTCTCTCATTCTCTCTCTCCTGTTTCTTTGAGCCTGCATGTTCACTGTGTATGATGCGAATGACCCCCCCGGAGACGAACGTCCCGCTGAACAGTTTCCACATGTTGGCAAGTATGCATTATCTGTTATATTAATTGTGTACGAAGTAGGACTAAGGTAAACCATTTAGTTTCAATTTTAAATCATCTTTTTTTTTTTTTTTTTCTTTTTTTCGCATTGTACAGTAATGTGAACAAAGCATCACAATGTATTTTTTGTTACCGGTAGCCTATACGCTAAAGTATAAAGTGCACTATAGCTGTAGATACTTATATGAGTTTATGTACTTATTTATTTTTAAATAAATGTAGCACTTATGTGTGTGTTTTTTAAACCGGACACCTCATTTTTTTGGACAACCTATCTGTCTCCTGACATGTCTGGTTTAGTGAGGGATAGACTATGCTTTTTTTAAATGTCATTTCAAAATGTATTTTCTAATATTAGAGATTGACCGGTAGGTCTGTCCGGCCTGGGCTTTTCACATCTAACTATCAAAACCTCACCTGACATGGATATTTCTCATAGAGATCTATCAATTTCTCAATGCACTCCCATTGCCACCTAACTACAGACACCATTTCTCCAAGTTGTTTGAATGACTTTTACACGTGACATCAACAGCCGCGCTTATTGGTTGATTCCAAGCGACTTGTTGCCCAGAATAGAGGTGAGCTCTGTCCACTGACGAGAGATGATTTATCATCATAGACAGGCCGATTTTGTCAGACCGACATATCGCCGGCGACAAAAATTGCACCGTGTATGGTGGCCTTTACACCAGCAGCAACTGCAGCTCAATAATTTCATGTAAATTATTGGAATCGACCATGATGTTTGTCTGAACATGAACCTGACCGAAGACCGTGGATATACAGTATTTCACCCTCCCCTCCTGAATGCTGACGTAAAGCACAGAGCGGGCAGAGCTGGCCAGTTAAATATTTAGCAAAATGTTGAATCTTGTTCACAAAATGCATATTTATTTGCGAACAGCTAAATCTTGATTCTCAAAATAAATATTTAAGAAGAAAAATATATATATATATATATATTTTAAAATAAAGATTTAGCATTTAAATGTTGAAAACTTGCTAAATATTTTTAGATTTATACATTATATCTGAATGTACACATTTAAAAATATATATATTTATTTTCACAACATTTATGAATGTGAGGAAAAAATACAAGATTTAAGTTAAATCTAGAAAAAAAGTTAAAATATTAACACTTTTTGTTACACATGGCACCCCATATTTATCATCCACAAAGCTCAACTGTATTTCATACACGCAGCAGTCATACAAAAAAAAGTGTCACAAAGAATCCTTACAAAAATGTGTGTTTTATGTGTTGTTTTTGGTGAAATCAGGTCAGTTAATGTATTTTGCTTCATAATAACTGAATATATTTTATTTGAAGTGCATAATACATACAGGTTAAACAGTAATAATGGAAAAACACTGTAGTGTTACATTTAAAGTGTAATACACTGTGCAGATCTACAGTACAATACAAATTACAGAAACTGTGTAGGCTCTGCAATGTTCTATCCCTTGTTCTTGTGTATTTTGCTGCCATCAAGCGATAGCCTAACAACTACTGTACTGCACAACACTGCTAGTGTTTAAAACGTCTTGCTCGCAAACATTTTTACAGTACGAGTCTTGCGGATGGAAATTTTGCTATGCAGCTCGTAGGGTCAGGAAGTTTGGCCACCCATCATTTAGTATAAATGGCCCTACTGCAAAACAGAGTAGCGAGGATTTATTTATTTGTTTTTAACACATTTTGCAATGCAAAACATTCTGTTTACAAGAGCAAAAAACACACCAGTGTACGAGTAATGCATTTGTCATTCATTTTGTTCAACCACCTGTGAAAAGAGCTTTTAAATCTGCAATTGTTTGTGACATAATCTATTACAACATGTTTATGTCCTTCAGCTCTTGCCCAAGCAGCAGTCAGTCAGTTTATCCTGCGCAATGAGGAGTCTGTAAAATGCAGCTGAAATCTGTGCCTTTGGATGAATGAAAAAGTCCTTCCGAAGGCCCCCCTCTGGGAATGTGCACAACAATATCAGAAAGCCAGCTAGCTTGAAGCTACAGACGTTGACAGCCTATGCCTGTGGGGATGGTGGCAGATAAGCATGGCATCCTGACAAATACTGTACTTGACTTTTCTTTCTCGTCGTTTGATAGGACAAGTGTTGCACAAGGGATTACAAAGTACGGCTGCTTCCCTATTTAAATATCATGTGTATTAAAAATGGGTCCGACTAGGGCAGGATCAATCATTTGCTAATTTTTCATGAGCAGTCATGCACAAAGCAGCTCAGAGCTCAGACTCTTAAAACATGTATAGCTTGAGAACAGTGCCCTGTTAATAAACATTAAAAAATGAATACAGAATATTTAGAGTGCTAATTGTGTTTTAACACCATACCCAAGTAATGACAGAGGAAGGAGATCTGCTTGGTTGAACCTCTCAAGTTTTCAATGCACACACACACACAATAAATAAGATGGTTTATGGCATCTTTTCTGTCACCTTTCTGCCTGGGATTGAGAAGGACATAAAACAAAATAACAAAATCAAGGCACAAAACGGTTTTAATAAAGAAACTGCAGTTCAGTAGCGTGTTATCATAAGAGGCTATGGAGGCTAAGCCCACGTATCATTTTGTAAAAGTAAAAAAAGCTTACTTTACATGCTTTCCAAGGTCTACTGTATTGCTATTCTGTGTGTATTCCACCTGCAATCACCCTCTGTCTACTGTTACTGTATTTGTATGAGCTACACCAGGGGTTTTAAACCGGGGGTACTTCTAAGGGTGATAGGGGGTATGCAGGATGACTCAGAAATGCACAAAAAAAAACGAAAGTAAGAGAAAATAATATTATAATATTATAAAAATAATATATTCTCTAAACGACTTTGTATACTTATTTAGCAGCTCAGAGTGAACCGCAGATGTAGAGCGAGTCCACCCGCCGCTCGCTTTAGTGTGCCGCTAAAAAGTTATTGTTGTCTTGTCCAGTTAAAAAAAAAAAAAAAACAACAGCTGTGCTTCCTCCCCCGGGTCTCGCTCTTAAGCAGCCCTGCTATTGAGTCGACCGTGCCGGCTGCCCTAGCCCAACCACCTCGGTGCTTCGGTTCTAAAAAAACTAAAAAAACTAATATTTTTCACATACCCCTTCGTCTTCACTGTACTGTTACACATGCACTCTCGGCCACCACGGCTTACAAGCCTGTGTGTCTCCTTGGTGTAAGCTGCATGCTGCCAAGTGTTACATTACACTCAGTCAGGGCTGAACTGCCTGCTCACCCTCGATGCATTGCCTGCCAGTGCACGGAGTGATTAATTCCTCTGTGCATTCGGTGCTTAGTGCTTCCCGTGCCCTCTTCGGTGCCACGGGTTGCACAGTGATTCAGTGCGCACGATACTGCGGCACCTCGGTGCAGACAGTGACCTCCATGCACAAGGTAACCTAGGTGCTTGGGCACCTTAGGCTTACCCACTGTTCCCTGTACCCTCGGTGTTTCCGTACCTCGGTACATACAGTGACCTTAGTGCACGCAGTGCTCCGTGCACGCACTCTGTGCAGTGCCTCAGAGCCTGCTGCACGCAGAGCACAGCACTTGCACGGACCGTGGTACTGCGGTACCCCTCTCCGCACACCCCAGTGGACAGTGCCCTTGGTACTTAGTACCTCGGTGCAGATAGGGAACCCGTGCTCTCTGTGCTCAGCTACCCTGGTGGTTGCTGCAGTAGTAATATACACTACCTGCACCTATCCAGCTTATTACTACACACAGTGCCCTTGGTTTTTACCTCGGTGCGTAGTGACGGCGTTGAGTTGAATCTGACGGCTTGTTTCAGCCCTCCTACTCGGCGCGCTGGTTATAAAAAAAACAAACAAACAAAAAAAACAGTTACACTGTGGTGACTGCTATTTTACCCTCACAACTTTGCTATTGTGAGTGGTATACAGTGCCTATAGAAAGTCTACACCTTTTCACCTTTTGTTGCCTTATAGCCTGGAATTAAAAATGCATTAAAATATATTTTTTTTCATTTATCTACACATCCTACCCCACAACTTCAAAGTGAAAAAAGTATTCTAGAAATTTGTAGAAAATTAATTAAGAATAAAAACTGAAATAGCTTGGTTGGGTAAGTGTCCACCCCCCTTGTAATAGCAATCCTAAATTAGCTCAGGTGTAACCAATCACCTTCAAAATCACACACCAAGTTAAGTGACCTCCACCTGTTTTAAATTGTAGTGATTCACATGATTTCAGGATAAATTCAGCAGTTCCTGTAGGTTCCCTCTGCTGGGTAGTGCATTTCAAAGCAAAGACTCAACCATGAGCACCAAGGTGCTTTCAAAAGAACTCTGGGACAAAGTTGTTGAAAGGCACAGATCAGGGGATGGGTATAAAAAAATATCAAAGGCCTTGAATATCCCTTGGAGCACGGTCAAGACGATTAAGAAGTGGAAGGTGTATGGCACCACCAAGACCTTGCCTAGATCAGGTCATCCCTCCATATATGGATGACCGAGCAAAAAGGAGACTGATCAGAGAGGCTACCAAGAGGCCAATGGCAACTTTGCAAGAGCTACAGGCTTTTATGGCCAAGACTGGTCAAAGTGTGCATGTGACATCAATATCCCAAGCACTCCATAAATCTGGCCTGTATGGTAGGGTGGCAAGAAGGAAGCCATTACTCAAGAAAGCCCACCTTGAATCCTGTTTGAAGTATGCAAAAAAACAATCAGGAGATTCTGTAGCCATGTGGCAAAAAGTTTTGTGGTCTGACGAAACTAAAAAATGCTTCAATACACAGGTCTACACCCTCCGGTGTTTAAACAATGCCCTTGGGGCTGTGCAGACATCAAGCATGACTAAAGTCCATGCTTGCACGTCCTGCACAACGTCCCCTACTAGCACGGCTGAGACGTAAGTGGCGTTGGGAGCCGCTGGCCAGGCAGCAGGCTCAAGCCCTTGCTCTGGCCCCAGCTCAGCCGATAATGCCGGCCCTGGTGCTGACCTCGCCTGCATCGGTGGTCGTCCTGGATGTTACAGAACCGGATGTCAGACCATGATGCGATTTTGATCGCAGCCTCATGAGAAGGTGGTTCCTTCCTTCAGAAGCAATCCCTACCTCCCCTGACTATTCCTTTGGATCAGCAGTTGAGGAATTGTTACAGCGTTCTCAGAGAGAACGCAAGGCATCTCAGCAAGTAGCCTCAATGCTCCCCTCCTATACTCAGATACGGGAGAGAACGAGACGCTGGCGTTCGGCATACTCGCCAGGCTGTCTGGCCTGGCGAATGGTTTATCACAGTGGACCGAAAGGACACGAATTCCATGGCCCTATTCGTTCAGCACACAGGAAGTATCTCCACTTCGCCTTTCTGGGGAGCGTCTTTGAGTTTTCTGTGCTGCCATTCGGCCTCTCCTTAGCCCCCCGCACGTTTTCAAAGTGCATGGATGCCAACCTAGTTCCCTTGCGGCTGC
This sequence comes from Acipenser ruthenus, assembly GCF_902713425.1. Taxonomy (NCBI): domain Eukaryota; kingdom Metazoa; phylum Chordata; class Actinopteri; order Acipenseriformes; family Acipenseridae; genus Acipenser; species Acipenser ruthenus. Next base: position 23,202,875 of record NC_081200.1, read on the forward strand.
AAGGGATCAGGGTGATGAACTACCTGGACGACTGGTTGATCTGTCCCAGTCGCAGGAAGGAGCAGCTCCCATTTTGAGCGCTTTCCCGCTGCTCCCTGCCTTCTTCAAGCAGGTCAGGAGAGACAAGGCGACAGTTCTCCTGGTAGCCCCTAGATGGCCCAGGAGATTCTGGTTTTCAAACCTCTGCTAGCTGCTGCAAGGCCAGTCCTGGGAGATCCTGCTGTACATGGATCTCCTCAGTAATTGGGACAGTGGGAACATAGTGTCTTTGCGGACAATTGCGGACACAATAATGCCGGCTTGCCCCCGCCTTGGTGGGTAGCTGCGCACTCTACCCGAGGGGGAGACGCATCTTGGACCCTCCTTAGAGGAGCCTCACTGTCCATTTGTACTGCGGCTAGCTGGACTACGCTGCATACCATTACCAGGTTCTACCGCGTTAATGTGGTACATCCCTCAATGCCTTCATTGGGCACAAGGGTCCTTGAGGTTGCACACTCCCATCATTGACCTTATCGGTTATGTGTGGTTGAGGTATCCCTCATTAGCTGTCTGCTCATCTCCATCGCAACAACTTTGGTATACTTTCCCAAAAGTGTCGTCAGTGGTCGTCACAAGCGACCAGCGAGGTCTCCTCGTTCGCTTACGCGGCTTCAAGGCAAAAAGAGACCGAGCATTCTGCGCAATGACTATTTGATCTCTCAGGAGGTGGGACCTGGGACTTCACTCTGCAGATGGGCCTGTCGTCAGCTTTGATATAAAATGCTCAGAAATATCTTCCAAAGGCAGGCAATATCCCAAAAGTATCGTCTGTGGTCATCTTCTAATTGAAAGGGAACCAAACAGTAGGCTTCATTCTTAAAACTTAATGACATGTCTTTGGTACTTTAGCTGAAACCTCCCAACAAAAGGGGTACAGTTTGAAAAAAAAGGTTGAAAACCCCTGAGCTACACAATGCAAGCTTGCAGCTAGCACCTACTACTTGTAATTAGACTTAATTTCATGTGTCAGTTGCCAGGCAGGTTATGGGTCACATGTGGCTACTCCCTTAAGTTTCTATTTGCCTACACAGTCTGTTGTAGATTTTTAAAATTCATAAGCCATTTTCCTTGCTTTCAACTGAGGAAAAAATAAGAATAAAAATAACAATAATGGTTGTCCAAAGCCTAAATTGGACCTTCTTCAAAAGGGAGGGCCAAAACAAAATTGCCTTTTTAATACCATGGTGCGGGTATTCACAGTTTGATTTCCCAAACCGGCTCTTCATCTTCCAAATATTTTTTCTACAAATGGCATCACTCAGGATTCATCAATCAAGTAAGTCCACAATGTTTTTGTTATATTCAGTTGCTTGCCTTATGTGCTGCATATACTATATTACTGTATTACATTTCTCATTCAATTACAAAGTATATTTTGAAACATGCAATGTTTTATTGCATATAATAAAAAGTATATGGGGGGGGGGGGGGGGGGGGCGCCAGCAAGCAATAAATGGGTAAGACATACAAAACAAGAGCTCCAGCAGAAAATTCTTAAATTATATATTTCATTGGCACCTTTGTTTGAGGAACAGTATTTTTATAATACAGTTTTTCTCTTTCGTGTATGTCTACGTATACATACCTGTTTTTTTGTTTTGTTTTTTTTTGCGTGTTTTTCTTTTTATTCGGTTGCTAAAATGCCAAATCCACGAGGCAAGAAAGATACACAGGCAGATGGTCCTATCACACCGTTTCAGTAATGCTGCTATCTTGGATGCTATATCGTCCCTTAGATCGGAGATTAATTCAGCCGTGGTGGCTTTTCAGAGCAGGGCTGATTCTTTAACCAAGCGCTGGAGTGATTTGGATCAGGGAGCCTCTCAGTGGTCTGATGCCACAGTAGCTTTAGAGTCTGAGGTTTGGAAACTCTCAGCAGAGGTTAACACGTTACAGGATAAATGTGAGGATCTGGAAGGGCGATCGCGGAGAAACAACCTAAGACTAATCGGGATTAAGGATGGATCAGAAGTGTCTCACCCTACGGAGTTTGTTGCTAAACTTTTAATGGACACTTTCAAACTGGATGAAAAACCTCTATTGGACAGGGCACACAGGTCACTCCAACCACGACCAAAACAGGGTGAGAGACCTTGTCCTTTTACGTCGAGTCAGGAAAGCTGGGGCCCTTTCGTTTTAATGGCCAGAAAATACTACTGTTCCCAGACTATACCGTGGCTGTTGCCAGGAAAAGAGCTGCCTTTGATGACGTCAAACGTATGCTGCGTGAAAGACCAGATGTGAAATATGGCCTGTTGTTCCCTGCACAGTTTCAGCTGTCTCATAATGGACTCGAGAGGTTTTTCACCACTCTGGAAGATGCTGTTTCCTATATTAAGCTGCACATCATCAGTAAGACTCCAGTTACCACTGCATAAACATTGGTAATTACTTCAAATTCATTACTCAGATGAGTATCTAATGTTCTGATAGAGTTGTCTATAAGTTACTTAGAGAGTTAGAGAGGGGACATCAATTTGTTTTTATTATTAATATTGTTATTATTAGTAGTATCATTCTCTCTTTGTTACATACATTATTATTATTATTATTATTATTATTATTATTATTATTATTATTATTATTATTTATTTCTTAGCAGACACCCTTATCCAGGGCGACTTACAGTCAAGAACAAAAATACATTTCAAGAATCACAGTACAAGTAATAATACAATTAAGAGCAAGATAAATACATTGACTTTGGTTCTAGCAAGTACAAGTATGACAAAATACAATTCAATAACAGAGCAGATAACAGTGTCAGTGATTATTATTATTATTTATTTCTTAGCCGACACCCTTATCCAGGGCGACTTACAATTGTTACAAGATATCACATTATACAGATATCACATTATTTTTACATACAATTACCCATTTATACAGTTGGGTTTTTACCGGAGCAATCTAGGTAAAGTACCTTGCTCAAGGGTACAGCAGCAGTGTCCTCCACCGGGGATTGAACCCACGACCTCCGGTCAAGAGTCCAGAGCCCTAACCACTACTCCACACTGCTGCCCAGGATATAATTAAATACAAAATACTACAGATTAAATAACACTTAACAGATTACAGAACTAAAGTACAGGATCAAATGCAGTATAGGGGGCAGGTAAGAGCAAGTAAAGCACATTTAAGAAAGAGTGATAAGTGTCCAGGGGGAAAGAGGAGTTCTACAGGTGCTGTCTGAAGAGGTGAGTCCCAAGGAGGTGCCGGAAAGTGGTCAGGGACTGGGCAGTCCTGACATCTGTAGGAAGGTCATTCCACCACTGCGGGGCGAGGGTAGAGAAGGTGCAGGCTCTGGAGGCAGGGGAGCGTAAAGGAGGTACAGCCAGAGTGTACATATGTCTGTGTATATGTTCATCTAATCGGATGATATAATTATTATTAGAATGTGTATGTATGTATGTGTGTGTGTGTGCATATACAGTATATACAAATATTTGCTCTCCTTGTCTACTATGCACTTCTGTTTCTGCAGTATCGATATTTCTGATTTTGATTGACTTGATTTTTCTGCAGTTATATTCTGCAGAGCTGTGTTCGCAGGCCTTAAGCTTCTAGCATGCACTCTGCGTGGGTCACAGGACCCTTGGGTAAGCTTTCACCTCGTTTGGAGAGGTGAAGTTGGGTGGGATGAGTTAGTTCAACTCCTATGTTTCTTTTATAATTTGGCTTAGTCCATGGCTAGCACAGCACCTTTTCTTTCTTTCACCTCCGCACTTTGGATCATTTTCGGCTGCGGGGAGTGTGGGTAGGTCAGCTATTCCATTCTACATTCCACAAGTCCAGGGGAGCAGCCATTTTAATTCACAAAACTATACCCTTTATTGTCTCTCAGGTCAATACGGACTCCAGGGGCTGCTATATAATAGTTACAGGTAGACTTCATGATATTCTTTATGTTTTGGCGAATGTATATGCCCCAAATTGGGATGATTGTCAGTTTATTTCTAATTTTCTGGCTTCCTTTCCTGACATGCACACCCATCACCTGATTTTGGGTGGGGATTTTAATTGCGTTTGGTCTCCCACATTGGATCGCTTCTCATCCAAAACCTCCTCCCCCTCAAGATTTGTATTAGCAATTTAGGCTTTTCTCAACTTTTATGCTGTTTCTGACCCCTGGCATTTTCTGAATCCCACAGCTACAGAATACTCTTTCTTTTCCAACGTTCATAGGTCTTACTTTTGCATAGATTATTTTTTTCTGGACAACAAATTACTACCCTCTGTCCGCACCTGCAACTATCACTTAATAGTAATAGGAACTTAGTCTCCCAAGTTAAACTCAGCCCTATCGCTCTTGGCATTTTAACCCCGTTACTCACTGATGATTAATTCTGTTAATTTTATATCTTTCCAAATTACAGGCTAACTTCACTATAATGAACCCTTCTTATAACTTCACTATAACGAACCCTTCTTATAACAAACACCTGTTTTTAACGATCCAAACAGCAAGAACTGATTTTTTCAATGCAAATTAGCCCTATTAGAACGATCATGTAAAGGATCGACCCAGAAACAACGATCTCAGTACTGACTGACACTGAACTTTCTCCAGTGTCAAGTGTGTTAATTCTCTCAGTGAAAACAAAGACCATGGTTGACTAATTTAAAGATAACGCTAATTCAAAGATTACCTATTGTAGTGTACGAATCATGCATGACGAATGCAACCAGGCAACGGGTGTAAGGAGCAATCTACGCTGGATAGTTTTTTTCAAGAGAAAGGACATGTAATTACTGTATTCAGCATGTAAGTGTACATTCTTTCCTTTTTCATTTCTTTTCTGTTTTCTTTTGACCTTTTGCGGTTCTATGTCGGACCAGGTCCGACATTACAATTTTCCCTTTCCGGTCCGATGTCGGAACCTGTCCGACATCATCAAAAAGACGTACATCAAAAAGAAACACAGTTCTCTAGTTGTTTTTTCTCCGGAAAAAGCCGAGAAAACCATTCAATGGCCGAGTGAGATCGATAGGAGCCGAGAGAAGCCGAAAAAAAAGGGCCAGATCTAAGCAATACACATATCCCCGGCACCACAGAGATAACACAGACATAAACAAACAAGATAGCTGCTTCTGCATCCAGCGCTCAAAGAATATCATGGACATTTGCAGAGCTTTTTGAGATGTTATAGTAATAAAATAATGACTTGGATCGCATTATTGAGGAGTTTGGTGATAAAAACAAGTGATCAGGAGATGATTTATCAGTATGCACGACTATGAAGAGGTATGTGAAAAATACAGCGAACAAAAGCGGGGCTGGAGATGCAGTACTGAGTGCCCTGTTGATATGCAGTGCCTTTGTGACGGGGGTGTAATAGGGTCCCGCTGTAATCCGCCCTCCCGATCTCTTATGGTGTTGCATAGGGCAGCCCGAAGTCGGGGCAAACGGCCTGAAAATGATCATACCGGGAATTCTGGTGTGGTCGGTCTTTTTGCCCTGAAGCGGAACCGCGCGGTCGCCGAGCTCACTTTCTGCAATCAGCTGTGCTGCGTCCGCCGGTTGGCTGAGGCGGGGGCATTAGCTGATTGCAGAGGCGGGATTGGGCAGTATTTAGGCTACGCTGTTTCTGCATTCGGGCTTCCTGTCCTGGGTTAGCAACAGAAGTACGCTGTACTGTTGTATGTGTGTTGCTACTTTCTACTGATCCCGTTCTAGACCCCTGAACAGGCAGCTGCCTGCGACCTGACTCCTACCTTTCTCCTTCTCTTCCCAAGTGTGTGCTTCGGAAATACCCGGACGTCTCATCTCCACCCAGGGCAGTGAGTGCTGCAGTGTGCCGTAGCCAGTGTTGGAAGGACCCAACTGTCGACACAGCGCCACAACCACCAACACGGCCGTTTAGAGAACAGCAGCTACTATTTTTGTGTTCTATATTATTATGTGCGGGATTTGTTTGTTTATTCTTATTTTATTTTTAACCCGGTTCTACCATAGCTGGTATTACCGGGGGGTTTTGTGTTTATTTTTGTAATACCTGCTATCCTACCTCAGTGCTGACTGTGGCTTCGGCCAGATGTGGCACTGAGTTTTGCCCTCAAGCTTCCTGTGTGTGTGACGTCATTGCTGGTCCTCCCAAGGACAACACCTACTACCCTCTAACAGCCTTTTAAACCTGTTATACTGTGAAAAAATACTTTTAAACAGCGCGTCTAAAATAAACTGCACATGTGAAAATAAATAAATTGGACCTGACGCGCTGAATAAATGGACCGCAAAGGGTTAAACATACCACAGGCATACTTGCCAACATTTGGAAACTGTTCAGCGGGACACTCGTCTCTGGGGGTAGGGGGGGCATACGCATCATACACAAAAAACACTCATTATCATATACATATCCCCCCAAACTCAACACGACACGATCATCATGACAGTAAAAACAGACATAATGAAGCGTTCTTACCTTTGTATAAGTTAGTGATCAGCAGATGTGTCAGCCGCACGAAGAGCACAGCGTGTGGTTTTCACTAACTCTACTGTGCAGAATAAATTATTTTTTTTCTATGGGTAAATATCGGGACTTTCTTTCTATGCATCGGGACGCGGGACATTTGCTAGGAAATCGGGACTGTCCCAACTACACAGGGACTGTTGGCATGTATGCACAGAGGGCAATTAGTGTTGGTGTAATTTATATGTGGAAACAGATTTGTTTTGGGTGCTTTTTTGAATTGCTATGTTTGATCAAATGATTTTTTACAGACGGGCGCTTGATTGAGACTTGCTGCCTGCCTGTCTTGTATGTGCCCTCTGTGCGTTACCATCGTTGGTAGCGTCACATGACACGTTTGTTTACTTTCTGTTTTGTGTTTAATAAATCCTGCGTGCCTGTGCTGGCCTTTCAACTCCAATGAAGGCTTATTTGAGAGGCCAGATTATTTCGTACAGTGCGCAGGACAGAAAGTGATGCTTGGAACGGCTCTCGGAGTTGACAGACCTTATCCTAGAATTAGATAGCGGTTATGCAAGTTCGCCATCTCCTGATCTTTATAAAAAACAACTGATCTTACGGACGGAATTTGATCTCTTATCAACCAAACAGGCTGAACAGCTCCTTCTTAAATCCTCACACATACGAACAGGGTGATAAGGCCAGTAAAATTCTTGCATATCAGCTCCACCAAGCGGCAGCATGTGAGGTTATATCCAAAATCTGCGTTCAGTCTGGTGTAACTACCATTTACCATCAAGAAATTAATAATCAGTTTCATAACTATTACTCACACCTCTATACAGCTCTCAATCCCCAGCAACCCCCTCCTTAATCAAATCCATGCTCAGCGGTAAGTCTCCTGGCCCAGATGGGTTTCCCACTGAGTTCTTTAAAAAATGTTCTGACCTGCTATCCCCTCTTTTAAGCTCCATGTTTGCTGACTCCTTCTCCTCTCTGTCCCTTCCCCCTACCTTATGTCAAGCTTCCATTTCTCTTTTACTGAAAAGGGATAATGATCCCCTTGACTGTGGCTCCTACCACCCAATTTCACTTCTTAACTCTGACGTAAAAATACTTGCACAATGTCTCGAAACTGTCCTTCCCTCAATTATCTCCCCAGATCAAACAGGTTTTATTAAAAAGCAGACCCTCCTTTTTTAATCTTAAGTGCCTGTTTAATATCCTTTACATCCCACCCTCATCCCCTCGTCCAGAAATTTTGGTTTTGATTGATGTGGAAAAGGCATTTGACAGTGTAGAGTGGGATTAAGTTTTTTATACCCTCCAGAAATTTGACTTTGGCCCAAACTTTATCTCATGGATTAAAGTTCTGTACTCTTCCCCCCTCGCTGCTGTCCACACTAACAATACAATCTATACATTTTTCCAACTCCACCCCTTTTGTTTGCTATTGCTATTGAACCCCTGGCTATTGCTCTGGGTAGTAGGCAGAACATTCAGGGAGTCATTAGGGCATGTCAGGAACATAAAGTCTCTCTTTATGCGGATGATCTGCACTTGTACATTTCTAACTCAGCCCCTTGCTTACTTTTAGTTTCGAATCTACTCATTTTAGCAAATTTTCTGGTTACAAGTTAAATCTTCATAAGAGTGAACTTCTCTCTATTAACCCTGTGGCAGCACAGTGCTCCTTTGAAGACCTACCATTTAGAACTGCCCCAAACAAGCTTACTTATTTAGGTATGTCAATCGCACATGATCTTTTTAAACTTAATTTCAGTCTTCTATTGGAGCGTACAAAGCAAGACCTTGTATGCTGATCTACATTGCCCCTCTCATTAGCTAGCCGAATCAGTGCTATCAAAATGAATGTACTGCCTACATTTTTATACCACGTCCAATGTATTCTTGTCTTTATCATTAAATCATTTTTTACCTCCCTAGATAAAATTATTTCCACTTTTATTTGGAACAAAAAGCTTCCTCGTATCCACAAGCCACTGCTTCAGAGACCTTGAGTACTAGGAGGTATGGCCAATTTTCAATACAATTACTGGTCAGCCAATATATGGAGTATGTCCTACTGGCAACTTTCCCAGTGGGGATCCGAAGCCCTAGCTTGGTTACCCATGGAGGCTTCATCTTGCCACGCATCATCTTTACCAGCCCTTCTATGCTCCCCCTCCCTCTGTCTATGTCCATCTCCAAGTTTACACTCAGCTCCACGGTCTGTCAGTCCCTTAGAATTTGGACCTTTAACTTCAATGCTCTCTCAACAAAAACATTTGTTCCCTCCCTCTTTGGAAGACCAGGCATTCAGCATTTGGCGTAATAGGGGTATCACCTCCCTTAATGATCTTTTATATCAATAACAATTTTGCTTCAGTTGATCAGCTTGTACTAAAACACAATATACCTTGGACTCTCTTTTTTGATATCTCCAAATTGTTCGCAACAATATGTCTCTATTCCTCTAACGTCCACCTAGATCCCCCATGGACTCTATTCTCGAAGTAAGCCCAGTCTGCAAGGGTGCTATTGGCACTATATATTAAAAACTCACTGCTCTCCATTCTGATTCCCTACTGTCCTTAAAAGGCCTGTGGGAACAGGACTTGGACATGGTCTTCTCAGACGCAGATTGGGGTGCTGTGCTAGCCATGGACTAATTCAATTTAAAATTCTGTGTTGCCTCCATTGGTCTAAAGTTAGGTTGTCCAACATTAAGCCAGACTTGGACCCAACCTGTGATAGGTGTAAGCAGGCTCCAGCCACTCTTGCTATGAGTTGGCCTCCTACTGACACTCTATCTTTCAGGCGTTTTCCCAAATCATGCAGCGTCCCTTGGAGTGGTCACCTCTGACAGCAATATTTGGGATGGTTTCTGATGACTCCCCCCCGAACACTGCACCGTCCAACTCTCTGCCTTTTGCTAGTCTTTTGGCTAGACAGTTGATCTTGTTGAGCTGGAGGGAAGCAATAAAAGCAAGTTTTGTTTTTTAGCCTCCCCACTTATTAGTCAGGAGCCGCGACTGTTGCAGTTCCTATAGGCCACTTTACTGCATGTGTCACCGAAAGCAGAACCACTGACATTAAAATTGATGAATGAAAAGGAATTGCTTTTTAAAATTATTTAATTAATTCAAAGGCCATTTATCACAAACAGAATCTATTAAAATGGTGCCTCTTTAATATTTAATGACAAAACCCATATTATTGACTATGCATAAAATAATGCAGAAGCACGGTTATATAATGTCAAAGCCTATAATTAGAGAAAATTCCAACCTTTGCATGAAATATGCATTAATACAGATGCATTAAGAAGGCAATTAATAAAGAAGTACATGCAAAACCATATGCCATCTAAGGTAATTGCCTTACCGGTTCAGAGTATGGTACCTTCCACTAGAAATCCATTTAATAAAACATTATGGTTTGCTTATTTTACCTCAGTGAAACTCCAAAACACAATTAACATTTATTGTGACCTGTTGCCACATAATAAACTATTCAGTGGCAAAGCAGAGGCATTATAATGGCAATACAATGGTTCTGTACAGGGCAATGGTGGCAAAAACAAAGCTCCTCAATTGTGCTATTTTTATTTTGACATACAAAAGTGCTAATATTTATAATCTTGCCTCCTAACACTTTCACAATTGTATTAACGACACACAGTTACAAATAAATGCAATAACAAAAGTAGTCTTACTGCGTAGGTCCCGGTGTTGTATCAAACAGTGCACCTTAGGTGCCAACTACTGTCTCCAGCACAATTGTAATAATAAAGTAATAATGCGCAATATATTGTGTAACCATATTGATTTTATATTTTCATTGTTTTACATTCTTTGTTTTTGAAGTTCAGAGAACATTGTACTGCTAATTAGTGCATTTACTACTGTAGCGGAGCAGAAAACTGTCTCCATTTACCTTCTATGTGTGCAATCATGTGCTGAGGATGCAAAAATAGTTAATTGACACTTTTTTAGAACTATGTTTTAATTAACATTTATTTTACAAATCAAAACAAGACAATGTAAATAAATAAACATCTGAACAGACATCGGTTTACAATATACATATTTATAAAACTGAAACGATAGCAATACATTTTTAACTTTTCAACAGCAATCGGTTTGTTATCAGATGAGCAAAAGCAACTGAACAAAGTAGATAAATAAACTTAGAAGAAAACATTTTACAGAAGTGCACAGCACAAGAAGTTATAAAAAAAAGTCTAATTTATTTTTCTTTTTTTGAACAAAAGGGTATTCCTTTACCTTGAGTCTAAGGCTGTTCACAATCAACACAGATAATGCGCTTCTCCACGCTGCCTTTCTGCACAGGGCACAGCTGTCCGAAGTTTTATTTTTATTGCACTTGCCAACCTGGCACTGGCGTCTCTTGTGGCTCTCAGCGGGGTTGCCATCGTCAGCTGTGGGTACACACTTGGCAGTCTCCCTCTGTTCCAAATGCTTCTTGCGAAGTTCCTGTGCTAACTGTAAAATATATTCTCTCCTTGGTAAATTCTTCTCTGTGCATTCTTTGTAAAGCACCAAGGAGTTGATGGCTGCTAGGTCCAATACATTGTAAAATACCTGAACAGGCCACTGTTGGGAGCCAGCTTTCATGGAATACTTCCGTGCCATCTGATCCAAAACATCAACTCCATATTTTGTTGCGTAGTAAAACTCCACGGTCTCTGGTATTTATTTTCACTAGTCCCGATGCTAATTGACTGACCAAAGCAGCGCAGCTGGCAAGCAGGCGCCAGCCTTCCAAAGGCTGATTGAAAACAATAGACTGTCAGTCATTCACTGAGGCAGAGAGTAGAGACTAATCTAATTACAGCTAAACACATTGTGGACTGGTAAATAAAAATAATAAAGTAGAATACTGTTCTGTATAATCACAATACAATTGTTTTCTGTGTGGCCGTCAATGTGACTGCTCCTGGGGCCTTTAGGTATACTGTACTATATCTCCTTTATTTCCTTTATGTAATACATACAGCCAGAAAGGTACATGAACGCGCAGCCCCATATGTGTTACACGACTGGAGAAAAATTAATTTTAAAACCAAAAACCGCCAAAATGACTGTCATGGGGCTTCTAGTGTTAAATTATTTAGACGTAGGGGTCAATATAACCAAACACAAAACAATAAATAAAATGTCCAGTACAAAAGTGTTTAAAACCAATGTATGATACTGTGACAGGAGCTGTCCTGTCACTGGCTCCTCCGCGCATGCAAGCCACTACAGGAGCAGCTGGAACATGCAACAGGAGGTGCGCTGTCACTCAATGAACAGAACAAGGAGGCCCGGCCGGGGGAGGGGTGCCCTGAGGAGCCCACGACCATTGAAAAACAGGCTGTGCTACAGATTGGGGCTGCTACAAAGCCATGGGAATTCAGAGTGCTGCTGCTGAAAATCCATGACAGCCATCAGCCACAAGAATGGAAAGCGTCCACGCTACCGACAAAGAGAAACCAAAACCGCAGATCGCAGAAAAGAAGCCATAACCGCCAATGACTGTGTGTGTATCCACTTTCGGGGTTGGGATTAATCTCTATAGGAAGAGGGATTAGTTCAGGGATATTAGATCCCCTAAAGTATAGCAAGGTGTTTAAGCGTGACCTCCACTTGTTAGCAGAGTAGTCGTTTTTGGACAGTGTTTTATTTTGCCTTTTGTACATTTTAATATATGTCCTCTGTGAGCTACCATTGTGAGTGTCAAGCGCAACATTCTGTGCCCTGACTCATCCAGTGATCACACACACACCCAAGAAAACCCCGCATATGAAAGCCACTTTAAGAATCAAAATTGTACCACACTACATGGTATTGTAACAACTCCCTTAGCTTATCCAGTAAATTGGCACCATTGTGATTCCTAATGAAGCAGCAAATGGAACACAGCACATTCCTCTATGCACTATGCGGTTAAGTGATTGAGAGGACGGGTTAAATGGCACCCAAAGGACATTGTCATATAAGCTACACTCAGCTGGTATGTCAGGTTTGATCCCATCACTTGATGATGGCTACTATAAAACTGATTGACAGGACAATTTTTAACACAATTGGTCAACTTTAAAGAATTATCTCAGGGTAAGTAGAACACCAGCTAACATGCTAGAATCAATTTTAAATACAGCATCACTTTATAGCCTGTGTTATTTCCTGGTTTTGTGGCGCAATTCAGTTTTCAGATGTGTTATGAACACACCACTGTATTAGCAAACAAATAGTACAGCATTAATAAAGCGCTTAATTGAAAATACATACAGTTCATACCATGTCTCTTGAAAAACTTTATTGCATTTCGCAGTCGGATAGGGAATAACGTAGGTGCTGTGCTTTATGTAATCACCTTCTGAAAGACATGTCACATGAACCAAGCTTGAAGTTACATCATTAGTTTTGCAGCATCTCTGTAGTTTTTTTTAATTGTTATATCAGAAAATAACTAATTGTATATAGAGTAGTAAATGTAGTTACTCCTTTGGTTATTGTATTTGAGTCCAAGATCAAGCGCTCGTGAAGATGAGTATAAATATGACATGGGGGCAAATGTTTATAAAGTGTCAAATCTGCATGTTATGGAGACACATTTTGGTGCTGAATTTGAAAGTCCTTTACTCCAAAGACTAAATTGCTCAAAAGAAGAAAAACACCTATCTGACAGAGATCGAATGATTCTTAGTGTTATATCTCCCACCCAACCTGAGAGGGCGCTGTGTAAAGGGAACAGAGTACCCCGGACTGGATGGCCCGACAATTCATTCCCAGGGTCAGGTGGAAGTCGGCCATCTAGAAAGGGGGTGGAGCTACGGTACACTAAATCATCGACCTGGAAGGGAAACGATGTGGCATCCGCGGATTGGAGAAGTGGTTACACTCGTTAACCAAGGGGTCATGGTTAATGGTATTTAAGGGGACGTAGTGGTGTGATCTGTTCCTTGGTATGGTTAAATGGTGAACCTAAAAGGAGGGCGTGAATTTATCGTGAGTGTTTTGTTTGTTTATTGGCGTGTCTAAAAATACTATTTGTTATTATTTAGATGGCTGAAACACGATCCAGGAGCTATCACTTAAGGCCAGCATGAACCTGGACAACACTTAACTTTGTTTGCACTAAAGAACTGTATTTTCACCATGAGCACTAGAGCACACACTGTGGACTGGTGTTTGTGTTTGTGTATGTGTTACGTGTAGGTGAATTAAAACAGGACTGTTATTATTTCGGGGCCAACCCGTGGATTACAGATAAGCAATACACGCCGCTGTATTGCTTCTCATTGACTTTGTTATTATTTACTGTTGTTCGCCATCAAGCATTTGGATTGTAAAAATAAATCATCATTGCACCTGGATATCGTTGTCTGTCTGATTATTGATCACCTGCACACTGCTAATAAGGACAGCAGATATTTAATTTCAAACAGTTTACATAAGGGTTGTTTTTTACCTAATACATAAGCAAACAGTTAGTAGCTTTTAATAGCTTCACAGAATACAAATTGCAGGAAAACCACTTCAGGCACAGAGGTACAAACTATCAGTTTCACTTTCTTCTCCCCTAGCACTACTATTGCCACCATTATTTACTGCAACACACTGGCTTTGGAACATGTAAGCTCTCTAAATGATCCTACTAGTTACAATGTTTAAACTGCATAAGTCACTGCTACTGATGAGCCGACAAGCACCCCTCTCTCACCCCCACTAAACCACTGCGCTTACATATGCAGTAAAATACATTCTTAAAAACAATAATTACAACAATTGCAACAATACATTATATTTAAAAAAAAAAACCTTTAACCCATCTTCTGGTAAGCTTTTGTTTGTTCTACACAGTGACAATGACTTTCAGAATCATACTCTATATATTTTTTGTTGTATGGCAATGCATCACTTTATTCTACATCAGCTCTGTTTCTTGTTCTACATACATTCTCTATCTTGCTTTACATGTTGGCATTAGGAAGTTGATAGAAGCCAACTGCTTTTCCCAGTGGGGGCTTAGGCTGATAGCATCTGTCTGCTGCTTAGTCTATAAAATGTCAGGTTAGGACACAGCATTGATATCCAACAGCACAAATTTCCTTAAGAGTACCACTATACCACAGTCAATACAGTTAAAATAGCCCAGTTCTTTCTCCATTGCTTCCTGACCGGCAATGTTGGATGAGGTGGTAACAGTGGGGCCTCTGAATCCTTTTTAAGACTTGGCACAGTAAATACCTACTAGATATTTTACACGTTATTTTAGTATTGCTAAATATCTATACAGATAGTTGAACATAAAACCATGTGAACTGTTTTATCCAAAATATTAATGAACCAATACTCTAATTCTATAACTAATAGAATTTCTGTCCCATAATTCCTATCTATTAACCAGTCAATGCTCTGGCCTGATCTTCAGTGGATGACAACCTCTTGGGGCAAAGTTCCAATCCATCTTCTCTACATGTCTACAACCCTTTTGAATTGTTATGTTGTTAATAGCTTTATACTAAATATTAGCTTTATACCAAATATTTCAGTGTAAAATTAAACACACTGATGACACTGCAACTGCAAGCTAATGCAATTAATAACTCGACAGAAGCAAGAGTTGAGAGGAGGAAGAACCTCTGGATATTAAAAGAGGAGGAGCGTGCTTGTGACTTAGTGTAGAAATCAGGTCTCCCCTTGGCTCGCAGCCCTCGCGGAGGACAGCAGGAGAATCAAAAAGATAAAGAGAAGTCCAGAGGTCTCCCCAACTTGCTTCACTCTCCTCAAGGGGGAGCCTGGAACACTGGAAACAGAAAGAAGAAATAAACATGCAAGGAGTCTTCCCGTGGCTCGCAGGGAGCCGTCTTGCAGAGTAGAGACATGGCTGAGCTCTGAGGGTGGGAACGGATGAAAAGGACAAAGTGAACACCGGACAGGAAACGAGAAAAGGAGTTAAAAAGGTTTTGGCCAGGGTCCCCTCTGGCTCGCATAGAACCATCCTCGCAGAGGAAGAGGCCAGCGTGGCTGGGCCTCTGATGTTGGGTTATGACCCCCACCAATGCAAAGGAAAAGAAGTATAATCATTTGACTCATAGGGACACAGTTATTGAAAGGAACTATCAACAAACAATACGTGAAGAAAATCTTACCTCAGGCTTGTCCCCATGACAAGTTCAAGACTTCAACTAGCAGCTTCCAAACACCATTGACAGGTTGGTTTCTGGTGTTTAACATATTTAGAAATGACAGCTCAAAATGATACAGCGGTTTGCCTCAGGCTATATCACAATGACCTACAATATGTGATACATGACCTTATTAAGATAAAAAATAAACCTGGGGACCATGATAATATATTAAAAACTCAACAGGGACATGAAGAAGTAAGTGAAGTCCCATGTGGTCATGGGACTCACCCATGATTCCAGCAACCAGGTAATCAGCAGATGCATGGGACACAAGCCTGATGGCAGTTACTGGTTTAAAAGAATAATAACTTCCTGAAACAAAACACATTTCCCATGAAGTGTGGTTCTTTTAAAGCAAGACTTTTTGAAAAGCATAGTGAATAGCCCTGCACTTAACTCTTCCACTATACCGCCTCTAGAAATCGTTCATATATGAACGATGGTGTAATGGTGACGTTAGACACCCAGTTTAAGCCTTTTGTAAACAGCCATCTCCAAAGGCTCCAACAACCAATCAGGGATGGTTTATATACTTTCAAAACGAAAGTAAAGTTAGATAGACAGAAAGCTAGATGAGGGAATTTTATTTATTTATTTTTTTGCAGTGAGATTCGGCGATCACAAGACAAGCTTACCAGAAATCATATTAAATCATCCAAAATATTTATATACCCAAAAATAAATTCACAAAATATTAATTGTAGTGAAATATTCACAGGATAAACTTCCGGGATGACTCTCCGTGGAACATGCATTTCACAAAAAGCCCCAAGCCAATAGGAGCATTATAATGAGGAGCATCATTTCAGTATCTTAGGTTTCGGTTTTGATTATGTATATACTAGGGGTGGGCAATGATATGAAAATTGTATATCGATAATATCGAAGTCTTCCAAAACACATAAAACTATAATAACACAATTGCAATATGAAACATATACATATAGACAGATATTTACATAAGAAAAGCAATAACATACTTTAACTTAGTATCTTAATATCCATGGAGAAAAACAAGGTCTTGTTATATTGTTTTACTATACCATCATCAGCTACCTCAAAACCGAAATATTTATATACTGTACTTCATTGCGCAGACTAGTCAATCCGGAAGTAATTGAATCTTCTCTAATGCACGACACATCTAAAAGTATTAAGTACGGTATCATGCTGAATGTTGCAATATTTTGATGTTTTTACTAATACTGTAAGTAATCACATGGAAAAAAATGCAATGAACCACTGGCGCATGCGCATATCTCAAAATAACCCTAATAGTGCTTAATGCATAATGCAAATAGCATTTGGTACTTTGTGAGCACGTTCTGAATGGAAGAAAAATAATATATACAGTACTGTGCAAAAGTTTTAGGCAGGTGTGAAAAAATGCTGTGAAGTGAGAATGCTTTCAAAAATAGACATGTTAATAGATTATATTTATCAATTAACTAAATGCAAAGTGAGTGAACAGAAGAAAAATCTAAATCAAATCCATATTTGGTGTGACCACCCTTTGCCTTCAAAACAGCACCAATTCTTCTAGGTACACTTGCACAAAGTCAGGGATTTTGTAGGCATATAGTCAGGTGTATGATTAAACAATTATACCAAACAGGTGCTAATGATCAACAATTCAATATGCAGAAACAGCTGTGTAGGATGAATAAAACTGGGTGAGGAACAGCCAAACTCAGCTAACAAGGTGAGGTTGCTGAAGACAGTTTACTGTCAAAAGTCATACACCATGGCAAGACTGAGCACAGCAACAAGACACAAGGTAGTTGTACTGCATCAGCAAGGTCTCTCCCAGGCAGAAATTTCAAGGCAGACAGGGGTTTCCAGATGTGCTGTCCAAGCTCTTTTGAAGAAGCACAAAGAAACGGGCAACGTTGAGGACCGTAGATGCAGTGGTCGGCCAAGGAAACTTACTGCAGCAGATGAAAGACACATCATGCTTACTTCCCTTCGCAATCGGAAGATGTCCAGCAGTGCCATCAGCTCAGAATTGGCAGAAAACAGTGGGACCCTGGTACACCCATCTACTGTCCGGAGAAGTCTGGTCAGAAGTGGCCTTCATGGAAGACTTGCGGCCAAAAAGCCATACCTCCGACGTGGAAACAAGGCCAAGCAACTCAACTATGCATGAAAACACAGGAACTGGGGTGCAGAAAAATGGCAGCAGGTGCTCTGGACTGATGAGTCAAAATTTGAAATATTTGGCTGTAGCTGAAGGCAGTTTGTTCGCCGAAGGGCTGGAGAGCGGTACACGAATGAGTGTCTGCAGGCAACAGTGAAGCATGGTGGAGGTTCCTTGCAAGTTTGGAGCTGCATTTCTGCAAATGGAGTTGGGGATTTGGTCAGAATTAATGGTCTCCTCAATGCTGAGAAGTACAGGCAGATACTTATCCATCATGCAATACCATCAGGGAGGCATCTGATTAGCCCCAAATTTATTCTGCAGCATGACAACGACCCCAAACATACAGCGAAAGTCATTAAGAACTATCTTCAGCGTAAAGAAGAACAAGGAGTCCTGGAAGTGATGGTATGGCCCCCACAGAGCCCTGATCTCAACATCATCGAGTCTGTCTGGGATTACATGAAGAGAGAGAAGCAACTGAGGCTGCCTAGATCCACAGAAGAACTGTGGTTAGTTCTCCAAGATGTTTGGGCCAACCTACCTGCCGAGTTCCTTCAAAAACTGTGTGCAAGTGTACCAAGAAGAATTGATGCTGTTTTGAAGGCAAAGGGTGGTCACACCAAATATGGATTTGATTTAGATTTTTCTTCTGTTCACTCAATTTGCATTTAGTTAATTGATAAATATAATCTATTAACATGTCTATTTTTGAAAGCATTCTTACTTTACAGCATTTTTTCACAAATGCCTAAAACTTTTGCACAGTACTGTATATATATATATATATATATATATATATATATATATATATATATATATAGATAAGTAAGGTATAAACCACGACAGGCCGTGCGGTTTCCATGATATATACCACGCCTGGGGTGGTGATAAGTGGTATATATCATGGGGACCGTACGGCCCGAAGTGGTTTATACCGCTTATAACACGTCTACCTGTCATTTGTGGGAAGAAAAATACTTCAAATAATTAAAACCAGAAACTTTTATTGTGTATACATTCACAGTGTAATATAGTCCCAAATTGTATTTAATTTAATTCATTGTTCGCTTATTAAAAATAAATTGCACATGCTCGTTTATTGTGAATTTCTGCATTGAAAGTGCCATCTCACTAGAAACTAGAGGATTAAGGGGCTACCGAGTGGCGCATCCAGTAAAGGCGCTCAGTGTGGAGTTCAGGATGTGCCCTATAGTCTGGACGTCGCGAGTTACATACAATTACCCATTTAGTTGGGTTTTTTACTGGAGCAATCTAGGTAAAGTACCTTGCTCAAGGGTACAGCAGCAGTGTCCCTCACCTAGGATTGAACCCACAACCCTCCGGTCAAGAGTCCAGAGCCCTAACCACTACTCCACACTGCTGCCCACTTACAGTCTCCAGTTATACAACTGGAGACTGAATACTGGTCCTCAGTTGAACTTGCACTGGCATAAAATTCCCTTAATGTTGTTGAGATTTTTTTATTTGACTTATTTCCATAAAATGAATGTCCATATTTCTTTAAGTACATTAACCAGCCCATGCTGTAGTTTCTTTTGTGTGTTTTTTTCAATCTTTGTTTTCTTCTATTTCATTTAGCTGTTCATCATCTACTGTTATGTGTCTACTCTTGCTGGTGCACTTATTAATTTATTTTTTCAGATGGACTGCTGTCTTCACTCAGAAAGTTGGTGTTGTACCAGTTATGTGGAGTTTCATCCCCAAATATATTAAAGGAAATAGGTGAAATGCCACTCATTTTTGAATTTATAATGTAGTGGTGCATAATGATTTATTCAGTGTGAAGCCACTCATTAGTATGCAAGCCGTGCTATATGCTATATATATATATGCATACTAATGCATACTAATGCTGTTTAACCAATCAGAGGTTGTTATTTTTCCAAGCCCTGTTATATATATACATATATATATATATATATATATATATATATATATATATATATATATATATATATATATATATATATTCAATGGCATAAGATTTGTTTACCAATCACAATGACTTCCGTATGGCCAGTCTTCGGGGAGAATTTGTCATGTGCTTAGTGATGTCATTGCCCATGTCACTGATGATGTCATATGTGATGTCAAGTGTGACAGGAAACATACACTTAAGGGTGCAGAGTTAAGGTTGCGTGGCTACCTTAACTTGCAATTTCCTAACCTTTTGGACATTTGCAAACAAACCTTAACGTTACTTTAACAAAGTTTTTGCCATTGAATTTCCATAGTTTTGCAGAAGGTATCTTGGAAAATCAAACAACCAACAAGAAGTATGTAAAGATTTCTTTTAAAAGCCAGGTTTATTGAGGCAAAATCAAATGTTGTTAATCCCTGCCCCTGAGGCTAGAGGAGGGTGGAAAGCAAAGACTGTCCCTGGAGTCCCAGGCAATGGCTGCCCTGGTGGCTGGAGAGGTGAGGACAGCAAGGACTGTACCTGAGGCTAGATAAGTGGGGACAGCAATGGCTGCCTTGGAGGCTGAAGAGATGGGGACAGCAATGGCTGCCCTGGAGGCTACAGAGGTGGGGACAGCAAGGACTGTACCTGAGGCTGAGGACATGGAAGAAGCAATGGCTGTACCGAGGCTGGAGAGGTGGAAGCAGCAACGGCTGTACCTGAGGCTGGAGAGGTGGGGACAGCAACTGCTGCCTTGGAGGCTGAAGAGGTGGAAGCAGCAACGGCTGTACGTGAGGCTGGAAAGGTGGGGAAAGCAATGGCTGTACCGAGGCTGGAGAGGTGGGGAAAGCAACGGCTCTGTACCTCAGGCTGGAGATGTGGCGACAGCAACGGCTGTACCTGAGGCTGGAGAGGTGGGGACAGCAACGGCTGTACCTGAAGATGGAGAGGTGGGGACAGCAACGGCTGCCTTGGAGGCTGGAGAGGTGGGGACAGTAACATCTGTACCTGAGGCTGCAGATGTGGCAACAGCAACGGCTGTACCTGAGGCTGGAGAGGTGGGGACAGCAAGGACTGTACCTGAGGTTGGAGAGGTGGGGACAGCAATGGCTCTATCTGAGGCTGGAAAGGTGAGGAAAGCAAGGGCTGTAACTGAGGTTGAAGAGCTGGTGACATTATTAGAACAGTACTGCCGGGGAGCAGTTATTCTTCATGTTGTGTGGCTCTGTCCACTCTCTCTAGAAAGATCATGTAAGAATCCTGCAGGTTTTTAGGCAGAAGGATGCGTTGTGTGCAATTTAAGGTCTTGATGCCATATTGGATTTGCCATTTCTTCTTCTCTCTCCTATCTGTCAGGCCCATCTTTCAAGTCTTGTCAGTTCTTACCTGAATTAGATAGGAGATATTTGGACCAACCACCAAAGGAAAAAAAGGTTTCTGAAATGTAATAAATAGAATTCTGTATAGTGATTTGGATATCTGAAAATGTATATAATAATCTGTGATATACTAAGAGTATTTCTTAAAAATGAAACAATAACAATTACAGGTTACATGCATTTCTAAATTGAATTGCCCAAAAGTTTACTTGAAATGTAATAAATAGAATTCTGTATAGTTGTACTCTACTGTACTGTCTTGACGAGTTTTACACATAAACAATTGCAATACGAAGATTACTACAGTTGTATTGTCACTATTAATAATATACTGTATTGTAATGTTTTTGGTTTTTTTCTTTTTAGTTTTTAGGTTTTTTTTACCGGCTTTAGACTACTCGCTGCGAGTCGTATTAATTTATTTATCTGGTGAGCAACAATACAACCCAGCTAACAGGGTAATACTGTAAAGTGCCACTGCATTCTCTGTTTCACGTGTTCGTTTCTCTGACCGCTGACGCTGTGTGTGTGTGTGGAATGGAACACGGACAGTTTTGATGAACTCACGACTGTATCATAAAGTGAGGGGGGAGGAGAAAAACGTATTTCCTAAATGAACAAATTATTATTAGTTTCCCCAGTACTGAAGGCACAAACACTAATTATTATCACTGATTAGCAGTTTTATCCAGACAGAAACACAGATCTGACCCGTGTGTGCTGAACTATAGGCTATTCAATGTCGCCCTATTCAGTGAAATGGAACGGTCGAAAGCAACGCTGCCAGGCACTGACGTCAGACCGTTATCTTTTTTGGTTCAATTTTGATAAAACCAGGACCCCCCCAAAAATATAAATCTACGCTTCTGGGACTATGTGTAAGTGTGGTTCCTTAATTCGCAGTACTTTTTGAGATACAGGTGTATATAAAAGCGTCTTAATTTTTCTTTTTTTTTGTTTTAAAAAAAACAGCTGTTTTTATCGCCACGCTGTATCTCAAAAAGTATTTCACCAAATGCTACCCCGTTCACAGGGTTTTTTGAGCCTGTCAATCCGACCACACACACCAATTTTCATGCATATCGATGGGGATTTACCCCCCATTTTGAGCTGGTTGCAAAATCGACTTTAAACAGAACCTTCATTCAAACCTCAACTGTATTAAGAGACCACTCAAGGGACAGTCTAATAGTGGCCTCTTAACACAGGTGGTCTCTTAAAAGGGGGCCCATAACTTATGAATTTTCTATTTGTCTCTGACATGCTTTCCTGCTTTCCTGTAATTATGTATTATTATTATTATTATTTATTTCTTAGCAGATGCCCTGATCCAGGGCGACTTACAATCGTAAGCAAATGTATGTCTTGCATACACTGTAAAAGCCAGAAGATGTAATATGAACAAAAGGAAGTATGTAATTTAATAACATTCATTTAGATAATGCATTTACAAAACAAATGATTTTGTGAAAGTAATGAATGTTTGCATGTCTCAGGTCACACAAAATGTTTTAAATCCTTTGCATATTTCAATGCCTGTGTCTGCCTTTCAGGTACGTGTTGATTCATTGCATCCTGAAACCAACGCCAGCATAAGCATAAGATCTTTTTCGATTACCACGGACATTGTTTTCATACTCTTATAAGTATGGCTTGAATTTTTTTGTGTTTTATTTTCCTTTTAACGGTTTGCCTTTAAGTCTTAAGCTGCTACATCCTAATTATGAGAACATTTTGTTAAATTAGCAGGAAAGAATAACGCAACACAAAACGGACACATTGGAAGCCACCTAGTTCCCAGGCAAGTGCGAGAACGGAATGCAAGTTAAAGTAGCATCTGGGGGAAGTGATTAATGTCATTGCTTGCTCTTGTGTTCGAATAAAGAAGAAGGTGAAACTGAATCAGCATGTCAATCAGGACATCAAGGTAAAAAGAAGAGACTTTGTTTAGTAATTAGCAGTTTAATTAAGATATTGAATCGACTCAAAACCTAAAACTTCAAGCCCTAGTTCTTTCAGTTTCAAAATGTTGTATCGTCGTCTAGTGCCAAATTTTTTAGCAGTTTTTCTTGCACTTACTGTCTTTACATGTTTTCTCCCTTTGCAAGAGAGCGCTGTTGTTTTATTGATTACGGATAAAAGACCGCTAAAATGTGTACCGTATTCCTTTGAATTTAGGACGTACCATTTAAAACCATATTTTTCTTATAACAATATCCCTGTGTAAGGGTGCTTAATACAGGTTTGAGCCCGTTCCTGGGTAAGAGAATTGTGGTCGCTGGTCGCATTAGACAGGTGGTCGCTTAATACAGTCAAATAAAAGCACAAATACCATTAGGAGGAATTTAAAGTGGGCTCTTAGACCAGGTGATCGCTAAATAAAGGTGGTCGCATGAGCCACTCATCTTTCTGTGTGATGAACAGTTCACTTGGTTCGCCTCCTTCTCTGGTTTATACTGCTCCATTACCATGCAAGTGCCAGAAGGGCACTGTGGCGGAGTGTCCTGCCCCTATATATATATATGCACTGTTTTATTATTATTTGTATTATTATTTGTATTATTGTTTGGGGCTCGGATAAAAGCGCAGCGTATTTGTTATTGTTTTTGTGTTTTTAAAAACCTCCTGAGGATGCGTGACTGATCAGCTAGTGATTTATTTAGCTGGCTGACGCATCCTTATTAAACTTGTGCAGACAGTGACCATTTCCCGAGTCAATTAATTGATTAATTGTTGCTAATCGGGAGATGGTCACTGTATATAAACCTGCAGCTCTCTACCCTCGAGACGGGTTTTGAGAGAGAGAGGAGAGTAAGCGTATAAAAACAACTGCTAAGCGTGCTGGTTTTTACACCAGCACAATACTTATTTGTTTATTTGTTTGGCCAATGTGCCGTTTTGTTTCTGTCTTGTTTTGTTCAAATCTTTTATTTATTATTTATTAAAATAGCTGAGCGCCGAGTGCTCAGTTTCACATCCGCCATTTCTTGCCTTTGTTTACTTCCTGGTCCGTGACGACACCACACACGCCACTCAACCACAGCTCGGCCACATATGGTGTCCTGCGTGGGATAAATAATGCCTCCAGGAGCCTGACCAGGAATGCAAAGTGCCTTTTTTTATTTTTTTGAAAAGCGATTTTTTTTGGAGAAAAAAAAAAGAAGGCTGGAGAGATGGCTGCGGGGTACTGGAAGAGATCGAGGATGATGGCTGGGAGGTGTATTTTACAAACCTAGCGGCGGAGTTATGCCCTGGCTGTGGGGCATATGGGCACACGTTTGCTCCTGCCCTGCCTCGCTCTGCTCAAGGATGCCTGCCTCGCACCACCCAAGGATGCCTGCTTCATACTGCCCAAGGATGCCTGCTGCACCACATCGCCTGGGGCTGCCTGCTGCTCCGCATCGCCTGGGGCTGCCTGCTGCTCCGCATCGCCTGGGGCTGCCTGCTGCTCCGCATCGCCTGGGGCTGCCTGTTGCTCCGCATCGCCTGTGGAGCCACCAGTTACAGGGTACGAGGGAGAAGTGGAGCTCCTGCTGCCGCCTCCATGGCCAGGGGCTCCCCTCCCGAGTTCACCTCTGGAGGGTCCGCTGCTGCTGCCGTCGCCTCCCGAGGGTCCACTGCTGCTGCCGTCGCCTCCCGAGGGTCCGCTGCTGCTGCCGTCGCCTCCCGAGGGTCCTGCTTCACCTGGGGTCGTCAAGGGTCCTGCTTCGCCTGGGGTCGCTGGGGGCTCTGCTTCGTCTGGGGTCGCTACCAGTCCTGCCATGCGGCAGGAAATACTGTGGCTGGAGCCCCATGAGGGGAGCTGCCGGCCACGAAGAAAGAGGGGGAGGTCAGGAGACCAGCTCCCCCAGCCGCACTTTGGAATTGTGTTGGAAAGTAGGTATATCAGCTTCAGAATGAAGAGGGCACTGTTCCCAGGAAGCTCCTCATCTTAAAACTATTTTAAAAGAAAGGGTTATGTGCAGAATGTCCATTAGGGGGTCAGGAGCCAGTTCTCTCTCAAATGCTTAACTAGCTGATTAGTAGGAGCTGCTGAAGTCAAGCTGTCTCCATTTAAGCTAAATCAGGCAGAGATATAAGCTGTCTTTTTGTCAGTGCTCGGTGATCGTGAGTGAGAGAGGGTGGAAGAGTAAAGGCAAGATAAATTTACATGGTCTTAAAAAAGGAAAAGAATCCCTTACTAAAGATAATAACCCTGTGTTTGGTTACGGTTTGGTAATTGTTTTTGTTTGTTGGATAAGCTGCTTATCCGTTCCAACCGTAGTTTAGGAAAGCCTGTGTTTAGTTAGTGCTCTGTGCAGAGCTAGGCCTTTTCTTTTGTGCCCTGTGAGGTGCCGTGTTTTTTTTGTTTTGTTTTGTTGTTCATTCCAAACCTGTAAATAATAAACTGCAAGTCCTGTTTTGAAGACCACTTTCAGCCTCCAAGTACTTTTATTCTGATTCCAGCCTACCCTTCTAGCCACTGTGTTACAATATATATACAGACGTGCTCAAATTTGTTGTTACCCCTCCTCAAAAAACGAAGAATGCACAATTTCCTCTGAAATAACTTGAAACTGACAAAAGTAATTGGCATCCACCATTGTTTATTCCATATTTAATAGAAATCAGACTTTGCTTTTGATTTTTTATTCAACATAATATTGTAAATAATAAAACAAATGAAAATGGCATGGACAAAAATGATGGGACCGCTAACCTAATATTTTGTTGCACAACCTTTAGAGGCAATCACTGCAATCAAACGTTTTCTGTAGCTCTCAATAAGACTTCTGCACCTGTTAACAGGTAGTTTGGCCCACTCTTCCTGAGCAAACTGCTCCAGCTGTCTCAGGTTTGATGGGTGCCTTCTCCAGACTGCAAGTTTCAGCTCTTTCCATAGATGTTCGATAGGATTCAGATTCAGCAACGGATGGTGCGATCAGAAACTGATGTACCTTCACCTTGGAGTTCAGCTTGTATCTCTTTGGCAATTATCCTTGGTTCTTTTTCTACCATTCGCACTATCCTTCTGTTCAATCTGGGGTCGATTTTCCTCTTGCGGCCGCGCCCAGGGAGGCTGGCTACAGTTCCATGGACCTTAAACTTCTTAATAATATTTGCAACTGTTGTCACAGGAACATCAAGCTGCTTGGAGGTGGTCTTGTAGCCTTTACCTTTACCATGCTTGTCTATTATTTTCTTTCTGATCTCCTCAGACAACTCTCTCCTTTGCTTTCTCTGGTCCATGTTCAGTGTGGTGCACACAATGATACCAAACAGCACAGTGACTACTTTTCTCCATTTAAATAGCCTGAATGACTGATTCCAAGATTGGAGACATGTGTGATACTAATTAAAGAAACTAATTAGTTTGAAATATCACTATAATCCAATTATTTATTATCTTTTCTAAGGGGTACCAACAAATGTGTCCAGGCCATTTTAGAATATATTTGTAGAATAAGCAATAATTCATCTCTTTTCACAGCTTCTTTGCTTTATTCTATGACATACCAAAGGCATGCAAGTATACATGATAAAATAGCTTTTAATTTCATCACTTTTCAGGAGGAATGAAGCATTATTTCAATGAGCTGTAAGGGTACCAACAAATTTGAGCACGTCTGTATATATATATATATATATATATATATATATATATATATATATATATATATATATTGGGCAAAGTGGGGGTTGCTTTGAACTAGCCTTCCACAGGCAATGTAATCGGATCAAGTTTCTTATTAAATGCATACTTGCTTTCAGCAATTAATGTGGATATGTTGATTGCAGTTTAACTGACTTTCACTTTAAATAAGTAATAAGTAGTCTTATTCCAGCTCTTATTCATGTGAAGAGACTTTTCGAAAGTGTTACCAGGTGGACTTAACAGACATGGTTGCTAGGCAGTAGGTCTGGAACCCCCACCCCAACTGTCTGAGAAACATAATATTTGCCTCAGGATTGATGAGCTGCTCTCCAGATTATGCTCAATTTAGAGTGGCTATGTGGAATCTTTATACAATTTTGTCTTTATTATTTGTAATCGGATACTTCAGCATTTTACTGCTGTATCTTTGAGCACTTTACCTCAGGACCAAACAAATACTCTCAATAGTGACAATGATAAATAGGTGGGAACACATAACAATATAGCCCCACAGTACTGCAGGAAATTAGCACTAGTCCTCTTTCATGTGAAAAAAAATAGACTACTTTGAGTCCATAGTTATTAATGCAGCCTGCTGTTTACACCCACACAGAAGACTGATTTGCTACAAAGCAGGAGCAGAATCTTTATACCTTTCACATACTGTAGTAAAATGAATTTATCTGTGTCAAGATAAAATTGCCTTCTAGCAAAATAGCATAGGAGTTGTTACACGATCACTACAGATGTATTCAAATTGCTTATTACATTACAAAACAAGGATATTTTGGTGTGACTTTTGCCTAAAAAAAACCCCAAAAAACCCTGTGCCAAATACTGATTTTTCTTGTCACATGGCATCAGATACATAGATGAAAGAAACAGAGTCTAGCATTACTAATTTCCAACCGCTAACCTAGTGTTACAGAGATCCTGGGGTCAATGAAAAGGCTAAGGTGATTAATGGTCTTATTTACTGTACACTGTAAAAATAAATAAATACATCAAATAAATTGATTTAAAATTGACTGTGTAAAGTTGTACATCTCTGCTACTGTAGGTCTAATAGTGTTTTAATTTGAACTAAAATAAAATACCTATTGCTCACTAAAATGTTTCTCTTGTTTTACTATTTTGCTCTTAAAAGCACACCTGGTAAAGTCACAGCAAAGTGGTGTGTAGGATGAGTTATAAAGTTAGGGGAGTTACAGAGTTGCAGTTACAGATCTTCGCAGACGCTGGTCATAATAATCAATACTTTTCTTTACTAAACGTATCAGTTTATTTTTACTTTGGATTCACAGGGAAATAAAGTATGTATTGTCATTGAATTAACAATACTCCTAGACAGCTAAATTATTTATTGTTTCTCAAGCCACAGATGTGCTTTTTCCCTTTTACACGAGCGCAATTCTGATCCAAGCAAACTTAGATGGTAACAATCTAATGGAAAGTTACTGCTGAAGAAATATGGTGTTGGTTTAAAATTATGCTGCGAGTGAAACCATCTGAAAATGTCTGTGGTCAAGTGTCTGTCTCCATGAAACAGTGAAAGAAAGATGTTCAGATACTGTAGCTCTCCAGGGAGGGCCAGTGCCTGATTGCTGGCAGGAAGATGCTGATGAGAGTGATAGTGGAAGTGACACAGTGAAGACAAATCTAAGGCATATGCACTGACATCATTTTGTCAACTCATTTCACTGAATACATTGAGATATATTCTCTGTGTTACATGTTTTGAAACATGAAATAATAGAAGAATGTGACAGAAGAAACATTTTTTATTTTTTTTCATTTTTTAAAAGACCACCAATTGCTCACGACCTTTCACAGCCTCAAATTACAACAGCTATACAAAATGCATAAAATAAATAAATAAAACAAAACATGTTTGGGGTCATTTTATTTAGTTATTGGTGCAGAATGAAAATAAGATTTATTTTCAAAGCCCCAGGCTACTAACAGCTAAGTCAACAAAGACATCCTTTAAAGTTCAAGATACTGACCTTAAAGTGTCATTTTTATCTTTGTAAAATGCCCAGTGAATAATTATCATTTTACCATAAATCTGGAGGAAAAAAGCAAAGCAGGCAACTTGCTCCAGCTGACCTTATATCCATCCTTGTCCAATTATTAAATATTTGTTGTTGCACTTATTTTTTACAGCAGTAATTTTGTCAGGTCAGACCATCAACCCTTATTGCATAACAAAGAGAAAATGGCAGGACTTTAAGAAATGAACTTCTGGTACAATCTAAATTTGTATCCACGTTTACTTATAATCTAAAATCAAAATGATCCACAGTAACAACAGTGCATTTAATAATACTGTATATGCCTTAGCGCATACTAATAACATTATTATAATTATTAGCCCATAAATCCTAAAACTACCAAATGCACTGATGGAAATGTCAGCAATGTGCAGTTTGTCCAATCAGCTGGTCATGTTAGGTACAGTGCTCTACTGCTAGCTGAAGAGATTTGTTAAGCTGTTAACGAAAGTCAATTTAAAATCCATTACAGTGCAATTATGAAGTGATTATTGTCTACACTCCTAAATTAATCTAATTGCTGTAAACCTGTGCACCTGTTTTATAGACCTGCTGGATTTACAATACAAACCCAGTAAATATTTGTTCCAATTCTCAGCTCTTTCTTGACACACGCAGCTGCTATGTGTTTTTGTTTGATGTTGGATGTCAATGCAACTGCCCCTTCTTCAAATAGCAGCCTAAAATGTACTATTTTTTTTATTTTAATTTTTTTTTGCTGAGTTTTCTTGTAGTCATGGCACCCGAGATAAGGTAGTTTAATGACATCACAGAAGATAGGGCTAATGAAAATCACATAATGCTGCTGGAGGTGTCAATGCCAATTCACTCTTAAAAGTTGTATGAGCCACTTTATTTTTACTCTGGTTATTAGGCTGCATATCTCCTCCTGTAGAAGAACCAACATCTATACATCTTTTTAATGGGGTCCATGCTACTCTGATGATAATATTATGCCATCCCTCAATTACACTATAAAAACTACTACAATTTAAAAAATACATTTAGGTGTCTCTAATTACTGTGCATTTACATAGTAGTTACTTAGTAAATACTGGTGCATG
Source organism: Acipenser ruthenus (assembly GCF_902713425.1). Lineage (NCBI taxonomy): Eukaryota > Metazoa > Chordata > Actinopteri > Acipenseriformes > Acipenseridae > Acipenser > Acipenser ruthenus. The sequence continues at coordinate 23,232,728 of NC_081200.1, forward strand.
TGTAGTTACACATTATTTTAATGTTATTATGCATAGTTACAATGTACTTAATGTGTAAATCTTTTTGCACGATATAACCTTCACCTTAATCTTAACCCTATCCCTAACCACTGTAATCCTAACCCTATCCCTAACCACAGTAATCCTAACCTTATCCACTGTAATCCTAACCCTATCCCTATCCACTGTAATCCTAACCCTATCCCTAACCACTATAATCCTAACCCTATCCCTATCCCTAACCACTGTAATCCTAACTTTATCCACTGTAATCCTAACCCTATCCCTATCTCTAACCACTGTAATCCTAACCCTATCCCTAACCACTGTAATCCTAACCCTATCCCTATCTCTAACCACAGTAATCCTAACCCTATCCCTATCCACTGTAATCCTAACCCTATCCCTAACCACTATAATCCTAACCCTATCCCTAACCACTATAATCCTAACTTTATCCACTGTAATCCTAACCCTATCCCTATCCACTGTAATCCTAACCCTATCCCTAACCACTGTAATCCTAACCCTATCCCTAACCACTGTAATCCTAACCCTATCCCTATCTCTAACCACTGTAATCCTAACCTTATCCACTGTAATCCTAACCCTATCCCTATCCACTATAATCCTAACCCTATCCCTAACCACTAAAATCCTAACCCTATCCCTATCCCTAACCACTATAATCCTAACCCTATCCCTATCCCTAACCACTATAATCCTAACCCTATCCCTATCCCTAACCACTATAATCCTAACCCTATCCATAACCACTGTAATTGTAACCCTATTCTGATACGTGTGTACTTACATATATCGTGCAAAAAGACTTACACATTAGGTACATTGTAACAATGCACTATAACGGTGGAATTACATGTAAGTATACATGTATTTACTAACTACTATGTAAATGCACAGTAATGAGAGAGACTTAATGTAAATTGTGACCTTTAAAGGATATGTTAGTATAACATGGAAAGTAATCCTGTAACAGTTTTAACTCTATTCCTCACCCTCGTCTCATGATGCTTGTGATTTTTAGTTTATGTTAACCACAGACATATTGCACATATGAATGAATGTACAATGAACTTTAACCTGCTTGTTAGCCATGCTTGTTGTGAACATAGTCAGTATTAAGGGCCTGTCCATTTAAATAATGAAATAAATAGCTCTGTTTCTTTAGGAATGTGTGAACGATCTTACCAGTACCTCTCTAAAACCTGATTAGAAAGGAACACAAACCCTTAGACACAGGCTAGAACCCCACAAAGCCATGTGTTATTATCTCTATTGTTTTCTTTCAAGTTGCTCAATATTTACTGCCAGCTAGATGTTTTATTTATTAGTTTTGTCACAAAGTTCAGTTTTGCACAGACTTTGTCTGCTCATGCGTACGATATGAGATGTGAAATTAGCATCTCATTACTTCAATAATTAGGCCAATGATAACCAGATGTTAGGCCTCCATGTGGAGAAGGATTTCTACTGAAGTTTCTTATCTTCAATAAACACTATTTGTGAAAGTTTCACTGACAGTATTAATGACATTAATGAATCTTATACAAATAAAAGCCATAAAAGGTCAAAATAAATCAATGTGTCTTTAATACTATAACATATTTGTTTGGCTTTCTTTTTTTTTTTTTTTTAGAAAAGTATCCAACTTTCATTGAAATATTCCCAGGCACAAGTCCAGGCATATTGAAAAAAGGCATTTAATAAATGCCAATCACAGAGAAATCATTTTCAAATTCCTTTTCCTATTTATTGTTTCTTTACTTTCTAATATACCTTTAGAGAACAGATAATACAAAACCGGGTACCTTTACCTGATACAATCTTTCTCTACTATGAAGCAATACTTGTAATAAATTGTCATAATGTACTTAAAACATTCACAGTCATATGTATTCCTATCTATCAATCGGTCTATTATCTGTATAGCTTGTGATTTCCAGATTATTTTTCATATCCTGTGGGCTCATTATTACAAAACTTTGGAAGCACTTTACATAATGAACTGAATGCAAGTTTACGAAAATTGGGATAGCGACATATACATTTAAATACAATAGCTTTTAAGTTTATTATTTAGAATTTCTTTAAGTTGAACTTTAAAAAAAAAATAGCCACAGAATTATTAAAAAAAGTTAAATAACAAGAAAGGTAATGTCTGATGTGTATCTGCTGTACAGCTGTATGGGTTGGATTTACTTTCAGGTATTTGATATCAATCTCTCTTTCCCCTTAAAGAAGACCTTTGAGGTCTTGTAAACTTCTGATTATTTTTTGTTTAGTTAGTCCAAAGAAAGGTATCATGTCTCCTCCTCTTTGTCTATCATAAAAAGTGCATAAAGCCAATTGAATAGTTATGGTTTGCTCTCTTACTGGTAGCTAAGTTTTCAATTGGATGATGATGCCAAGCGCTCTGTGTGTCATGTGTTAACTGTCTGATTCTAACGTTGGTAGCTGCCTCCTAATTGGAGTTAAGAGGATTCAGGGGTTTACAATCATATTCATTTGTGTGTGCGTGTGAAACATAGACTGAGCTAGATTATGCTGCATTCCAATTGCACATGTAAGCAATGTGAGTCATTGTAAGACTGTGAACCATGTAAGAGTGAAGCGTTTTCACATTCACCCCAAAAATCCCTTACAAAGACCTAGCACGAGGTCTGTGGGCAGGGATTCAAATAAGTGGTCTGCAGGTCTGCTTGCAGCCCAGAATTAAAAAATGCAGACTTCATAAGACAGACTGTGAGCATAGATTTAGACCACACATTGTTAAAAATAAATGAACAATTCCCCTGCTAGAGTAAGAGAACACAGATATTTTGATTTATTACAATGTTTATTTTTCTATCAAAATTGACCTTTTTAAGTGCTCCTGAGGAAAGCAGCAGCCATAACATCCCATAATAACCCAATACACAACCATAGTACTGGTATATATTCTATCATCGCCTAGCAACCACAGAACAGCGATTGGCTAGCACACTTGTTTGGCACAGGGCACAGAGTTTACTAAGCTGTGCAAGGCAGAACAGAGTTTGAAAATTTAACAAAAAACATCACCATCAGAAAACAAGGTAACTTGTTATTTATTTGTTGTCATTTTCTATCATAAGCACACTCCTATCACATCCCTTGTGAAATGCTTCTGTTCAACAAATATTTTTGAGTAAAAAACTCAGCGTTATGTCTTGCCAACACCTGTGCAAAACAAATGATTATTTTAGAAACACATTACCATTGGAGCAGTTTACTGGAAGTATGATACTTAAAACAAAAATAATGGTTTTAATTTGTGTTATTGGCTCTACCTTTCATGTTTATGAACAATAACGTAAAACCATTTTTTTAGGTACCTTAATAAAAACAAATAAAAGCATTCATGGCTAGTCTTCTTTTTGCGGACGTAAGCCTATTTAAAACCAAGTTTCTTCAGCTTGCTGCAGTCTACTGTCAGCCTGAGATGATAATTGTATTACATGAAGATAATATTCCTGTGGCAGATTGGGGTACATTACTGGAAATCAACAACATTCCTTTGAAAGAGCATTCATTATTAATAAATATGTGTTATTACAGTGCACTTCATTGCAAGACACCTGCAAAGGCAGCTGTTTATTATTTTTTGAAGATCAAATGATAGACATGTTACTATAGTATGAGGTTTAACCATCACTTGAAAGCAAGAATGTAATACAAACAAAACAAAAAACGAAATAAAACATTACATTTTAAGTGACAGTGGTTACAATCTATCATCTAGGACGCTGTGTGGTCCAGTGGTTAAAGAAAAGGGCTAGTAACCAGGAGGTCCCCAGTTCAAATCCCACCCCAGCCACTGACTCATTGTGTGACCCTGAGCAAGTCACTTAACCTCCTTGTGCTACGTCTTCCGGGTCAGACGTAATTGTAAGTGACTCTGCAGCTAATGCATAGTTCACACACCCTAGTCCAGTGGGGGGCAAAGTACGGCCCGTGGGCCTTCAATCCGGCCCGCGAGCCATTTTTAAAACTAATTAAATGTCATTATATTTGAGTTGCGATTTTTGGCATAAAAATGACTTCTTCCATGCTATACAAACAAACTCCAATAGATGGCGCTGTAGCCTAGCAGCTGCTGGTATTAGGCCTACATTCAGTCAATCTGAATGCGTTCACGGTCACCTCCATGCTTGACGACGTTGACATGAAAAATTAGTGCGGCGAAAAAGAGAAAAGTGGACTCTGAATGTCGTGTGTTCAAGGAAGAATGGACACCAAAATACTTTTTCACTAATGTTGGACAGAAGGCTAGAAAGTATTGCAGTTTTTAAGGAATACAATCTCAGTTGTCATTTTTCAAGCAAGCATGCTAACTACGCTAGCAATCTGTCCTCTCAGGAAAAGGCAAGCAAGGCCTCTAAACTTGCCACGAACTTAAAAGCCCAACAAAATATTTTTACTAAACAGACCTCTACTCAAGAATCGGTAACTAAGGCAAGCTACATAGTGGCACATAAAATTGCAAAGCATAGCAAGCCTTTTGCTGAAGGGGAGTTTGTGAAAGACTGTATGGTGGAGACAGCTAGCATACTTTGTTCTGATAGTAAAAGTCAATTCGAGAAAATTAGCTTATCACGCCGAACCATCACCAGGCGTGTGGAAGTAATAGGAGATGAGCTAACCTCCGAGCTGAAAAAGAAAGCAGACGGCTTCAATCTTTTTTCTATCGCACTGGATGAGAGTACTGACATCAAAGACACCGCTCAACTTTTAATTTTTGTCAGAGGAATTAATGATAACTTTGAAATAACAGAGGAACTTCTTGCAATGGAATCAATGATGGGGACAACCAGGGGCTCTGACTTATATGACAGTGTGTCTGCCTGCTTGGAAAAAAAGAATCTACTGTGGCGTAAACTGACAAACGTCACAACAGATGGATCCCCAAATCTAACCGGTAAGAACATTGGCCTACTAAAAAGATTACAAGACAAAGTAAAAGAAGAAAGCCCAAACTCGGAGGAATTTATATTTCTTCACTGTATTATTCATCAGGAAGCCCTGTGTAAAAGTGTGTTGAAGCTCGAACATGTTGTCAAAGTAGTCGTGAAACTTGTAAACTTTATACGGGCAAGGGGGCTTAACCATCGTCAGTTCATTCAGCTGCTCAATGACACAGAGGCAGAGCACCAGGACTTGTTATATCATTCAAATGTGCGCTGGCTAAGCCTGGAGAAAGTCTTTCGTCGTATGTGGGAGCTGAGAGGGGAGGTTGGTATGTTCCTGGATACGGTTGGTAAAGCTGACAACTTCCCTGAGTTACAAGACACAGACTGGCTGGCCGACTTTGCTTTCGGTGTGGACATACTGGGGCATCTGAACGATCTAAACATGAAGCTCCAGGGAAAGGGTGTTTTTGTGCATAAACTGTATTCCAACGTGAAAGCGTTCAAGGCCAAACTTCTGTTGTTCTCCAGGCAAATGAGCAGCAGGTCTCTCGCTCATTTCCCGACACTGGCAGCACTGAACGCGCCCCCATCATACAGTAGCATACATCATACAGTGACATACAGTAGCACTTTGATCGACCTGCATGCCGAGTTCTCCCGCCGCTTCTCAGTTTTTAGCAAGATTGAGACTGAGCTGGAGCTTGTATCATGCCCCCTATCTTTCGACAGTGAGAAAGCACCACCAGACACACATCTGGAGCTCATCGACATCCAGTGTGACAGTGCTTTGAAGGAGAAGTACAAAACAGCTACAATAGACCAGTTTTATGGCTCATTGAATGAAACAAAGTTTCCAAACATGAAAAAGCACGCCCAGAGGATGCTGGTTTTATTCGGGTCCACATATGTGTGTGAACAAACGTTCTCAGTCATGAACTACAACAAATCCCATCACAGGTCAAATTTAACAAATGACCACTTGTCAGCTGTTCTGAGGATCTCTACCTCAAAAATGACACCAGACTTTGATGCCCTTGCCAAGAGAGGTGACCAGACCCATTGCTCACATTAAGACCCAAATCACCAAGACGGGTAGGCAAGGCTTATGCTTTCTTTCTCTGTTTTCAACAGTCTTAGGCTTTTTTTTATGGTGATGGTTATTGCAGTGAGAACTATCCAGCAATGCACTTGGATACAGGCCTTTTGTCCCCATTCATCTGACAATGAACACTTATTACAATGGCTCAGATTGTGGTACTTTATGTGGGCTGAGATGATTTGAGAACTGGAAATATGTCTCACAATGGAGGTGAAATGAGAATTGTTCCTTAATATGCTGTCATAAACAGGCCGTTCAATATGAACCAAATGATATGCTTTTTGCTCTTACTATTTGTGTCACTCAGATTGTACTTTTAGAATGGAGGTGGTTTTTACAGTGCTGTATATCAGACATCTGCTGTCATATACAGTATGTCATCTATGCCTATTTTTATGTCTCCAGTCATATAAACATACTTTTTTTTAAAGTTTGCACTTACTTTTTGTGGCTGTGACTTTGATTATACTTTACAAGGGTAGAGATGGTACAGTGACAGAATTGTTCTGCAAGCATATGTACACCTACAGTACACTAGTAGTTGTGTGTCAACATGAAAAAGAACAAAGGCTTCACATGTTTTGTCACGCATATAGTATGTGGCCCTTCACTTGGTTTCAAAAGCTCAATGTGGCCCTAGTCTCTGTAAGTCGCCTTGGATAAAGGCGTCTGCTAAATAAACAAATAATAATGATTGACTACCATTCGGTCTTTTGTGAAGTTAAAAAAAGTTTAGGTAAGAAGGTAAGTAACCTGGGCTTAGCTGAGTGGGGGATGGAGGTGGGTGATGCTGGGACGCCAGTCACTGATGAGCCTGTTGAGCCCTGGAAACACCGAGGATGGAAGGTGCCCACTTGAAGACCCCAGAAAAGTACCCTACTCAGCTCAGTCCAGACGGCAGTCCAGACATGCTGATGCGCTAGGGAGGCAAAATAGGATGATCCCTGGAGCCACCATTACACTTCAGCCATCAACACCAGGCAGAAGGATATCTACATCATTAGATGGAAGGAAACGCAGATGGATCACATTAGTTTACAGTAAAAGAAACTATGTCTTAGTTGGTGCTTATCTTATCTTTAACACCCACTCTCATGTAATGAAAATCATAATCAGGCTGCAAGGGCTGTTTTGCCCCTGATTTAGGATAACATTCTCCTGTCTCCACAAAAAAAAATGAATATTTCCTAACACACACTGCATAACACATAACCGGTTCCCAAATCCATGGTTTATTATAGAGCTCTCTCACTGCGTGTGCTCAGGAAAATATATTTCACCTGAATGCAGTTGGACCCCAGGATGTTGTCAATTTACAGAGACAGTAAAGCAAAATGAAAATGGAGAAATTCACATCACTTCTGCATCAAAGGAATTAGACTGATATCACCCTGACTGTCTTTAAAAAGCTGTAAATCACATCTTTGCATTCATTAGGCTTTGTATTATTTTAAGTTTCTGACACTGAACCTGATGGATGAGAATCAAATGAACTGTATCAAGTGCTGCCGCTGTAGGCTTTCATTTTAGTGCGGTTCTAGGATGTGACTTATCTTAGTAATACATCACATCGTATTCTTCTTAGCTTTATATTTGCTCTTGTCACACATAATATTATTTGGTATCCACAACAAGCACTAAACAGTGCTAAATTAATGATTAGAACAGACTCCCTCACACTCATCCATCTTAAATTTGATTAGAGCCACAAACGGTGCACCAAGTCATTTACAATAGATGGACCCCATTTAGTCAACTGGCTTCTCTAAAGTACCTCATTTTCTAGGTTGTTTTGACATCATGGCCAATGGTTATGCATAACATGCACTATTAAAAAAGATAAAACTGTCAAGTTGTAATGAGTTGGCATTTCAGCCCATTGAATTGAATGGAAAGGCAAGGGCTAGACTTGACAACCTATATTCACAAGAGACGTTACTCTTTTTTTCAAAACAATAGTTTCCAGCTTTCTTGCAACATAAAATGATTTTAGTTTTGGAGGCAGTTATACAGCACAAGTTTCTTATTAAGACAAAAGAGTTGACCACTGTGGAGGTGGCATCCTGTGCGTACAGACCGACAGTGTTTGTTTATATTATCTTTTTTGGTTTTATTAATTTGGGGTCCAGGGGCCAGGTTCGTTATAGCCAAAGGTTTGCTATAATGAGGGTGTACTGTACTTTGAATAGAATGTTTAAACTGCTACCTCCTTGTGCATTATCACTTCCTGGAGTAATAAGGTAACCAGGAAGCTGCAGTTTACACAATCTAAACAGAACATGGTCTTCAAAGCTTTGGTTATTAAAAAAAACTGTGGGCCTTTTTTTTAAAAACCTCATTTAAATGAACTACTGCACAACGCAAGCAACACAAACTATGTTTCTTCCTTCTGTAGATTGGATTATTTTTATTCCTTCGCCATCATGTGTGCATTGCACTTAGGCAAAAAAAAAACATCCTTAGACAAATAACATTTACAAAAAAATACTCCAAAGTGGTTAACAAAATGACAACAATGTTTTAATCAGCCTATCAGTGCATCTGTACTGGATTTTCTGTGACCTGTACTGTACAGTAGGGGGTGGGACAAAGTCAGTGCTACATTGTTCTTATTTAGGCTGCTAAAATCTAGTTTTCAGCATTGGAGGTGAAATACAAGAAATGGACGACAAAGCCAAAAAAGCAAAGTATATTTCGGCTGTCAAGATATTTCCCAAAGACACTGTACTTTATCTTTGGAGAAAATATTTAGCTTCATAATCACACATTAAATGAAAGGCTACTACAGAAGCTGCTGAACAGAACATAAAATAAACAGCTTTCAGAAAACAAACTGGAAAGTCAGCGCAGACAAAAAGTATTCCTGTTGGTTGTAATCAAGTTAAATCAGCCTTACACTTCCAACCAACTCAGTTGATGCAGAACGTTAGGTTACTTACCGTAACCCTGGTTCCCTGAAAGAGAAGACGACCACCAACGAACATTATGTAAGGGATATGCCTGCCCATTGTTATTATTATTATTATTTATTTCTTAGCAGATGTCCTTATCCAGGGCGACTTACAATTGTTACAAGATATCACATTATTTTTACATACAATTACCCATTTATACAGTTGGGTTTTTACTGGAGCAATCTAGGTAAAGTACCTTGCTCAAGGGTACAGCAGCAGTGTCCCCCCCACCGGGGATTGAACCCACGACCCTCCAGTCCAGAATCCAGAGCCCTAACCACTACTCCACACTGCTGCCCATTGGCTAAGTAATTGCTGAGCTCTCTATACCAGAGCTGCCGATAGGCCCCTTCCTGGGATGATGCACTCGGTCCCGCCCACCGAGGGATTAAAACCATCATCCTGAGGAAGCCATTTCTCTTTTTCCATCGAACCTGTGAGGGCGACCGATGCGACCTTGTGGTTGGTGGTCGTCTTCTCTTTCAGGGAACCAGGGTTACGGTAAGTAACCTAACATTGCCTTTCAATTTGAAGGCGACCACCAACGAACATCATGTATGGGATAATGTATACCAGAGCTGTCGTGAGGGAGAAGGAACGGCAGCATCTGAGGGATGCATCAGAACCACATAACCCAATGGAGTGGTGTGAGCTTACACCCTCAGGACCCTTGTGCCTAATGAAGGCAGAGCGGGATCTACCACATTAAGGCAGTAGAACCTCGAGAAAGTATGCAGTGTAGCCCAGCTAGCCACAGTACAAATATCAGACATCGAGGATGTAGCCAACCCTCTAGTGGAGTGTGCAGCTACCCTGCCAGGTGGGGGCAAGCCAGCACCATCATACGCAGTCGAGACTGTGTCCACAATCCAATGTGACAGACGCTGCTTTGAGAGGGGCTGTCCTAGGGTCTGTGTCCTGTGACAGACAAAGAGCTGGTCAGACTGATGCAGAGCTCTTGTCCTATCCACGTAGCATCTCAATGCCCGCACTGGGCAGAGGAAATTCAATCTCTTATCCTCCGTTGAAGCAAATGGTGGTGGATGGAAGGACTCCAGTTCCACAGACTATTTAATGTGGAAGGCTGTGATCACCTTGGGGAGGAAAGCAGGGTTGGTGCACAGAGACACCCTGCTGCCATCCTCCCAAATACGCATGCAGGAGCTGTGCACAGACAGTGCCTGCAGCTCACTGACCCGCTTAGCGGAGGTGATAGCCACGAGGAAGGCTGTCTTCATAAACAGGTACTTCAACTCTATGGAGTGTATGGTCTCAAACGGGGCCTTCGTGAGAGCCTCCAGTACAATATTAAGGCTCCATTCGGGGAGAACAGTCCTCCGGGGAAGGTGTAACCGCAGAGCACCTTTAAAAAATCGGGTAGGCAAGAAATGCACACCCAGAGACACAGAATCTATGGGGGAATGGCGTGCAGAAATAGCTGCTAAATACACCTTCAAAGTGGAAGGTGACCTACCAGCAGTTCTTGCAAAAACTGTAAGATAACTGGCATAGGGCAAGACATTGGGTCATGGCTTCCAGCTAGACACCAAGCTTGGAAATGCCTCGACTTAGAGGTGTACAAAGACCTAGTGGATTCTGCCCTAGCGCGCTGCAACATATCCGCAACCGCATCTGATAGCCCTAGGGCTAACCAGCGGTCCCTTTCAGGGGCCAGACCCATAGTCGGAACCTGCCCGGTTCCGGGTGCCAAAGAGTGCCTCTCGCCTGACTGAGGAGATCCATGCGCAGTGGGATCTCCCAGGGCTGGCCGTGTAATAGCTGGCACAGGGTCGAAAACCAGACTCTCCTGGGCCACTTGGGGGCCACTAGGAGAACTGACGCCTCCTCTAACCGGACCTTTTTGAGAAAGGTCGGGAGCAACGGTATAGGCATACAAAAACGCTGTGGGCCATTCGTGCACTAGGGCGTCTACGCCGAGTGGACCGTCTAAACGGTGGAGGGAGTACCACAGGTGGCAATGCATCGTCTCTGCCCAGGCGAAGAGATTGACCTGTGCCTTCCCGAACCGTTCCCAAATGCGCTCCACTATCTGAGGGTGGAGTCGCCACTCTGACGGATGCAGACCCTTCCTGGAGAGAAAGTCCACTGCCCAGTTCACCACTCCGGGAATGTGCATCGCCCGCAGGGACACAAAGTTCCTCTGACCCCATGTTAATAGCCTGAAGACCATGTGATGGAACTCCGGGGACTGTAGGCCACCCTGGTGGTTGACATACGCCACCACTGTCGTGTTGTCCGTCTCGATCAACACATGTGTACCCCTCAGCACCGGGAGGAAGTGGTAAAGAGCAAGGGAGACCGCTTGCAACTCACCACTTGGCAGTTTAACACTACTCCCATTCACACACCCTCGTGCAGGTGAGAGGTCGTCCTCCACCAGCGTAGGGCTGCAAAGCACGTGTGAGACACAGTCAGCTGACGGTGTCTGTTGCGTTTGGTGGAACGCATTGAACCATGCTTGTAGCGGGCGCATGTAAATCCGACCCAATAGACCCATCAGACCCAATAGTTTCTGGCAGAATAGGAGGGTGACCTGCGACCCCTGTTGGAACAGGGAGAGGCAACCCTGGATAGCTGCAACTCTGTTGTCAGGTATGCACGCATCATACCGGAGTCCAGCCGGAGCCCCAAGTATTTCGTGCACTGCAGCGGTGTAAGCTGACTCTTTGCATCGTTGATGGTGTGGCCCAGCCTCGCCAGATGCTCTGTCACGACTGCTGTGTGGGCCACTGCTCCCTCCCTGAGATAGTTTATTACTCTGATCCCCTGCAGCCGCAGGGGGGCCAGGATAGCGTCCACACACTTTGAAAACGTACAAGGAGCCAGGGAGAGGCCGTATGGCAGCACAGCAAACTCGTAAACGCTTCCCTGAAAAGAGAAGTGGAGATACTTCCTGTGCTCTGGACGAATGGGAACGTGAAAGTACGCATCCCGTAAGTCCAAGGTGGACTTACGGGATGTGTACCAGTTGGACGGACTGGAGAATGTGACGGTGAGTCAGCATCTGGAATCTCCTTTCTTTTAAGAACCTGTTGAGGAGCCTCAGGTCTAGGGTGGGGCGAAAGCCGGCATCTTTTTTGGGTACCAGAAAATATCTCAAGTAGTACCCCTCTCTGTGGGAGGTGGGGTCTACGAGATGGATGGCTCGCTTGCACAACAAGGCGCCAACTTCCTTCTGAATTATAGAGGCCTGGAGAGGGGCTGTCATGAAAGTATTCATGATACCTCGAAAGGGAGGATGTCCCAAGCGGAAATGAAGCGCGTAACCGTTTTGCACGGTGGCGAGCACCCAGGTGTCCGAGGTGCAAGCGCACCAGTACTGCAGCTGTTGTGCCGAAAAGAGGGTCTGAAGCTGCCAGCCTTCAGGGGCCCTGCTCAGGCTGCTGAGGCTGCGCCGAGCCAGTCTAGGGCGCTAGCCCTGGAAAAGCCTCCTGGGATGCTGGTGTGTGGGCTGGCCACATCCTGCGTTCCCACTGCCTGCCGGGTGGGCCCGGTTGTTTGCTGCTGGTACTGTCCTGGTGACAGTCTGAGGAGCTCGCCAGCGGTTCGACCTACCCCACGCGGAAGCTACTCGAGTTCCCGGTGGGATCTCTGTAAGATCTCCTCCACGGCTGGCCCAAAGGTATGTCCTGGGGATATAGGCGCGTCTAGCAGCGCTGCCTTATCCACATCAGGAACTCTGGCTTGTGACAGCCACAGCTGTCTATGAGCCACAATCAAGCTAGCCAGGCTCCGGCCAAGAGCTTGCCCTTGGAGACCAGAGATCTGCAGCAGCGTGCTTGACAGAAGACATAGCTCCGCGGTCACATGCTCAGGGAGCAGGGCCTTGCGCAGTACACCGTCCATGTAGGCCATGAGCACGCTCGCTGTGTTTGACAGGTTGCCTGAGCCTCTGCTGCATAAGCCCACTTGAGATGCGTTTCCGTCACCTTGCATTGAGGGTTCAGGCACGCCGGGTCTCTAGCCAACCCACCCACCGGTAGGGCCTTAACCAGGGCTGCGATGGTGGAGTCTACTGGGGGAAACCCCGCTAGGCTAAGCTTTTCCACACATTCTAGAGAGGCAAGCGGTGCAGCCTGTTTTAGCACGCTAGAACCTGAGGCCGGACGATCCCAGGAGGAGAGTACCTCCTCCATGAAGTCTGGGAGGGCCGGGAACTTTTGAGGGCGAGGAGCGCACCGTGTACTGTGCAGCACCAAGTGTTCATGCACTAGCACTGTAGCAGTGTGCACCAAGCATCGTGTGCACCGTGCGCACCGAGTACCGAGAGCACTATGTGCACCATGTACCGTGCAGCGCTGTGTCTGTTCACTGACGCTGTAGAGCTGGGCACCGTGTGCCATATGCAATGAGCACCTTGCGCACCGAGATACCGTAGTACCAAGGGCTATGCGTGTGCCGTGGTATCGAAGCACTGGGGGGGAAGCTCCACAATTGTGCCTACCCTAACCGCGCAGTCACACACACCTGGTCAGCATGTAGTGTGCACCAGGGGGACACAAGGGCCGAAGCTGCAGTGGGCGAGTTGAAGCAGACAGCAAAAAACCACAGTAGAAGTGTGATGAAGTGCCCGCCCCTGTGTGTATTTTGTGTGTTATGTGTTGTATGTTGCGTGCGTGTGTTAATGTTGGTGTATAGTCATTGGTACACGGGATATAAATGGGTGTGTGCAGCACGAGTATTTAAATTGTATAATTATATTTAGGCACAGGATTGCACTATCACTTCACGTGCATTTAAAGTATAGTATGTGAGCACGGGGTTGCACAGAATTAATTCACGTGCTGGGATTCAAGTGAATAATTAATTAGTAATGGAATCCCAGCACAACAGTATATATAGATGCACATTTTCTTTCAGTCGGAGTTGGGTGTTCAGTGAGTGGAGAACGGGATTGGAGACGGAGGTAATAATAATAATAGTAATAATAGTTAAACGTATCTGCTCACCGTGTTTGTCTGTCTAGTCCGTTTTGTTTGTCTTTTTTGTTTTGGCTCGAGTGCCGTGTCCTGTGTTTTTGTTTCAAACCTTTTATTTTCTGGTCTGTTAATTATTAAATGCTGAGCGCGATCACGCGCTCAGCTTCACCAAAACTCCAAGTCTCTGTGTGTTACTTCCTGGCTCTGGTCTGACGCAACCCACTCCGGCCGTCTTTGTGACACGTGGTGTCCTGCGTGGGATCTACAGCGCCTCCAGGACTCAGGCCAGAGCGGGAACCGCAGTTTTTTTGGGAAAAAAACAAACAAAAAAAAAACAAAAAAAAAGTAAAACGAGGATGGGGAGAAAGAGCTGCAGGAAGCAGAGGAAGCAGCTGTCACCCCAAGCATCAATAGCCACCACTCTACCCCCACTGCCACTGGGTTCCCCGCCGTCCCGGGAAATATGGGACTGGCTGGTGCACCCCGAGGGGAACTTCGCCAGTGACCTCCCCTGGGTTATTCACACGCTGCAGATGCGAGATGGGAAAGGATGGGAGGACTGGGAGCAACAGCACAACCCGGCATCAGTTCGTGACCTCACCATGGTGGTGCTGGGGTATCTAGCTGCAGACATGGGAAGGATGCCTTCCAGTGAGCAAGAGGGAGAGGAGCAGTCGCTGCCCTCTCCAGTACCTGAGTGGGAGGAGCCTGAGCGTCCACAGCCCAAGCGGGAGGAGCCTGAGCGTCCACAGCCCAAGCGGGAGGAGCCTGAGCGTCCACAGCCCAAGCGGGAGGAGCCGGTGCGTCCACAGCCCAAGCGGGAGGAGCCTGAGCGTCCACAGCCCAAAAGGGAGGAGTCGGGGCGTCCACAGCCCAAAAGGGAGGAGGTCGGGGATGATGGCTGGGAGGTTTTTTTAAAAAACCTCGCGGCAGAGTTATGCCCTGGCTGTGGGGCTTATGGGCACACGTTAGCCATATGCCCCACCCAGTATGAAGAGGAGGAACTAGCGCCCAGACGGGGGGACCGCGAGCATCCAGCGCCCAGACGGGGGGACCGCGAGCGTCCAGCGCCCAGACGGGGGGACCGCGAGCGTCCAGCGCCCAGACAGGGGGACCGCGGGAATCCGAAGCCTGAGAGGCAGCTGTTCCCACCTTCACCAGCAGAGCAAGAATGCCTGCTGGTTTCCCCAGCACAACCAGCAGAGGAAGAATGCCTGCTGATTTCCCCAGCACAACCAGCAGAGGAACAATGCCTGCTGGTTTCCCCATCACAACCAGCAGAGGAAGAATGCCTGCTGGTTTTCCATTCCGAGGCAGAGCCGCACCAGTCCCCTGCAATAGGGGCAGAGCCGCACCAGTCCCCTGCAAGAAAGGCAGAGCCGCACCAGTCCCCTGCAAGAGAGGCAGAGCAGCACCAGTCCCCTGCAAGAGAGGCAGAGCAGCACCAGTCCCCTGCAAAAGGGGGAGACTACACGCTGCTCCCACCTCCGTCGCCAGAAGACTACACGCTGCTCCCACCTCCGTCGCCAGGAGACTACACGCTGCTCCCACCTTCGTCGCCAGGAGACTACACGCTGCCCCCACCTTCACCAGCAGGAGCAGAGCAGCAGGAGCTGCCTCTGCCTCCGCCACCTCCACCGACAGGAGCAGAGCAGCAGGAGCTGCCTCTGCCTCCGCCATGTCCACCAGCAGAGGGTGAATGCCTGCTGGGTCCCTGTCCACCAGCAGAGGGTGAATGCTTGCTGGGTCCCCGTCCACCAGCAGAGGGTGAATGCCTGCTGGGTCCCCGTCCACCAGCAGAGGGTGAATGCCTGCTGGGTTCCCGTCCACCAGCAGAGGGTGAATACCTGCTGGGTCCCTTTCCACCAGCAGAGGATGAATACCTGCTGGTATCACTTCCCCCACCAGCAGAGGATGAATGCCTGCTGGTATCACTTTCCCCACCATCACGAGGAGAGGAGCGGGAGCTGCCTCTGCCTCCATCACCATCACGGGGAGAGGAGCAGGAGCTGCCTCTCCCTTCACCAGAAGGATCAGGATTAGATGCTGGTGGTCCTCAGCAGCCCTTGCATAGGCTGCTGAGGGAAGCACGGGGAAGAACCGCCCGGCCGCAGAGGTCGAGAAGAGGGCCAACACCCGCACCCCAGCTTGTCCTGACTCCCTGCCTCGCTTCGCCCAAGGATGCCTGCCTTGCTTTGCCCAAGGATGCCTGCCACGCTTCGCCCAAGGATGCTTGCCACGCTTCGCCCAAGGATGCCTGTCTGGCATCGCCTGGGGCTGCCCGTCGCTCCGCATCGCCTGGGGCTGCCCGTCGCTCCGCATCGCCTGGGGCTGCCAGCCGCTCCGCATCGCCTGGGGCTGCCAGCCGCTCCGCATCGCCTGGGGTTGCCAGCCGCTCCGCATCGCCTGGGGTTGCCAGCCGCTCCGCATTGCCTGGGGCTGCCAGTTGCTCCGCATCGCAGCAGGAAGTACTATGGCCGGAACCCCACCAAGGGGAGTTGCCGGCCACAAAGAAGGTGGGGGAGGTCAGGAGACCTGCTCCCACTGCAGCAGTTTCACTGCTGGAGATCGTGTGGGAGGTCCGGAGACCTGCTCCCACTGCAGCAGTTTCGCTGCCGGAGATCGTGGGGGAGGTCCGGAGACCTGCTCCCACTGCAGCAGTTTCGCTGCCGGAGAACGTGGGGGAGGTCCGGAGACCTGCTCCCACTGCAGAACTTGCGCTGCCGGAGATCGTGGGGGAGGTCCGGAGACCTGCTCCCACTGCAGCAGTTTCGCTGCCGGAGAACGTGGGGGAGGTCCGGAGACCTGCTCCCACTGCAGAACTTGCGCTGCCGGAAGTACTGTGGTCGGAGCCCCACCAAGAGGAACTACCGGCTACGAAGAAAGGGGGAGAGGTCAGGAGACCAGCATCCCCCGCAGCAATTTCGCTGCAGGCGTGGACCAGCAGGCTGTCAGCTGTGCCACTACCGGCAGGGGTGCTGACAGCATGGCCAGCCATGGGCCCACTGAAGCCTCCCTTCCCAGCCCGAGACTTTGTTCTGGACTGCCGGATTTTTAAGGGGGGAGGTGGCCATTGAGGCCATGTGTGCTTTGCACAGGGGGGGGTATATGTGACGAAGTGCCCGCCCCTGTGTGTATTTTATGTGTTATGTGTTGTATGTTGCGTCCGTTTGTTAATGTTGGTGTATAGTCATTGGTACACGGGATATAAATGGGTGTGTGCAGCACGAGTATTTAAATTGTATAATTATATTTAGGCACGGGATTGCACTATCACTTCACGTGCATTTAAAGTATAGTATGTGAGCACGGGGTTGCACAGAATTAATTCACGTGCTGGGATTCAAGTGAATAATTAATTATTAATTGAATCCCAGCACAACAGTATATATAGATGCACATTTTCATTCACTCGGGATTGGGTGTTCAGTGAGTGGAGAACTGGATTGGAGACGGAGGTAATAATAATAATAGTAATAATAGTTAAACGTATCTGCTCACCGTGTTTGTCTGTCTAGTCCGTTTTGTTTGTCTTTTTTGTTTTGGCTCGAGTGCCGTGTCCTGTGTTTTTGTTTCAAACGTTTTATTTTCTGGTCTGTTAATTATTAAATGCTGAGCGCGATCACGCGCTCAGCTTCACCAAAACTCCAAGTCTCTGTGTGTTACTTCCTGGCTCTGGTCTGACGCCACCCACTCCGGCCGTCTTTGTGACAAAGAGATAGATAGGGGAGAGCACACTGTTTGTTTACAGCCGGCGAGGTCTACTCGACAGCGGGGATGCGGCAAGACCTAGCCCCGTGGAGGAGAGCACTGCTGGAAGAGTCACTTAACAGCGGGGATACGCCAAGGTCTAGTCCTGTGGAAGAACTGTGTACTCTCAAGAAAGAAATAGACAACCACTCGTAGGTGACTGCACAGGCAGTCGCTCACACACGACAGACAGATAACAAAGAGCGGCCTACCACACAAGCGAGGAGGCCGCTGAAAGACAGAAAGGCGAAAGGCTCTGTCTTTTCAAAGTCATTGATTCCAGGAAAGCGGCGAGCCAGCTTTCAGTACAAATGCAAGGGAAATACAATCAACTCGAGAAGCTCTTTTCTATCAACATGCTCAGCTCAACACAGAGGTCTTACCTTACCATCTTGAGAAAGAAAACGAGAAATGGCTTCCTCAGGATGATGGCTTTAATCCCTCAGTGGGCGGGACCAAGTGCATCATCCCAAGAAGGGGTCTATCGGCAGCTCTGGTATAGAGAGCTCAGCAATTACCTACCCAATAGGCAGGCATATCCCATACATAATGCTCGTTGGTGGTCGTCTTCGAATTGAAAGGGAACGTGCAATCTCAACGTATGGACAAGTTCACACAAGCCAGAGAATCTCGGCAGCAACTGCTGGGGGATGTTGCATGCTTGCTTTTAATAAATGACAGCACTCTGCTTTAGTAAGGAAGCAAGTATCACTATTTTTAGGCTTTTATAATGCTCTGGAATATTGTCTGCTTGGGTTTATTTAATGTTTAAACAGGTCGCGAAATCCTAATTTTATTCCATAACCTACCCGTGAAAAGTACGTAGATTTCCAGCAGTTTAAGTAGACCCCTACCTATACAGTGTAGTTAACACGCTCTACCGGCACTTATATATTTCAGATAAAACTAACAGTCTATAAAGACTAATTTTAGATAGATCTGTGGGCCACCATTTAATAATGTTTGAATGTACTGTTATTAAAAAAAAAACGGAAAAAAAAACCAATTATGTATTGATTTAACAAAAATACTTCTGGACATTCCCACCAAATTAATATTATTTTAGGAACAACATGTAACTGAATCACGCCACACGGCCATCCAGAATCTTAAAACCCTTAAAATCTAAGTGCAAATTAGACCTTTCGCAGAAGAAACCTAAGATGTATTCCAAAAAGTTTTACAATATGCAACGATTTCTAATGATCTGCACTTAAAGCCTGAGTTTGTTTTTTAAATCTATCACCTTATCCATCATAGCAATCAGGCCTGGATGAATGCGTGCCCTGCACTCGAGCTGGACAGTCAATTTCACCAGCCTTTTAAACGGTGTATCTCACTGCCGACCACATCTGCTTATGGTACGTTTGGAATCAGAATTCAGCATCAGTATTCCCCTCCTCACGGTTTACTTACACCGTTCAATGTTGTGCTGTGGTGGAAGACAACATTTTGAATAATAAAAAAGGAGTTTTAGGCTGTAATAAAAGTGTCGATATGGATTTTGATGACCGTTTATTACATGGCAAATTACTCTTCACACAGGATATTAATCAGAACATATACGGCTGCTTCTACAAGCTACACACTTCCTGTTCCCTGGACTGAGTGAAAGCCATGCTTTGTTCCTTTGCTAGTTCTTGAACATTCCCAGTTTGAAGACATTGATACAAACTTAACATTTAGACAGATTCTTTTTACCACCTCTACATTTCCTTACACAAAACCGTTTGTGCAAACCTGGAGTGAAAGCTTTGTGAATCTGACATAATGTGACCTACTCACCAAACTAAGGCTGGGGCGATGCCTATTTTTTCACTATCGATATAGTGTTCTCCAAAAAAGCTGATGCATCGATTCATCGATGTTATGAAAGGGTAAAAAAAACAACAAAAAAAACGCAGTATACATGTGGAGCTGTGGATTACTGTGTAACATTGCAAGTAATGCTTTAAAAACTATTATGCATTTTAAAAGGATTACATCAGTTTATGCATATACAGTAGTAATTATATATATATATATATATATATATATATATATATATATATATATATATATATTGTGAGCCAGCTCACAGAACAACAGGCAGGAGGCACTCGTGGCAGGCTGAAACCAAGCCGGTCCCCACAGCAGGGGACAGCTGGAATGATCCGTGGCTGGCTTGGAATCAGCCTGCCATGATTTTGAGGAGTTAATTGAATGATAGGCAACAGGTGCTGCTAGTACAGGACACAGAGTTTGCTTATTAATTAGTAATTGCCTTGTTTGGCCAACACCTGTGGCCTATCTGGGCTGCAATAGAGATCCTTTATAAGAGGTTTATTTATCTGTGTTTGAGAGATCGCTTGGATCGTCTGAACGGAGTGGTGAAATGCCATATCAATCTGAAAGTATCCCATTGGAAGAGAAGCACTGGAGGTACGGTGAATGAACAGTAGCCTGTGGATATTGTTGCAAGACTACCAAGATCAGTTTGTGTTTTGTTTATTTTTTACTTCTGAAAAAAGACCTGCCTCCAGTTTATTTATTTATTATTTTTTGTTTGTTTGTTAAATCTTTTAGAACCTTTGTTGCAGAAGAGCCGCTATTAAAGAATACTTTCTTTGGAACTTTGTTGTCCGTGTCCTCCGTGTGCAACCAACCCCTCACATTTGGTACCAGAAGTGGGGCACACACTAGAATGGAGGGAACTGACCAACGCCAAGAAGGGACTGTGGACGCCACGCCCTAGAGCGGGACCCCTGAACTACTGCAACAACTATTGATGGCACTGCAACAGCAACAGTAGTTTCAAGAGACAGTGGTCTGGTGCTTAACACCGCAGAGGATGGCTCGGCCAAGCCAGCTCCTCCAGAAAATAACTGCCTAAGACGACATGGAGAGCTACTTGCTGGCATTCAAGCAGACTGTGGAACTGCTGGCGCAAAGAAGAATGGGCCAGTATCATTGCGCCTTTTCTGGCAGGCGAGAGCCAGAAGGCATACTATGACTTGGACTCTGGGTCGGCCAAGGATTATGTTCAGCTGAAGGCTGAAATCCTGGCTCAGTTTGGAGTCACTACAGTGGTATGGGCGAGATGGTTCCAAGATTGGCGATATGAAGAGGAGAGACCGTCCTGGTCTTAGTTGTTCGACCTGCTGCATATGGCCAGGAAGTGGCTGCAGCCCGAGGTCAATATGTCCAGCCAAGTGGTGGAAATGCTCATGCTGGGCAAATTCATCCGAGATCTGCAACCCACAGCTAGAGCGGGTGGGAGAAACTGATCCTTCCACGCTGAATGAGTTGATCGCCGCCTTGTAAAGGTACCTGTCAGCCCAAGCCCTGGTGTGTACCACTCGCCTGCCACTCTCAGCGCCGAAGAAAGGAACCCACAGCCCACAAGGACAGAAGACCCCGTCACGCACCAGAATCAGTCCACCTCACGGGCCGTCCCAGTTCCAGGGAAGCAACCCGCCGGCACCCGTCCCTGATCAAGAACAAGAGAGTTCCACTCCTGTAGGACCCGGACCGGTGATCTGTTATCACTGCGGGAAACCGGGACCCATCACCCGCCACTGTCGTCAGGGAGCACCGGAGGCGATGGACGTTGATTGTGCGCAGACCCTTTCCTGTTTCTTCACCAGCCTGGTGAGTACAGATCCTTTTGTCACTGCAGTGAAGGTTGCAAGCTGCTTACAATCAGGCTGTGGAGGCGGATGAGGAATATTGGGGTAGGTGAGAACATAGGGCTATTCCCCATTTCATTGTTGACCAGGGGTTATTATATAGTTATTAAGGGCTCACTGCCCAGCGAGTTGGTGTATCAGTTAATTGTACCAAGAACACAAAAACAAGTCATATTGAAGCTAGCACACACCCATTTGCTGGGAGGACACCAGGGAACTGACAAAACCAGAGACAGGATTTTGCAAAGGTTTCATTGGCCAGGGGTGTGGCACTATGTTGCTGAGTTTTGTAGCTCCTGTACCTAATGCCAGCGGGTATCCAGTAAAAAAAAAAAAAAAAAAGCTCCACTAGTCCCCATGTCTATAATAGAGACCCCATTTGAAAGGGTAGGAATTGATTTAGTCGGACCCCTGCCCAAATCAAAGTCAGGGTTTCAACATATGTTGGTCTTCGAGCTCTAAATTACTTAATTAGACCGATAATTGGTAATAATTGGTCCAATTAAGTAATTTAGGGCAAAGCGGGAACAAGAGCCAGGAGGGACATCGGCCCTCCAGGACCAGAATTGCCCACCCCTGTTATAAGGTGTGAGCAGTGGCGACGCGTAGGGGGGGTACGCCTGGTCACGTGCCTCCCCAGATTTCTGCCAGGTAGGATCGTTCACACTGAAACATGTGTAAGAAATAAAGAAATTGCAATATTGTTATATTTTTTCGCTTCCCATTATAGTCTATCTGTGTGTTCACACAGGACACGGGACACAGGACACGGGCAGCGCTGATTTTTCTTTTCGCTCATGGAGCGAACTTTTTATTTGCAGCATTGCTATCAACCAATGAGAATACATAAGCAAGCTGCACTTGGTCAACCCCATCCACAATTGCATGTAACGTATAGGCTATGATTACTGTATAGGCTATGTATCCTAGCTATTACACACATAGATGGGTTAGAGGACATCTACTATGTAATGAGTAGCCTATGTATTTACGTAGAATGCACTCGCCTCACGACATATCTTACTGCCAGCTGACCTCTCCAGTGGCCAGCCTACTAATAAGATTATAATTTTTTGGACATGGAATGGTAAATGTACAACCTATTATTAATTGAATAACTAAAGAAATAATCAGAATGAAAACAGTTCTGGACGCTGCTGAGAAAGAAACGGCAAAACTGTTTCAATTCCTGAGTTCGGCAACCTATTAGTTTTCATTCTGATTGTTTAGGCTACTGCGCGTCCGTCAGCTCAACAAAGCCTGATAGGCTAGCGAATGTCAGTGCAGTGTGATACCATAAAAATGACTGGTTGGATTTGCTGTCAATCAACCCACTTTTTTTATTTGTTGGATCAGCTTTTTGTACATTAAAAAAAAGGCGCTGTAGTTATACAATGTAGTTAATGCAACTGTGTGCATGACTCCCTCCTCCCCCGAACCTCCAGAAGATTAGATCCCACCGGCAGTCCTGCACCAGTCAAACAGTAATTAAATTAGTCAGGATTTGTGAAATAAAATGGCTTGCTTTGCTTTGAACACAAAATGAACAACGATAAGTACGAATGAAATTATATATATATAGTTATTTTTATTTATTAACATAATGTGAAATTGAAATCTGAGGCACATGTTAAAAGTTCAAGTCCTTTGCTTTGTATTTCCTTTTTTGTTTGTAATCGGAAGTGTTCTAAACTGAATCTTTTTTTTAAAACTATTTTTCAGTGTATTTGGTTATTGGATCTTCTGTTAAAAAAAAAGATATTTATAACAAAACAGTGAACTATAGAATCTAAAGTCAAAACAAACAAAGCAAAATGTGTGCAATCTGTTTGTCCTTTGAGAACATGTGGTAGCAGTCAGCTATTAGGCAACCCATGGACAAAACCATCAAAGTCATACAATGATGGAGACTCTCATTTTAAACGTGTGTCAATTAACAGCTGCTTCCGTAGACCTGCCAGCAGGCTGCAAATTCTTCCGAGCCCCACACTGCTGACTCTGTCCCCTCAGACAAATACATCAAGTTGTTTTGGAGTGGAGGAAAAAGCAGATTTCACTGACCCAAACACAGTAAATGAATGCAATACTTTCATTACCACACTGCAGATTTTAAAGCTTTCATGAGTTACCTGCTGGGCCTGTTGAAGATGCTATCAATCTACCGATGCCCTTGTGTTACTGGGAGCTCTAAACATAGTCGAAGGAACATTAACAGACACTTATTAACATTAAATGAGACCTCAGGTCACAGCAATTGTAAATTTCAAACACCATCACTTACAAAGGCTTTCCAGGTTTCAGGGATTTTAATTAATCCCTAGTGTTTTTCTTTGAGTTTGTGTAGAGACTCATTTTTACCTTGCTGTGCATTTTCTGAGGCGCAATTCTTACACACAGCAAGAACCGCTATATAAAGCTTAAATCCAAAATGACTATAGTTTAATAGCAAAGTACATCTAATATGGGATGAAGGAAAGACAGTATGCATTTATACTTGTTGTCGTACAGCAGTGGTAGCTGAATGTTGTACCAGTGTATGGATATTATCTTATTAAAATGTATAACCTATTTTTGAAGCGGGGACGATTATCTATTCAGGGATTCCAAAATATTTAGTATATTCTGTGTTGGGTAATGGGCAATAAATGTCAATCTCTCAGTTGTCTTTCATTCCCAGAAAATACAGTAAATAATACCACAGCTTGCTAATTAAAATGTTTTGCATATTTTTAAAGAGCAGTCAATGATCTATTGAGGAATGCCAATATTATTTATTTTAGCAAGCGTACCGAGTAAGGTAACAATGTATGAGCGATGTATGAAACACCTTTTACAGTGTCCTGTATGTCTCCCATGAATACAGCTTTCTCTCAAATTCTCATTTTCACCTAAAATCTCCAATGACTGTTCAAACTTGATTGGCATGCAAACTTGGTTTCTCTAATAATCTATAGTGAATGCTTTTTGCTGACTCACTTCTGCTGACAGCTGATTGGTTTCAAAGTATGGTATGTGCAAAACTCAAGAGATACCCTCTAGTTATTTTATTAGGTTAACCTGCTTCTTCTGCAGAAATGTTCTGAAAAAAATGAAAATACACCTACTTGTGCCAAGTTTCTGACCCACAGATAGTGTTGCATTGGCCAGTGAGGACTGGGAGGAAAGTTGAGATCATTGAGATTCAGCAACCCTGATCAATTGACCATCGAGACCAGACCGAGACCTCCCAGTCTACCCTTATAAAAGTTTTTGCAGTATTTTTGCAGTTTAATGACTTCCATGGCTTGTAGGGGTTATCGAAAGTGCTTGGGACAGTAGACGGATGTCGAATACCAATTCTGACTTGAGTTGTTTAACAAAAAAGATCCTATTTTTTAAGACGTTTAGTTTCACTTCAAGTTTGTCCAAAAGGCAATATGCTAAAAATGTAGTGCTTCATTTGTAAAGAAAGAGGTTCTGGGGCACAAGCAATTACAATAATACCGTTCTTAAGAATCGTACATTCCAAATCATAACAAGTTTATTTAAAAAAAGAGAATTGTACGTTCTAGTGTTAGATGTTTACAGTCACGTATTCTACATCATATACGTACAGAAAAAATAATTAGATAATTAAAAACAACCTCAGGACAAAAAAAAAAAAAGATCAAAAATATGCCTGTATACATAGGTGCCTAACCCATAGGGCAGAGGGGGCACGTGGCCACCCCAACTTGATTCGGGGATATACACCCTATTATCCTGTTTTGTTAAGGGTTTGCGTATAAACAGATTCAAATTAAATAAAATAAATGGGAAGACATTCCAAGGACTCCAGAAGGCCAACATTGATTATATATATATATATATATATATATACATAAAACAAGGAAGGTCATTTGTGAACTACAGTGCTTCATACTGACAATGTGCTGACCAGTATAAGGTAATTACATGTAATGAAAGTAGAGTCTCTACGGCAATGCAAAAGTTCAAAACGTTTTCAGTCAAACTTTCAGTTTAGATTCCTTACCAAAAGAGTTTCTGTAGAGACATTCATGGTCGCACTCTTGTCATCTTGCTTCAAAGGGATTAATTATATAACTCCTGACATTTATTTTCTTCAAATACACTATTATTGTGAACCTTGATGAAGACATGGTAGTGTCGAAACACATAGTTTGTTTGTTTTTATAATCATGTTTTTAAATGAATAAAGATATTTTTTGAAGAAAATAAATGTCAGGAGTTATATAATCAACTTTTGCATTGCTGTAGAGACTCTACTTTCATTACATGTAATTACCTTATTCTAGTCAGCACCTCGTCAGTATGAAGCACTGTAGTTCACAAATGACCTTCCTTGTTTTATATATTTATATATATATATATATATATATATATATATATATATATATATATATATATATATATATATAATCAATGTCCTTGGAATGTCTTCCCATTTATTTTATTTAATTTTAATCTGTTTATACGCAAACCCTTAACAAAACAGGATAATAGGGTGTATATCCCCGAATCAAGTTGGGGTGGCACGTGCCCCCTCTGCCCTTTGGGTTAGGCACCTATGTATACAGGCATATTTTTGATCTTTTTTTTTTTTTTTGTCCTGAGGTTGTTTTTAATTATTTAATTATTTTTTCTGCACGTATATGATGTAGAATACGTGACTGTAAACATCTAACACTAGAATGTACAATTCTCTTTTTTTAAATAAACTTGTTATGATTTTGAATGTAAGTTTTTTATTATTAATAATAATTAATAAGGGAAGTTCAACACCAACCCTAAATAAAATGTTGTTACTGTTTTTAAGCAGTAATTATAATCTGAAGCAGTGGTATTTCAACATAACAGAATCATGTTTTTACGTTAGTGATGTAGGCTACAATATTTTTGTTCATTAAAAACTTCTTGTTCTTTATTTAAATTAATGTTCAGCTTTCATATTGAAGCTTGTTGTGTACTACTCATTCAATCAAACCAAGTAGTGTAGGAATTTGCTTGTACAGTTTAAGATGTTTTTCAAATCAAGTAAGCTTATTTGTGTATAAAAAAACTTCCCTGGCAGCAGACTGTCTGTCTTTAGCGCACACAAGAACTTGCAGAATGGATAAAACAGTGTTAAAAATTTTAAGAAAACACATGAGAGCAAAAAACTGTATGAGATTTTTAACTTTCATAACTGAAGAGGTGCTGGGGCTATGCCCCTACATGCCACAGCACAAATGAAGCCCTGCTTAAATGTGTAATTTGTTTAGTGAATGGTGGAAACATACTTTTTAACCTCATTGAACGCGTAAAGTATGTAACTTTTATTTTGTTATAGAAATATCAGTTTTAAAGAATGTTTATTTTGCTGTTGTGAATTCACACATTTGGAGTCAGTGGTAGGTACCCCATCTACTGAATATATCAGAGCAAGTTATATCTGTATAATAATCAATTTATAGAGCTGGAGAAAGATACCCAAAGCTATAACATACAGATCATACTGAAAAAACTAATGACTGCGAGGGGCATCTTTCACAATGTCATTGATCATAACTAATAAACAACCATAAACAACATCAAGTTTATTTTAGAGCTTTGTGTGCATATTGCTTCTTTCTTGACAAACAACCTTCCCTTCCTGTGACCTTACCACCTAATTGATTATGGTTTGAAATAAATAAATAAAGTCATCCTTTTGCATTTTTAAATCCACCATCTATTATCTAGGATCATTCCATTGGAATATCTAATGAACACAGTTAAGAGCTAAGTGGCTACCTAAATCTAGCAACTGTTTCTCACCTTGTTACTTTTACTACTACGACAATATGCAGCCACAAAAGCAGACAAAAGGTCTTTCAAATGCATTTCCCTGACAAATTGCCAGCAGTGCAGCAATCTGTTTCACTGTGAACACTGTTTGTGCATGTAAGACACTAGAACAAGGCCTTCATATATTCATCACAAAAAAATAAAAGCAAATACAGAGGAACAGGTGAGTGAAAAAACGCTTGCAGAACCGCTATAAAAAACCCACAGTACACATAATATAACAAAAACATGTGACTATAGTACAAAATGGACTGTATTTCATATTCCTTCATTTCCACAAAAGGTAAGTAGCACATTGGTTTTAAGGAGACTGCGTACCTGCAGATCTGTGAATACGGTTTGTATAATTGAATGTGTGTCCCATAAGTCACACATGTTTTATGATAAAAGTGCCTGCAAGCATCCTGTTTATATCACACATCAAAATGACTTGAATTTGCACCTTTTTGATTAGAGATATTTCACAACTGAAAGAAAGAAGGAGAGACAGCAGTGTGGAGTAGTGGTTAGGGCTCTAGACTCTTGACCGGAGGGTTGTGGGTTCAATCCCCAGTGGGGGACACTGCTGTTGTACCCTTGAGCAAGGTACTTTACCTAGATTGCTCCAGTAAAAACCCAACTGTATAAATGGGTAATTGTATGTAAAATAATGTGATGTCTGTATAATGTGAAATAATGTATAATGTGATATCTTGTAACAATTGTAAGTCGCCCTGGATAAGGGCTTCTGCTAAGAAATAATAAATAAATAAATAAATAATAGAGACAACCATTATTAACAATAATGCCTATGATGCCTGACTTACAGTCTGGCTTTTCCATACAACTGTGGGTAACACACATTTGTCAGATTCAGTTAATTAATTTGTTAAATCTCACTGACAAACAAGCACCAGAGGTAACTGTAAACTTTAAGTGAACTGTGATTTCACGCATAACTGAGTGATTTCCAAATGTAATAGTCTTAGGACAACAAATGTATTAAAGTAGCATTGCAGAATTAAGTATGTTACCTACTAAGCAGGGCACAGCTAGTGTAATGCAGTTCAAAAGCTGTCCACCCTTATACAGTATAATACAATTGTATTTGTTAAAGTGTACCTTTTGTTTCCTGAATTCAACGTGTCTGTTTGCTTTGTCATAAGCGTTGATATACAGTCTAACTTCCTTATAACGAACCTCCCTGGGACCTGGAGAAATGTTTGTTATATCAGGTTGTTCACTATAATAGGGTTTGGCAACTTGCTGTATTAGAATGATGAAGAAACGCCCAAATTGAATTGAACATCTTTATACAGTCAACACATTGACAACACATTGATCAACATTTAAACTGTATATTTAAAAGAAAACAGTAAAGAAATGAAAAAAAATAAAAAGTACACTTACATGCTGAATACAGCAATTACGTGCCCTTTCTCTTGAAAGACATATCTAGCGTAGATTGCTTCATATTTTTCGTGCTTTTCTCAATGCACGCTGTTTCAATCTTTTTACCTCCTCACGCCTGTTGCCATGGTTGCAGTTTGTGTGAAGACGGCAATGGTTGCATACGTCACACATGATTCGCACTACAATAGGTTATCTATGAATAAGCCGTATCTTCGAATTAGCCTTCCAAGGCCTTTGTTTTCACTGAGAGAATAACACATTCACACTGGAGAAAGTTCAGTGTTAGTCACTACCGAAATCGTTTTATCTGGGTAGATTTTGTAAAAGTGATCGTTCTAATAGGGCTAATTTCCATTGCTGCTTGGATCGTTAAAACAAGGGGGTTTGTTATAAGAAAGGTTCATTATAGTGAAGTATAGTATATAGTTTCTGATTTTCGGTTTTAACCGATAAAACACCCTTGATACAAAAAAAAATTAAATCGGTGGGTAGCCAATAACCCTTTTCCCATTAAAAAAAATAAAACCTACTACAAAAATAATAATAAATACATTTCCCAGTGCTGCTGGGCAATGTCCCGCTTTCCTGACATGTATCTATAGAGTGGCTCAAAGATGCACCTGGCAATTCTGCCTCTATATGGCCACACTGCTCAGAGCGCTGTCTGATACTCATGAACTTGGCAGTTTTCAACTCGTTGTACAATTAAATACAAATCAGTTAAGCACCATCTTTCTGTATTTTGTAGAAGTATAAATACTCCGGTAAACATAAATAACATTCATCATACTCATACTTTGACGGTTTTTGTTTTATTTCCCTTTAAAAACTGCCATTTCTGAAAATAATACGGTCTCAAGCATATTCAAACTGGTAGAAAATGAATAAAAACATTAAATTAAATCTAAAACACACATTTTCAGTATAGTATAGTAACTGAAGAAGACATAACATGTGCAATGTAATTTATTTTTGCTCGTAGTGCTTTCTTGTAGTGATCTCAAAACAACGCACCAGGGCACCACCTGTTGTCTTGATAGTGCAAAATATGCATTTCGAACGGGTCCGCGGCACCGAGTTTTATTTTTCTACACTTTTTTAAACTCACGGTTGATGAGTCCTGGTCGATTTTGATTCATGTTTGTGTAATAAATTAAAAGTAGACAGTCTAAACTTTTTGTCAGTGTAGGCCCTAAAATGTACGTCATACAGAAGGGCGTTTTTTTCCGTTTTTTTTCCTTTACGCGATGATCTCAACACCTAAACCAATCAGGGCCGAGCTGACACTTAAACTATTGGTTGTTGAAGGTGTCTATAATAAAACGTAATTTAAATCAAGAGCCAATCATGGTCGACATTTTAGATATTAAGGCGTTAACATTGTACGCACTTCCTCGCCAGCTTGTAATTTTTTGAACAGCTCAGTAGAGTCTTTGTTTTGATGGGGAGAGGAGCTCCCAACGTTCCATCAGCGAGTACTACTGGCGCAGCAGAGCAATACTTTATTGTACGGAATTAGGAATAGAGTTATTACATTTATTAAAGTTATTAAATTATAAAAATGTAAATGATAATTTATATGTACAGATTTTGAGTAATGGAGTTATACACGAAATATATGTATTTGCCGTTGCTAGACAAAATGATCGACCCCTGAAATATGCGTGTTGTGATATTTTAATCACTACTTCATCCTTAATTTAAAAAATCAAGAACTTAAATTTTAAACAAAAATGGTCTAGAACGTAAGGGAATTAATTTAAAATAGAAATAAAATGCGTGAAATTAAGCTTAGACAAACTGCCTATCGTTGTACGGGGGGGTGAAACAGTGCCGCGGGTCCAGCAATGCTGAACATGAACTAGGTCATTTAAAATACGCTAGTACAGTAGTTGATAGGCAAACAGTTAAAAACTATAGATAATGGGGATATAACATAGATCTGACATATGCTTGTGTGTGTGTCTGTCATTAGACTGCCGTTTGAGCTCATATCTCCTGTGTAGGTTGAATATTTTTAGGCTCGGTAGTTTAAACATGTAACAAAACGTCACAAAGTGGTCATTTGAATATTAATTAAATAATTGTTTTATTTATTTTAACCATTGTTGTTTTAAACTACACAACGGCAACAAATATGATACCAAATTATATATTATGCTTTAAATATATCAACTTTATAGAAATTACAAAGTTGCAATTGTGTAACAATTTACACAAATTTAAATTAGATTAATATATTAATAAGTTAAAAATGCTAAACACTTTATTTATATACAAATAATCACATTACCTGCCTTTTCAGTGGCAAATGCACTCTTTACAAATTCTTAACATGTAAAACATTGTTATGATGACTTTTGAACCTTAAACAAACACTATAACACATATTGCAAAACTGGAATAGTTATAATTTCTTAACAGACAAATAAAAACGCTTTTAAACAAGCTATAATATGTTATGTTGCGATACATTATAAACAAAACCCTTGCATTTAAAAATGACACCTAACCCATTTTTTTCAGTACAGATTTACTGCACAGACACGTGTCTGTAGGTGCCACGCCTTCTGGGCAGTCCTGACACTTGGGTGAGGTGCGTTTTTAGGGGCAGGTTGTTGCATTAAAAGAAAAACTAACTTTCAATTGAAAAACACGACCAAGCTTAGCGTAAACTTTTTCTTTAATTTTTTTTTTTTTTTTAATTTTTTTTTTTTTTTTTTTTTTAATTCAGAAAGCTAAAGTCAGTAGAGTGCAACACTTAAATCCAAGATGGCCGCCGAGAAGGAAAGGGTAGCAGGATTTGGTGCATAAAAAAGCATTTCTACACGTTTTAAATCATTTTTTATATATTTTAATTTTAGATATGTTTAAGTTAGGTAAAAACTGTTAATAATAACCTATTTTTTTTGTTTGTTGTTGAAATCTAAAAAAATATGTGGCCACCTTAGTATCTATCATTGATTCGTTCTGAATACTTTAAACCCGCCCCAACTACTGAGTGACAACACATTCCTACATTTCTATTGGAGACTCCGTTTGCGAGATTTAAAAACGAGAATACAGTCAGGATGGAGGCGTGTTAGCGGGATTTAAAATTTACAGTTAAAATACGGAGGATTTAAAACAGAATTGTGGCGAAATGTACAAAAATGCCTACCCACAAACACCCCAGGAGAATGTGCCCGTGACCATAGGGATTTCGTTGTGGAAGACAGCAAAGGAATGAAGGTACAATTTAAGTGTGCAAGTACTGTCGAGTTATTATACATATTTTGACACACACACTCAAGCATTTTGGAAATTAACCGAAAACACTAATTTCATACAGTATATAAAAAACGAAAGCCCCCAAAAAAACGATTTAGATAAAACTCGAAAATAGCTAAAAATAAGCACCAAAAATACAATTAATAAAACCCGAAAAACAGAAGCCCTATATATAGTGTATATATATTATTTATTAATTTTTTTAAAGAAAAATTGATCTGATTTTTTTTTGCCATTGCTTTGAATTAGATGCAAATCAGGTTGATCATGTGATATGACACGTGATAACTATAAAGCTGTGGAAGCAGCACAACTACAAAAAGTCTATCCGAAATGCGGAAAGGCAACGATATAACAGCATTTGAAAGAGGCATGGTAGCAGGTGCCACAGTCACAAGGACAGGTGGCAGACTAATCAAGACATCAGTCATCAATCATAAGCATGTATGCATGAACTTTATCGACAACTGCGCCGCACCAGTTGTGTGAAACATTAAAGACTAAATGGTCATCTGCCAGGACCTTGTGGAATCTATGCCCATCCGACAGACATTTCGACTAGCCCTCTTTAATGTCTTCAGTGCTGTTTTCAGTCAACACGGCAGTTTTAGTAGCTGGCACACAAGCTTCCTCGCTCCCTAAAGCCTTCTTGTCACCCTGTCACTTAGTGAACTAAACAGGTCTGCTCCTGCTACATACCTGCTACAGCAGGACAGTGCCATCAAAAAAGCATCACTGCAGCACAGTAAAACACAATAGACATAGTCTATCATCTTGAGTATAAAACAACCAACCTACACTTTTAACCTACATTTTATTGACATGTGCACTTGTTATTGGTTGTTAACACAACCAGTGTGCTTGACTGGATATATAACCATATTTGAAAAATAATCTTAACTGCACACACAGACATTCTGAAACTTGTCAAGTAACCTACCCATGGAAATGTTAACCCAGTAGACGGTTTATCATTTTGAACACTGAAGATATGTGCTGCTTTTGTTGTTGCTGTTTTGTAAGAAATACACAAAAGCTGTATTGAATTTATTGAACAGGTCCTATAGGTTAAGGTTAGCTATTCTGACATTAGGTCCTGTAAAGGCAGACATTATTATTTTCCAAGCTCATTTCCACAGATGGAATTCCTTTGGCATCTCAGTAGAATGGTTCAGCTGCAGTGAATTAGTAATATGAATGGATGAACAGTACAGCTTTAATGTTGGAAGCATTTTTGATAAGCCACAGCAAAAGGCTTAGGCTTACCAGATTTAACCTTGTCGTCAGTTGAATTGTTTAATTGGAAAGCACTGGAATGTGATATGCTACCTATTGTTTTTGAGAACATAGCACATTTTAATACTGTGATAACAATTACATTTGAAATATTTATAAAACACTTTTTTTGTGGCATGGGTTCAGTGAAAAAAAAAAAAAAAAAAGAAGAAAACCTTTACCAACACCTGTTATATTCTAAAACTTCCTGATTTAGATGCAGCTCAGAAACAATTATAACAAGCATCTGAGTTTATCATATGATTGAAACAGCTGCATTTCTGTTAGTAATCAACTCTTCTTTTTGTCTAAGCTTATCAGGCCCAAATCATTAAACTTTCTTTTACTCAGACTTAATTCAAATAATTTGACAATGTTTTATTAGTAATACTTTAATTTACTGTTAACTCTTAATATATTCTAATACCTCACTGAATAAGGCAATATCATCCTTTTTTAAAAAAACCTGAATGAAGTGAATAGCAATTACGTGGTCTCTTTGCATTGATTGTGCATTTAGGTAGTGTGGATCGGGTAAGTTAACAATGTGTTTTAATGCTTTTAAAGTGTTAATTAAGCAATATGGCATAGCAGTGTGCGACGTCCTGAGATTATATATATATATATATATATATCCCTGCCTGTAAATAATGTGTGTGTTTTGCTGTGTGTGAGACGGCTGTGTGTGAAGCCTGATTGTGAAGCCTGAGTGAAAGGTACTGTGTGAACCTTTGTGTTTATGTAACCGTGATATAAAGTGTTTTGTGTAATCGGTAAATGGCTCAGCTGTCTGATCTAGATAGAACCTTGAAGAAAAAGTACAGTTTAGTACATGTGGGAGTTAGGTTTTTGTTTTGTTTGTTTATTTTATTTCTGTTAATAATAAAGCTGTACGAAAGTGCTTTAACAAGTACTGTTCTGTGTCTGTGTCTGATTTAAAACCTTAACACCTTTTAAAACCTTAACAAGTGAAATCTTTCACTATATATATTGTAAGACAGTTTAATTGTTTTGTTAATTGTTTTATTGTTAATTATCACCTGCACCTGGCTATGATTGTAAATTAGAGCCAGGTGCAGAGTACATAAGGAGAGCAGTTAGTCTGCTCATGGCTGCTGATGTGTGTAGAAGCCCGACTGTGCTGGTGTGTGTACAGCCGTAAACATAAAGGAAAAGGTAGTGTAAAGCCTTTTGGTGTGATCTGCGTGAAAACAGTGTGTGTTGTTTTGTTTATTTTGCTACAGGTAAACAGCTTAGCTGTCCTGTTTTTTTAGTTTAGGTTCCAGTGTTTATGTTTAGTTAGTGCTCAAAGAGAGCTAGGTGTTTGTTTTGTTTGTTAAAAATAGCACAACTGCGCTTTAAAAATCCATTTCTGGTGTCCTGGGTCAGTGTTTTAAAGGGGCAACGAACTTGAGTGGCGCAGTTTTTATTACATATGGTGGCAGCGAGAGTGGGCGCCCCTATAACCCAGGAAATGGATTTTAAAGAATTGATTGAAAGGCTCAATAAGAACACTGCTGCTCAAGAGGAGCAGACGAAGAAGATGGTGAAGCAGAGACAGGAGCAGGGGTTGGCCCTGTTGTAAATACAGGAGCGGGAGCTGACCGAACTGGAGCTGCTGCTGCAAAAGTGGTTGCTTGTGTTGTCTGGTTCCTTTGGCTGCTTGTGTGGGGGTGGGAATGGTGGGTTAGGATTAAAAACCCTAATGCCACATATATACAGTGCCCTTCATAAGTACTGGGACAGTGAAGTCAAAATTGCTATTTTTACTGTACACTCAAGCAGTATGAAAATGTGACTAATATATGAATATGAGGCAAAAGTACAGAATGTCACCTTTTATTTCTGGCTGTTTCAAGACATATATGTTTTACCAACTAAGAATAACAGCACTTTCAGAGTTCTATCCCCCCATTTTATGTGAGCATAAGTATGGGGACATTTGGCTCACAGGTGTTTCTAATTGATCAGGTGTTTCCTGTTGCATTGATTGTTCACACATAAAAGAGCTATGAATGTGTAGTTACAGTTCTATCCTTTGCTTTTGCCTTTGGAGTCTGCGTTTGGTGTTAGTAGGCATAATCCAACATGAAGACTAGGGAGCTGTCTATAAAAGAAAAGCAAGCGATTTATATGCTAAAAGAAAAGAGGAACTCAATTAGAACCATAGCACAAAAGTTGGGCATAGCCAAATCAACAGTTTGGAATGTCCTGAAAAAGAAAGAAACCACTGGTGTCTTCAGCAATCGGCAACGACCAGGTCGGCCAAGGAAAACAACAGCAGTTAATGACAGAAAAATGACCAGAGCTGTGAAAAACAACCCTAAAATAAGTGTCAGTGAAATCACCGACAACCTCCAGAATGCTGGGGTGAAAGTGTCACAATCTACTGTTCGCAGAAGACTTTGGCAGCAGAATTACAAAGGCTACACTGCAAGATGCAAACCTCTGATCAGCACCAAAAACAGACAGGCCAGATTAGAATTTGCTAAAAATAATGAGCCAGTAGAGTTTTGGAACAGAGTTTTATGGACAGATGAGATGAAGATTAACCTGTATCAAAGTGATGGGAAGGCAAAAGTGTGGAGAGAAAAAAAAGGAACTGCAGATGATCCAAAGCATACCTCCTCATCTGTGAAGCATGGTGGAGGTAGTGTCATGGCATGGGCATGCATGGCTGCCTCTGGAATAGGCTCACTCATCTTTATTGATGATGTAATGAATGATGGCAGCAGCAGAATGACTTCAGAAGTGTACAGAAGCATCTTGGCTACCAATGTACAAGAAAATGCCACCAGACTTATTGTGCGGTGCTTCACAATGCAACAGGACAATGACCCAAAACACACTGCCAACGCAATCAAGGAGTTCATCAGGGGAAAAAAGTGGAAAGTTTTAGACTGGCCAAGTCAATCTCCTGATTTAAATCCGATTGAACATGCATTTCACTTGCTGAAGAGGAGACTGAAGTTAGAAACTCCCCAAAACAAGCAACAGCTGAAAATGGCTGCAGTAAAGGCTTGGCAAAGCATCTCAAAGGACGATACCAAGAGTTTGGTGATGTCAATGGGTCGCAGACTCACTGCTGTTATTGCATGCAAGGGATTTGCGACTAAATACTAGCTTTTATACTTCTTATATTTGCTTTAAGTTGAATTGTCCCAAATATGCCCACATAAAATGGGAGGATGGAACTCTAAAAGTGCTGTTATTCTTAGTTGGTAAAACATGTATGTCTTGAAACCACCAGAAATAAAAGGTGACATTCTGTACTTTTGCCTCATATTAATCTTTTAATTGCATTTTCATACTGCTTGAGTGTACAGCAAAAATAGCAATTTTGACTTCACTGTCCCATACTTATGGGTGATCCTTGCCCTTCTATTACATAGTGACTTCATATCAGTGAAATTGATTTTATTTTTTAAAGGAATTTTATAGGCACCCACATTTTGTAATACTTTTTAAATATATCAACTAACCAATAAAATACACATCCTCTATTGTATAATTCACTGCAATCAGTGTCTTTAAAAATGTTTTTGTCCAGATGTTTTTTTTGTTCGACCAATCGCATGGCTTCATGTGGGATATATTTTAATCTTACTCACGAGAAAGACCATTAAACATACAATCCAGCTTTGCCCTGGTTGACATAATGCAACTCCCTCTACCTATTAACAGTGATTATCGCTGTGTTAGAGAGCACCTTTTTTTCAGACTATGGCAACAGACTCCATCCTCGTGGTACCATCGAAGCTGTTTATAAAAAATGTAAGAAGATTATGGAGGAAGTAAAGCCTTTCTGGTTGATATTGTTGCAGTTTAAAAACCCACTTGAATTGGTGATAAATCCTACTTCACTAGCCCATGAGCAGATGTGACAAGTTGAATTATTTCCCCTCTTACCAGGAAGCTTTGCAGGAAGCTCTTAACATATGGTGCTTTTTGCTTCCCTCTCGAGCTATAAATGTTATTGGAAAGGGATGTTCCCAAGAGCAGGGTGTTTCTAGCACTTTTGCCAAATGGAGTCCGAATGATCCATCAGTGGTTCTGAATTCCCAGTGTTCCTAGAACCTGGCAGCCAAGTAGATGTGATCTAAGTATTACTGTCTAATTTAATTATTATAATGCAAATTTGTCTGGGGCTTTTACCAGCCACAAACACAACATGCTTTTAGCGAAATGCAATGTTTACAAATGTTTTATATTAGCTATATAGTGAATGACATCACAAAGACATTGCATTTAATGTGTGGTTACCATGGCATCAAAAGCCTATAAATACCTCCAATGTTTGTTTTCAAACACACTTTCCCTTGACAAAAGTATGTTAAACATACCGAAATGTTGGGAAGTTGGCTCTTTGAGCAAAAACCTATATATATATATATATATATATATATATATATATATATATATATATATATATATATATATATATATATATACTGTGTATGTGTGTGTATATATATGTGTGTGTATATATATATATATATATATATATATATATATATATATATATATATATATATAGACTGACCTGCAGTGTACACTTAAGATAATAAAAAAAAGAGACCATTGGCATTCTCCCACTGCAGTATAACCAATAATCGTTTGCAGATGCTAACACAATGACGATAAAAAACCACCAGCCCCCAACACAGCACAACATGTGAAGTCACACTAATTGTGCCCTCCTATACTCCCCCAGACCTCCTGGGCCCCAAAACATGTTTACATTATTACTTTATATTATGTAGAGAAACAAGGGATGTACTTGATTAAAAGTGGTTAAAGCTTTACCGTATCTGTTATTTACCCTGCACATTTGTACTTTACCATGCTTTTTACTTACAACTGTAAACTGTACTCTGCATTTACCATGGTAAACTATAGTACAGTATATTATTTAGTGTTGTAATTTAAAAGAATACAGTTGTAGTCAAAAGTTTACATACACCAATGGAAATTTGTAATTTCTAGAAAAAAAAAAAAAATTATAGGTAAAATCTTTTGTAGCAAAAGTTTGGTTTTTGTGGATGAGGAAAAAAAGTTACAAGAAATAGACATATTTCAGCATTTTTGTTTTTTGCAAAACTCAAAAAATGCTAATTCAAAAGTATTCATACCCTGACAAGGAAAAGAAAATTACCGTAAAAATCGTTTTATAGGTCGCACTGGCATAAAAATCGCTCCCCCCTTTTTGAGACTTCCAATTTTAGGATACTAAATTTGAATATTTTTTTGAAAAAGAATACTTTTTTTTAACAATTTATTTTTTTGCTCAACACCGATAAAGAAAGTTTTAGTTAACCACCTAGCTGCTTATCCCGTGATTTCTACATGGAGCGCATGCAAGTCCAAATGTGTCACTCCTGTGAGAATAGCGTGCAGGCACTTATATGTGCATCTGCAAAGTTTAACACGTCTTTTTAATGTGCTGCAATGTAAAAATAAGAAAACTGTACTGTAAAATTGTATGCAGTTTTGTTTTTTACTGGCAGATGGCAGCAGTCCTTGACAGCCCGGGTCATCTGTATACACACAGCTGAGAGTGAAAAATGAATGCCTATGTATCTACAGAGAATAAAACAAGGAGATTTCTTGATTTATTTGTTGGTGTTACATTTATTTATTGTACCTACCTATTTTGTTTTTCAAAATTTAAAAACTAATAATTAACAGAGCATAAAATCTAGTTATACATTGCACATCACATCTGTATTAAACTACGGGTATTTTATTTACAAGTTCAAGAACATATCTTCTTTGCTTTACTGAACATTTCTTTCAAAAACCATACTGAGACAATAGTTCCCGCTGCATTGGCTTTACAAATTTGCTGTATTAATTTAAATTTAAAAGAAAAGTATTAAACAGTGCTGCGTCATCAATTAAAATGCAAAAAACTAATAAAATAACCAGTAAACAAAACATTTTAGTGTTGCATACGGTGCAGTATAATTGCATTCAATTTCCAGCTGTACAAGTACATTAATTTTGTTTTGTTAATCAGAACCATAACCATACACATACTTTACAAGTTACAGTATGTATTAAAGTCATTCAAAGTACTCTATTCAAACAAAATGTTTTCTACATTGGGCCATAAACTCTTTCCTTCTATCAGCTCTTTTTCTTTGGCTGTTATGTACTGTTTTTTCAGCAATTAACATGTTTTTTGGCAAACATGTATAGTGTCCTACTTTATCCAGTCTCAAAGTCACCTGCATTATTATAGCATTGCAGTTACAACAAAGAGAAGACTTGAAAAGTTTACTACTCGGCTTTCTACCCAATAGCTGTTTGGTATGGATCCCAGGGACAGATTCGGTTTGAATGTTGACAAATCAGGCTCGGGAGGGTGGGAATAAGGAAATTCACAGAGACTGACAGCTATCGTGTTAACACTAAGTGAAGCAGTATAGCTGTGACGTTTGAGAGGAGGTCAGTCAAGAGTCTGAAAGCTTGACCATTCTTCAACGCACAATTGTTCCAGTTCATTCAAATCCTGAGGACTTGTCTTGTGCACAGCCTTCTTCATCACATACCAAAGATTCTCAATCGGATTTAGATCAGGACTTTGACTAGACCATTCAAGAACCTTGATTTTATTCTTCTTTTACCATTCTTAAGTATATTTTGATGTGTGCTTTGGATCGTTGTCGTGTTGGGACATCCAGTTGCACTTTAACCCTTTGCGGTCCTATGTCAGACCTGGTCCGACATTGCAATTATTCCTATCAGGTCCAATGTCGGACCCTGTCCGACATCATCAAAAAGACGCAAAAAATTGGTTTTTAGTCGTTTTTTCTACGGTAAAAGCCGAGAAAACCATTCAATGGCCGAGTGGGAGCGACAGGAGCTGAGACAAGCTGGAAAAAAAAAATAAATAAATAAAAAGGGCGTATCTCATGATTAGTCATACTCGCCCCTGGCATTAGATAGGGACGGTCATAAGGAAACAAGCTGGATGGTACTGCATCAGCGCTCAGAGAATATCACGGACATTTGCAGAGCTTTTTTGAGATGTTATAGTAATAAAATAATGACTTGGATCGCATTATTGAGGTGTTTGGTGATAAAACGAGTGATCAGGAGATGATTGATCGGTATGTACGACTATTATTATTATTATAATTATTTATTTCTTAGCATATGTGAAAGCTATAGCGAACAAAAGGGGTTGGAGATGCCTAGTGAGTGCTTTGTTGATATGCGGGGCCTTTTAAACCCGTTTGACTGTGGAAAAAAATACTGTTAAACAGCACGTCTAAAATTAACTGCACGTGTGAAAATAAATTGCACCTGACGCGCACTTAATAAATTGACTGCAAAAGGTTAAACTAAGTTTTGGAGTGGAGGGTTTCAGATGATTGGCCAATATCTTTTGGTATGCTATGGAATCCATTTTACCATGTATTGGAACTAAATTCCCTGTGCCATTAGATGAAAAACAGCCCCATAGAAGGATATTACCACCTACATGCATGCTTGACAGTGTTTTCTTTGTACGCCTCACCAGACTTTCTCCAAACGTAACGACTATCAGCATGACCAAAAAGCTCGATTTTTGTTTCATGACTCCACAAAACCTTTGACCAAAACTCACATCCATCATTCAAATGCTGTTTTGGAAACTTTAAGCAATTTCTCCTTGTGACGTTTTCCTAAGAGTGGCTTTTTCTTTGGCCTGCTACCATTGAGACCTTCACCATGCAATACTCGCCCTATGGTTGAAATGAAAACCCCAGTCCCACTTGCAGCCAGTTCACTTTGAATATCTTTGGCAAGTAGTGAAGGCAGAGAATGTCACTTTTCTAAGCCCTGCCAATTTTGA
Organism: Acipenser ruthenus; assembly: GCF_902713425.1. NCBI lineage: Eukaryota > Metazoa > Chordata > Actinopteri > Acipenseriformes > Acipenseridae > Acipenser > Acipenser ruthenus. Next base: position 23,273,697 of record NC_081200.1, read on the forward strand.
ATGATTTATGACCCCAAGTCCCACCCCATTTCACACCTTTTGATTGATTTATGACCATAAGCCCTGCCCCTTTTTAGAAGCTAAAAATTTTTGCCACTACATTCAGGTCATAAGGGGTCATAAATCACTCAAAGTGTGGGGAAAAGGGGTGGGGCTTATTGTCATAAATCAATCAAAATGTGTGAAAGGGGTGGGGCTTGGGTCGTAAATCAAACAAAAGGGGCAGGGCTTAGAAAAGTGACATCCGCTGTATTGCCTTTACTACTACTTTGGCAGTCAATCTCTGATTGTTATTAACCTTCCTCACAATTCTTCTACTTGTTCTTGGTGAAAGAACCTTATTTCTTCCAGACAGAGGGAGCGGTGTGACAGCACCATGAGTCTTGTACTTCTTGATAATAGAAACAATAGTTGAAATTGGGATACTCAGATGCTTGGAAAGCTTCTTGTGTCCTTCTCCAGCTTTATGACAACAAATAATTTTCTGCCTAAGGTCTTCAGATAGCTCTTTACTTTTTCCCATATTGACTTATTGGTAATGACAGCAATCACCCTGTGCCTAACCCTTTTATACTTTCTAAGAATGTTCACCTACAATCCAGCATTTTCTAGACTTTTCTAGAATTATGCATTATCATATTGAAATGTCTAGCACCTTGTAGACTATCATAGCATCAACAGTATGAATACTTTTGAATTAGCATTAAAAAAAATTGCTGAAATAAATAATTGTAGACATCTATTTCTTGTAACTTTTTTTTTTCCTCATCAACAAAATATTTTTTAAAATTCTTTGTTTTTGAGAAATTTCTAGAAATTCTAAATTTCCGCTGGGGTATGTAAACTTTTGACTTCAACTGTATATAACATCGAAACAATATGTTTTTTTTTCTGCAAAGCTAGTTTAATAACAATTTGAATAATAATAATAATAATAACATTAACAAACCTGTGTAAGTTTACAGCGCCTTATTTAAATGTAGTTGTTTTCCTTCTTTGTCAGACAAACACCATTTTTTAAAACATTTGTAAATGTTGTTACTACAGTCTAAAACGTGCTGTGTATGGCTGTATACAATAATCATATTTCTCATACTCTATATTACACATCTGTAAAGTGTTCAGGATTTTAAATGATTTTTTTTCAACAGAAAACCTGGTGCTACTGATTACAACTTTTGCTAAAAAGAATGATATAATTGCTGCTAGTCATACTTCTGTTTAGCAGTATTATACATGTATAAAAAGCAGAATTTTAACCCTTCCACAAGATACAGTATTGTTCAGCATGACAATGATGATTATTATTATTTTTAATTTCTTCTTATTATTTATTTCTTAGCAGACGCCCTTATCCAGGGCAACTTACAGTTGTTACAAGATATCACATTATTTTTTACATACAATTACATTATTTTTTTTTACACATTATTTTTACATACAATTACCCAATCTAGGTAAAGTACCTTGCTCAAGCAGCAGTGTCCCCACCTGGGATTGAACCCACAACCCTCTGGTCAAGAGTCCAGAGCCCTAACCACTACTCCACACTGCTGCCCCTATTGTGTCCTAAGGGGCAATGGTAGCACAATGGCAGCTACAGTAATATTTTCAGATTTCACAATATATCACAGTGGTATACAATAAACCGATAAGCCCTGTAATTCATTTCAGTGCCATGGTAACATGACAGAATATCAGGCTCATGCAATATGTTTTTGAAAACCCATTTCATTGCTGGTGTGGGTAACAATTATGTGGTTTTGTTCACAGTAAGCTCAGATTTCATTAGGGTAATAATACATCCCAGTGATATTTTTCAAACTTTTCTGCAGGGGGCCACACGATAGCTATGATTGAAGGTGGTATTAGTGCACGCTCTGGGGCCTCCCACTAATGGGAATTAAAAGCTCAGTAAGATTACTGCATCTAAGCAAGGAAGTAGCTTGTAGTAAGATCAAGGTACAGTGCACTGCAAGTCAAATGACAGACTTACACTGTGCATTTACTGAGCATAGTAGCGTGTACAGTATATGATGTATGAACACATTTTTCTAGAACTACTTTGATTCTCTAATCCCACACCTCTCCACTCATAAGGCTCTCTGTCAGTCTCATGTAATAGGATTTTGATGACTGTGTGAAGATGTCAGACCACAGGGTCAAAGTTCTTCTATCTGTGTCATGAAACTTTTACAATAAACTTTCATATGTCATTTTTATTTCCTGGGGGAACATTGGACATTGCAGTAGTAAAGCAAAACAACTGTTTTGTGATGCTTTCAGAAGATTCTAAACACCAAAATACACATTTGACAAGACATTTACTACATTTGTACATGGGTAGGTGAAACAAAACAAAGGAATGGAACAGGTTATTTAACAATTTTTTTACTTATTTTATTTGGCATGACATTTACTAACAAAGCCTATGGGGGAAGATTTAAAAAAACAGTGTTATTAGCCGACATTTGATCTAACCTAGGGCGCAGTTTTTAAATAGTGGGCTTTTAGAATTTGTCTCTTTTGCTAATGCACTGGTGTGTTTGGGGATTTCCTCATATTTCTGGAAATCTAATTTAATAGCGCCATGATAAACAGAAATAAAGCAGGTTGTAAAGCAGTGGTGTATTTGACTGAATATACCCCTACAGTGTGTAGGAATGGAATGCACTGGTACTCCTCAAAGTAACCTCTGGTCCCATTAATTACTGTTGTCATTTTGTAGGGAACTAGGTTACACATACATTGTACTTACACATTGTGCTTTTTTCTTTCAATTTTACCCGTTTATTTAATCAAGCACTGGCTTATTACTGCTTTGAAACAAAAATATGCCTCAGATCATGACATTTAGGGCCTCATTTACGAAGCATTTACTGTATGCAAAAACATGATTATTCAGCTCAGTTCTGTCCCCGTCTGTCAGGATGTGCGTGGTAAAGTGCAAAAAGGGAATGTCCACACCAAGTTCAGACAAAGCCGTCGGGCAAACTAATAAAGTCACCCCTGCTACCAACAATTGTATGCGGGAAAGAAAAAGACAACAGTCTTCGAACAAAAATACAACAATTAATCTGGCACAGCGGTGCCACCTGGATCCTTCCTTGCACGAAAAGCTGTGCTCTCAACACCAGGTTATGGTGTGGTGCTGTGCTGGGCTGTGTAGTGCTGTGCTGTGCTGTGCAGTGGATAGTGTCCTAGGTCCTTTTGCTGGCTGTATAGCTGCAGCTCCCCTGTCAATCCTCTACAATGAAAACAAAAACAAACACAGTGCGCTCCGGCGCATCATCAGTCAGCAACGTAAGGCCCATGCTCATGGACCCCTTTTGTGTTGCCACCCGCCACCCTGTAATCAACCCGGCGCCCCGCCTTATCCAATCGCTGCATGGCTCCCAGCTGATCAGAATGGATTTGTTTAGCAGCACTGCAGCCATGTACCCTCCCCAAGATGTCCGACTTCCCGTTTCGGCCATCTCGGAGACGGCGTAACACTAACCTTACCAAACGTCCTTCCTGGTCTAGAGATAGACTTACAGCTCAGATTCCTTCTCTCTCCATCACATATCCCAACCCTCAGAGTGGAGCCGAAGGAACACTCGGCTAATCCTAACTCCGCATTTTGGTGATATTTCCCTGCACAATGCTTTATGGTGTAAGAGAAGGGTTGCAACGCCAGATACCACGAGTCACCCGGGTGTTCGTGTCCCTCATCATGTCTAACCACTTAGGGGGGTGTATTCTGTGACGAGAGTGAAGGAAAGCCCCAAGAGATAATAGCGAAGGGAGTGAGTAGCCCATTTAGTGGCCAAACACTCCTTCTCAATGACAGAGTAGTTCCTTTACCTGGGAGCCATTTTCTTGCTCAAATAAATAATGGGGTGTTCTACTCCATCAATCTCCTGGGACAGGACAGCTCCCAGACCAAAGTTGGAGGCATCGGTCTGAAGAATGAACTCAGGTATAATTATGGCTGGGGCCTGGCAAAGCTTCCTCTTAATCATGTCAAAGGCCCCCTGACATTCCCCTGTTCACTTAACTAAATTTGGTGCGTTCTTCTTGGTGAGGTCAACCACAGGCTTTTGAGTGGTTGGCTACCAACGCGTCATGGCCCAAGGAGTTCTGGGCAAGCCAGCTGGGACCCTGTCTGATCGGGGAGGCTCAGACAGCCTTCCAGGCCATGATGGACACCAAAGCCGCTCAGTACGACCTTGTAATGCAAGCAATTCTGCGCCATTTGAACATCACGGGGGAAACACATCGTGTACGGCTCCGGGAGTACAAGAGGTCCCCGGATACACACCCCAGGGTTGTTGCACAAAAACTGGGTGATCACATGGTGCACTGGCTCAACCCCACCAAGAAAACAAGCCTACAGATGGGAGAATATTGTGGTTAAGCAGTTTCGCCATGTGGTCGGCGCCTATACACAAGCGTGGATACGGCGCCACAACCCCGACACCCTGGAAAAGGCAGTGAAACTCACTGAGGACTTCGAAGACTCCCTGGTTTCTGCCCAGACCAGCCTACTCACCGCTCCAGTACAACGGAGCAGCCGAGTACCACCTCCTCTCTCCGCTCCACCATCACCGGGACTGCCGACCACAATGGGCAACCTTGCCTCCCCTCCATGGAGACCAAGGTTGACCCCCAGCTGGGGTAGAGTTGCTGCCCCTGCCCCGTTGCCATACCGCAACAGGACAGATATTTAACCTCTGCTCTCTCCTTCCCCCCTACCTGTTTTAGATGCCAACAGCCGGGACACCAGGCCAAGTCATGCCCATCTGCGATGGAGTGTGACATGGTGACGTGCAACTGAGCTTCAGAAGCGGGTAAGCGAGGGGAAAATGGTTGGGAGGGGCCTTGTATTGTTAATGTGTTTTTGGGAAATGTGAAAACCCACGCATTAGTGGACACAGGGTGTGAGCAGACCTTAATTTGGACAGCTCTCTTGGGTGGTGTGTTGTGGCAGCCACAAGGTCATGATGGCTATCTCCTGTATCCATGGAGACACGGCGACATACCCCACAGTCAAAGCATACTTATCAGTAGGACCAATAAAACATCACCTAGTAGTTGGGTGGCGGAAAGGCTACCACACCCAGCAATTCTGGCCAAACTACAAAGAATTGTTGAAATTAATGGCAGTCTCGACCGCACACGTAAACGTGGCAGAAAAGAAAGGGAAATAATTGATATTTTTCCATTTCAAATTGAAATGTTTTCCCCCCTTTTTCATCCAAGAAAAACAAATAGAGATACGAAAATGGGAGGGAGCATTTTATAGGACACGGCCAGTGGGAGAATGCTCCAATGGTAACAAACGCCAGTCAAAGGGGGTTGGAACGCAGTGTGACCGAGAGGGCGAGGTTACTGGGCCATCTAGGGCAGATGTTACTCCCGCCTCTCTCAATATACCGGACATGTGGCACTCAAGCGCGGACATAGAGTGAGGCCAAAACAATGACCCCTCACTAGTGCACACTTGGGGACAGGTCGGTCTATTGAAGGTAAGGATGTTGAAGGTGCTGGATCGCTAGTATTTCCACATTTCATTGTCAAGGGGCAATTACTGTATAGGGTAAACCTCGCCACGGGCACAGGACAGCCTTTAACGCAATTATTAGTTCCCCCGTCTTGTCGGCCTGAGGTCATGAGGCTGGCACATGATATCCCTTTTGCGGGGCACCTCGGAACTGACAAAACAAGGGAACGAATATTGGCTTGATTTTATTGGGTAGAACTTCATAAAGATGTGTCGAAATATGTAGCCACATGCCCAGACTGCCAGCGAGTAGCGCCGGGTCGAGTGCACCCCATCCCTTTGGTCCCACTGCCGATTATTTCCACCCCCTTTGAACGCATTGCAGTGGACATAGTGGGCCCTTTGCTACCTTCTGATTCTGGGTATACGCATATGTTAGTCGTAGTAGATTATGCAACGCGATACCCGGAAGCAATTCCATTGAGGTCCACTAGTGCCGCTGCGATTGCCAAATAATTATTGTAGATTATGGCTAGAGTAGGGATCCCAAAGGAAATCCGGACTGATCATGGAACTAACTTTCTGTCTAACACGTTACAGAAAGTTTACAAAACACAAAAATTCAGGCTGTGTGGTCCAGTGGTTAAAGAAAAGGGCTTGTAATCAGCTACTGACTCATTGTGTGACCCTGAGCAAGTCACTTAACCTTCTTGTGCTCCGTCTTTCGGGTGCGATGTAGTTGTAAGTGACTCTGCAGCTGATGAATAGTTCACACACCCTAGTCTCTGTAAGTCGCCTTGGATAAAGGCGTCTGCTAAATAAACAAATAATAATAATAATAATAATAATAATAATAATAATAATAATAATAAAAATACATCCCATCAGGACATCTGTTTATCATCCACAGATGGGTGGTTTGGTGGACCGTTTCAATCAGACCTTAAAGCAGATGCTGAGACGATTTGTGAACCAAGAGCAAAAGCACTGAGCATCACTACTCCCCTGCCTCCTTGTTGCAGTGAGAGAGGTGCCACAGAGTTAGACAGGGTTCTCCCCCTTTCAGCTCTTGTATGGCCGACAGCCTCGTGGCATCCTCAATCTGCTGAGAGGGGTGGGAGGAGCACAAAGGCTTGTCCAAAACTTTAGTGCAGCATGTGCTCCTACTAAGAGATTGTCTAGATTTGGTTGGTCGTTTGACCCAGGACAATCTCAAATCAAATCAGCTCAGCACTGGCAACAGCAGCATTACAACAAAAATGTACAAATTCGAACCTTTCGACCAGGAGACAAAGTAATGCTGCTGCTTCCCTCCTCCAAATCGAAACTATGTGCTAAATGGCTGGGGCCATATGAAGTGATTCGGACTATAGGAAAGGTGAATTATGAAATTAGACAGCCCGATCGCCATAATGAAAGAGAAATTTATCATGTAAATTTATTAAAGCCCTGGCAGGCAAGGGAGGCCTTATCTATAGCCCCAGACAAAGTAGAGGATGATTTAGGTCCTGGTCTAGAGACCTTGCACAAAAGACTCTTCAAAGGGGGGACAGTTACTTCCTGATCAGCAACGAGAGCTGCGTAAGTTAATTGAGGAGTTCATTTATGGTTTTTCTGATGTGCCTGGTAGAACTAATCTTGTTGAATATTCCATATTTCTGCCCCAGGTGTCACAGTGCGAGAGAGACCTTACCGGATCCCAAAAAGTCGATGGGTGATGCTCAAACTTGGGGTGATTGAGCCTTCCAGGAGCGAGTGGTGCAGTCTAATTGTGATAGTGGCCAAAAAGGACGGCACCAACTGCTTCTGCGTTGATTTCCGTAAGGTAAACACTATGCCTTTCAGAGACGGATGGACCAGGTTTTACACCCACATTGTGAATATGCGGCAGTGTATATAGACAATGTGGTTATTTACAGCTCAACCTGGTGAGAGCATTTGGCTAGGATCACGGCTGTCCTTCAGTCTCTAAGGGTAGCCCGGCTGACAGCTAACTTGAGAAAATGTGCATTTGCCAAAACAGAGACACAATATTTGGGATTTATAATGGGGAATGGAAGGGTGAAACCCGTGGTCACCAAGGTCCAGGTTTGGTGGACGCGGAAATCCCCAAAACCAAGGCTAATGTGAGGTCTCTACTGGGGTTGGCCGGTTATTACCGAAGATTCATCCCAGAGTATGCCACAGTGGTCAATCCCTTAGTTGACCTCATCAAAAAGAACGCACCAAATGCAATTAACTGGTTAGTAGAATGTCAGGGGGTGTTTGATACTGTTAAGCAGAGACTGCCAGGCCCCCACTCTCATCACTCCAGATTTCACTAAGAGATTCATCCTCCACACCGATGCGTCAGATGTCGGTTTGGGTGCAGTCTTGTCTCAAACGGTAGACGGAGTAGAACACCCCATCCTGTACCTCAGTAAAAAGATGCTCCCTCGGGAGCGCAACTACTTCGTGGTCGAAAAGGAGTGTTTGGCCATGTGACAGGGTGGCCGAGTGGTGACATCAGGTCAGAAGCAGGAACCAAAAACACTGACACCAGGCAGTACTGCAGTTCAAAGACGCGGTGCACCGTTTATTCAAATACAAAAATAAATAAAAGGTTTTAACAAAAAGACTTGCTCATAGAGCGAAATAAAAAGGTTAAACAAAACAAAATCACGAACACAAAATATAAACAAAACCCTGAGCAAACGCCTTCACTGACCCTATAGATTTAATTTTTAGTTTTGTTTTTCTCTCGCTCCTCTCGCTCTCTCTGCTCTCGATCCTGACACACCCACCCAGAGTGCAGAGAGCTGCAGGCTTTTATATCGTGGCCGAGGGGTTTAACTGGCTAGTAATTATTCTATTACCCCTCGGCACAATCTGCATGAGTTTATTAATTATTCCTGACAGAGGACGAGCACCAATCTCGCCTCTGCCAGCACACGTTTTAAATAAAACAAAAGAAAAACAAAACATACAGTGCTTCGTCAACATGTAACTGCAAAACTCATTAAACAAATACAAAATAACACAAATGAGACACAGGGGTGGAGGGGGAGACCCCGTTCTAAAAATAAATAAACAATAACTGTACAGGGCTCCTCGCCCTGTTACAGGCCATTAAATAGGTTACTCACTCTTTACGATACTACCTGCTGGGACATTTATTTGATCTCGTCACTGACCACGCCCCACTCAAGTGGTTAAGCACTATGAAGGACAGCAATGCCCGGATAACTCTGTGGTATGTACACCGTGCGGGGAAAGACCACCAAAATGCGGATTGGGAAAATGGGAAAAGCAGATTTAGCGGTGTTCCTCCTGCACTCTGAGCGGTGGGATACGTGACAGAGATTGAATGATTCTTGGTGTTAGATCTCCCTCCTGACCTGCAAGGCAGCTGCATAAAGGGAACAGAACACGCTGCACTAAATGGTACAACAGTTTATTCCCAGGGTTAGGTGGAAGTCGGCCATGTAGAAAGGGGGCAAAGCTACGGTATACAAACTCAATGACCCGGACGGAAACGACGTGGCATCCGCGGATTGGAGGAGCGGATGCGCTCGTTGACCAAGGTGTCATGGGTGACGTTAGAAAAAGGGGACGTAGTGATGTGATCTGTTCCTTTGTGAATGGTTACGTTAAATGACCAGAAGGAGAACCTGTGCTTTGAAATGTGAGTGTTTTGTTTGTTTTTGTTTGACGTGAATAATACTGTTTGTAATTATATGGATGGCTAACACGATCCGGAGCTGTCGCTAAAGGCCAGCACTAAACCCGGATCAACAACACTGCACTTTTGTCATCACTAAAGAACTGTATTCACCACAAGCACTAAAGCATGTACTGTGGACTGGTGTTTGTGTTTGTGTATGTGTTACATGTGGTTGAACTGAAACGGGACTGTTATCATTTCTGGGCAAACCCCCGTATTATAAATAAGCAATACACGCCGCTGCATTGCTTCATTAACATTGTTATTGTTTACTGCTATTAGCCATCAGGCATTGGATTGTACAATTAAACCATTGCACCTGGATTATCGTTGTTTGTCTGATTATTGATCACCTGCACCTGCACACTGTTAACCACTTTGCCACAGCTGCCATACATGAGCTATTCACGAAGGTCTGACAAGGATTTTGTGCTGGCAAAAATGAACAAAAAATTCCGCCAACAATGCTGCCGCAAAGCGGAGAATTTAGGCGCCGGAAGCTGTGTTTCATAAAAATACCGTTTTGAAATGGCAGATATTTAATTTATAGCCATAACATGTTAATGCGACACTATGATTTACTTGGGGCTAATATGCTGAAATAATTTAGTTTCAATTTAAAATAATATTTTATTATCTACATGTCCTACAACAATGTGAAGCCTACAACGCATCAGCATGGTTTGTTTGTATTACAAGTAGGATAGACTGAAAAAAAGCTTGCTAGGTATTCATTTGATTTTACTACTGTACTGTTTAATCCCATTGTACATATCTGTATCTTTACATAATGTAATGTGTACAGAGAACACATTAATGTTATTTTAATATGCCCTCATATTTATTAGGTTAGTAAAATAAATAAATAAATACATATACCTATAGTGCTTTAATTAATGAATGTCAAAATATATAAATACTTTTTTTTGTCTGTCCTACATGTAATACACTACAAAACAAACCATGCTGATGCGTTGTAGACTTCACATTGTTGTAGGATGCGTAGATAATAAAATATTATTTTAAATTCAAATTATTTAATTTCAACAGATCTTCTTTATCTCTCGCTCATATTTGTATCCCTGCCGCCATCAGTAAGTAAGTACCTGTTGTCAATAGAATAAATACCATCCGCAACTTCAGACCTGCTGCCATCCCACAATTTGTATGCTAATTAAAGATTTTCTGACCAGTATTTTTGCTTCTAATTAGTTAGTAAATAGGGCGTGACATTTAAAATACCATGCACAGTCATCTCAATTTCCCTCCCGCAATTCTGGCCAAATTACCGCCGCTTAGTAAATGAGGCCCCTAGTCATTTTATTTCCACTACTAAGTCCACAATGATCGCTAAACACTCAATAATTGCTTAGTAAAACTAATAAGAAAAAACTCAATTTAAAATTCAATTTCCTAAAGTTCCATGTTCACACTGGGAGCTTAAAACCCCACTTAAGTAATTAACACTGAAAATAATCCCTGTTTTGTGAAAAGTACTTTTGGATATGCTAAGCCTAGAACTCAAGATATCCTGCTGCTAGTCTGTGATCGAAGCTACTGATCTTAAAGTATTTAATAATAAAAATACACAATACCATTGTACACAGCAGAATACCAGCAATGGCCTCTTTGATTCCAAATGAGATGAAGCCTATTTACATTTTAATTTGATGAGGCCTTTTCATTCTATCTTTGTTAATAATGTGTTCTCCTAAGAATTAGCTGCAGAAAGGAAAAATAGTCAGTAAATATGTATGAGATCAAATTAAGTTGGTAGGCTAAGAGGTACTGACTACCAGTGGTGCCGAACTACGGGAGGCAAACATTTCACTATAGTTTTCTTCTTGGCTGGAAACACATTGCCTTCAGACTAAATTATTTATTCCTCAAAATGCACATCAAAGCCTCCCACCAGGTGGTGTGTCTCCTTATAAGCAGCTGAATGTCAAAGATCTAGTTAAATGCAAAATGTAAAACAAAACTGTGTGTAGATGACAACATTGTGTCCAGAGAGTAACACTTTTCCCTTAGAGCCAACAATTGTTATTCTTATTCAACTATAACATAAGGCTTTTAGTGGAAACACAATCTTTATGACAAATGAAAAGTCTCACATTATGAAGGTACTTGCTATTTGGCAGCTGTAGCACTCTGGCAGAAGCTCTTTCAAGGACTGGTACACAAATGTCTGCTTCCAGAAATTGCAGCCAGGTGTGAACTCCCTTATGATTTTTGCTTCAAAATATAAACCACTATAGGTGGCACAGTAGGGTTAATTTAGTATCCTTTTACTTCAGCGGGCCTGGGTTCAAATCTGGTTATGCCGTAAGTGAAACGAACTTGGTGGTCAAGCCCCCAGTGGACATTATTCCACATCACAAAAAGGAAATAAATGGGTTTTCTGAGCTACTGTGTGCTACTGCATAAAGCTATCTGAGTGAGAGAGAAAGCGAGGCAGGGAGAGGGTTATAATGCTGTACACTTTCGTCAAGGTGATCTCATGGAGGAATATAAACAAAGACTCCATCAAATTCCTGAATTACAGCATTAAAAGCTTTTTTTATATACTGGTTTACCTGTTACACTTTCATTCTGTGCATTTCAAAAGACAATTTATAACTTTCCAGCTAGTGATATTGTATTACAGATTCACGAGATACAAATTCAGCTGACCACCATAGACATTTCTTTTTTTTGTGACCAGTATATTATAAAAGCAATACACAACATTTTTTTATATCTCAGTGTCCCACATGCTGTTTGACTGAGGCAACCCATAGTATGAACAGGTATTCAGTTCAATATGAATTATGTAGTAGAGATATACAGTATATTTACACACACACCCCTCTTTAGTGCATTGAAGATAAAAAGAGCTTATTGAGATGTGAATTTGGTACATTTTAAAATTATTTTTCCTATACTACCAGTAATAACCTTGCATCTCTAATTTAGTTATCTAACTCTTTTCTGGTTACATAAAAACTTGGTGACCATACACAAGGTAGGCTAAAAGATTGACTAAGAACAAGTCTAATAATTTACTTCACATAATTTGATGTATATGAGATATATAGATGATATATTTAAGGTCCAAAGATAGCTAAAAGCCAGGATAAAATGTTTTTCTCTAAATCTAAAAAACTAGGGCTCAGCAGCTTTAGATTTAATAATGGGTTATGAAGGAAAGCTCCGGATTGTATAAAAGCGGTGAGTCAAATTAAATAAAGGTATGAAATAATCTATGTATTAAGGCAATGTCCTAGTTTATAGGCCTAAAACTTTCTTCTAAACTGAATGCAGCAAAATAAATGCAGTTCCTTCATTTAGTGAATACCTTTTGAACTGGAAATTAGTAAAATAAATTCCATACATTCAAACATGCATATCTAAAAAAAAACAATAATAATAGTAATTAAATTGTGATAAACAATGGTGATCAAAATATGCCAACATTTAAAACTACAAAATGACTGTTTAACAACAACGTTGTCTTTAGTTAAAACAAAATCATTAAGTTGCATTACTGTTTAGGTGACTGTCATATTATATATATGTGGAAGTGCAATATAATATAACCACATCGGTTTTGGGTTAATTGTGGATAATTAATTATGATCCCCTTGGCTTGGGTTAGGTCAAGGTTTAGGCCATTTAAAATATCCACTATGAGCCTGTGACAGAGATCGAATGGTGCTTGGTGTTAGATCTCCCTCTCGACCTGTGAGGGCACTGTGTAACGGGAACAGAGTACCCCTAGCTAAATGGCACGACAATTTATTCTGTAGGGTAGGTGGAAGTTGGTCATTTAGGAAAGGGGCGCAGCTACGGTATCAAAACTCAATGACCCAGACAGTAAACGGTGTGGCATCTGAGGATTGGAGGAGCGGATGTGCTCGTTAACCTAGGGGTCATGAGCGAGGATAAAAATAGGGGACTTAGCATACGTGATCTGTTCCTTGGTAAATGGTTAGTGTTGAAAACCTACAAGGAGTCTGTGTGCTGTTTCGTGAACCGTGAGTTTTGTCTTGTATTTGTTAGTGTTTTGTTAACTGTCGTCTGTTTTTAATAGACAACCAGTTGCACGATCCGGAGCTGTAGCGAAAGCCAGCATAAACCCGGACATCACTTTCACCCCTGCATTTCACAGAGAACTGTAACACACCACTTGCACTTATTCACTATCACTAAGAACTGTGTTTGTGTTTGTGTTTTGTGTTTAGTGTTGGTGTGTAAAACTGGACTTTTTGGTTACGGGTCAAACCCGGGGAATTACCAATACTGAGTGATACACGCCGCTGTATCACTCCAACATTATTATTTACAGGTGTTTGCCATAAGGCTCTGGACATTGTTAATTAAATCAATAAACACTCTTGCACCTGGAAATCATTGTCTGTCTGTTTTATATTCGCTCTGCACTGCATTCCCCTGTATTCACTCACCACTTTGCCACAGAGCCTCAAGTTGATGGGATCATATTTTGGATCAGGGTCCTAACATATATTGTACAAAATGAATCATAGAGGTGGTACTTCTATATGATGTAGGTCTGTGGTGGCGAACACACCAAACACTGCAATCCATTTTGGTGGATCTCAACAGGCTCTGCGATCCACCAGTAAACCATGACCAACAATTATTAGCAGGATTTAATATAATAGTGTCTATACGTAGGATAGCAATAATAAAACAAAACAACCACAACAACAAAAACGTAAAAATGTGCAAACAAAGCATTTTTAATATTAAGCATAAGTAGTTATAAAACAGAAACTTACCTGCATTTTTCATCTTCAGTCTTGAAATCTGGTGTAGGCAGGGTTCTAGACTAACTTTTTAAGGCACATGTGCGACTAACTTAAAAAAAAAAAAAATGTAGGCACGCACTGAAAAAATTTTGGGGCACGCAAAAAAAAAAAGAAGTGCTCATATTTATTGTTGAATATCTACAAATCTTTTTTCATCCCTTTCTTACATAACACTTGTGCAGTTCAATACTTTTGCATCAACAAAATTATAATGGAGAGCTTTTTTTTATCAACTTTAAGATTTTTAACTGCCTGGTAGCATCTTCCTCAGAATGTGCTACTTGCCTGTTTATGGTAGCAGGATGATCTGGCTGAAGTTTCTAAATGTATGCTTCTCCGCGTGCCGTTTTGAAGCACTGTGTTTAATATATTTTCAAGTCTGAACTTATGGGGCCGGTTGCAATAAACACGTAAGATAGACTTACACAAGTCGGACTTGAAATCCACCCCCCCAAGTCAGACTTTAAGTCTTAAAATCTTTTAGCCACTGTTGGTTGAACTTGTATTTTGTTTTGCTACTTACAACTGTGAACACGCTGCAACTAACAGAGCCCTTCTCGAAGTTCCCTGTTCGCTTTCATCTTCTGACATACCTTCATTGCTCATTTCTTGTAAAGACGCCAACATATCTGAATTTTGTTCATCAAGGTTTTCTTTTGAAACCTCTCCAATCACATGAAAATAATTTTGGTTTGACAAGTTTTCAAAACTGTCTGGAAAATCCCTTACAAAAAAATGTATGGAATTTTATATTAAAAAAAAAAAAAAAACTCTCTAACATTGTAAAAAAAAAATCTTTAACAATGTAGCCTAGTCCACTGAGACACTTCTCCATAGAAATGATATAGACATTTTTCTATAGAATTTCCCAAGGGAAATTTCTATATAATTCTATAAACAAAAGTCTACAGAATTTCTATGGACACTAGTCCAGTCTACTACAAATGAATATAAGTATTTTTAATAAAACATATTCAAAGTCAACAAGTACAATACAAGTAAACTTTCAAAAAACAAAACAACCAATCCTTCACAATAATTAAACAATTAAAAACACAACACATCTAAAAATAAAAAAAACCACTCCCCCACCCCTAAAATACTCTCCCAAACCTCTTTTCACATGCATCCCCATCTACCGCACATAAACACCCTCCCACCCCCCAAAAATACTGTTGTACACATCTCCTTCTATAGCACATAAAAAACCCACCCCCAGGAACACACTCCCACTACACTTTACAAACACATCACCAGTTCACCATCCACCACTGTGCACAACACTCCCCCCCCCCCCCCCCAAAAACTGCAGAACACTTCCAGATGATTGACAGAGATTGAAGGCTATTAAAATCCTGCAAATTGAAATGAGGTGGCAGTGGGCTCAAGGTTCATTCATCCTGTCATCTTGACACATGTCTCTTTGCATTTGCTGTTCATTGCTTGGACTATGTCACATCTTTTTGACAATGGGTAATTCTTCATTGTAAAACCTACGGTTAAATTAGAAGAAAAAACATTTTTACTGAATTAAGTAAGACTATTAGAAATAGAGCACATGTAAACAGGGCATAGTTTTCATTAGTTTCAATAGTTGTTACAAAGGCCATTAATTGTAATCACTTCTGAGAATAAAATTAATTAGATTGGCCAACAAATATTATGTTATATAACATAAATTGACAACACAACATTGACCTAATAGTTCTTTAAATATATTATGGTGGTTCTTGCACACATGTAGCTGGCTCCATTTATTTTAGTATAATATTTTTCAGTCAATTTTCAATCTAAATTTTAGTGGTTGCTAGCTGTTGCCCACAACCGTTGTGCTTTTTGCCCAAGGCAAAATGAATACTTTGCAGAATTATGTATTTTATTTTAATAGGTATATTGAATATAACTTAATTCTGATCTAAACTGTCATACATAAAGCTAAATATAATTCTTAACAAATATGTGTCCTGTTGCTATTTAAGTGAAAAGTAGTGAATTTATTCCTTATGTTAACATTCTACTCACTTATGATAGCATTCACTATAGACTCTGATAAATGAGGTCTGAGCCTTTGTTAGATTTGACACTTTTCCTAAAACAGAATGGTTGGCCAGTATGCCGCGGTCAGGAAAAAAAGCAGATAAGAGGTTTCTGGCTAGCTTCTTGTCAGATGTTGCCATGGTACACCTTTCCAGAATACTTCTGTGCAATTTAACCCTGTCTTGCAATTCAACCTGTGGCTATAAAATACATAGTAGCCTACAGTGAGCAAATGGATGTATAAAATAACAAACACTAGGAAGTACCTAACTGTAGAGGCCCAATTACAATATAAAAAAAACTATACAAAACAAATACTCAAAAATACATTTTTTTAAAAATAGTTGAATGCACAGAAGAACAAAATCAGAACTCTATCCACCCTATATAGTTAAAAATAAAAAGGTGTTTTTTCCAACTTCTAAACATAAAAATAAAAGACTACTGTATATTACAATATTACTTGAAATACACATGACATTCTATATATACATATATATATATATATGTATATATATATATATATATATATATATATATATGTATATATATATAGAGAGAGAGAGAGAGAGAGAGAGAGAGAGAGAGAGAGAGAGAGAGAGAGAGAGAGAGAGAGAGAGAGAGAGAGAGAGAGAGACGACGACGCTTTTTAACTTACTAGATCAAGGCTTTGCTTTGAAGAGTCAGTGTAGTCAGGAGCAGCATGTGTCATTTGATTCTGTTTCATTTGATTGGTTTCCTGTAAGGCAATCTGCTCTTGTGTCAGGTGTTTGTTTTTGTTTTATTTGCTCCATCACCATGTTTAGATCGTCTACTACAGATCTCAGATCTGAAAGCCATTTATAATAAAGCAAAACAAAGCCTAACACAATTCTGTAAAAACATTGAGAGGAGAAAATCTTCATGGTCAATAAGTGTTGTCAGAGTGAGAGAGGATAGAGGGAGAAATGAGATTGGAGGTGAGAAAGAGGAAAGTGTTGAAGTGAGTTGTGGGGAAAAACAAAGACCTTAAATTTGATACAAAGTCAGTTTAGCGCATAAAATAGAGGAGGAGTATCATGAGATAAGCTAGGTGAGAATATCAGGCAAGTAGCAGAATTTGAGACAAGCTGAAAAGAACAAATGGCAGAAGCAGGAAGGCCAGCCAGAACAGAGTATCTGTAGTCCAGTCATCATGGAACAAGTGCCTTGACTAGAAACTGTGGAGTAGGTAGTGAATTACCAGAGGTAGTTAAAAGTTGATCTTTAATTCTTTTGTTTTCTCCAGTCAATTTCCCTGCTTCTTTTTGAAGGATTTGTATTTTTTTAAATTAATTCCAATGCAGTCATTGTGAAGAGAGTATCCTCTTCACAAATTTCCGCATGTGCTTTTGTTTTAGGTTTTTTGATCTTTCTCCCTTCTATTTGTTCCTTTCTTTCCAGGTCCATTTCAAGTTGATATGCAATAAATAAAAACTAAATATAGATAGATATAGAAATGCACACACTAAAGTAACAGCACATATTGGGACTGAGCATACAAAATATATTAAATATGATACACTTGCAATACATATCCTTTTTATTTCTATATTTTACTCTTAAAAATAATTACTGAACAAATACTACCAAAAAAAAAAAAAATGCAGTCTATGGCTGGGACCAAATCAAAACTTTGACAACCTACTAATCGCACTTAACACAACTTTATTTAATAGCATTTTCTTTTTGTGAGTAGAAGAAATAAGATACTTACAAAAAAAAGAAAATGCTATTAAATACAGTTTTGTTAAGTGCAATTAGTAGGTTGTCAAAGTTTTGATTTGATCCCAGCCTATATTTCAACACTTACGGTACCATATTTTGTTTGGAAAAACATATCTTTGGAGTATATTTATTTGGAATATGACACACTCAATTATATAAAATAAAATAAGTAAACTAATTAAAAAAATCTCATAAAATAAATACACTCAAACAATAAATTGGTCAGTTTGACAATTACATGGGACAAAATCCTTAAATATGAAACAAGTTGTCTTACCTTTTTCTTCAGTTTTTCTATAATGCCTAAAGCTACTGTAGCTTCTGCATCGGCTTCTTTCTCTGAAGTGAAGCCTGAAAATGTAGCATTATGTAATGAAAATACATTCCTAGTTATTACATATACATATTTACGTTGTGAAGTACATATTCTGAAAAAACTATAGAAATTGATGTCTGCAAAAGTATTTTTAACATTTTACCGACCTTTGTCTTACTCTTAAAGATGGATACAGCACTGTGTTTTTTCCCCCTGTTTCCTGTACTCTTTGCACTTAATTGGTCTTTTCTCTTAATTCATTTCTCAATTTTAATTATCCAGAATCATTTTCTTTTCTAAAATGGGGATATGTATATATATATATATATATATATATATACACACACACTACCGGTCAAAAGTTTTAGAACACCTCAGTTTTTCCAGTTTTTATTGAAATTTACGCAGTTTAATGTCTCAATGTACTCTGAAATTAAAGCATAGAACAAATAAACAATTGGAGATAAAAAAGAAATCATGGAATCGTTTTGTTTAACAAAATTTAATCTAAATTTTTGACTCATCAAAGTAGCCACCCTTTGCAGATATAACAGCCGAACACACTTGTGGCATTCTTTCTACAATGGAAATCAAATATTGTTCGGAAAGTTCTTCCCAACACTGTTGCAGAAGTTCCCACAAATGTGTTGCACTTGTAGGTTGCTTTGCTTTCACCCTTCTGTCCAATTCATCTCAAACCAGCTTGATGGGGTTTAAGTCTGGAGACTGTGCTGGCCATTCCATGATTTGAAGCCTACCGTCTTGTTCTTTTCTTCTAAGGTAGTTCTGACATAGCCTGGAGGTATGTTTTGGGTCATTATCTTGCAGAAGGATGAACCCCTGACCAACTAGGCGTATACCAGAGGGTATTGCATGGCGCTGCAAAATGCTGTGGTAGCAGTTTTGGTTTAGGGTGCCACTCACTCTGTGCAAGTCGCCGACTCTGGATCCAGCAAAAGAGCCCCAGACCATCACGCTTCCTCCTCCATGTTTGACAGTTGGTGTCACACACCGAGGAACCATCCTTTCGCCTACTCGACAGCGTACAAAAACCCTGTGTGATGAACCAAAGATTTCAAATTTTGATTCATCGGTCCATAAGACCTTCTTCCAGTCTTCAGTAGTCCACTGGCGGTGCTTCATGGCCCAGGCAAGCCTCTTTTTCTTATTTTGCCATCTTAGCAATGGCTTTCTTACTGCCACTCGACCTGTCAAACCTGCAGCTCGAAGTCTTCTCTTCACAGTTGAAACTGAGACTTGCTTACTTCGACCAGTGTTAAGCTGTGCTTGAAGCTGTTGTCCTGTGAGCCGCCTATCACGCAAGCTGTTGACTCTAAGAAACTTGTCTTCTGATTCTGTTGTGGTTTTGGGTCTGCCAGATCTCTTCCTGTCAGAGTTTCCTCCAGTTTACAAGTGCCTTTTGATGGTGTAGGAAACTATATTCACTGACACCTTGGCTTTCTTTGCAATTTCTCTAAAGGAAAGACCTACACTTTTAAGGGTTATAATGGTCTGTCTGTCTTCCTTTGTTAATTGCCTTTTTCTCGCCATTATGAGAGCAATATACTACTTCCTGCAGTACAATACTGTCCAAATAATGCTTAAGAGGGTGTAGTAACACAGTCTGTTCCAACACTGCTTTTATACAGACAGAGGGTTTGTAAGTAATCAACAAAAGTTGGGACACCTGTAGGAATTGTTAGCATCAACTTTCAAGGCTTAATTTACTTCCATTGCTGCAGAACAGCTGTAAGTTGTTAACCCATTACTTGTTCCCTGAAAAAGGCCTTTTTGTATAACTCTGAAATGTACATTATTTTTCAGTTTTTGGTAACCTAAACTTTTTTTTTAACCTCTGGCAGTTTACCGCTTACCTTTGTACCATTTCAGGTTATTCACTGGACTTGAACTGCTTAAATTTCAATAAAAACTGGAAAAATGGGGGTGTTCTAAAACTTTTGACCGGTAGTGTATATATATATATATATATATATATATATATATATATATATATATATATATATATATATATATATATATGTATTTGAGCTTTTAGGATTTACAATTTAAATTACTTTGCGTTTGTAGTTTTTTTTTTGTTTTTTTTGTTTTTTTTGTTTTTAAACGGACAACCGCATTTATTCACAAAAGCAGAGTAATTTAAATTTTAAATCCTACAAGCGTCAAAATGGCGGAAGTGTTATCTTTATTATTCGGTTGTTATTACACTAACAGTACTTTAGAATTGGTTAGAAAAGTGGTTAAACACGTTTTTCATATTTGAACAAGGAAAATCCCAATTTAAATTACTTTTAGGTGAAATATCGTACGGTTCTAAATAGGCCTAACTAAACTCATCAATGAAACAAAAAGTTTTGTTTGTTAATAAACATTAGAAACATTCCTCCCTTACTTGGACTATTACAAAGAGATCAACAGTAAACACATAACTTATAAGTCTTCTTTAAATTTAATTTAAACTTAACTTTACTCACCGTCGACAAAATATATATGGTGGCTACAACACGTTTAGAATAATCAAAATACTTCTACCATTACCTCACTTAAAATCCTTTCTTGAGCTGCCAACTGATGTGTGGGAGAAAACCTTCTCACTTTTTTAGGAGATTAATTCATTCATCCTAAAAAATAAAAAGGAAATACAAACAGGAAATAATAAGCCGTTGTAACGTAAGTATAATATAAATGTAACTTAAATATCCGTAATAATTTATGAATAAAATAAAAAGGGGTTTCATCTTACCTGAAACAAATATTTTAAAGATTAGGTCGACTTTCACTACAGCACTAGCTAAAATGTTTTACAGTCTTTTTAGTAACATTATGAGCATTAGTAAAAAAGGAAGACTGGCTGTAATTACCACTCCTAACTGTAGATGGCAGTTTATCTTTTTTCATTAAAAAAATTCTCAAACCCGTCTTCCCCAAAAAAAAACAGAAAACAGTGTGATATGGCTGTGCTTCATTGACATCTTAAATCATGTCTCCAATGCCCATCTTCCCAATAAAAACATATGCACTTGTATAATGTGTATAAATATGATAATATAATAATATTTATGTATGTATTTATTAATTCAATCATTCTGTTTATGTATTTATTTATGCACTAATTTATTTATAATATTAGTAAGACAGTGCATGTTTCACTTAGTACGTTACAGAAATATCAGGGAACCTTTTGACAGGGACAGTCAACAACAGACAGACATAAATCAACACCATTGTTCATATAAACATTTACCTCAGTGACCCAAGCATCAGTATACCTAGAAATACCAAAAAAACGGTGGACTCTTAAGGAGCACTCAAATGAGTATCAACAGTCGGGACTAGAATCTGAAGAAGAGTTTACACATGTAGTGAATATACCTCTGATCATGTAAGATGACCTCATTTTATTAGTTGTTGAAGTTTATTTTCAGATTCAATCTATATTGAGAGGAATGCTAGTTCCTCGCTACAAGTTAGAAAAACTTGGTGGAACATAAAAATTTAAACATAACATTTTAAGCTTTCTTAGATCGAATGTGAAAATAAAAGCAAATACCTCTAATACACACTAAGATATAAGTCATCAAACTAAGGTAAAATTGTCCTTCTCCTTTTATCATCATCATCTTCCGTTCCTTACTTTTTGTATGTAGTGATCTTGGAAAATAATAACTAAAGAACTGGGGAAAAAAAACTGTAGGGTTCAAAGCTGCAGCATGAGAATTCTACACTGATGAGACACGCTTTAGCCCGCTGCGCCGTGGGTCAGCTGTTGGATTGCCCCCACTTTGATTGAACCCACGACCCTCTGGTTAAGAGTCCAGAGCCCTAACCACTACTCCACACTGCTGCCTATGCTGGCTATGAACAAATAACTAGTTTTCTGCTCACGGGCCAGATAATTTTGTGTGAGCATGTTTGCATGCGCACAACACGCTAGATGGATATAAAGTCGCATACGATTTCTTCTTGTTTTTCCTGTTCAGATTATTTTGTATAGGTTGATTCGCTCAAGTAGCACGATGTTATGTGGTTTAAAACGTCATATATAATTTAGTGTGTGTAAAGAAAAACACAAAGTTTTGGTTTTGTCACTTGCACTTAACCCTGGTTTTAACATTTTGTTTTTCAGAGTCAGCATAACGCTATACAACACAGTCCGTTTAATTACTGTATGAACATAGCATAGTTTTAAATGTTTACAAAACTCGACAATGTTGCCGAATTTGTCATTCAAACTTGTTTTGTTTTAATCAGTTTTGTCTGCTTGTTACTTTTTTCAGCCAACACATTTAAATGACCTTTGTTACATTTTAAAAGATTGTTTGAAACATTACAATGTAAATGTTGACTCAGAAGCTACCATTAAATGTTTCAACCTCGGTGACTTTCTTTGATGCACTATTAATTTTAGGCAACTTGCAATAGAAACTTATAAATATATTTACATGAAACTTGTACTTTTTATATAGGTATATAAATGTCAATTGCTGTGGATAAACGCATCAGCCAAATCAATTAATATGACATGTAGTTTTCTAGCGTGATATTTATTAATTTATGTATACATTTATAATATAAACATTAAAATATAATTCATTCCTACATTTATTTCTTTCAAAATATTTATTTCTAAATGTATTTATTCCTCTATGCATTTGTTTAAATCATTTATTTATTTATTTTTAATTAAACGAGGAACTTCAATTTATCAGAGATCAGAGATTTAGACAAGGAAGCTACATGCCACTCTTGTGTACAATTCCATTCTATGGTATCTACCAAACAAACAGGAAACTAGAAATTTTCAAACAGGAAATCGAAAATTTCTAGAACGAGCAGAACCTTCAGGTTTTCAGCGAAAGCTGGTCAGGCTTGGATGTAAACTTAAAAAATAAACGCATTTGAACAACTGCGCAGTGGCGCAGCGGGCTAAGGTCGAGGGGTCTCAAGAACGTCATGTTGCAAGTTCAAACCATGGTATTTTTTTTCCCCTGTGATATGTGCTGTTTTAAAACATAAATAAATTGTTTAATATAAATGGTGTGGATATCAAACTGCTTGCATACCCTGGTTTGTTTTGACGTTGACCAACATGTGGAATCACATCATTGGTAGATGTCCAGTTATTTAGCTTTTCTGTTTGAAAAGTCACTACACACCCTTAAAAAGTAGATGGAAGAGGAAGAAGAAGGAGGAGAATAACAATTTTACCTTAGTTTGATGACTTATATCTCATTGTGTATAAGTGGTATGTACGTTTTTTTTCACATTTCATGTAAGAAAGTTTCAGACTTTTGATACTGGTACAGATGGTAATTCTAAGTGATTTAGTTTTGCAGCTGCAACATGGTGAAAACAGCTAAACTCTTTGAGCTGTATCGAACACTTGTTTCAAACAAGTTTTTCTAACTTGTACGAGGAACTACCGTTCCTCTCAAAATTTAGTTTGCAACTCTGAAAGTCTCAAGTTCATGTTGTTATATAGTTGTTTTAGACCACACTGTTTAGATTTTTTTCATGTAGATCTGTTTATTTTCATTTCATGTAAGGATAAGACATTTTACTTATTATTTACTTATTTACTTGTTGTATATAATATATGGAGTGTTTTTGTATTATTAAATATAAGAACAGTAAGAATTGCAAACTAGAGAAGGTCATCATGCTAGTAGTCCATTGTGGACATTGGAGTTACTTGTCACTTTTATATTTACCTTTATATTACCTACAAACCCTCACATTTTCTTTTCTTCTTGTTCTGCTTTAATTTCAAGTTTCTTTTAATATTTTTTTAAAAAAATCATGCTGTTATGGAGCTGTACAACACAATACTTGACATAATAAATAAATACAGAACTAGTTAATGTATACTTTTTTCAACTTTTTCCATCAGATCTACAATTGCACAGACAGTGATGTAGATAAACAAGATGAGCCACTGTTTGAGGGAGCATATATCAATAAACATCAGAGCCTGCTAGCTGTATTAGCTCATGTCTTTAGGCATAATATAAATGGCACACAATTGCAAGATCTCTTGTCTCTTAAACTTGTTACTGGGTGAAAATATATTACCAGCATCTACATATCTCTTCAATAAAGCATTCATGTCAGATAGTATTGTTATAGAGTACCATTTTTATTGTGAACAGTGTAACAGCTACATAGGAACAGAGTCTGTTGAGACGTGTTCTATTTGTATGGACATATTTAACAAAGACACTTCTTTACACAATGTAAACTTTTTCATTTTCTTGCCTTTGGAAAATGAGTTGAGCGAGATTCTTTAAAATCCAAAATGATATCAAATGTTGTTAAAAGGGAAAGACAGGGGAGACATAGAAAATTCTGGTAACATACAGGACATTTATGGTGGTTCTTGTTACATGCAGTTGGTCCAGCATGGTTTTCTGGCAATCACAGATAATATATCTACTGTGGATCACTGGCGGAATACCTGTATTTCGGTCTTCACATATTCAATATGGCCTGTGCAGTGCATTATAAATAAACTTCCACCAGAAACAAGATGGAATAATGTTTTAGTGACAGAATTGTGGTTTGGTAATACAAAACCTGTAATATAATTATTGATTTGCAAGGAGTAACAAGGCAATTTGCGTCAATGTGGTTTGATTCTGAATACCACGAGAAAGACTGGTACACTGGCAGAGAGTGTGACATTGTTTACAGCAGACTTGTTTCAACAAAACCACCAAACTGTATATCCTGTATATCCTTACTGCTTTGCACATATCTGCAGCAGTTCTGTTTGTTGGTATGCAGTGTGCACATCTTACTAGGATACCCCATAGCACCAGCTTTTATGTGAGGTTGCATTGGCAAAGTGTGTGCTTTGTACAGAGATTTTGTATGGCAAGGAATTCTGCAGCTATAATGTTAATTTAATTCAAAATTAAGTTCCTCAGTCAAATGGTGTGGGCCCTTATGGTGCACATCAGCATTTCCATTTGAGAACAATAATGGACAGCTTTTGAAACTGATTCATGTCACCCAAGCAATACCATTGCAAGTAGCAAGAAAACTTTATCTTTTCAGACAGATCCCACAGACTGCAGCTTTACATGCAGTGGATGCAGCCAGGAGGCAGTGAAAAAATTATTACTATTATTATTTATTTATTTATTTTTTTAATTTAGTCGTTGCCAATTATTTTATTTATTTTTTTCTCCCAATTTGGAATGGCCAAATATTATTAGGTTCAGCTCACCGCCACCACCCCTGCGCTGACTCGGGAGGGCGAAGACGAACACACATTTTCCTCCGAAGTGTGTGCCATCAGCCGACTGCTTTTTTTCACACTGCGGACTCACCATGCAGCCACCCAAGAGCTACAGCGTCAGAGGACAACGCAGCTCTCAGGCAGCTTACAGGCAAGCCCGCAGGTGCCCGGCCAGACTACAGGGGTCGCTGGTGCGCGGTGAGCCGAGGACACCCTGGCCGACCTAAACCCCCCCCCCCCCCCCCCGGACGACGCTCGGCCAATTGTGCGCCGCCCCCCTGGGAGCTCCAGTCCACGGTTGGCTGTGGAATAGCCTGGACTCGAACCGGCGACGTCCAGGCTATAGAGCGCATCCTGCACTCCACGTGGAGCGCCTTTACTGGATGCGCCACTCGGGAGCAAATTAATGGTTTTTTTAAGAAGCAAACTTGATTTACTTGCATGTACATCCCTCATGGTCAGATGAGTCTTCTGTTTTTCTTAGATGTTCAGAAGCTAAAGAACTTGCTGTTATGCAACTAAATGCAATAGAAAAGCTTCTTGGTCAAAAAGTATACAACATCCTGGGGAGGTTTTACAAATGTGCAGTTGTAAATAGAAAGCTGTTCACATCTAGGCCATATACCCGTCCTAAAAAAAGAAACAGCTACACAGTTTTGTTGTCTGATGGCAGAGTTGCCATATATTGGGTTTTTTGTAGTCTTGAAAGTAATTTGCCGATGCTTACTTAAATGTTCTTGCTTGGGAACTGGAGAGCTTTGTTTTTCTTAACATTTCAAAAATCAAAAGAAACACAATTCCATTAGCACAAGATGAACAGCTCAAACTGTCAAGCACTTTTATTAAGGAAGTGGAGGAGAGTAATGATATTGTATCTATGAGACCTGCATCAAAAAATGTATTTATATTGAGATGCATGGAAAGACTATTATTTGTATGACACCAAATACTTTTCAGAGAGATATTTAAAAGGGTGGGTTCAATAAGCAGTGTGTTCTGGTTTTGAAAGGGACCCCATTCACAATTGCGATTTAAGGCTTTTTTTATATGTGTGTATGAAATTGATTATTTTATGACATGAAAAACTTGTATAATATTAATAATAACTTACTGTCAAAAATTTGAAATGTTGAGTTTAACAATAGGTATATCTCCATAGACAGGATATCTTTGCTTTATTAAACAAGTGGTGTGTAGTGACATTCAGTAAGGGAGATTTTGTACAGAGTGGCATTCCATGTATTTATTTATTTTGCCAATGTAAATATGTCTGTATTTATTTATTTAGTAATAAACAATTGAGTTGTTAAATAAACCAAAACCAAACTATAAAAATGAACTGTTAACAGTTTTGCGCAAATCTACATTATTCAAAGCATGTGTGTATTTCATATATTTATTTATAGTATAAAAAATAAGTTAAAAATTTAAAACAAATCTGTTTGTTTGTTTATATATAGCTTAACTTTGTTACAAAATTTATTTATTTTGTAACAAAGCAAACTTAGCTTAAATATAATAGGAAAATCTGATAAATAAACATAGTAGCTGAAATAGTGGTAAAAATAATCAAGTGTTGAGAATTTACACCCACATGCACACAATATACATGCATTATTGAGTTTTTTTTTTATTCATATCTTATTTAATTTTTTAACAGTATAAATAGTGAACATAAGGATGGCTGCGTCGGGATGGGGAGGGGGAACGGGGGGAGCGTTTACTAATTTTCCATTTGAAAAATTATCCCGTGGACGTGAAGTTAAAGTTGTTCCAGTTTTTATTCCCTTAGAGAAATGTGGGTTGGCAATAGGGGCTGTTGTGGGTTGCGAAGAGATTAAATCGGCATCTCGGATGAGTGGATCGATTGTTATTTTTTTTTGTTTAGTTGTACGGTGTCCACTTTAGGACATCCTCCTCCATCCTCTAAAACTCCCTCCTCCCTCCTCCAAAACTCCCTCGTCCTTCCTCCAAAACTCCCTCCTCCCTCCTCTAAAACTCCCTGCTTTGTCCTCTGTCCTCCAAAACTCCCTCCTCCTTCCTCCAAAAATCCCTCCTCCCTCCTCTAAAACTCCCTGCTCTGTCCTCCAAAACTCCCTCCTCCCTCCTCCGTCCTCCAAAACTCTGTCCTCCCTCCTGCAAAACTCCCTTGCTCCATCCTCCTTCCTCCAAAAATCCCTCCTCCCTCTTCCAAAACTCCCTACTCCCTCCTCCGTCCTCCAAAACTCTGTCCTCCCTCCTGTAAAACTCCCTGCTCCCTCCTTCTTCCTCCAAAACCCCCTGCTCCGTCCTCCGTCCTCCAAAAACTCTGTTTCATCCTCCAAAACCTCCCTCCTACCTCCGTCACATTTCGATGTTCTTGATTCATGGTTGCTAGGACCGTTGCTATGGAAGTGATGCAATCATACAAAGTCTCCATCTACTCTGCATTTTTTTTTTAATAATTACAACCTGCCTGCAGGATGGTAAATGTAATTTAATTTGTTAGAGAGAGAGAGAGAGAGAGAGAGAGAGAGAGAGAGAGAGAGAGAGAGAGAGAGAGATACAGAGAGATACGAAGAGGTAATGCTGTTTATTTATTTATTTATTTATTTATTTATTTATTTATTTATAAAAATAGATTAATACAAATCCCGGTATTTATTAATATGTAGCATAAAAGTATGATTTATTGATATATCGCTTAACGCAACTGCATCTGCTGATAATTTTGAATATTTTTGGAATTTATCCACTTTAGAATGTTAATTTGACTTTACCATTTTCAATTCTGCACAAACATTCTTTTTAGAATTATTTTTGTTATACTTTGTCATATAATATTATTCTTGTCATGTTGTCTATGGATCATTGTAATGATATGTTCTTTGTATTACACAGGGAGAGACGTGACAGTAGGTTACATTATATTTAATAATTATGCAAGAATGTATTAAATGCTATATGTTTCATATATATTATATATTGCTTTTTTAAAACATGTAACCATTATACAGGACATTATTTTAACATCCCTTCAATGTAGTAATGATTGTAGTAGTGGCTGTGTAGAATTTTAAAGTTCAGGTGGTTTGGCCAGGTAGCTGCAGATGGAAAATAATTACTATTGTAAAATCAGTGATCGTAACACATGTGATTTGTTTTTGATCAATGTACCATTAAAAAACATAATGCTACTTTATTGTCTACTAATTTCACATATGGTACATAATGCTGTATGGTTTAGTGTATGAAGGTAATTTCATTGCAGACACTCAGCTCTCATTTCTTAAAGATGTCTCCCCTCCACTAACCCACCCAACTTTTTTATCTTAAGAAAACTTGAGATAGTTAGTTCAGACTTCTGGTTAAGTTGACATTGAATGAACTGTTTTCAGTGTGTAGCACCATATATTATTATTATAAGGAACAGTCACATAAGCCTGTTCTTTGTTTTTATATTTTTAATATACCAGAAACAAACATGTGTCTATATGTTGTGCTCATACCTTTGAATTTCGTATTTTAGTAGAGTGTATCATTAGAGCCTTATTATTCAACCAAGGCTACACGCAAAAGGAAATGGTGAGGGTAATGGAGGTGTTTGGGGCAAAAAAAAATTGTAAGTGGAATTAATTTCTTTATCTTTTTATGAAGATTTGTCAATAAAGTTGACATTTCCTTTCTTGCATTGATTGCTGTTGAACAAACTTAGATCTAATTCTTTTTTTTTTTAAATAAATTAATTTGTATATTTTATATTCAAATCTCTCCTAAGATAGATAGTAATGTGATATTTTATCATTCTTCTTTAAATCAATCAGGTATTTCTTAAGAATGAACATTTAGAGTCACGGTAAAACACTAGAGTATTGTTAAAGTTAACACTCTTATGAGAAATTAATTCAAGTTGGAAGTGTTCCTCAAATATTGGTTCAAGCAGTTTATTGTGTTTTTTTTTTTTTTTACTAGAGATCATCAAATAAGGAGACTATTACAGAAAATGGGATTAAAGCGAAGAACTAACGACCGGCCCATTGAAGCCATTTGCGCAGCTGTTGAGGTAACACTACAGTTGAATGTTTTCTAATTGCAGTGTTGACCATTATAATAGATATGGAATGATGCAATTGTAATTGATTTTTATGTTCCAGAATGATCTTGAGAATTGGCCACCAATGAAAGGAATTAGAGCAATGCACAGGCGTATAAGGGATATCAGAGGGATTCGACCATGCTACCGGTCTGTATTCACTTTCCAATGCATTACTACTGAAGTTAGATTGTAAACATTTTCAATCTATTTCTGTTCTTGTGTCATTGAAGTGTTAATGTCTCTTCTAGTGCTTTTTAATTTCAATTTCTTGTAAATTCCTTGGTCAGTAATGTGCAAATTGTATGTATTTAAAAGTACTGCATAAGCATAGTTGATTTTTGAAAATACTTACTTGTTGTCAGTAGAACTGTTGTGCAGGAAGTTATGAGGGAGCTGGATAGGAGTGGGCTCATGAGGCGTCAACCAGGCCGTCGCAAAATTCCAAGGTGCCGGTACTCAACAAAGGGCCCAAATCACATCTGGCACATAGATGGTAAGTGTTCTAGTGGCTGTGGATTTCAGTATTTAAGTCTTTATTTGATAACTTCTTTGATGACAATTAAATACAATTGAAAGTGCATATTAACTATGCAGCTTTTTACTTTCAACAGTAGAAAAAAACAAAATGGATGTTGTTGATTGCTATCAAGATAAAAGCTAAATAAATCGGTGTATTATCTGTATTAATGATATTTGCTTCCCTAATATATTTGTTCCTGTCCATCATATGTTATTCTAATTTAAAGTACAGTAATCATTGTATCTGTATTATAGTACAGGAAATGATAAATTGTGTTTCTATGGGATCTGGATACATCTCTGCATTGACGGGTATGTAGAGGAACAAGTGATGTGGCATTACTTTTAATTACATTTTACTTTTCACTTTCACTTTGATAATCTTGTGTAGATACTGTATTTAAGACGGGTGATATGGCTACATGCTGGAACATCAAATAGAAAAACCAACTTCATTGGCAGATATTTTGTTGATGCTGTGGCCAAAGAAAATGGTATGGCCTATTTCTAGCTTTTTGTCATGCAAATCTAGTTTTTAAATTGAAAATTAAGTTTAATATCAACTGCATTTGGTTTACATTAACTCAGTAAATCCACTAATTGGTTTCACCTGTATAAAAGAGCCTGAAAGGCTCCATTGAGACACACAACAGCAGGGTGTGTGTCAGAGGCAGGATCCTCAGGTAAAGAGTTGTTGTTTTGGTTGAAAACTAAGGATTAAATCGGTAAGCAGCTCATTTAGCCAATTATTTAGTTTTTAGTTATTTAGAAGGAAAACTGTGTTATAGTCTAGGTTCCAAAGAAACTAGGTTTTGTTTTGTTTTATGTTTGATTATAAATAAAATACATACAAATTTAAAAGCCTGGTTAAAAACCTATTAACAGTTTTTCACAAAATAAGACTGTGGTTTGACTTAATTAAGGTGGCAAACAGACCCCGGTTTGTCACAATGTATATATTCATTTGAATACATTTTCTTGGTCAGTAAGTGCCATTGTGTACATTACATGACTTTTGTGAAAACACACACAAATAAACCCCCTTTTGTTACCCTTAACATATACTGTATGTTCTTGGCCTTATTATTTCTGGAATTATTTTTCAATATAGATTAATGTAATCATGACACAATTTAAATGTACTTATAATAAAACTGAATGTAAACTGAATGTAAACTACATGTTTCAGATTTTCCTGTTTGTTTTTCAAAGCAAGCTGAATGTTTCAACTGATTCCTCAAGGAATTTGCTTCAAATGTATAAAGTTATACTTTTATTTCTGGTATATAAAAGTATATGATTTTTTTTTTAAATCTGTTTTTATGACAGGCAATGGTGGAAGCTGACATATTGGAACTTTCCAATCCCATCCATATGTATGTGTATTCTTTTAAAGTTATTCACACATTTGTGTGAATGTTTTTTTAACATTTAAAATGATAGATCAAAGAAGAGTATATCAGAACTGGGAAAATAAATGAATAATTTATATCACTGTAACAACAATGTAATTTAGGCCTGATTATTACCCTGAATTCAAAGCAGGTTAACCAATCAATTAGTTTTTGTCAGTTTTACTGCAATTCTGCTGCTGTTAACAGAGCAGGGGAGCAGAGCAGGAGGGAGTATAGAAAGAAAGAAGAGGAAATTGGAGTCAGTTGCGCTGTTGCGGTAGGCAAGGACAACAGTTTTAAATTGAATGTGAGCAGCAACAGCAAGCTTCTGCAGGGAAAAAGTTAAAAAATTTAAGACCCTTTTTTCTTACCCACCGCTCTCTTCACAAATCTGCTCCATCCTACCTTCAATCCGTCATCCCTATATCCCCTCGCCCTCTCCGTTCCACCTCTGCAGGCCGACTAGTCATGCCTTTCGTTAAGTGTTCTACTGTCCGTGCTTGTTCCTTTTCCTCTCTTGCTCTCCAGTAGTGGAACCAGCTGCCTGTGAGCATTTGTAGAAACCTTTCTTTCTTTTTTACTCTAATTTTTAATATTCGCGCTTTGTGACTGAATGTATTGTAGTAATATTGAGATCGCACTTTTCTTATTTCTACATTAGATAGTATTATATCATAAACCCTGTAAGTCACCTTGGATAAATGTCTTCCAAATGACTTCAATAATAATATATTAAGTCCATACATTTGTACATTGATTCACAGAAAACACTTTCACCATCTCAATTAATTAATTAAGTGGAGCCCAATAACTTTGCTTAGTGTCACTTGATAGCTGTTTAAGTAGCTGTGACCGAGCTGTTGTTGAGTGGCGTTCGAGTGGTGACGTTGTGGACCAGAAACAGGAACCAAAACAAGGAATGGTGGTGGGTGAAACTGAGCGCAACGGCGGTCAGTGTTTTATTAAATAATAAACCAAAAGATTTAAACAGACAACAAAACAAAAAGGTGTGTTGGCCAACAAAATAAACAAATAAGTATCGTGCTGGTGTAAACCAGCATGCTTAGCAGTTATTTTTAAGTTTCGTTTTCTCTCTCCTCACTCTCTCCGCTCTCACTCCTAATACACTCTCCCCTCCAGCGCGGACAGCTGGAGGCTTTTATATTCTGGCCGAGGGGTTAACTAGCTGTTAATTATTTTATTACCCCTCGGCCACAGTCTGCACGAGTTTAGTAAGGATGCGTGACTGTCAGCTAGTTAAATAATCAGTAGCTGATCAGTCACGCATCCTCACGAGGTTTTTAAAATACAAAATAATAACAAATAACAATCGGCTTTCACCGTAATATAAAACATAAATCATAATATAAATAAATAATGAACAAAGGGGCGGGACACTCCGCCACAGTAGCTTACCATGCTTTTTACTATTAGATTGGCATAATTTCACAATTCCGATGAGTGTTTCTCAATGTGGTGTTCAGATATCTGCATGTTTTTGCTTCACATTAAATTTGTAAATCTAACATGTACAATGGAAATGATTTATCTTCCTTACTGTACTTTTTTAAAAGGAACAGAAAATCAACTGTGTTCAATAGACGAGGATCTGCAGCAACATGCAGTGACCTTGGTTTGCGAAGAAGGGGCACCAGTCACAGTCACAAACGATGCCTTTAGAAGGCTCTGTTTATCTGTCCTTCCAACATCTGCATGGAAAGTCTCTCCATCTGTCATTGAAGCCATGGCAGCATACCTGACTTTAAAAAGTTACATAGAAACCTCACAGAAAGCATTGAATTGAACTGAGCCAGCAAATTTTGAACTTCTGCAATCTATGACAGATTAAACTTTACTGTCAACTTAATTCCATATTCATTATTTTAAATATAAAAATATAAAAAATAACTATTTACTTAACAAAAAAGAGCAAAATGTTACTGATACAAGTTTTTTTATTGTTTCAAGTATAGTACAGCTTCACAGAAATGATGAGAAAACAAAAAATATTCAGCACATGCTTTAATTTTTTTTAAATCAATAAGAAAGTATTTTGTTATTTCCATAAGGCATATGCAGGGCTGTTTTCCAAGAATTTTGCTCCATTTTGCTCTATGAATCAATAGTCAATAAAGATGTGTTTTTCTTTTCATAAAATTCTTTGATTAGATTATTTCAGATGTTATGTAAATTAAGAAAAAAAAGTTCAACATCCCTTTTCTGCATCATTCTACAACTGCACTCAAATTTTTATCACAAAGGGTTACACAACTTCAATACTAAAGTACTACTGTCCTCTATGCCAGATGACCTAAGAATCTTTTTACCACTGGTATCCATAATGTTTTTCTAAATCTGTGTTTTCTAATGACTTCAGCAACTGCACCGCATCTGTTGCAGATTTTCTTGCAGTAGGTGTGTAGTTTACACATGCCATTATTAACTCACTATATGCTGGGTCAATCTGGCTCAAAGCATGGGGAGGGGTTTCTTGTGCCATTAGCTGACACAGTTGTTTGCAATTCTTAATAGACCATGGCATAGTGTTTGTATATAATTCTAAGAAAGTAATTCCCAAAGACCACATATCCAAGTACTGTGTACATGTAGAGTAAGTAAGCATGCACTCTGGAGCCATGTACAACGCAGTACCCCCTAGAGGTCCATGTACAACTCCACTGATCTTGCTTCCTTGTCTTAAGAACACAGTATCTCGGCCATTGTCAAGACCCCAGTCAATAAGGTAGGCCATCTTGGTGTTCCCTTCAACCTAAAAAAAAGTGGACTACATTGAAAAATTCAATTAAATTATCTGAAAAAAATAATTAACCACAACCCTATAACTTTTTAACAAAAGCAATGGTGAAGAAAATCATAACAGGAAAATGTATACAATTTTACAATGTAGTCCTTCATGTGTAACAAACTTGAAACTTACAGCATTTTTTTGTTATCAAATCCTGCAGTCAAAACAATAAGAAATACATACACAGTGGGAGACTCAGTAAATAAAGTAATTGAAATCTGTAACAGAAGAATTTCAGATGTATAAAACTTGCCAATTTTCAATAATATTTGATGTACTCAGTTAATAGAAATAATCCTTTCAGAAGCTTATCCTTTCTCGAATTTCTTCCCCTCTTAATAAAAGTAAATTACTTAAAATAAAATAATAAAATCAAATCGGAATTGCCCACAAAAAGCTCACCAAAATGTATTCCCTGCCACTGCCACATCAAGAGCAACATCATTTCTGTCTTCTGCTTGCAACTGTAAAAAGAGCTGATTTTTAAGTTTGCAATTGTTTTAATCTTTTATACAGGTGGAGAGAATTCAGGTTAAGTGTTCAATTAAGTAGCTGACAATTGAGCTGGAATGAAACCCAGCAGCCACAGGAAATGAGCAGATCATTAGTTGAATTTAGGGTTCAATAACATAACTGACAACTGAGTTTGTATGAAAGGCAGAAGACACTACAGTCCGCCAGGGAGACAGGGCTTATAACTTCTTGTTTAGACTAGTGTTTCTCAACCCTGTTTTTGGCGACCCACTGTCCCTTCTGGTTTTCACTCCAACTGTGCTCTCAATTACTTAAGCACACCCTTAATTGAACAAACAAAGTAATTAATTATACATATTTCGTTATTTCCGTTGGTTGATAAATCCGTTAAGAGATCAATTGAGCAATTGAGCGCTCTGCTGGAACGAAAACCAGCAGACACAGTGGGTCGCCAGGACCAGGGTTGAGAACCACTGGTTTAGACAATGGGGTAAGCATCCATAATATATTAATATTCTGCCAAAAACATATGTTGTAAGAAAACTGATATCAGACAAAATATATTCCATACCTTTATTGGGCAGTCTTTCTGATAAAGCACAATGTGCAAGCTTGCACCGTGAATGTACTCGTTTGCTATAAGTAAGTAGGTTTCAGTTTTTTCTGCAGCCATGAATCGCACAATGTTGGGATGACAAAGTCTCCTACAAATATAGAAACAACCTAATCTTCCATCTTCCATCTGATGCCGTTTCCTGTAATTATTGTGTGTACAATTCTTCTCTCCAAGACTAACACGAATAGTATTTTAACAACAAATATAATTATTATGAATAAATTACCTAGCCAAAAATAATAACAATTTAATTTATATTATCTCATGTGGTCAGCTATGTACAAACTAATTGGTTTGGTAATGAGAGCAAAGTATGTAAAATACAATGGGGTTACATGAATCTTAAGAATATTCAAACATTGAGGTAAAAAAAAAAGATAAATTGTTTTACATTTGCTGCACATAAATAATGTTAAATAAAAACGTACAAGCATACTAGGATTTCGTTCATGAAATCCAGATTGTCCTCCATTGGGATTTTTTTATGGCTGCCGGTGTTCCCTGGTATGAGCCATGGTATACAGTTCCAAATGACCCAGACCCAACAACTGATTCTGTCTTGAATTTGATGTGTCCTTCATCAACGTATGGAACTCGTGGTATGTACGCTGAGAAAAAACAAAAAAAGCCAGATGTGATAAGTACAAGTTAGCAAAAATGGAAAGTACTTTAGAGATGTGAATTGACAGTATTTCAAACCATTTTAGTAACAGGCTGTGATTAAATAAAAAAAAATCACAATTTACAAACCTGTCCTTAATAGCAGTTTTATCTCTTGAAAGCATCACCTTCATTTGAAAAAAAAAAAAACACCATCAAATTCTGGATTGTAAATTGAAATTAGCATGTGAAAATTTTTATCCCTTTTTATTTATTTAATTTGCCAAGTATGAATGAAAGGGACAAATGAAACAAAGTTAACCAGAACTATTTATGGTTCAACAATGAAAAATAAATTGTATTTATTGTAGTCTACAAACCAGATAGAATGGTCAGAGCAGGTGGTCTGGCAATATTTGACTGTGAACTGAAATCTTGCATGTATTCTACAATTTGCCGTGAACATGATTTTCTGTTGGATGGTGGCATTAGCTGGGAAGTATAAAAAAACAGAACAATAACATTAACACTGGATTTACTTTGACAAACACATACTGCTTTTACTGGTGTCATAATGCAATTAAACATGTTAAAAAAGCTAACCTCCACTGATACAATGTAATGTTATAAAAATCTTACCTGAAGAAAAAGATTTGGAGAAAGATCAACTAGAAAAAAAAGAAAGAAAACATAACAACTCCACCACTACTATTAGTATTTCTTTTTTTTTGCCAATTATTTTTATTATTTTCTCCCCAATTTGAAATGGCCAATTATTTTTTAAGCTCAGCTCACCGCAACCACCCCTGCGCTGACTCGGGATGGCGAAGACGAACATACACTGTTCTCCGAAGCGTGTGCCGTCAGTCGACCGCTTTTTTTCACACTGCGGACTCACCATGCAGCCACCCAAGAGCTACAGCGTTGGAGGACAATGCAGCTCTCGGGCAGTTTACAGGCAAGCCCGCAGGCGCCCGGCCAGACTACAGGGGTCGCTGGTGCGCGGTGAGCCGAGGACACCCTGGCCGACCTAACCCTCCCTCCCCCCGGGCGGCGCTCGGCCAATTGTGCACAGCCCCCTGGGAACTGCCATCCACGGTCGGCTGTGGAATAGCCTGGACTCGAACTCGCGGCGTCCAGACTATAGAGCGCATCCTGCACTCCACATGGAGCGCCTTTACTGGATGTGCCACTCGGAAGCCCCAGTAATTTGTTTTAATGAGTGTATGTTCATACATTTTGAAGAAGATACAAAATACAGCAAAAGTATTTGGACACTAACAAGTCTATTCAGACATATGTCAAGTTAAATTTAATTTAGAATAGTGCAAATACTCACATTTTAGGGGGCTCCCGAGTGGCGCATCCAGTAAAGGCGCTCCTTGCAGGATGTGCCCTATAGCCTGGAGATCGCTGGTTCGAATCCAGGCTATGTCACAGCTGACCGTGACCGTGGCTCTGCAGCGGAGCCGCCAGATCTGTGTTGTCCTCCGGCACTATAGGTCTGGTAGCATTGCTGTGGATCTGCAGTGCGAAAAATGACGGCTTGGAAGGAGCAAGTTTCGGAGGACGCGTGTTTCAGCCTCCGTTTCCTGAGTCGGCGGGGGGGTTGCTAGCGGTGAGCCGGGGATACAGATAATAATTGGGCATGCTAAATTGGGGTGAAAACCGGGGTAAAAATAATTGGCGACGACTAAATTATTAAAAAAATAAATAAATACTCACATTTTAAACAACAACTGTACAAGAGGCAAACTATAAAATGTAATTGATCAATTTCCTCTTTTAAAAAATGTGGGGAAGAAATTAAAAAAGGCCAAATAATTATTTGAATTATACATTTTAATTAAGGCAATAAGTTTA
Source organism: Acipenser ruthenus (assembly GCF_902713425.1). Lineage (NCBI taxonomy): Eukaryota > Metazoa > Chordata > Actinopteri > Acipenseriformes > Acipenseridae > Acipenser > Acipenser ruthenus. Next base: position 23,311,403 of record NC_081200.1, read on the forward strand.
ATTTCAGATAATACATTTTCAAGATCATTGCCATGTGCAGCAGAAATTCAACTTACCGTCAAAGCTGTCCACGGTGTTTCTTCTCTGTACACAAAGCAGTATAAAAAATATATATATCATTCACATTTATAATTTGGTAAATTATATATCTGACTCAGTATCCCCAAGCTTGCTGCCACATATATATTGAGTAGAGATGTAAAAAGATTTGTAAAATTTGTCAGCATGTTCAAAATAGGCCTTTTGAAAAATCATCAAATGCTCACCTTTAAAGAAGTACCCATACTCTCATTCAAAGAGCCTAAAAGAATTGGATTTTTATTGTTATTTGGTTATTTTAATGAAGCATACCACAGGCACAAACCTGATATGTCTGGAAACAGCTGACTCGAATTCTCCTGCCAAAATAAGGGACAAATAATAAAAAAAAATATTCACATGCTAAGACATACTGATCATTAATGAACCATATTCATAACTTCAGTATATTGTGCCATTAAAGCCATTTTATGTATATTAAGATAACAACAGTCCTGGAAAAAAATAATGAATGGCTAGAGCATCAAAATAAATGACAGCTCTTTACCTTTGCAATCTGTTCTTCAGCCACTCCTTTCATTTCCTGCCAGGTGCTCACCTTGGAAGCAGTGCTACAGTTTGAAAGACTCAGTTCTCCAACACACACCACATCTGCAAAGCAATTCAGCAATTTAGAAGCTGGAAAAATAAACACGAAAATTGATAAATATGAATTTTGTTTTGCAGCTGGTAAAATACTTCTAATTGGCTGCTGGTGGTTGTGTGTTCAGGGTAGATATCAAGGTTTATATGCTTTTGCCCCTTCAACTTGTAGCATTCACATTAGACTTACACTGAGTGCATCTATAAGTATGTGGCTCATCTTTTTCCATATCATGCCACAGCATCTCCTCAGCTTTCCTTATTAGGTCATCATAACCTTCTGATTCTCTCATCAAGAACTTGGGAGCCTCTTCTTCTAAAATAACCTTCTGGTATTTTCCAGGTTTGGTTTTAGTTTTTGGTCTCCACTCCATAGGCAGTAACTTCACCTTAAAGAAGAAGTTTTATGAAAATCATAAAGTATGATTCATAAATATTGATACCCTTTGCCTTAATTCATCATGTTTAACTACAAATTGGAAAGACTAAACATTTTTCAAAACACTTGCCATGTACTCAATTCAGTACAGTTTAAATTTTATTTATAACACTTAAAACAATGGTAAATAAGAATGGTAAAATAGGCTATATGTTACATTTTGTGGACTTTATATATAGATAGATATTTACACTTACATATTTTGTATGTGTATGCATGTTTTTTTTACCTGATTTTCAGCAAACATTTATGAATGATGTTTTTTCCTTTTTTTGTGAGTGGAAACTGTTTCTTCTTCACTGATGTTTTCTCCTGAAGTGCTTTTTTCATTTCATGAAATATTTCTGCAGCATCTGTTAGAATAAATATATTTTATGTGAAAGGTTCATGTATTTTATGTAGAGTAATAAAGCAGACATGCTCAGTTACATCAAATAACTGATTAAAGTTATATATTAATTTACATATATTTTAACCTTGTCTGCAAGCATTGCAGTTTCAAAGGCAAAAGACTCAAAAAAATGGCCATTTCTTTAACAATATGAATTGGTTAATTTTTAAAATAATGTATTATATGACTGATTTAGTACAAAAGGACATTGCACACAGTTTTCCTGGTCCTCCACGCTCCGACATATTCCTGACTAGAACTCTGTCTCCTGGATAAAGAACTGAGCTTCGGCGTTTTCTGTCATAGTAAGTCTTACCTCTAACTGTAGACTTCTGGATATTCTTGGAAGCGATATCATATGCTTTTCTCATTTGTTGTTGCCATTTCAGTGCATATTCTTGGTGTGATATTACATCTTTTTCATCTTTCAGTCCGAAAACTAGATCAATTGGCAACCGAGGAGCTCTCCCGGATAGCAGATAAAATGGGGACTATCCTGTTGCTTCACTCGTTGCACATTTATAGGCATGAATTACTTTATTCAAATACTCACTCCGGTTTGCCCTTTTCTCCTCATCAAGCATCCGCAGAATTGACAACAGCATACAATTAAATCGCTCTGCAGGATTTGCTTGAGGATGGTATGGTGATGTTTTAGAATTTGTAATCCCTGTATACTTTTGGAGCTTGTTGAACTAATGATTTTCAAACTCCTTTCCTTGGTCATGGTGGATTTTTGCCGGAAATCCAAACTTTAGAGTGTAATCATTAAAAATCTTCTCAGCGGCATTTATTTCTAGTAGGGTAAGCTTGAGCGAATTTGGTGAAGTTGTCAACAATAACCAAAATATACTTGTACCCTCCTTTACTCTTTTCAAGATGCAAATAGTCAATAGAAATCATTTCAAAAGGAGCGGTTGCAATCACATGCTGCATTGGTGCTCTGGTTACTGTGTTTGGTTTCATCTGTTTGATACATTTGCAAACTTTAGTAATGAAATGTTCAATGTCGTGTTGCATGCTAGTCCAGTAGAATCTGTCTGGCTAGATTCATTACTCGTTCAACTCTTAAGTGACCCATTTCTGTGTGCAAATACTTGTGGACCAATTCTTTGTACTTTTCCGGTAACACAATTTGAATACGAGTTGCAGTTTTTCTTTTCAGTAAACCTTCCTCAAACATGTAATCGATTCCATTCATGCAACAACTGTTTCACTTTAGTTGATTCTTCTTTCAGTTCTTTTCTACTAGGTTTCCCTCCTTTGTTTTTAAGGTGTAGAACTCTGGAGATAGTAGCATCATTTAACTGGGCTTGCAACAGTACTTTTTGAGGCACTCTTAGTTCTGATGCTATTATCTCATCCTGGACTGAAGAGTTAAAAGTGATAGCTGAAATCCAGTTAGCATAATCTTGCTGTTGTGCTATTTTGGCACAAACTATTGCACTCACCACCTCAGAAGAACATTTCTGTGTGCACTCCCTCATGTACTTCTCCATGTCCAATGGTGTTCTAGATAGGAAGTCTGCATCGATATTTGCTTTTCCAGGCCGGTACTTTAAGGTGAGTTTGAAATCCGACAACTCAGCTACCCAGCGATGACCTGTTGCGTTAAGCTTTGCTGTTGTCATCACATAGGTTAACGGATTGTTATCACTGTACACAGTTACCAACGGAGCATAGAAAAGGTAATCTCTAAACCTCTCCGTCACTGACCATTTGAGAGCAAGAAATTCCAACTTTCCAGAGTGTAAATGATAATTCTTCTCAGCAGGTGTCAAAGTGCATGAACCATAAGCAATAACTCAAAGTTTACCTTCCTGTCTCTGGTATAAGACTGCTCCAAGTCCTTCTTTAGAGACATCTATGTGCAGAATGAACAGATCCTGGAAGTTTGGGTAGGCCATCACTGATGGGCTTGTCAGAACATCAACTAGATATTCCAATGCTCTCTGATGGACATCAGTCCAGACTACTTTCTGATGTGGTGGCGCTTGTCCCATTCCTTGTGCTCTTTTCTTAGATGTTTTTTTTTTACCAGTTGTGCTGTAATCAGGTTTTTCAGTCAGCAAGTCATACAGGCATTTTGCATGTCTGGAGAAATCACGTACGTAACTCCTGTAATATGCTAAGAAGCCCAGCAGCTTCATTACTTCCCTCACATTGGATGGGACTTTACTCTTCAAGGCTTGTACCGCAGCTATCTCCTTTTCATCCATCCTGTATCCATCTGCTGAGATGAATCTTCCAATATAGCGAACCTCATTTTTAAACAGCTCACACTTCTTTGGTCGCAGTTTGATGCCATGCTCCCGCTGACGCCTCAGGACCTGACGAACATCTTCTACATGTTGTGCAAAAGTCTGGCTATACACCAACACATCATCGAGGTTGGGGATGCAAATCTTGTCTCTCAATCCCTCTAAGCTCTCCTCCATACTGCGTTGAAAAACCGACGGGGCATTTGTAAGGCTGAATTGTATTCTATTCCATTCGTAGAGACCCCATGGCGTAATGAAGGCAGTGAGCTTTCTTGGGTCTTCATTAACAAACCCCTGATGGTAGGCTTTCCCCTGATCGAGTACTGTAAACCAGGAGTTTCCTCCTAACCCATCAAGTATTTTGTGTATGTGTGGTATAGGGTGCCTGTCAGGGACTGTCTTTTTATTTAACTCCCTATAGTCCACACACAGCCTGAGACTTCCGTCTTTTTTTCTAATGCACACAACTGGTGAGGCATATGACGACTTTGACTTTCTTATGAAATTCCGATTCAGCAGATCTTGGATGTGGTTCTTTACTTCCTCATATTGGGGACGTGGTACAGCATTATATGTCTTAGCCACAGGAACATCATCAGTTACTTTAATGTCCATTTTAAGTGTCCATACATCCAATGTCTTGATCATCCCTGGCGAAGGTTCCACATTCCTCCCTGAGCATTTTTCTGATTATTTCTTGTTGTTCGTTGTTTAAGTGCTGAAGATTAACTGGCGGATCCCACAGCATAGTCTCTGCAACTAAGTGAGATTCAGGTGGGGATATTTCTCGGACAGAGGCAGCAGTTACTTCCCCCTGATATCCATGAGGCTTCATGCAATGTTCAATGACAACCGGATAATAGCTCTGACCTTCTGCAACCTGCCTAGAATGGTTTTACTAGGTAAGGTAATGTCATGTTGTGTTGTATTGTTCACAATTATGTCAACTTTGCCAGGAAGTCATTTAGTAATTCTTGCCAACTGCCCATGGATCTGTAGGCCTTCGTCCCAGGTCATCCTTTCATCCAGTTCAAACAGCACAGTTTCTTCATCTGGCCTCCACTTTCTTAGAAGAGAGCACCTGACTTCTTTTAGCTGTCCACCTGGAATGACCGTATCAGCATTCCCCACATTGACTAGGCATGTTTCAGTTTGATTAGTGTGTTGTTGGAGTAAACTAAGCAGGGCTTCAGCTTTACCTTTTCCTACTTTCAGAGCATTTCTCAACATTTGTATGTTGTTTATTGAAAGTCCAAGATGGTCTTTCTTGTTATTACTGTTATCCATTTCTTCAATTGCATTGAAGCCAATTATAGGTCTCTCCATCATCTCTTTACTAACCAATACGGGTACAAGTAGTTCATTTCTCTCAGCTACATTAGTATGCGAGTCCATTAAACTAAAATTGACTTCTATCCATCCCAGGAAAGGAATTTCAGTGCCGTTAACAGCTCTCAGATCCAGCATTTCTTCACCTTTAAAAATGTCACTAATGGGTCTTACTTGTACCTGAGGTAAGTATTTTAACCTCCAATCTTCACTCATTATGGACACTTGAGCTCCAGTGTCCCATAAAGCAAGAGTCTTGATATTGTCAACAAAGCACCATACAAGACATTTTTTTCCAATGAGCTGTGCCACACTTTTCTGCTTTACTGGTGTACTCACCATGTGAGGCGTTGGGTCTGTATGCTGACGTCCTTTCCGTGCTGGAGCATCATTACAGTCTGATCTATTTCTTTTCCAGTCTTTCTGCTGGCAAACTTTAGAACAATATACTGTAAAATGACACCTTGAGCAGACCTTCAATTCTGCAGGTTTGCTTTCCATTCTATTACAGCTGCCGCAATACTGGTGGGATCTTGATGTTGTCAGGGTCACTCCTTGTCCCTCGGTTATGACCCGTCCGTTGTACAGACTGGACTAATGTAGCTACTTTGCTGGTTAATTCTCTAATTGCTTCATTACTTGTTTCTATCTTGTTGAGAAGGGGATTTTCTTTTACTGGTTTAGTGGCTTTGGCCTTCACTGGTTCATCAGGCAAACTCCCCTCCCTTACAATGCTTTGGGATGACTTTACATACAGTGTTTTAGCTTTGGAAAAGGACTTGGCTTTCTGTAGACACTCATTTTCATTGCAGTGTGCCAGCTGCATCTTCTCAAGCAGAAGCTCATCACTGACATCAAGATCTTGCAAGTACATCCTCATCTCTGTCCTAATTTGTTAGTCCTGTGCGAATGGACTGCAAGCATTGACTCTGAACTAGCTCTTTGCCATATTTTAGTCCAGATTTGGCACGCTCAGATGCAAATAGTACTTTTTGGCACAGGTCCAGCACTATTACAAGGAAATCTAATGGTGATTCACCAGCTTCCTGTACAGCTTTGGTCAGTTTTTGGTATAATTCAGTAGCATCTTTCTCTGCATAGTGTGCTCTTAGGATCTGCCTCAGGTTTTGCAGTGTAAGGTCCATTTTCCCTTCTAGATAGCTTCTTAGTTTCAGTCCAGGGTTCACTCAGCGAATGACAGCTTCAACAATTTCTAATTCAGTATATCCCTTTCTCAAACCATTCTCAACCTGGTGCTCAAGACTACTAAAACTCAATGTATCCTTCTGGTTTGGCTCACCTATCTGTCCAAAGATTTTAAAATCTTTCCTGTATATATTCGCGTTTGAATGTGTAGCATTGCTTCCCACTGAACGTCTATCATTGCTGTTTACAATGCCGTTTTCGTCCGGTGTTCCAGCTGCTCGCTGTTGCACTGCATCATCATTGTTTACTATTACAGTGGCTTCTATTGCAGCAGTTTCAATCACATCGTTTTGTACAACAGAACTCACTGTATTTTCACTTCGTGTTGCTTGGATGAAATCCTGTAAAACTAGCAGCTCTGACACGCCTTCATCCTCTAATCCCATTAAGTGTTAGCTCTCGCAGTACTCCACAATATGCTTAATCAAAGCATGGCGGTTCTTTCCATTTATTTTCTCTCTATCCTTGCCTGCTATGTTACTGTGGACACACACATGCTGTAGCTTTTCCTCAGATAAACCCAACAAACCCTGCTCAATTTCTATCAAAAGTTCATCTCTGTGTTCCGACATTTTGCTTCCCATTAACCCTTTGCGGTCCATTGTCGGACCTGGTCCGACATTGCAATTATTCCTATCTGGTCCAATGTCGGACCCTGTCCGACATCATCAAAAAGACGCAAAAAACGGGTTCTAGTCGTTTTTTCTCCGGAAAAAGCCAAGAAAAACATTCAACGGCCGAGTGGGAGCAACAGGAGCTGAGACAAGCCGAAAAAACAAAAAACAAAATAGGACATATCTCATGAATAATCATACTTGCCCCTGGCATCAGATAACGGCGGCCATAAGGAAACAAGCTGGCTGCTATTGAATCAGCGCTCAGAGAATATCACAGACATTTGCAGAGCTTTTTTGAGATGTTATAGTAATAAAATAATGACTTGGATCGCATTATTGAGGCATTTGGTAATAAAACGAGTGATCAGGAGATGATTGATTGGTATGTACAACTATTATTATTATTATTATTTATTTCTTAGCATATGTGAAAGCTATAGTGAACGAAAGGGCGGGGCCGGGCTGGAGATGCCTAGTGAGTGCTTTGTTGATATGCAGGGCCTTTTAAACCTGTTTGACTGTGGAAAAAAAATACTTTTAAACAGCGCGTCTAAAATTAACTGCGCGTGTGAAAATAAATTGGACCTGACCCGCCTGACACGCACTTAATAAATGGACTGCAAAGGGTTAAGAATAATTATTTTGCAGTGAACATGAGATGGCGTCTCCGGATCTGGCAAGACAATAGTACTCTGCGTATACTACTCACTCTTCCACTTTTCCGTTCACACACACTTTTTTCACCGTCTATTAATTATCTTCTTCTGGGATTTAAACGAATAACATTGAAAAATAATACTTTATCTCGGTGGGACCTCCAAATTTTGTTACACCCGGGATGACTGAATGAGCACTCCGGTAGTTCATTGAAATATTATTTTCTTTATTTTGCAAAGTTGGTTCAGAACACTCGTCTTTTTTCTTTAACAGCAGCAGAATTTCACTTGAGTTACTCACACATTGTAGACGCTGCAGCAGAGAGGGTCAGTATATCAGGGCAATCTCCCTTTCTCTGGTTGTCCTTATTCTCTTTCTATTACTTTTCTTAAACAGCACATGGCGACTGCTTCTCTTCAGTGTTAACTTTTTTTTGTTTTTCATACTCTACTCTCTCTCTCCTCTAGTGCCGACACAGATACTGCAACACCACCTACTGGCTGGCATAAGAATAGGTCCAATAGCAAATAAAAAACCTTTTCTTTCTAGTCAGCATTTAACATTGCTTTCTCTTTTCAAGTACTACATGTACAGTACATAAAAAATGTCTTACTACCACTGCAATTAACTGTTGAATTCACAGGAAAGGTTGCAACACAGCCTCACCAGGGTTAAAACTTTGAATTTTGTGGGAAAACCTTATTATTGCTAATTTGCTGACCTGACGTGAAACATGAAAATATGTTAATTTATTGACCTATAAGAACTACAAAATATGTGTGCTGTAGCTTAAACACTGTGAGATTATACCTTTCTTGAAACAAGGGGATTGTTCAAGAAAGGACAGGCCTACATTTTGAAAGGATTTTTTGGGGGCAATTATAATAAGTGTGTATAGCTGGACAGTTGATGGAGACTCAATATTCTATCACTGTATATAGGAGTATGGGTTACTGTACATTGTTCCTCCAGCTTTTGTACGTAGCCAAAATACAATGTTCAGAAAAAGTTATTTAGCTTAATTTAAATCGCAGTATTTATTAATATACATATTTAAAAATCAGCAGAATAAAATATAAATTTCAATACTGTGCTAATACCAAAATACAATACACTAATGTGAAAAGTTGTCATGTTCTAAAAAACTTCATCTTCCTTCCTTTCCTTCGAAAAAGCGAATATCTTACATACAATTAAAAAATATTAATGAAATCTATAAAACTACAGCCCTGCAGTCTATGCATTGAGCACATGTGCAACTTTGCCAATGCGTTGTATATAATGTTACATAAAAAATAGCCACGGAGGACAGAGCAGGGGGTTTTGGAGGAGGGAGGACAGAGTTTTGGAGGACGGAGGAGGGAATAGGGAGTTTTGGAGGAGGGAGGAGGGAGTTTTAGAGGACAGAGGACAGAGCAGGGATTTTTTGAAAAAGGAGGATGGAGCAGGGAGTTAGAGGAGAAAAGGAGGGAGTTTTGGAGGATGGAGGACGAAGCAGGGAGTTTTAGAGAAGGGAGGATGGAGTTTTAGAGGACGGAGGAGGGTGCAGGGAGTTTTAGAGGAGGGAGGAGGGAGTTTTAGAGGATGGAGGATGAAGCAGGGAGTTTTAGAGGAGGGAGGAGGGAGTTTTAGAGGATGGAGGAGGATGTCCTAAAATGGACACCGTACAGCCAGGTCTTTCTAATGCTGACAGACAGACTGGTAAGGTACAAGGACTCAATGGTCTCCCTGTGAAACTGTAGAAAGCTTTCTGGCCTCTGCTGAGAGAGGATTTGTGGGAGGTTTTTGGAGAGAGTGTACAAGAAGGAGTGTTAGCTCCGAGTTGCAGGAGAGCTGTTCTTACTCTTCTTCCAAAGAAAGGTGATCTATGTGATATAAAAAACTGGAGACCTGTATCAATTATTGGTGTGGATTATAAAGTCTTTTCTAAAGGCCTAGCAAATTGTTTACGGACTGTAATAGGAAAAGTGGTGCATTCAGATCAAACTTATTGTGTACCTTACAGATCCATTTTTAATAATATTTTTGATTCGAGACATTCTGGCAGCCTCCAAATTATTTGGTTTTAGGGCAGGTTTAGTGTCGCTTGATCAAGAAAAAGCTTTTGATAGGGTTGACCATGGTTACCTCTGGAGAGCTTTGGAAGTGTTTGAGTTTGGGTCTGGTTTTATAGAAAAGACTAAATTACTCTATTGTGACATTTTTAGTCTGTTGAAAAGTAATTGTGGTTTGAGTACCCCTTTCCCTGTAAAGAGAGGCATAGGCAAGGGTGCCCATTGTCTGGAATGCTATATGCATTGGCTATAGAGCCTTTGATCAACAAGTTGATGAGCATTTTGACTGGTCTGTCCGTCCCTCAGGTTTCCAATGAGCCAGTGAAGATCACAGCTTATGCTGATGACATTACAGTTATAGTGATCAATCAAGCAGATATTGTTCAATTAACTATCTGTCAAAGACTGTTTGAAAGGTTGTCATCAGCAAGGATAAACTGGGCTAAAAGCAGTGGTTTGCTTATAGGAGACTGGAAAGGTGTCTGTCCTCCAGATTTACCCAGTAGATTACAATGGAACAAGGGTGGAATCTGTTATTTGGGAGTATATCTAGGTGATGACAGCAATATAAAAAAGAAATTGGGAGGGAATGCTGCAGAGATGGAGGTGGCTCATCCCGCAACTCTCCTATAGAGGAAGAATGTTGATAATCAATAACTTGGTGGCCTCTAGCTTATGGCATTGTTTTATCTGTTTAGACGGAAAGTTTGGTTAGGCAAGTTCAATCAGCACTGGTGGATTTCTTTTGGAGTGGTGTGCACTGGGTGAGAAAGAATGTGGTCTATTTGCCATTGGTTGAAGAGGGACAGGGCCTTACAGACATTTCCAGCAGAATTGCTGCATTCTGGCTTCAGGCCCTGCAGAGGTTGCTGTATTCCCCTGAGAGACATTCTTGGATGCAGTTTGCTTCTTTGTTCCTTCGCCAGGTGGGTGGGATGGGGTTAGATAAAACTTTGTTTTATTTGTCAGTTTAATAAAGAGGGATCCTGGGAATGTAACCTTATACTGGCTGTTAGAAGAGCCTCTTGTAGCAAATCCTGGTTTAAAAACAAAATTGGGGAAATCCAACAGTTTTATAGAGCATTTAGTGAGGGCAGGAATAGTAAAGGTGAGACAGCAGCTTCACATGGACGAGGTCAGAGTTCTTGGTTTCAGAGCTAGGGATCCACTCGGTTCGCTTGGCTGAACGTTCATTAATCAAGTGCGCAATGCCATGCCTGAGGAAAATATAGAGCTGTTGGAGGAATTTTTTAGAAATAAGACTCTGCCTCAGCCTAACCCTGATTTTCCCGATTTAGATATTTCCCCTGAACTCAGTCTGGACTCTGATGTGCCAGGGAAGCTGTTGACTTAAACATCTTTCCCTGGCTACAGTAGATGGTAAGAAGCTATATAGAATTTGTGTAAAAACACAACATCAGAAACAGCTTGAGTCATTACCTGATACTCCTTGACAGAGGTGCCGCCACAGATACAAAAGTGAGGGGGCCTGTGATGGGGTGCCAGCTCGCTCCAATAATTTGTGTTTTGTTATTGTTGTTGTTTTTACTGTTTTCATTGTGTTTTTGTGATTCTTGTTTTGTTTTGGATTGGCAGGGAGGGGGTCAAATTCCTCCCTGTAAAATACATGTGAGAATGTGGCTGGAGCCTTAAGTGTTTAATTGTTAATTATTAGTTAATTGGGCTCCAGCCACAGACTATAAAAGGGCAGGTGAAACCCTTTGTGGGGGAGGAGTTTTTGGGTGAGTTTTGTTTGTTGGTGTGCTGTGCTGTTTAATTTTTTGGTAAAGAAACTGTAGTGAAGGCTAATGCCCAGCCTACATTTCTGTATTTTGTTTAAACCTTTTGTTTGGGCCCTTGTGCCTATTTATTTGATTATTTTTGTTTAATAAAGATCATTATTTTGCCCCTTCCACTGTCTCACCATCACGGGAGATCTGGGAGTGGTTGGTGCACCCTGAAGCGGACCTCTTCCACGACCTCCCCACAGCCCTCAGCACGCTGTGGTATCGAGATGGGGAGAGGTGGGAGGAGTGGGAGAGAGAGCACCACCCCGGGGTCCCTCCAGGAGATAGCCGTCATGGTCCTGGCATACCTGGCGATAGACATGGGGGAGATCCCCCTCCTTGAAGAAAAGGGGGTGGAGCCGCTGCCATCGCCCAGAGAGGGGGAGCCGCTGCCGTCGCCCAGAGAGGGGGAGCCGCTGCCGTCGCCCGAGAGGGAGCAGCCCGAGAGGGAGGAGCCCGAACGTCCACAGCCCGAGAGGGAGGAGCCCGAACGTCCACAGCCCGAGAGGGAGGAGCCCGAACGTCCACAGCCCGAGAGGGAGGAGCCCGAACGTCCACAGCCCGAGAGGGAGGAGCCCGACCGTCCACAGCCCGAGAGGGAGGAGCCCGACCGTCCACAGCCCGAGGGGGAGGAGCCCGAGCGGGAGGAGTCGGTGCGTCCACGGCCCGAGCGGGAGGAGTCGGTGCGTCCACGGCCCGAGCGGGAGGAGTCGGTGCGTCCACGGCCCGAGCGGGAGGAGTCGGTGCGTCCACAGCCCGAGCGGGAGGAGTCAGTGCGTCCACGGCCCGAGCAGGAGGAGCCGGAGCTGTCTCTCCCTCCACCGCCAGCAGAGGGGGAACAGCCGGAACTGTCTCTCCCTCCACCACCAGCAGAGGGGGAACAGCCGGAGCTGTCTCTCCCTCCACCGCCAGCAGAGGGGGAACAGCCGGAGCTGTCTCTCCCTCCACCGCCAGCAGAGGGGGAACAGCGGGCGCTGTCTCTCCCTCCACCGCCAGCAGAGGGGGAACAGCAAGTGCTGTCTCTCCCTCCACCGCCAGCAGAAGATGCTGGAGGTCCCTCCCAGCCTCTGTACCGGCTGCTGAAGGGAGCGCGGGGACAAACTGCCCGGCGGCTAAGAGGCACAGCACCGCCCAAGGTTGCCTGCCTGTCCGCATCGCCTGGGGTTGCCTGCCTGTCCGCATCGCCTGGGGTTGCCTGCCTGTTCGCATCGCCTGGGGTTGCCTGCCTGTTCGCATCGCCTGGGGTTGCCTGCCTGCCCGCATCGTCTAGAGAAACTCTGTGTGCTTTCTCCTAGGGATGCTGGTCCGCTGTCGCCTGGGGTCGCTGCTGGTCCGCCGTCGCCTGGGGTGGAGCTACTGTCCCGAGCGCCAGAGGGTCCCGCGCCGCCAGGGGGTCCAGAGGGTCCCGCGCCGCCAGTGGGTTCAGAGGGTCCAGCATCGCCAGAGGGGCCAGGGGGTCCAGCGTCGCCGGAAGGACCAGCGTCGCCGTTCCCGCCTCCGCCATCAGGGGGAGACGAGCTGCTGTTCCCGCCTCTGCCATCAGAGGGAGACGAGCTGCTGTTCCCACGTCCGCCACCAGAGGAGTTGGAGCGGGCTCTACCTCCTGCTGCCAACAGTGAAGAGGAACTCTGGCCACTGCCACCCTGGCCGGAGGTTCCTGCAATGTTGGCCACGCCCAAGGATGCCTGCCTCGCATCGCCTGGGGTTGCCTGCTGCTCTGCTTTTGTTCCTCCTAGGGTCGCTGAAGGTCCTGCTTCGCCTGGGGTCGCCGAAGGTCCTGCTTCGCCTGGGGTCGCCGAGGGTCCTGCTTCGCCTGGAGTCGCTGCCAGTCCTGAATGGCAGCAGGAGGTACTGTGGCCGGAGCCTCACAAAGGGGAGCTGCCGGCCACAAAGAAGGGGGGGGGAGGTGAGGAGACCACCTCCACCACAGCCCCGACCACCACCCCTGTGCCACAGCCCGGCGCCTGGGGGTTGGATCCCTCGGCCTGGGCTCCCGGACACCCAGGCTCCATGTCTGGACCTTTGGTCGCTGGGCCTGACTCCCAGGTCGCAGCACCACCAGGTACAGGAGGTCGCCTGGTCTCCTGCTCCGCTCCCCCTGGTTGCCCAGACGTCGCTGCACTGTCGCCTGGGCTCGCACCTCTGCCTGGGGCTGCAGCCGACTGGTCGCCTGCCTGTGCTCCCGACGCCCCATCCAATGCACCTGGGTCCCCTTTCGCCAGGTCTCGGTCCCGCCAAGAGGGCGCCGGGCTATGGATTGACCCTCCCTCAGCAATGGGAGAAGGAAGATCTCCCACCATGGCTGCCCCCATGGGCCACTTGCTTCCCCTCGTCCGGGACTTTGGGACAAAGGGGGGAGGTGGCCGTTGGGGCCAAGTGTGCTGCGCACAAGGGGGGGGAAATGTGATGGGGTGCTAGCTCGCCCCTATAAATTTGTGTTTTGTTATTGTTGTTGTTTTTACTGTTTTCATTATGTTTTTGTGATTCTTGTTTTGTTTTGGATTGGCAGGGAGGGGGTTAAATTCCTCCCTGTAAAATACATGTGAGAATGTGGCTGGAGCCTTAAGTGTTTAATTGTTAATTATTAGTTAATTGGGCTCCAGCCACAGACTGTCAGGTAGGTTTTCAACCTCCTTAAACATGAAAAAGACCTCTCTGCAGAGGCTGATGATACTGGAATAATGAGGAAAAGTCTTAGCAGTTTTGCCACTTCGGAGTATAAACGGGCAGCAAGGCAAAGCTCATTTATTTCCTTTGCTATGTCACACACTGAGTTTGCAACTTTTCCACACATGAGCTCTGGCAAGACAGCTAGCTGGTCCTTCAGTAGGTAAGTCACTTCCAAAATGAGAAGTCACTTCTTCAAATGCTGTGAATGACATACTGTTGGGCAGTGTGGCAGAAAGCAATAGCTCTCAATCTGCACATAGATTTCATAGCTATCCTGATCAAATCTGTCCTTAATTTGGTTGATTAATACATCCAAAATCTGAAAATAAGTTTGTCTATAGTAGTCTTCTGGGGTGCTGAAGCTGTAAGCTGTGTCAGAACTTGAATCCCTCTTTCTGGGAAGACGCCTTTGCTGAGGAAGCTGAGGTTCATTTACTTCAAGCTGTCTTGTTTTATTCATGCAATCCTGCCACAGGGTAGCAAATTGTTCATCTGAACGAAGTGCAGACAAGACTTCAGTGGTTTTCTTAACTGAGGATTTTGCTTCAGCAGCACACAAATTGGGGTTTTGTAAAATACAACTGAGTGTTTCTACTGCTTCAAAGGTAATCTTAGAAGACATTAAGCCGAAAAGAAATTGGAAAGTCATCATTACCTCACAAAAACCATTTGCTTTTGTTCCACTTTCACTTCTGTCTGATGAGGCAATTGTTTCTAAAGTATTTCTTAAAGCTTTGTAATGGTGCAGAAGTGCAGCACCAGACTTTACACGTACTGTCCATCTTGTGGGGCACAGAGCTTTCAGTTTGCCAAACCTCACAGAATCTTCGCTGTTTTCAGCAGCAAGGTCTTTCTGAGCTTGTTCAAAAACAGATTCACGTTTGGCAGACATACGAATGAAAGCTGATATATCCTTGGTGCACTCTATGGTATCTAGAGCTAGAGGTACAGCACAAACTGCTTCCTGCAGAGCAAGGTTCAAAGAGTGAGCAGCACTGTGTATAAAAATTGCTTTTGGTTGCTCAGCTGCAATCTTTGCTCACACACCATGAAGATGACCAGCCATATTCACAGCTCTGTCATAGCACTGGCCTCGAAGGTTTCTTAAATTCAGATCAAAGTAAATTAATGCAACTTTTGTCATCTTTACAATGCTTGCAGAATCCTTAGCAGCACACTCATAGAAGCCAAGGAAGTCTTGATGTATTTCAAAAGTATCTGAAACGTGGCGAATAAGTTTTGCACTTTGTTCTTTTATTGAAGCATCTGTTGTCCCAACAACAATGAGGCTAAAGAATTCATTGCTTCTTATTTCAGCTGACACTTTCCTCAGAAGTTCTACAGACATACAATTCAAAAGCTCATTTTGTATTTCATGAAAACAGAATGTTTCCCGTCTCTGAAGCCAAGTTGCTAGAACTGGAACATCCTTTGCTCTTAGCTGAAGCAACTGCATAAAATTGCTGTCTTTGTCTGTACTGCCTCTAATAGCTAAACCTTGCTCACCTAAGAAAAGCAATGTTTCCATTACCTTCAAAAAAGCCTCCTGGACAGTGGCTTGGTCTTTTTGTTTTGATGAAAGTAACTGATTAATTACAGAAGTCGACTGTGTATAATAAAGCCACTTTATTGCAGCTTCTTTGTGGCATGCAGAAGCCTCGTGTGTTCTAAACTTCTCTGGCCCTTTCTTCCAGTTACAGAATTCTTTTGTGATGAAGGCATCATTGGCACATTTTGAAAAATGCAGCATTTTAAGTCCATAACACATTTTACATGTGTGGCAAAACACTGTGTTACTCTCTGAGCACCAATCAAGCCAATTCCAAGATTCAAACCACAATGTCTGAAAAGGTCGTTCCCTATTGCCTGTCTTTTGTTTCTGACCTGCCATGCTTTTGGGTTGGTGGGGCTGTAATGTTAACGTAAATGGTTGTTTAGAGCCTAGAACCTCGGGACGGTCCCGATTGTATCGGGGCGTCTGGTCACCCTGAAATGTGGGGGGGCAAAATCATATATTGCCCCCCCCAGTTTGAAAAGTGAGGGGGCCGTGGCCCCCCTTGCCCCCCTGGTGGCGACACCCATGCTCCTTGGAGAGAGAGGTTGGGGGTCGCAGGACATATACAGCCAGCCTGGGGTTCCTTATACAAGCCACCATTACAAAAAAGATCAGGTGATCTGCAGTGGAGAATTTTACACACTATTCTTGCTGTTAATTCTTTTGTGTGTATTGTTAACCCTGAAATTAAAGATAGTTGCCCTTTTTGCTCTCAAAGAGAGACTGTTTTTCATTGTTTTCTTTTTTGTAAAAGATTAAAACCCATGTTCAATGTGCTGAGAAATATTATTGTTGGATTGGGTTTCCAGTTCAGTGACGTCATCTTTATTTTTCGTTTTAAGTTTTGCAAAAAGGACCATTTTAAAATTCAACTTGTTAATTGTATTTTTGGACAAGCCAAATTGGCTATTTCAAAAAGTAGAAAAAATAAGATTAATGGTTTTAGTAATCAAGATCATGTTACCATTTTTAGATTTCTTGTTATTAAACAGAATGAAGCTGAATTTTAGTTGTTATAAAACTACAAATAATTTAAGGAGCTTTCAGCAGATTTGGCGTATAGATGATGTGTGGTGACATTGAACATGATAAACTGTGTGAAGTTTTGATATTGTGTTTGAATTCATATAATTGGCTTTTCTAATATTAATATTTAATCAATGATGGTGTTTAATGTTTTTTTTCAATGTTTTTGACTTTTTTTAATGCATAGGAAGAAAGTCCCGATATTTACATATAGAAAAAAAATAGTTTATTCTGCACAGTAGTTAGTGAAAACCACACATTGTGCTCTTCATGCTGCTGACACATCTGCTGATCACTAACTTACCGGTATACAAAGGTAAGAGCGCTTCATTGTGTCTATGTTTACTGTCATGCTGGTCGTGTGGTGTTGAGGGGATACGTCTATTATTATATGATAGAGTGTTTTTTGCGTATGACCCGTCCCATGTGTATGATTTTTATTTTCTATGTATTTTATTTATAAAATCAATAGAATTCTATAGAGATTTTTTTTTCTCCTACTGAATTCTATAGAGATTTTTTTAAATGTTCTATAGAAATCTATATGATTTTTTTATTTTCTATAGAAATCCATAGAATTATTTTCTTTTCTATAGAATTCCATACATTTTTTCCATAAGGGCTAGTAGCCATCGCACTGATAAATCAGTGAAATTGGCGAGGTATGGGATTTGTAGTTTTTAATGTGTGATTAACAGTGGGCAGTGGACACCAATAAACTACATTTCCAGAGTAAATTACGATTGAGCTATGAGTTTAGATCCGACTGAGTTTTTTTTTTTTTTTTTTATACTTTCACTGAAAAAAAAATTATGTTAGTTATAGTCAACCTTTAGGAATTTCTAGTCGCACACATGTGCCTAAATTAAAATGTACGTTCTCACAAGCATTTTTTTAGTCTCATATGCACAAACTGTCAGGATATTTTTATCTGTGCTGGTGGGCGACACAGAAGGCTCTCCCCATCAGCCGAAACAAAAACCGTTGCATACCTATATGTTAGTGCTTGTTCTGATTTGTCCCGAGATCCACCAAAAATCTTTGGTGATCCACATATTGGCCACCACTGCTGTAGGTCATTTTTGTTCTTTTTAAATGCTTGTTACAGACACATAACTTACTCCTGAAGTGTAATGAAACAAAATACAGTTATATTACAGACTAAACTAATTGGGGAAGTTGTGCCTTGAAGCCAAATGTGGGAGAAACAAAAGCGAAACAATAATGTGATTTCCATTTTGTTATATTGGACGAATGGCTCCAGAGCAGACCACCTACTGTTTGAATCTGATATTCTTGTTTGTGGTCCTGCAAGGGTCCCCATCTAGTTTCATAAGAACATAAGAAGAACATAAAGAAAGTTTACAAATGACAGGAGGCCATTCAGCCCATCTTGCTCGTTTGGTTGTTAGTAGCTTATTGATCCCAGAATCTCATCAAGCAGCTTCTTGAAGGATCCCAGGGTGTCAGCTTCAAAAACATTACTGGGGAGTTGGTTCCAGACCCTCACAATTCTCTGTGTAAACGAGTGCCTCCTATTTTCTGTTCTGAATGCCCCTTTATCTAATCTCCATTTGTGACCCCTGGTCCTTGTTTCTTTTTTCAGGTCAAAGAAGTCCCCTGGGTCGACATTGTCTATACCTTTTAGGATTTTGAATGTTTGAATCAGATCTCCGCGTAGTCTTCTTTGTTCAAGACTGAATAGATTCAATTCTTTTAGCCTGTCTGCATACGACATGCCTTTTAAACCCAGGATAATTCTGGTTGCTCTTCTTTGCACTCTTTCTAGAGCAGCAATATCCTTTTTGCAACAAGGTGACCAGAACTGAACACAATATTCTAGGTGAGGTCTTACTAATGCATTGTAAAGTTTCAACATTACTTCCCTTGATTTAAATTGAACACTTCTCACAATATAGCCAAGCATCTTGTTGGCCTTTTTTATATCTTCCTCACATTGTCTAGATGAAGACATTTCTGAGTCAACATAAACTCCTAGGTCTTTTTCATAGTTCCCTTCTTCAATTTCAGTATCTCCCATATGATATTTATAATGCACATTTTTATTGCCTGCATGCAATACTTTACACTTTTCTCTATTAAATGTCATTTGCCATGTGTCTGCCCAGTTCTGAATGCTGTCTAGATCATTTTGAATGACCTTTGCTGCTGCAACAGTGTTTGCCACTCCTCCTATTTTGCAAATTTAACAAGTTTGCTTACTATACCAGAATCTAAATCATTAATGTAGATTAGGAATAGCAGAGGACCTAATACTGATCCCTGTGGTACACCACTGGTTACCTCGCTCCATTTTGAGGTTTCTCCTCTAATCAGTACTTTTTGTTTTCTACATGTTAACCACTCCCTAATCCATGTGCATGCATTTCCTTGAATCCCTACTGCATTCAGTTTGAGAAATAATCTTTTATGCAGGACTTTGTCAAAAGCTTTCTGGAAATCTAAATAAACCATGTCGTATGCTTTGCAATTATCCAGTGTCAATGTTGCATCCTCAAGAAAGTCAAGCAAGTTAGTTAGACACGATCTCCCTTTCCTAAAACCATACGGACTGTCTCCCAGAATGTTGTTACCATATAGGTAATTTTCCATTTTAGATCTTATTATAGTTTCCATAAGTTTACATATAATAGAAGTCAGGCTTATTGGTCTGTAGTTACCTGGTTTGGTTTTGTCTCCTTTTTTGTGGATCGGTATTACGTTTGCAATTTTCCAGTCTGTTGGTACAACCCCTGTGTCAAGAGACTGTTGCATGATCTTGGTTAGTGGTTTGTAAATAACTTCTTTCATTTCTTTGAGTATTATTGGGAGGGTCTCATCATTTTCCCTGAGCATCCATCTGCCTCAAGCAGATGTGTTATAAACAATAAACATTTTTATTGATGAATATTAAAAAAACATTCAAACCAGTGGTGTAGTAGTGGAGTTGAACAGATAGATTGAACAGATAAACATGAACAGATACTTGTTACTGACTCTCAGCCAACCAGCCCCCCCCCCATACAGTTATTTTCCCTTGCAGGTGCACTTCACGTAAACAGTCACAGACCCTGATGCTGCGCTTCACGTGAACAGTTCTATGAGCCTTCTTTTTGCGGGCTAGGATGAAGGCTACTAGCACCGCCCTGCAAGTCCTGTGTGCCTAACAACAAACATTAACAGAACATAAACAACCAATCACAGAACACTCACACACAAAAAACACGCAGTCCAGTGACCACGCCCCCCTGCTACGCCACAGTTCTGACTGAGAGCGCTCAGCTGTCAGTCTCACGCACAGCAACACAACACAGACGTTCACTGTTAAAATATCTTGTCTTTAACCCAGGATATGCATATCACAGGACAGTAGAAATTAGTAAAAGCTATATACTGTATATAGAAGTGGGTAAACGCTAGATTTCCCAAATTCAAAGTGGGTAAACGCCGTTTACCTGCGTATACCCTCGACTACACCATTGATCCAAACTACCTTTCATGGCTTTGGTCTAATTTGTAAGCCTGCTATTGCTACACTTACCGTTAATTTAATTAATGAATACTTGTAATTTAACTGTTAATGGAATAAAAAAAAAAAAAAGTGTGACTTGTTTCTCTCTGATGATATAAATTATGATGTTCATAGATTCATTTTTTCACTCTTTTTTTTGGTGGAAGTTCAGGATGACCCTTATAATATGATGTAAGTATTTGAAAATAATGTATTATCCATATTACAATAGCTGAGAGGTTCATGTCTGGTAGATGACCCCTTTTTAGTTTTAAAGTTAAAGTGCCTACAGCTCTGGCCAACAGTTGCACAAAACCTAAATTATATATATATATATATATATATATATATATATATATATATATATATATATATATATATATATATATATATATATATAATCTATTGTGATGGGGTGCTAGCTCACCCCTATAAATATGTGTTTGTTATTGTTGTTAGTTTTACTGTTTTCATTATGTTTTTGTGATTCTTGTTTTGGTTTGGATCAGCAGGGAGGGGGTTAAGTTCCTCCCTGTGAAAATACATGTGAGAATGTGGCTGGAGCCTTAAGTGCTTAATTGTTAATTATTAGTTAATTGGGCTCCAGCCACAGAGTATAAAGGGCAGGTGAAACCCTTTGTGTGGAGGTGTTTTTTTCTGTTTGGGAGTGCTGGGTTTTGGGGAGTTTTGTGTTTGAAAAGCCTTGGAACCTGACCATTTATTTTGTAAGTTGTCACGTGTATTATTTGTATTTGAACCTTTTTGTTGGCCCTTGTGTCTATTTATTTGATTATTTTTTGTTTAATAAATATCATTATTTTGCCCCTTTCACTGTCTCTGAGCCTCAAACCTCTGTCATCCTGCCACATATATATATAACAATTGTCTCAATCCTAAAATTCTAGGTGATGCAAAACTTTTGGCCATAGCTGTACAAGGGAAACCTAGTTTAAGAAATAATAATAATATAAAAAAACAGGAAAGAAAGTAGATGATTAGGTTAGTAAATGTTTTGTGTCTGATTCACACTCCAAAGTTTAGAAATAAGAAACACAGCTTCAAGCAGAATTGTATTTTTGTAAATGTTTTTTGTACTGAATCCATTATCCATAACTTCAAACACACTCAATTTTAAATCATAAGCTAAAACGTAGTCAAGTAGAAACTATTTCAGCTAGTGCCTTCATCAGTGTCAACTGTATAATAAAAATTCTGTAAGATGTTAGAAGTTCAAGTTTCTAAACTGTCAGACATCAAATAAAAGCCACACTTATATTTGGGTCCCTTGCTTTTTACTATTTCTGTTTTACCCCTTGGAAACCAGATTGAATGTCATGGCTTGATCCCTTCATTTCTGCACTGGTCTTTCAAACCTCATGATAATCAAGCTGTTCCTGAGATGTCTGCCTGCTATCCAGATATCAAAAACTGGATGAGTCAAGCGTTCCTGCTGCTTACTTCAAATAAAACTGAGTTCATGATGAGAGGTTCCTGGCACCTGAAGAGATCCCAGTCACTACTGTCATTGATTTTAGACAGTTATGGAACTGACTGAGGAACCACCAGGATGCTTGGTATGATACCTGACCTTGAGTTTGCTTTTGATGCTCATATCCGGGTTGTTACTAGGGAGTTTCTTTTTACTGTTTTGGAAAATAATCTAGGCTTCCCAACCTGTCTCTCTCACAGAGAAGCTGAGATTCATTTAGGATTGATTATTGTAATGTTTTTTTTCCCACAGGAGTAACTAGATCTGTCATCTCCAGTTTGCAACTTGCAACTCACCTCCAACAATAACCAACAAATTGGTTCTGTTTTGTTAGCCTTGCACTGGCCCAGATAATTAACTCCAAGGTTCCTTTAGACATCTGCATCTTTCTTCATGACTCGACTCCTCCATATTGTTATGACCTTGTGGCTGGATACTCCCATGTCTGGAATTTAAAGCCCATGGGCATTGATCTCCTCCAGATTCCAGATGTTAAACTGAGATCTTCAGGAGACTATACATTATGGATTACTAGGAGGAACTCAGTGAGAATAAGTTTACTAAACTTGTCCCATTGTTGGATTACATTTAAACAATCATAATAAAACATTCATTCTATGTGCTCAAACATTTAGTTAAACTCTTCATATTCTAATGAATTGCGTACAGTTCCACATCTATACAACATGAAAGTTGTACAGAAACCATGTATATTTCAGTCTATGTAACATCAGTAAAAAAATGTAACACACAGAAAGAATATTGGTATAAAAGTTATACGGCAAGTGCTGTGGCAGCTGTACACTTTACACAGCAACATGAGCACCATGCCCAGCAGACAGCACACTCAAACTCATTGCAAACCCTAATCCCCCTTACCAAATCATCATTTTGCTAAACGTCACAGGAAATATATTCCAATTCTAATTTACAATCTGCACCTTAAAACCAGTCAGTAAAACTCAATCTTATTTTTACTTTAATATCAAACTGGGGCTGCCTGTCATCTGCAATCCAATCTGTAGGAAGGTCCCCCATGTATGTCTGACTTTAAACACCAGGCTATAGTGTCCTTTACAGTGGACGCTCATAAGGTAACTTCTGTTAGGGAGAGTTAGCCTGCAAACCCAAAGTAAGTTCAAAATGGTTCTGCTGCAGATGGAAATGAATAGGGCTTATTTCAAAACAATTTCAACAGCCCAGTCACAGAATTAAACATGGTAAAAATGCTTACAAATGATTTAGAAAAGCTGTCTTTCTTTACTATTGTTTTTAAATATCTGTGACCTTGGGGTAAATGGTTAAAATCCCATGGCACTAAATTGTATTCAACCATGTGTTCAGATATAGACAACATCTTTTAAATAAGTGAAGCAAAATCAAAAGTAATTATTTCTTCAGCAAGGAGAAGAACAAGAATTTCCCTCTACTTTTCGACTGCCTACTACTTTCGACTACTTTTAACCCGCCTGTATGTTTTTTTTTTTTTTAACCTCTGTTCAGTAACATAAGAATGAAATCAGTTGATATTGTAATGGCAATACCCTAGATTATACACACTCCCTTCTTTAAACTTACTTTTCGTTCTTTTAACGACTGCTTGGAAGCAGCGCACCCCTTCTGCCTCCTTCTCCTCAACAGCCCTGTGCAGACTAACTGCACCTCCTATATACCCTGCACCTGGTCCTAATTTACAATCACTACCCAGGTGCAGGGGATAATTAAACAATAAAACAATTAACTAATTAAATTAAACAATAACGCAAAACAATTAAATTAAAACAAATGTGCATTCGCATATGTTTTTCACGCAGGGCGGATTAACCCCCTCCCTGCTGTGTTACACTATATTATTATTATTATTATTATGGGTTTAATCCCACCAGGTCACCAACCCTCTGGTCAAGAGTCCAGAGCCCTAACCACTACTCCACTCTGCTAAACTCATTAGTTATTTAAATAATGTTTTGTTCTAGAATGTTGTTAAAGGAGGCAGCAAAAGTCCAGAACAATTTCCAAAATATAATATTGTAAAGGAGGTAGAGCTCCTAGCAGCATATGATGTTTTGTTCAATACGGATTGCATGCCAGCTTGTTGGTTCTGTATACTGTTGTTTATTAAAACTGACATGATATACTGTACCTTTTAAAGACAAATTCAAACTCAAGTTAGACAACTATTTTATTTTTTTAATAACCTTGACACAAGGGCCCTCATTTTAAGATTTAAACAGCTAAATTGAATACAGTCATTTAAATCAAATGCAACTACAATGTTTGCTAGTAGTATTGTTCAATTTCATTTATTTAAGTATTCAAGGTTAGCTATTTAGAAGAACTTAGTCCTTTTTGTTTAGAATTTTATATAATTTTCAAAGCATATAATATCTTTGCTCATATTTTCAGCAGATAAAAAAATACCAATTTATCACAAGTGAAAAGGTGATGAAAAGCAACCTCGTATCTGCTCTCCATTGAATAAAGACATGGTCAAAGCCCTTGCATACAAGTACCTAATTAAAAACAAATGCTTATAAGACATTCAATCAGTAGGCAAATGATAAAGGTGTGGGTAAAGAGTTTTTCTTTGATTAATTGAAGTTGATTTCATGAGGCTCGATATTATTAGATTTTTATAACAGTTCAGGATATTTTGATGGCAGGCACTGAATGTCAAGCTGCTGTCATTTGTGGTCAACAGTGTAGTTTGTCAAGAGTGTTTCTAGCTATAAAAGCATCACTAACTCATCAGAATATTTGTTGCTCCCATTTGACAAGGGAGGCAAGTGTCTGTCAAGAATAATGTGGATTTCCATTTGATGTCCTGAAGGAATATATAGAAAGTTGCTTTGACCAAAAGACTTCCTGTCACAAAGAACCATCGACAAACATATTAATCAACCTACTTATTGATTATTAAGCCCATGTAGCAGTGTGCCTCGCCCCTGTGCGTATCTTTGTGTTTCATGTTGTCTGTTATATGTGGATATAACGGTGCATGGGATATAAATGGGTCTATGTAACACGAGTGATTTAAAATATATAGGCACGGGGATTGCACAATCACTTCACGTGCAGATAAAGTATGTAATAGTATGTGAGCACGGGGATTGCACAAATTAGTTCACGTGCTGGGATTCAAGTGAATAATTAATTCGTAATTGAATCCCGGCTCAACTGTATATACAGATGCACGTTTCACTCACTCAGGGTTGGGTGTTTTGTGAGTAGAGAATGGGAGAGAGAGGAGGAGTAAAATAAAGTAAATTAAACATAACAATTGCTATTTTGTGCTGGAAGCAGCAGCACGGTACTTGTTTGTTTGTCTCACCGTGTTTGTTAGTGTCTGTCTGTTTTGGCCACCGCGCCGTTAGGTTTAAACAATAAACAAAACACTGAACAAAACATTTATTTTACAATAATCTGGCACATCAGCGCATTTCATACCCCAGCACTGTTGTCTGTGTCCACTGTCTTCCGGGTCTGACGTCACCGCTCAAGCCATCCTGTGACAGCCCACCACTCGTCCTTTTTTAAATCTGAGAGAAAAAGTATGTTTTAAAAAAATCTTACAATGTGTGTTATTCTTTCTGACACGTTAGTGTTCAATGACAAATACTGCAATACAATCTAATTTAGTGGTACTGTACTCATTGTAATAATAAGAGTACCTTATCCAGCAGAACAAGAATAACCATAACATTTTAATGCTGTCTTCATTCGGATGAAGCTGAGAGCACAACCAGCTAAATTATGAAAGGAAGTAGTAAACATACACCAGAAAATCATATTTTAGTTAAAGTTGTGACACACAATGCAATTGAAGAGAAAAATCTATCAAATATTTAAATTCCATTATCAGGCATAAAATAATATACATATATATACAGACGTGCTCAAATTTGTTGGTACCCTTACAGCTCATTGAAATAATGCTTCATTCCTCCTGAAAAGTGATGAAATTAAAAGCTATTTTATCATGTATACTTGCATGCCTTTGGTATGTCATAGAATAAAGCAAAGAAGCTGTGAAAAGAGATGAATTATTGCTTATTCTACAAATATATTCTAAAATGGCCTGGACACATTTGTTGGTACCCCTTAGAAAAGATAATAAATAATTGGATTATAGTGATATTGCAAAATAATTAGTTTCTTTAATTAGTATCACACGTCTCCAATCTTGAAATCAGTCATTCAGCCTATTTAAATGGAGAAAAGTAGTCACTGTGCTGTGTGGTATCATTGTGTGCACCACACTGAACATGGACCAGAGAAAGCAAAGGAGAGAGTTGTCTGAGGAGATCAGAAAGAAAATAATAGACAAGCACGGTAAAGGTAAAGGCTACAAGACCACCTCCAAGCAGCTTGATGTTCCTGTGACAACAGTTGCAAATATTATTAAGAAGTTTAAGGTCCATGGAACTGTAGCCAACCTCCCTGGGCGCGGCCGCAAGAGGAAAATCGACCCCAGATTGAACAGAAGGATAGTGCGAATGGTAGAAAAAGAACCAAGGATAATTGCCAAAGAGATACAAGCTGAACTCCAAGGTGAAGGTACGTCAGTTTCTGATCGCACCATCCGTCACTTTTTGAGCAAAAGTGGGCTCCATGGAAGAAGACCCAGGAGGACTCCACTTTTGACAGAAAAACATAAAAAAAGCAGACTGGAATTTGCTAAAATGCATATTGACAAGCCACAATCCTTCTGGGAGAATGTCCTTTGAACAGATGAGTCAAAACTGGAGCTTTTTGGCAAGTCACATCAGCTCTATGTTCACAGACGAAAAAATGAAGCTTTCAAAGAAAAGAACACCATACCTACAGTGAAACATGGAGGAGGCTCGGTTATGTTTTGGGGCTGCTTTGCTGCGCCTGGCACAGGGTGCCTTGAATCTGTGCAGGGCACAATGAAATCTCAAGACTATCAAGGCATTCTGGAGCGAAACGTACTGCCCAGTGTCAGTAAGCTCTGTCTCAGTCGCAGGTCATGGTTCCTCCAACAGGATAATGACCAAAAACACACAGCTAAAAGCACCCAAGAATGGATAAGAACAAAACATTGGACTATTCTGAAGTGGCCTTTTATGAGTCCTGATCTGAATCCTATCGAACATCTATGGAAAGAGCTGAAACTTGCAGTCTGGAGAAGGCACCCATCAAACCTGAGACAGCTGGAGCAGTTTGCTCAGGAAGAGTGGGCCAAACTACCTGTTAACAGGCGCAGAAGTCTCATTGAGAGCTACAGAAAACATTTGATTGTAGTGATTGCCTCTAAAGGTTGTGCAACAAAATATTAGGTTAGCGGTCCCATCATTTTTGTCCATGCCATTTTCATTTGTTTTATTATTTACAATATTATGTTGAATAAAAAATCAAAATCAAAGTCTGATTTCTATTAAATATGGAATAAACAATGGTGGATGCCAATTACTTTTGTCAGTTTCAAGTTATTTCAGAGAAAATTGTGCATTCTTCATTTTTTGTGGAGGGGTACCAACAAATTTGAGCACGTATGTGTATATATATATATATATATATATATATATATATATATATATATATATATATACGAGTTGAGTGGGGGACGGAGGGGGGTGATGCTGGGACGCCAGAATCACCGTCGAGCCCTCTTGAGGTGTCGTGGGCTAGTCGACGAAACACTGAGGATGGAAGGTGCCCACTTGAAGACCCCAGAGATGTACCCTACTTAGCTCAATCCAGACGGTTGTCATGCTGATGCGCTGGGGAGGCCGCACTTTGGTTGATCCCCGGAGCCAGCATCGCAGCCGTTGTGTGTGCTGATGCGCCAGGGAGGCAAAATAAGCTGATCCCTGGAGCCAGCATTACACTTCAGCCATTAACACCAGACAGAAGGATATCTACATCATCATATGGAAGGAAACGTAAATGGATGGAGACGCATATGGATCACATTAGTTTACTGTAAAGCTACGTCTTAGTTGGTGCTTATCTTGGCGAGAGCCGAGTTCAAATCAGCATGGTTTTAACATCTACTCTCGTGTAATGGAAATCATTACAAACTGTATGAATTTTAAATACAATTAATTATGAAGTAATCACCAGTTTGTAATGAATTCCACACGTTCATGAGAACTTTATTCCAACCCTTACTCATATTCTATCATGCTGACAGGTGGTGGCGAGTCAAAATACATACAAATAATCGAAATATAATTGAACACAGGTTTTTTCATGGCTTTTTGGTAGCAAAGTTATGCAGAGGTTAAACAAACCAATAACTGATTATATATATATATATATATATATATATATATATATATATATATATATATATATATATATATACACACTGAGTGTACAAAACATTAGGAACACCTGCTCTTTCCATGAAATAGACTGACGAGTTGAATCCAGGTGAAAGCTATGATCCCTTATTGTTAAATCCACTTCAATCAGTGTAGATGAAGGGGAGACAGGTTAAAGAAGGATTTTTAAGCCTTGACTTAATTGAGACATGGATTGTGTACTGTATGTGTGCCATTCAGAGGGTAAATGGGCAAGACAAAAGATTTAAGTGCCTTTGAACGGGGTATGGTAGTAGGTGCCAGGTGCACCGGTTTGAGTGTGTTAAGAACTGCAACGCTGCTGGGTTTTTCACCCTCAACAGTTTCCCATGTGTATCAAGGATGGTCCACCACCCAAAGGACATCCAGCCAACGGCAGGCCAGTGGTCATAAACGACTTATTGATGAAAGAGGCCAAAGGAGGCTGACACGAATTGTGCAGAGCAACAGAGGGGCTACAGTTAGTCAACTGACAGTCCAGTATAACATTGGTGCCGAAAGACCCATAAAAGAATGCACAACTATTCGTACCTTGACACGAATGGGGTATGGCAGCCGACTGCCTAACAGAGTTCCACTTCTTTCAGCAAAACACAAGAAACTGCAGTTGGAGTGGGCTAAGGAACGAAAACACTGGACACTGGAGGATTGGAAAAACATTGCCTGGTCTGATGAATCCCGGGTTCCTGCTGTTTCATGCTGATGGGAGGACTAGGGTATGGAGAAAACCAGTTAGTGATGAACCTAATGATCCTTGTGAACCCAGTCAGACAAACCAGCATAAGAGAGAAAAGAACCTCAACGGGCACAAGCCTGGAGTTAAATGGCCAAGAGCTTGTGAGAAAACTGCACGGGACACAGTAAACACAGATCTCTGCGCTGCATTGCAAAGATTAAGTGGAACAGTTGAAAAGAAGCTGGATAAATTTGGGGACATCATCTATGCATATGGAAGTGGGAGGTTTGGAGGTGAAAAAAGGAAGGAAAAAGTACAAACTATTCCTGGAAAGTCAGGAGATTGAACGCTTAGTTAGAGAAAGGAGACAGCTGAGGAACCAATGGAGAAGAGCAGAACAAAGTCAGAAGGAGGGACTCAATCTCTTACAAAGGGTCATAAAAGATAAGCTTGCAACATTGCGCAGAGCTGAGCGCCTACGGAAACGCTACAAAAAGAAGGAGCGTGCGAGAGCTAACTTTTATAAAGACCCATTCAAATTTGTAAAGAAGTTATTCACCAGTGAGAAGAATGGCACACTAAAAGCATCTAAGGTTGAGCTGGAGAGATATTTGGAGGAAACACATACAGATTCAAAAAGGCAGGAGCCTATGTCAGTTCCGTCAGACATCCCACCTATCAATCCACCAGAATACCAAATGGAGGACTGTGCACCTAAGTGGAAAGAAATAGAGCAAGCTGTGAAAAAAGCAAGGGCTTCATCATCTCCAGGGCCTAATGGAGTTCCGTACAGAGTGTACAAGAGTGCTTCAGGAGTTCTACGAATTCTGTGGAAATTGATGAAAGTGGCATGGGAAAAACAGGTTGTACCAAGAGCATGGCGCCGAGCAGGTGGAGTCTTTATACCTAAAGAAAAAGATTCTACAAGCACCAGTCAGTTTCGTCCCATTTCCCTATTAAACGTAGAAGGCAAGATTTTCTTCAGCATTATTGCTCAGAGATTGTCAGCTTACCTATTAAAGAACTGCTTCATTGACACTTAAATACAAAAAGCGGGCATTCCAGGTTTCCCAGGTTGCTTAGAACACATCAGTGTGATCTGGCAACAAATTCAATCAGCTAAAAAGGAGAGGAAGGAGCTCCATGTGACATTCCTGGATTTGGCTAATGCATATGGTTCAGTGCCACATGAACTACTTTGGGCAGCATTTGATTTTTTCAGTGTACCGATGACAATAACAAATTTAGTGAAAGCCTATTTTGGAGATTTGCAATTCAGTTTTTCAACTTCAGAATTCAGCACTACATGGCAATGCCTAGAGGTTGGAATAATGGCAAGATGCACCATTTCTCCACTGGCTTTTACCATGGCAATGGAATTAATCATTAGGGCATCAAAATAGGTAGTAGGAGGAGAGCGCTTGGCTTCTGGAATGCGACTACCACCAATTCGAGCATACATGGATGACATGACAACCATGACTACAACAGTAGCCTGCACTAATCGATTATTGGGCAAATTAACCAATAACATTGAATGGGCACGAATGCAATTCAAGCCCACTAAATCAAGGAGCATCTCTATAATTAAAGGCAAAGTAGTAGATAAAACATTCTTCATTAATGGTGAGGCAATACCAACAGTGTCTGAGAAGCCAGTGAAGAGTCTTGGGAGATGGTACGATGGGGATCTAAAGGACACAGTTCGTGTGGGAGAAGTTAGACAACAAGCAGTGGAAGGGTTGAAGAGCATAGACAGCTGCGCTCTACCAGGTAAACTAAAACTCTGGTGCTTTCAGTTTGGTCTGCTGCCGAGGTTGCTGTGGCCACTGACTGTGTACGAGGTTTCTTTGACAACAGTAGAGAAGCTGGAAGCTTTAATCAGTTCATACATCAGGAAATGGTTGGGAGTTCCACGCTGCCTCAGCAGAGTGGGACTTTATGGTAAAGGGATACTGCAGCTACCAGTCTCTGCTCTAACCGAGGAGTTTAAGTGCGCCAAGGTCAGACTGGAAATGACATTAGTAGAGTCACGCGATAAATGCGTAAGGGAGGCAGCACCTGTGTTGAAAACTGGAAGAAAGTGGGCGGCAAAGAAAGCTGTGGAAGATGCAAAGGCTGCCCTTCGAATTGGTGATATCATGGGGCAAGTTCAGCATGGAAGAGGGGGTCTTGGTTTCAGTTCAGCTCCTCCTACATGGCACAAGGCAGCCCCAGCTCAAAGGAGGAAGCTGGTAGTCAACGAGGTGCAAAAGCAGGAGGAGAGGATGAGGTGTATAAAGGCCATTTCCCAGGCCAAGCAGGGAGAATGGATGAGATGGGAGAGTGTGGAACAACACAAGATTGTCTGGCAAGACCTATGGTCAATGGAACAGAGCAGGATCAGTTTCCTCATCAGGTCAACATGTGATGTTCTCCCATCACCACAGAACCTAAACCTCTAGGTAGGAGAGGATCCCTCATGTCCTTTGTGTTCATTACCTGCAACATTAAGGCACATTTTGACAGGATGTAAGGTGGCTCTTAGCCAAGGACGGTTTACTTGGCGCCATGACCAGGTGCTGCGATGTTTGGCCTTAGCATTGGAAGACAAGCGTAACATGACCAATAAGTTGCCACCTGTTCCATCAAAACATTACACACAAAAGACAACATTCCTCCGCCCAGGAGAGCAACCACCAAGAAAAGGTGTTAAAACCAATCCTCGCCCAGGACAACTGGAAGCTGCTAGAGACTGGAAAATGCTGGCAGATGTTGGTCAACGGCTTATTTTTCCACCTGAGATTGCCACCACTAACCTTCGACCAGATATTGTCTTGTGGTCTGGATCAGCACGCCTTGTTCACCTGGTAGAGTTAACAGTGCCATGGGAGGATGCTGTAGATGAGGCGTATGAGAGGAAGAAACTGCGGTATGCTCAACTAGCCAGTGAAGCGGAACAGCGAGGATGGAGAGTTCGGGTTTACCCAGTGGAAGTGGGTTGTCGAGGATTTGTGGCACACTCTACAACCCGGTTTCTCAGAGACGTCGGATTCAGTGGCCAAGAGTTGCGTCGCACAGTGAAGAACTTATCTAAAGCAGCAGAGAGGAGCAGCAGCTGGCTGTGGTTGAGACGGAAAGATTGTGGCTGGGGATCTCAAGCACAATAGAAAGAAAGAAACGCTGATGTACAGGTAAGTAAGCTGGGCTGAGTTGAGTGGGGGACGGAGGGGGGTGATGCTGGGATACCAGAATCACCGTCGAGCCCTCTTGAGGTGTCGTGGGCTAGTCGACGAAACACTGAGGATGGAAGGTGCCCACTTGAAAACCCCAGAGATGTACCCTACTTAGCTCAATCCAGACGGTTGTCATGCTGATGCGCTGGGGAGGCCGCACTGTGGTTGATCCCCGGAGCCAGCATCGCAGCCGTTGTGTGTGCTGATGCGCCAGGGAGGCAAAATAAGCTGATCCCTGGAGCCAGCATTACACTTCAGCCATTAACACCAGACAGAAGGATATCTACATCATCATATGGAAGGAAACGCAAATGGATGGAGACACATATGGATCACATTAGGTTACTGTAAAGCTACGTCTTAGTTGGTGCTTATCTTGGCGAGAGCCGAGTTCAAATCAGCATGAAGTTTTAACATCTACTCTCGTGTAATGGAAATCATGCAGAGCAATAGACGGGCTACAGTTAGTCAACTGACAGTCCAGTACAACATTGGTGCCGAAAGACCCATAAAAGAATGCACAACTCGTCGTACCTTGACACGAATATGGTATGGCAGCCGACTGCCTAACAGAGTTCCACTTCTTTCAGCAAAACACAAGAAACTGCAGTTGCAGTGGGCTAAGGAACGAAAACACTGGACACTGGAGGATTGGAAAAACATCGCGTGGTCTGATGAATCCCGGGTTCCTGCTGTTTCATGCTGATGGGAGGACTAGGGTATGGAGAAAACCACGAGTACATGCATCCATCATGCCGCGTGTCAACATTGCAGGCTGGTGGTGGTGGTGTGATGGTGTGGGGTGTGTTTCCATGGCACTGTGGCAATGTGCCCCGCCCCTGTGTACATGTGTGTGTTAAGTGTTGTATGTTGCGTGTGTTAATGTTGGTGTATAGTCATTGGTACACGGGATATAAACGGGTCTGTGTTTCACGTGTATTTATTAATGTAGATTTGTATTTAGGCACGAGGAGGGCACAAATCACTTCACATGCTGGTTAAATGTAATATGTGAGCACGGGGTTGCACATAATTAATTCACGTGCTGGGATTCAAGTGAATAATTAATTAGTAATTGAATCCCAGAAATAAAGTAAAATAACGTAACGTAAAAATAGTGTTTTCACTCACCGTGTTTGTTTGTTTGTCTGTGCATCCACCGTTTGTATGTTAGTACGTTTTGTTTGTCCTTTTATTTTGGCCTCAAGTGCCGTGTCCTGTATTTTGTTTCAAACTTTTTATTTTCTGTTCTGTTTATTAAATGCTGAGCGAAAGCATTCGCTCAGCTCCACCAAACCACAAGTCTCTGTCTGTTTATTTCCTGCTTCTGGTCTGATGCCACCCACTCCGGCTGTCTTCGTGACACGTGGTGTCATCGTGGGATAAACAGCGCCTCCAAGCGTCAGACCAGGAGAGGGGGTTTTGTGTTTAAAAAAAAAAAAAAAAACCACAGGACTGTTTTCAAAAAAAAAAAAAAAGTGAAAATGGAAGGCTGGAGAGACAGCTGCCGGGACCTGGAGGACCTCCTCGGGGGCCTCGAGGACCAGGGCTGGTGCATGGCCTGTGGGGTCTACGGACACACGGTGGCGATCTGCCCCTTCCAAGGTGAGGAGGAGGAGGAACCGGCCCAGGAGAGGAAGGTAGGGAGGAGGAGTAAGAAGAGAAGGGGGAAAGGAAAGCTGCAGCAGCAACAGCAACCACAACACCAGCCGGAGGAACAGCAGCCCGGGTGTTACTGCTGCGCTGAGCCTGGGCATTCCATCACCAACTGCCCCTGGTACCCCCTCGGACAGCTACCCCAACTATGCCCAATCTGCAGAGGTGAGCACTTCGTGGCCTGCTGCCCTGTCCATCAGGAGAGGGAGGAGCAGGGGTCGCCTCAGTCTCCACCACCAGCAGGGGGAGGTAGACTGCTGCTCCCACCGCCCCAACCACAACTGCAACAGCGGCCAGAGGAGCCAGAGAACCTGTTCCCCTGGTGCACCTGGTGCGGAAAGGTGGATCACCGCTGGAGGGACTGCTCCGAGGTGCCACCGAGCTGGTGCGGGCGATGTGAGGAAGGGGGACACGACTGGTCGGGATGCCCCTATGCCAGCTCGCCAGTACCTGAGTGGGAGGAGCCTGAGCGTCCACAGCCCAAGCGGGAGGATCCTGAGCGTCCACAGCCCAAGCGGGAGGAGCCTGAGCGTCCACATCCCAAGCGGGAGGAGCCTGAGCGTCCACAGCCCAAGCGGGAGGAGCCCGAATGTCCTACGCCTGAGTGGGGGGAGCCCGAACGTCCACAGCCCAAAAGGGCTACATTTGGGGGCTGATTCGTGAAAGTGATTTACAGTATAATCGTAAATCTAGAAAAACTACTCACTTCTAAATCTTTTGTAGTCATTTTTGTATTACTTTAGTATAAATACATGTTAATTTGGATTCATATGTTGTTTTTTTCTGACTTTATGTGAACGAAAAGACACAAATCCGCCCGTTTTCTCATTGGAAATAGATGAATTTCAAAATATCACTCCTGGTCACAAAAGCAAAGTTTGTGGGGAATAATAGCCATTTTCTATACTTTTGAGGCATAAGCAATTAGGAAATAACACTTACTACCCAGGAACCAAAAAAAAAAAAAAATTGTTACACAGTGTTATCATACATGTGGTTTTTGGGCTTTAAAAGTGTAAAAGTGTCATTCGGTGTAACCATCCGAAAGCTTATGCATGCAAATGAAGTTAGAAAAAAACTATCAAACTCAGAATAAAACAATTAATAAAATAGATAGGCATAATTCTGTGAGGGTCTTTTGTTACATGGAGAAATGTTGTACGATTATTCTGATTTACAATGAGGTTTTTACTAGAAATTGCACTACAGTACTGACACATAATGTTCGACCATCACCAACCAGATTCTGCCAGTTGATTGCAATGTTTTATGACCATTTGTCTCCCTGACAACCAAAACAAATGAACAGGCTGCTACTCTGTTTCTGTAAATAAGCAAAATAACAAAGAAGCAATGACAGTTACTAGTCCTTGAAAAAATACAGAAGACATCCATATCCTGTTTTCTCTGACAGAATGTGTCATGCCTACACAATGGAGTTCTATAAGAATATGACAAATGTCAGAAATACATAACCTTCATAATTACTTCAGATAAATTGTACAATCACACTGGTCTCTGTACTAAAACCTCACATTAAAGGCATTTGTGTCATATTATACCAGTGATGTAGTAGTATAATTTGATATCTTTCCGTTTTGTGAAATTGCTCTTAATTTAAATTTACACTGTGGGAAATATTTCCAATTTCAAACTTTAAATGACAAATTTCACCACAATAATGCTAACTTGTACAATTGATTAACTAGAAAACAGTTTACCCCAAAAGCTATTTGAGCACACAACAAAATAGCCTATAAACATTGCACATTAAAACAAATACATTCTTGCTGGTGGTTTCGAACAGAATGTGTGTATGTACCAGTGGAGGCAAAGTTTAGCAAATTACGTTTATAGCATAGGATGTGCTTGATCTGCCTTTCTGTTGCCGTAACAACTTTTGTTTAGAGAATATTTTATGCAAAGTATGTTAGTGACATGGTCTTGAAATTTAAATGATATAGTCATGTTGTATACAGTACATTTTTAAACATACGCTTCAGTGTAACAGTTAAGCTTATTAGAATAAACTACGATGGGCTACTGTTTTCTTTTCTCTGTTGGCTAGTGGGGAGAATGCATTTAACAGCCGATTTGGGGTCAAACATGTTTAGACTTCACTTGCAGATCTCTTGATCTACCCATCCTACTACTATGCACTGGACTTGGCTGACCAGAGCACCACGTTACTGGATTCTAGCTGATACACTATTGCACTACTGTTATGTCATTGTAGATATAACTTGTTGTAATCCTAACTTGTTGCATCTTATTTCATATTGTATTTTTGTAGTATTATTTGCAATTACTGTAAACTTGACTGTATGTAAATATGAATCTTGTATTGTAACCCTGTACTGCCCAGTAACACCTGTAAGTCGCCTTGGATAAAGGCGTCTGCCAAATAAATAAATAAATAAATAAATAAATAAATAAATAAATATAATAATAATAATAATAATAATAATAATAATAATAATAATAATAATGTTGTCAGTCTGAATACAATGATAAGATTCTACTGCTGTCTGTTTTCTGCCACCCCATTTTTCTGGGCCACCAGCCACCACTGGTATGTATGTATGTATGTACATTTACTGTTTATAAGTAAATGTGTCAAATATGTCTATGAATTTGAGGTCATGTCACATTTTCTGTGAGAAATATTATTATTGTTTATTTCTTAGCAGATGCCGTTATCATACAGTTACCCATTTATACAGTTAGGTTTTTACTGGAGCAATCTAGGTAAAGTACCCTGCTCAAGGGTACAGCAGCAGTGTCCCCCACCTGGGATTTAATCCACGACCCTCTAGTCAAGAGTCCAGAGCCCTAACCACTACTCCACACTGCTGCCCCAAGTTGCTAAATTGCTAAATGTTATGAGTTGTTTATTTAAACTTGAAAGGATTGAAAATCTGGCTTTTCACATCAGAACAGGATCCATTTTCTGCTGATTGTTGTTAATCAATTGCTCATGTAACAGGATGGAGGCTTCGAACAAACCAGCAACCACGCACTCCCTTAGGGAACAGCTTAACCACTGCACAAAACAGCGAGGCTTGTTTGCATCAACATTACAGCATTACAGCATTACAACATTACAGCATTACAGCATTATAGCATCACAGCATTACAACATTACAACATTACAGCATTATAGCATCACAGCATTACAACATTACAACATTACAGCATTACAGCATCACAGCATTACAACATTACAGCATTACAGCATCACAGCATTACAACATTACAACATTACAGCATTATAGCATCACAGCATTACAACATTACAACATTACAGCATTACAGCATCACAGCATTACAACATTACAACATTACAACATTACAGCATTACAGCATCACAGCATTACAACATTACAACATTACAACATTACAGCATTATAGCATCACAGCATTACAACATTACAACATTACAGCATTACAGCATCACAGCATTACAGCATTACAACATTACAGCATTACAGCATCACAGCATTACAGCATTACAACATTACAGCATTACAGCATTATAGCATCACAGCATTACAACATTACAACATTACAGCATTATAGCATCACAGCATTACAACATTACAGCATTACAGCATTACAGCATCACAGCATTACAACATTACAACATTACAACATTACAGCATTACAGCATCACAGCATTACAACATTACAGCATTACAGCATTACAGCATCACAGCATTACAACATTACAGCATTACAGCATTACAGCATCACAGCATTACAACATTACAACATTACAGCATTACAGCATCACAGCATTACAACATTACAACATTACAGCATTACAACAACAGTTTTTCTCTGTTTTTGTTTGTTTTACTGACAACAATAGTATAATACATATTTTAATATTACAGCATGTTATAGAATATGGACAATATGACTGACTCTTGGTCCGAATGGGAAAAGGTTATTCTACAGTATATATAATATGCTGGTGTTTTATTTGTGTATTTCCCTGTAAGACTTTACGGTCCTGTGGCAAAGTGGCTGCTGATTGGAAACAGGTGCAGAGGTGATGCAGTGCAGAAATAATCACACACCAGGAAACTGCAATCCGTTTGGAAAAGGGGGTCTTTTATTTATAACTCCCGGTCTAGCGACCAAACAATAAACCTCCGGCAATACACACCAATGTGTAAAGCACGGAAGAAACAATAATAAATGGATTGCAGTCCAAATAATAAACTCATGTTATCCACCCCACAATAATACAGTACATGGTCACTAGTCCGGGTGCGTGCAGTAGTGCTCGTGGTGGGTGATAACAATTAAACAGTGACTGTGGTGTAGTGTTGTTCCGGGTAGTGCTGGCCCAAGGCGACAAAACAAACAAAACACTCACAAATCCTTTTTCTTATTTTTAGGGGTTTCTCCCAGTCCTTCCAGTTCCTTGTCTCTCAAACCAAGCAAAGGAGTAGATTGCGATTCTCAGTTCCCTTTTATGCTATCACGCATGACCCTTGGTAAAGGAGTGCAGCTGTCTCTACTATCTGCAGCTGCTACGTCGTTTCCTTTCCGGGTCAATACGTTCCTGCAACAGTCTCACCTTCTTCCAGACTGACGACTTCCCGGACCGGGGAAAGAAATGTCAGGCCAGCCCGTCGAAACAACTCTACTTTCGCTACTTAGTGCCCTCACAGGTCGGGAGGGAGATTTACAACCAAAACTCATTGTAATTCTGTCACAGGTCCTTATTTTCAAAACACCTGTTAATTTTACAAAACTACAGTGAGGCATCTACGTTATATATTTCAAGCTCTGTAAAGCACTCTCAAGGTGTTTTGCGTTTCATTTTTTAACGTTATTTTTTTTAATTAAAGAACGGAGGAAACACTCTGGAATTATGACCCTACCAGTTTTAACATACAGTATAGGCATAAGGAAAAGGTATACAATTGATTACTATGTATTTTTCATGGGCTGACTGAATGTTTTAAGTCTGCCTTGCCTCTTTTAAGATATTCATAGAAATAGTATGAATAACTCCCTTAAACCTATTCTGATAATGAACAATTGGAGATAGTGTTTGCATTGGATGGGCTTATAATGTTATCCCTGCAGATTCTGCACCTCATTTCAACAGGCTTTGCCAAAGCATGAACAGTATATTGATGTATCACATAAACATAGCAATGGTTAAAAAAGCCTAATGGATGAATTGGAGCTCATTATGTGATCGGTCATTATACATTGGTTTATCATGTTTCTAGGTTTTTTAGGGTTTGTAAGCTGTCGTCAAATTTACAATGTCTCAGTAAGGTCTTGTCAATAAAATCATCATGTTTATATATATATATATATATATATATATATATATATATATATATATATATATATATATATATATATATATATATATACAAAATAGACCTGAGAATTCAACTGGCAAGTAAATTAACCTGACAACATGTTAATGTTGCAGATTTATGAAAAGTCTGACACTAATTATTGGAAGAAAATATGTATCAAAAGACTCAAAGAGGCAATTTAATTAAACTCACTGTTTGCAGTTGACAACTAATGTTGACAAATGTATTAATGTAGAATCTTGCACTTTCAACATTAAAAGCAATTATAATGGCAACACAAATTGATTCAAATTTGGACCCTTAATCTGTCACAGACATCATCACCAAAGCTTGGAATAATATACCAATGCACTAAAGGGGGAACTACTTTCCCCTCAGAATGTAAAACCAAAAAAAATTATAATATAGCAGAAATAAAAATATGCAGCAATCTCTGGTATATATATATATATATATATATATATATATATATATATATATATATATATATACAGTACTGTGCAAAAGTTTTAGGCAGGTGTGAAAAAATGCTGTAAAGTAAGAATGCTTTCAAAAATAGACATGTTAATAGTTTATATTTATCAATTAACAAAATGCAAAGTGAGTGAACAGAAGAAAAATCTACATCAAATCAATATTTGGTGTGACCACCCTTTGCCTTCAAAACAGCATCAATTCTTCTAGGTACACTTGCACACAGTTTTTGAAGAACTCGGCAGGTAGGTTGGCCCAAACATCTTGGAGAACTAACCACAGTTCTTCTGTGGATTTAGGCAGCCTCAGTTGCTTCTCTCTCTTCATGTAATCCCAGACAGACTCGATGATGTTGAGATCAGGGCTCTGTGGGGGCCATACCATCACTTCCAGGACTCCTTGTTCTTCTTTACGCTGAAGATAGTTCTTAATGACTTTCGCTGTATGTTTGGGGTCGTTGTCATGCTGCAGAATAAATTTGGGGCCAATCAGATGCCTCCCTGATGGTATTGCATGATGGATAAGTATCTGCCTGTACTTCTCAGCATTGAGGAGACCATTAATTCTGACCAAATCCACAACTCCATTTGCAGAAATGCAGCCCCAAACTTGCAAGGAACCTCCACCATGCTTCACTGTTGCCTGCAGACACTCATTTGTGTACCGCTTTCCAGCCCTTCGGTGAACAAATTGCCTTCTGCTACAGCCAAATATTTCAAATTTTGACTCATCAGTCCAGAGCACCTGCTGCCATTTTTCTGCACCCCAGTTCCTGTGTTTTCATGCATAGTTGAGTTGCTTGGCCTTGTTTCCACGTCGGAGGTATGGCTTTTTGGCCGCAAGTCTTCCATGAAGGCCACTTCTGACCAGACTTCTCCGGACAGTAGATGGGTGTACCAGGGTCCCACTGTTTTCTGCCAATTCTGAGCTGATGGCACTGCTGGACATCTTCCGATTGCGAAGGGAAGTAAGCATGATGTGTCTTTCATCTGCTGCAGTAAGTTTCCTTGGCCGACCACTGCGTCTACGGTCCTCAACGTTGCCCGTTTCTTTGTGCTTCTTCAAAAAAGCTTGGACAGCATATCTGGAAACCCCTGTCTGCCTTGAAATTTCTGCCTGGGAGAGACCTTGCTGATGCAGTATAACTACCTTGTGTCTTGTTGCTGTGCTCAGTCTTGCCATGGTGTATGGCTTTTGACAGTAAACTGTCTTCAGCAACCTCACCTTGTTAGCTAAGTTTGGCTGTTCCTCACCCAGTTTTATTCCTCCTACACAGCTGTTTCTGTTTCAGTTAATGATTGTGTTTCAACCTACATATTGAATTGATGATCATTAGCACCTGTTTGGTATAATTGTTTAATCATACACCTGACTATATGCCTACAAAATCCCTGACTTTGTGCAAGTGTACCTAGAAGAATTGATGCTGTTTTGAAGGCAAAGGGTGGTCACACCAAATATGGATTTGATTTAGATTTTTCTTCTGTTCACTCACTTTGCATTTAGTTAATTGATAAATGTAATCTATTCTATCTATTCTATTTTTGAAAGCATTCTTACTTTGCAGCATTTTTTCACACCTGCCTAAAACTTTTGCACAGTACTGTATATATATATATATATATATATATATATATATATATATATATATATACAGTGCCTTGCAAAAGTATTCATACCCCTGACCAATTCTCTCATATTATTGAATTACAAATGGTACACTGAAATTTCATTCTGTTTGATATTTTATTTTAAAACACTGAAATGCAAAATCAATTATTGTAAGGTGACATTGGTTTTATGTTGGGAAATATTTTTAAGAAAAATTTAAAAAAACTGAAATATCTTGCTTACCTTACCATTGGCCTCCACCTGTGAACCATTGAAGTTGCTGTCACATTTTATGGATAAAAACCCCACTGTTGAAAGATCATTGGTCAGGCTGTGAATGAAGACCAAAGAGCATTCTACAGAAGTTAGAGATAAAGTAATACAAATGCATAGATTAGGGAAAGGGTACAAAATAATATCCAAGTGTTTGGATATCCCAGTGAGCACAGTTGGATCAATAATCAGGAAGTGGAAGCTGCATCACACCACCCAGGCACTGCCAAGAAAAGGCCGTCCCTCAAAACTTTGAAGGAGCTACAGAGTTCAGTGGCTGGGAGTGGAGTAATAGTGCACCAGTCAACCATATCAAGAGCTCTGCATAACACTGGCCTGTATGTGAGGGTGGCAAGAAAGAAGCCGTTACTCAAAAAGTACCATCTGAAAGCACGTCTGGAGTTTGCCAGAAAGCATGAGAGTGACCCAGCTGCGATGTGGGAAAAGGTTTTGTGGTCAGATGAGACCAAGATAGAGCTTTTTGGCCAAAACTCAAAGCGCTATGTGTGGTGCAAACCTAACACTGCCCATGCCTCAAGACACACCATCCCTACAGGGAAGTATGGTGGTGGCAGCATCATGCTGTGGGGATGCTTCTCATCAGCAGGGACTGGGCATCTTGTTAAAATTGAAGGAAGAATGGATGGAGCAAAATACAGGGAAATACTGCAAGAGAACCTGCATCAGTCCGCTAAAAAACTGAAGCTTGGGAGATAAATTAACCTTTTAGCAGGACAATGATCCCAAGCACAAGGCCAAAGCAACATTGGAGTGGCTCAAGAACAAAAAGGTGAATGTCCTACAGTGGCCCAATCAAAGTCCTGATCTCAATCCCATTGAGAATCTGTGGCACTATTTGAAAATTACAGTCCACAAGCGTCGTCCAACCAACCTGAACAACCTGGAGCAAATCTGCCAAGAAGAATGGGCCAAAATCACTCCAACACTGTGTGCAAAGCTGGTACATACTTACCCCAAAAGACTTAAAGCTGTTATTGCAGCGAAAGGTGGCTCTACCAAATATTAATGTGTTGGGGTTGAATACTTATGCAAGCAAGATATTTCAGTTTTTTATTTTTCTTAAAAATATTTCCCAACATAAAACCAGTGTCACCTTACAATAATTGATTTTGAGTTTCAGTGTTTTAAAATAAAATATCAAACAGAACGAAATTTCAATGTACCATTTGTAATTCAGTAATATTAGAGAATTAGTTAGGGGTCTGAATACTTTTGCAAGGCACTGTGTATATATATATATATATATATATATATATATATATATATATATATATATATATATATATACAGTCACCTCCAAAATTATTGGCACCCCTTGATAAAGATGAGCAAAAAAGGCTGTATAAAATAAACAACACAGGTAATGAGCTATATTTTATGCTCAAATATATGGGAAAACCATATTCTTTTATTCTAATACAATTGCTCAGAGAAAAACATTTTTATTATGTACAGTGGCTCTAAAAAGTATTCACCCCCGTCACACGGTTGGCTGAGTGGTGCCGTCAGATCCAGGAAATGAATACACAGAGACAGGACAGATGAGGTGAAATGATGAAAGCGCTGTTGCGCGGTTTATTATAAATAAAAGGTTTAAACAAACAGGACACGGCACTTTACGCCAAATAAAACAGATAAACAAAACGGACTAACACTTAAACAAAACGGTGGACGGACAGACAAACAAACACGGTGAGTCAAACAGTTATTATTATTATTCTTTTTGTTATATTTTATTTTACCTCCTTCTCCACACCCGTTCTCCACTCACCGAACACACAACCCCGAGTGAGTAAAACGTGCATCTATATATACTGTTGTGCTGGGATTCAATTACTAATTAATTATTCACTTGAATCCCAGCACGTGAATTAATTATGTGCAACCTCGTGCTCACATATTATATATTTTAAATGCACGTGAAGTGATGTGCAATCCCGTGCCTAAATACAATTATACATTTTAAATAACTCGTGCTGCACACACCCATTTATATCCCGTGCAGCCATCTCTATACACCAACATTAGCACACCACACGCAACATACAATACAGAAATGCACACAGGGGCGGGGCACATTGCCACAGCCCCCCTTGGACTTTTCCACATTTTATTGTGTTACAACATTGAAGCAACATGGAATCACACAGGTGGACTCCATTCAACTAATTATGTGACTTCTAAAGACAATTGGTTGCAACAGAGATTATTTAGGTGTGTCATAGCAAAGGGGGTGAATACTTATGCAATCAATTATTTTCTGTTTTGTATTTGTAGATTTTATTTTTCACTTTTACATTATGGACTTTTTTTGTGTTGATCAGTGTCAAAAACTCCTAATTAAATCAATTTTGATTCCATGTTGTAACACAATAAAATGTGGAAAAGTCCAAGGGGGGTGAATACTTTTGAGAGCCAATGGAATAACATTTTTTCTTAAAAATATAGGTGTCAGAATTATTGATACCCCTAAAGATTCTTATAAATAAAATCAAACAAAATTAAATCTGCATTAATATTCTACTTCTTCAGTTCATCTCAGTCTTAAGGAACTGTATTGTGGCCTTCCATGGCTTCCTGTTTCACTGGGGTATAAAAATGAGGTAACACACATATGAAATCCATTTGTCATCCATCACCATGGGGAAAGGCAAAGAACTCACAATTGAAAAGAGACAAATGGTTGTTGACCTTCATAAATCAGGCAATGGGTACAAAACAGTAGCTAAAAAACTAAATATACCACTTACCACTATTAGGGCAATAATTAAGAAGTTCAAAACCACTGGAACAGTGGTAAACTTGCCTGGTAGAGGACGCAAGTGTATCTTGCCCCCACGCACATTGAGACAGATGGTTTGGGAGGCAAAGGGAAATCCAAGGACCACAGTTGGAGAATTACAGAACGTGGTTGCATCTTGGGGTCACCAAGTCTCTAAATCTACAATTAGATGCCACCTATACACATATATACACACACACACACACACACACACACACACACACATATATATATATATATATATATATATATATATATATATATATATATATATATATATATATATATAAGAATCCATTTAAAAT
Source organism: Acipenser ruthenus (assembly GCF_902713425.1). NCBI lineage: Eukaryota > Metazoa > Chordata > Actinopteri > Acipenseriformes > Acipenseridae > Acipenser > Acipenser ruthenus. The sequence continues at coordinate 23,355,769 of NC_081200.1, forward strand.
ACAGCAAATATTTTTTAAATCAGTATTTTAATGCCCTTTATTGTGTGTTTTCAGTCACACTGTAAGTAGGTTCCAGATATTCTATTAAATTTGGCAAGATTAGCAATATACAAGAAATTTTATTTAAATATTTTTGGTTAAATTTGATTAGAGGATGAATTTCACAGAATTACATCTTCAGTTATGCTTAAAGTAAATCACTCTATTTGTTTTCCTTTATTAACTGATGGATTTGATTTAGTAATATATGGAACTACTGTACAGTTATTATTCCAAACAGAAAAAACAATCACATTTTAGAAATATACTCCAAAAATGAATCTTTCACACACAGCTACTATAGGAAACGACAGTCTCATTTATAAAATGTGTTCTGAATGCTTTGTAACTATGATAAGGGCATGCACTTTATTTTAAACTACAATTTATTTGCTGAAAGTAAAAGCTCCAATTCAAGCTTGATTGCTTGACTTAATGCTTTTTTTACAGGCTTTCTCAAAATTAAAACAGCTTTCCATACTTCAAATCATCATTGCCTCAGTCTAACTGGTAGAAAGCTATTAAAAGTCATTAAACAACCTCAAAACATTTCTTTTCGCCCTGCTATTTTTCATTTTCATTTAACCTTTATTTTATTTTATAAGTAGCCGCAAACTGAAATGAATACACCCAAAAACAGTGGACACTCTGGGAAGAACCAATCTAATAAATGAATCTGATCTTAAATTGTAAACTGAAGCAGAGAACTGTAATAGGTTGTACAGATATAGTGGGGTTTTCCCAGTCAGGGTTCTATAAACTAACCTAAGCCAATGATCCAATCGCCGAGTGTGCAATGAAGGCCATTCAATCATAATGTAAAGATTGCAGTCATGAGTGAAATAAGAAGCAGCAGTTATAAATCTTATAGCAGAATGGTATAAAGCATCAAGTTTCCCCAAGCAGCTTTTGGGGCCATTTTGTAGACAACCTAGACAATTTTGTAGGCAACTCAATGCAGCAACTGAAAAGGACGCGTGCCCCTTGCCGAGAATAGATGACATCCTCAGTGCCTTGGGGTCGGCCCAGTACTTCTCTACACTTGACCTTACCAGTGGCTACTGGCAGATCGAAGTCTGTCCAGAAGACCGACCCAAGACAGCATTTACATCCCCTCAAGACCTACAGTGGGTCTACAGTGGCAAGTTTATCTGGATGACATTATTGTGTTCAGCTGCACCTTCGATGATCATATAAGACACCTGGGACAAGTCTTCCAGAGACTGCAGGAGGCTAGCCTTAAGTTGAAGCCAAGCAAGTGTCACTTGCTACACAACACGGTTCATTACCTGGGTCATGTAGAGGTCAATTTTCAAAGGTGAGTAAGGGATTTAGACGGGTGTAACTCTGCTTTTTAGACGTTTTTGTCTAGCGTCTAGTGTAAGAGCAATTGTCTGAAGCATCTAATATTTCCACCTGAAGCCCTTAGACGTCTGTTATCGTCTATTGGTGTCTATTCTTTTTTGACCTCATTAACATTTTTTATGTGTGATTGTCAGACTATGTCGACGTCTAGAAACAGTAGTTTAGACATCAAAAGTTACACCTGCTGCAACGCAGTGTAAAGCACTTCTATAAAATGGGGAAGTTCCGTGCGAGTTTAAAGGCGCAATGGCAGATGTATTACTAGAACTGGTTTCTGTACGAGCTGCTCGAAGAAGAGCAATAAGACGAATTAGGGCATACAGTGAAAGGGTCAACCTTCCCCGACTTCCTTATTTAGAATTACCAGTGGACAAAGTTATTGGACGTTTCTGCCTCAATAAACAAGAGATTTTAAGTCTGTGTGAAGAATTAGCATTAGCAGGAATTGAAGGACTTGTTGCAGTAGTAATGTCTTAAAATAATAACATTGTTAATTGTCCCATAACAACACATTAACAATTGTATTTAATATGCATTATATTACTCAAGATTTATATTAGTGTAATATGAACCATTATAGCAACATTAAAATCAGTGGGCATTAGAATTATTTCTAAACTATCACATAGATATGTTTGTGCAAACAGTAATTCCTTATATATATATATATATATATATATATATATATATATATATATATAGGTTGATAAGAAAAAATATTTAAAAAATAAAATAAAAATAATGTACACAAAAAGTTTAAATGCTTAAAAAAAATTGTAGTACATTATTTTTATTTTATTTTTTAAAAATGTTTCTTATATCAACCTTCATTTTTGTACACTGCAGTTCTACCTTCTCTGAAACCTATATATATATATATATATTGTGATATAGCGGGTGGTGAGAGACGGCAGGGAGGGGGTTAAAACCTCCCTGCAAAGAAAAAGGAAAAAAAAAAGATGTGAAAATGCACCTTTTTGTTTGATTTGTGTTGTTTTATTGTTTCATTTGATTTTCTAATTGATTTCTTAATTGTATTATTGTTTAGTTTAATTGTTTTATTAATTATCATCCGCACCTGGGCTATTAGGGAATTAGACCCAGGTGCGGGGGTTTAAAAGGAGAGCAAGCAGTCTGCTCGGGGCTGCTGAGAGGAAGGAGGCAGAGAGGTGCGCTGTCTCCGAGTAGCCAAAGGAAGAGAAAGTAAGTGCTGTTTGAAACCAGTGTGTTTAGGAAGGACGGGTAAACAGCATAGCTGTCCCGCGTTAGTCAGGGTGTTCCTGAAAGTCGAGTTAGTGCTCCAGAAGAGCTAGGTGTTTATTTTGTGTGCTTTGTTTTACTTTTGTGTTTATTAAAAAAAAAATAGCGCAGCCGCGCTGAAAAAAATCCATTTGAGTGTCCTGGGTCGTATTTTAAAGGGGCAATGAACCCGAGCGAGGTTCGATCGTTTACATATGGTGGCAGAGAGTGTGGGCGCCCCTAAGACCCAGAAAATGGACCTACTACAGATGATCGAGCAGATCTATAGAAATGCCGCTGCTCAGAAGGAGCAGCTGGAGAGATGGGAGAGAGAGATGGGGTTGGCTCCAGTGAAGAGGAGGGAGCCAACAGAATTGGAGCTGTTGCTCCAAGAGTGGGAGCAGGCTAGTGGAGCTCCGCAGCCTCCCGAGCCAGAGGGGGAGGAGCTGCCACTGCCAGAGCCCAGAGGGGAGGAGCTGCCGCTGCCAGAGGCCAGAGGGGAGGAGCTGCCGCTGCCAGAGCCCAGAGGGGAGGAGCTGCCGCTGCCAGAGCCCAGAGGGGAGGAGCTGCAGCTGCCAGAGCCCAGAGGGGAGGAGCTGCCGCTGCCAGAGCCCAGAGGGGAGGAGCTGCCGCTGCCAGAGCCCAGAGGGGAGGAGCTGCAGCTGCCAGAGCCCAGAGGGGAGGAGCTGCCGCTGCCAGAGCCCAGAGGGGAGGAGCTGCCGCTGACAGAGCCTAGAGGGGAGGAGCCGCTGCTTCTGGAGCCCGGGGAGGAGGTGGAACGCATACCTCCACCACAGCCCCGACCACCACCCCTACGGTCCAGTCCGGCGCTGCTGTGTCCAGTCCCTCACTCCTCGCTCCAGGACACCCGGCCGGTCTTCCTGGACCTTCCTGCGCTGGACCTAGAGCCCAGGTGTCTGCAGCACTGGCCACAGCTTTGCCCCTGGTTCCCTGCTCCGCTCTCCCCGAGCACCCAGACGTCGCTGGGCTGCTGCCAGACGTCGCTGTCACTCCCCCTGTTCGCTGCTTCGCTTCCCCTGGGTGATCGGACATCACTGCGCCGGTTCCCAGGGGAAGATCTCTGTCCACTGCTGCATCCTCCAGTGCCACGGTCTACGCTCCGGTCGCCCCTGTTGAGCCGTTGGGTCCCCTTGTCGCCGGTGCGTGGTCCCTACCTGGCTGAGCCGGGACGTGGACCGATCCACCCTCAAGCCTGCCCGTGGAAGAGGGCAAGAAAGGACATTTATGGACTTGAGGGTGGGTGGTTGTGTTTTAGGGGAGGAGGTGGCCGTCTCGTGGCCTGTGTCTTGTAAAGACAAGAGGGGAGGTGTGTGATATAGCGGGTGGTGAGAGACGGCAGGGAGTGGGTTAAAACCTCCCTGCAAAGAAAAAAGGAAAAAAAAAAGATGTGAAAATGCACCTTTTTGTTTGATTTGTGTTGTTTTATTGTTTCATTTGATTTTCTAATTGATTTCTTAATTGTATTATTGTTTAGTTTAATTGTTTTATTAATTATCATCCGCACCTGGGCTATTAGGGAATTAGACCCAGGTGCGGGGGTTTAAAAGGAGAGCAAGCAGTCTGCTCGGGGCTGCTGAGTGGAAGGAGGCAGAGAGGTGCGCTGTCTCCGAGTAGCCAAAGGAAGAGAAAGTAAGTGCTGTTTGAAACCAGTGTGTTTAGGAAGGACGGGTAAACAGCGTAGCTGTCCCGCGTTAGTCAGGGTGTTCCTGAAAGTCGAGTTAGTGCTCCAGAAGAGCTAGGTGTTTATTTTGTGTGCTTTGTTTTACTTTTGTGTTTATTAAAAAAAAAAATAGCGCAGCCGCGCTGAAAAAAATCCATTTGAGTGTCCTGGGTCGTATTTTAAAGGGGCAACGAACCCGAGCGAGGTTCGATCGTTTACAATATATATATATATATATATATATATATATATATATATATATATATATATATATATATATATAATTTTTGTTACTTTCTACTAAACATTACGTTATCGCAGCACCTGCAAAATGCATGTTTATTTAAAAATGAATTACTGACACAAATACAGTAATGGGAGGATATACATTGATTAATCTGATTCATTTTGTGGACATTTAACTTAGGCTACCAATTTGATTTTGTGTTTTGGCAAATATATCTACTCCGGCAATTCCTTCCAAATTGATACGACGAATAGAACCAAAAACACTTTGTTTACAAGAAAGGTATACTTCCAATACAATCATATAAGCACGAGATTTAAACCGACTTTGGACAAGGCCTCAGTACAGCTCAGTGCATATGTTTGTATTAGAAAGCACAGATATCCATGGAGTCAATTTGAAAGAGATGAAAAGACTTTTACAAGATTTGATATTTATACCTTTATAAACAATTGACTCCACTCCCATTTGTCTTACTTCTGTACAATGATAGGGGTTTCCACTCTATCATTGCACACTCCCTCTGTGGGGGAAGGGGGGGGGGAGGGTTGCATACCATGTTGTACCTAGCAGTGCACATCTATCTTGTCTTTCAGTTCCCCTCCCCCATCTCACACTATCTCTGCTAGTCACCTGCCTTTGGTGTTTAGCTCAGACACCCATCTGTGACTTTGAGTCATGTTAGACTCATGCAAAACTGCACATAGCTGGTTTTGCCGATGTGAAATGAAAGAACTTGAAACCTACACAATACTGTATAGAAACTTTATATAAAAGCATATTAAAGCAACTGAATCTGTAAGCACATTAAAACGACCATAAAAACACATTCACACATAATTTAAACACTGTTCAAAAACAACTTAACTATAAAAGACACACACATATACACATAATGTAAAACTTATAATTAATGACATAATTAATACCTCATGCAGAAAGCCATCACTACAAGGGCTTTTTCTTCAAGAGGGGTCAAATATGTAATAGTCTGAGCAGGCCCACCTGGTTTGTAATATTTTGTGTCTGTCCTGCATGATTTATATACTTAAGAATTTCATCAGAATTTCAACTTCAAGGTTTTCTATTAGCTGCTTTTTAGGATGCTGTACCAGATGTCCCAGCCTCATTGCTGCTCGCCAGTGTGTGCAATAAAGATGCGCATAGATCTGTTCTAAAATAGGTAACAGTTGGCCCACAGTCTAAATGTCTAACTATAGCCGAAATACATCACTTCCTGTTGAGTTGCATACATTAATACGACTAAATAATTTGAATAGGCGCAGGGCTGACTAAAGTCTAAATCTCTGACAATCACATTTACCTTTAGACGTCTAAATCCAATTAGAACCTATGAGATAAGTTAGCCGTCGCTGACATAAATATTACACCGTGTAACAATTTTTTTTTTTTTTTTGGTTCCTGGGTAGTAAGTGTTATTTCCTAATTGCTTATGCCTCAAAAGTATAGAAAATGGCTATTATTCCCCACAAACTTTGCTTTTGTAACCAGGACAGTGATATTTTGAAATTTACCTATTTTCCAGAACACTCCAGATAGAATCAGTGCTGAGTAAACTTGGAGTAACTTCTAGAACTTTCCAGTAATATAAATAGTAGTATAAATACAGGGGCCAATGTCTGCGGCCAATTTATCAAGACAAGAGCGAAAATGTACTCCGTGGAAGCATCTGCTAAGATGTGTGAGGCCTACAAGGCATATTTCGGCATGCCTGCCGGGGATCAAGACAAACCCTGGGCACCTCATTTCACCTGCGAGCACTGCAAAAAAACTCTGGAAGGTAACATGGAGAATTGTTGCTCGGAATTTTATGTTATAAAATTTGTTAACATTTTTAAAATTGTAAAAGTTTTTAATTTTAAAATGTTTTACAATTTTCAATGTTATTGAAAAAATATATCATATATATCATAAATATATCATAATGTTGCGAGAATCTCTGTGGGGAGGAACAACGTCAACCGGAAGGTGCTGATGCCACCACTGCACATCAAATTGGGCCTTATGAAACAATTTGTCAGCGCTCTAGATAAGGAGTCGGCAGCCTTCAAGTACCTTCAAGACTTCTTCCCTAAGCTGTCTGAGGCAAAGGTCAAAGCCGGTGTCTTCGTCGGACCACAGATAAAGAAGATCCTGGAGTGCAATGAATTCCCCAAGAAGCTCACTAGTAAGGAGAAAGCGGCTTGGAACAGCTTTGTCGCAGTGGTTCGGGGCTTCCTGGGCAATCACAAGGCCGAAAACTATGTGGAGCTGGTTGAGACTCTGGTGAAGAACTACGGCACAATGGGCTGTAGGATGTCCCTCAAAGTCCATGCTCATCTTGATAAATTCAAGGAGAACATGGGAGCGTACTCGGAGGAGCAAGGCGAGCGCTTCCACCAGGATATACTGGACATTGAACGCCGCTACCAAGGACAGTATAACGAGAACATGATGGGAGACTACATTTGGGGGCTGATTCGAGAAAGTGATTTACAGTATAATCGTAAATCTCGAAAAACTACTCACTTCTAAATCTTTTCTAGTCATTTTTGTATTACTTTAGTATAAATACATGTTAATTTGGATTCATATGTTGTTTTTTTCTGACTTTATGTGAACGAAAAGACACAAATTCGCCCGTTTTCTCATTGGAAATAGGTAAATTTCAAAATATCACTGTCCTGGTCACAAAAGCAAAGTTTGTGGGGAATAATAGCCATTTTCTATACTTTTGAGGCACAAGCAATTAGGAAATAACACTTACTACCCCGGAACAAAAATTGTGTTATTGATGTCTGTCCTGTGCGGGTTCTCCCAGAAGACAATGGGATGAAACGCATGTGAGTGGCACAGGCTGAAAATTCAATACTTCACATCATCAAGGGTGGACTGGATCGAAGCAAGACTGCAACCTCCGGCCACACTTGCAACAGATGATCACATTGCCCTACCATACATCAACAACTGGAAAGAACTGCAACTTTGTCAGAGGCTGATCTGTCACAAAACCCAAACAAAACATTGTCAGCAGGGGGAGCTACAAATTGTGGTTCCAGCAAAAATTGTCCAAGAGATATTGGAGCGGCTCCATGGAGGACCTGAAGGTGGCCACTCAGGCACAGGAAAAACATCGAGGAAGGTTCAGGAAAGGTATTGGTGACCAGGTTGGTGTCGGGATGTAAAAGACTGGTGTCGCAGCTGCAGAATCTGTGGTAGCTGGAAAAATCCCAACCAAAAAGACAGAGCACCAGTGATAACCTATCCTGTTTCAAGATGTTTTGAACACGTTGCAGTGGACCTGTATGGAGAGCTCCCTGTAACACATGAAGGGAATCGCTATATAATGGTTGTGGTGGATTACTTCACCAAATGTCCCGAAGCATTTGCTATTCCTGACATCAAAGCCAAGACCATCACACAGACATTGGTTGAACAGTGGGTCAGCAGGTTTGTGTTCCGGAGTCACTTCATTCTGACCAGGGGCGCCAGTTCGAGGCAACACTGTTTAAAGAAATGTGCCATACTCTTGGGAGTCCGGAAAATACGGACCTCCCCCAATCACCCTGTGGCAAAGTGGTTGCAGCGCGCAGGTGTAGAGGTGATGCAGTGCTCAAGACAATGACAGACAACAAAGTACTGGTGAAATGGAGGTTTATTTTTGTAATCCAAAGTCTGATGACAAAACAGTAAACAATAATGATAACAGACAATGGTTTGCAATGGTTTGCATATTGCTCTGTTTAATCCACGGGTTGGCCCCGAAATAATAGTCCCGATATTTAAACACCCACACGTAACACAAACATGATCACAAGTCCACAGTGAGTGCTATAGTGCTCGTGGCGCAAATACAGTTAATCGTGTCACAAGTGCAATATTGTCTGGGCTTAGTGCTAGCCTTTAGCGACAGCTCCAGATCGTGTTAGCCATCTAATAACAAAAAACAGTTTTTAGACATGACAAAACAAACGAAACACTCACAATTACAATACGGGACTACTTCCGGTTTAGCGTTAACCATAACAAAGGAATAACAAAGGAATCATCACCTCGCTACGTCCCCTTATATACCGTCAATCAAGTCCCCTTCGTCAACGATTGCAACCGCTCCTCCAATCCGCGGCTGCAACATCGTTTCCCTTCCGGCTCGATGATTTAGTGTACCGTAGCTCCGCCCCCTTCATAGATGTCCGATTTCTGCCTAACCCTGGGAATGAATTGTCTGGCCATCCAGTCCAGGTCACTCTGTTCCCTTTACACAGCACCCTCATAGGTCAGGAGGGAGATTTATCACCAAGAATCATTCTGTCTCTGTCACATATCCCACCGCTCAGAGTGGAGCTGAAGGAACCTTTCCCATTATTCTCTCCTCCCGGGAAACATAATCTGAACTTTGATGTGACCTCCCGAGCTAACCGTGACAGAGTGAATAAAATATTGCATACAGACACTCATTTGTTTTATTAAAAAAAGTAAGAATAACTGTGACAGAGCGCAAACGAATCCTAGTCAACAATCTCCCTCCCGACCTGTGAGGACACTGTATAACCGGAGCAGAGTGCCCCGTAATGGATGGTTTGGCAGTTAATTCCAGGGTCAGTTGGAAGCCGGCCATCCAGGAAGGGGGCAGGGTTTAATGCGGTAGGCGATGTGTCAGTCACGGATTGGAGGAAGCGTGATTGGCCACGCCACCGAAAGAGTGCGTGACGGAGGGTATTTAGGTGAAGTGGCCTCAGTGATCTGTTCCTTGTGGTTACTGCTAGGACTGAAAAAGGAAACGATTTATTAGTGTTGTAAGTGTTTCGTATTGTATTTGTTTGTTCTGCTAACTGTTTTTTATTTGTGTTGTCAGACTGCTAAGCACTAACCGGGAGCTGTCGCTACTAGCCAGCATTAACCCTTTGCGGTCCTATGTTGGACCTGGTCCGACATTGCAATTATTCCTATCTGGTCCAATATCAGACCCTGTCCGACATCATCAAAAAAACGCAAAAAACGGGTTTCTAGTCGTTTTTTCTCTGGAAAAAGCCGAGAAAACCATTCAATGGCCGAGTGGGAGCGACAGGAGCGGGGACAAGCCGGAAAAAAAGGGCGTATCTCATGAATAGTCATATGTGCCCCTGGCATCAGATAGGGGTGGCCATAAGGAAACAAGCTGGCTGATACTGCATCAGCACTCAGAGAATATCACGGACATTTGCAAAGCTTTTTTCAGATGTTATAGTAATAAAATAATGACTTGGATCGCATTATTGAGGCGTTTGGTGATAAAACGAGTGATCAGGAGATGATTGATCGGTATGTATGACTATTATTATTATTATTATTATTATTATTATTTATTTATTAGCATATGTGAAAGCTATAGCGAACAAAAGGGTGGGGCGGGGCTGGAGATGCCTTGTTGATATGCAGGGCCTTTTAAACCCGTTTGACTGTGGAAAAAAAAATACTTTTAAACAGCGCGTCTAAAATTAACTGCGCGTGTGAAAATAAATTGGACCTGACGTGCCTGACACGCACTTAATAAATGGACTGCAAAGGGTTAAACCCGGGCTGCATTGCACCACTTTTTGGGACTGTAAACCCTTGTGTGGTGGAGTGTCCCGCCCCTATGTATATGTACACTGTTTTATTATTATTTGTATTATTGTTTGCGGCGCAGATAAAAGCCGCCACCATTATCTGTTATTGTTTTTGTCTTTTTAAAAACCTCGTGAGGATGACTGATCAGCTACTGATTATTTAACTAGCTTACAGTCGCGCATCCTTACTAAACTCGTGCAGACTATGGCAGAGGGGTAATAAGATAATTAACAGCTAGTTAACCCCTCGGCCAGGATATAAAAGCCTGCAGCTATCTGCGCTGAGGGGAGAGTGTCAGAGGCGAGACGTGTTTTGTGGAGAGTGAGAGAGAGAGAGAAAAACAATTGCTATATATATAAATATACTTGTTTCCATTATTGTTTGTTTATTTGTTTGGCCAACGTGCCCTTTTGTTTAGTGTTTTGGTGTTTGTTTTGTTTAAACCTTTTGTTTTGTTTATTTAATAAAATAGCTGAGCGCCGCAGTGCTCAGTTTCACCACCGCCATTCCTTGCCTTTGTTTACTTCCTGGTCCGTGACGTCACCACCTACATGCCACTCAGCAACAGCTCGGTCACACCTTGTTTTGCACGGAGCGATACACATGGCTGTGTAGCGCCCGTGCTTATTAGTTAAGTGTTATTGACACACAACCCAGACAAAGGAGCTGTTTTATTGAACTTTAACTGTCAGTGTGTGTTATTATTGCACTGCACCAACTACACCTGTGTACTACCAACCACACGTTCACAATAACACAGAAAAATCAAGCCATAAGCAAGGCAAATAGGTAATGCTTTATTTTGCTTGACATAAACAGTATTTGACATGCAGTCATCCTTTTTATTGAAGTTCAGCTGCATATAAATAAACATTACATAGATATGTAATAAGGAAGTGTAACCAAATAACAAAGATCGGTGTTATTCAAAACCTTAATAACTAATATTTATTTGGTGGCGCATCAAACTATCAATATACAGTATGAAGAAACATACTCAACATACATAAACAAATAGCAATGTCAGTATAATGTGACAGAAGTTATATAGTTTTGTATTAACACTGGTGGAAATTGAAAAGCAGGGAAGAACAGGATGCCTGAGTGTAATTTGGACAGATTGGTACTGTGTAGGATGAGTGGTGTTGGGTTAATGGGCAATAATGTCTCAAAGATGGAAGCTCAGAATAGGGCCAATCTGGGACAGGACTAGTACTGTCCATAGGAGTAAAGAAGACATGAGCAGCCAGCAAATGAAGGAAGATGCAACAGCTCTTTGAAAGCAGTTCTACCCTCTCAGTCCTTAAGAAAACATTCCTTTAAACAGTCTTAAAACTGTTTCTGTTTCTATGATTTTTAAGGTTATATTTTCCTATCCCTAACATAGATATCACTTTACATTGCTCATATAATATTTTTGAAACTTGTATTTCAAATATATTTTGTTTTTAGTTTTATTTATTTATTTATTTTTCCCCCTTGAACCCTAAATTCTTATTTTTTCCAAAACGGGTTTATTTTTTCTAAAACGGGTTTATTTTAGTCTTACAATTTATTTGTCTCTGACTGAACTGCTAGCCCTAGTAATTTGCCATTTGCCTTTTATAGACAAGACCTCTAAACTCTTTTCACTTCCTGTGCGACTGAAGATTCTGCCAGTTAAAAAAAAAAATTGTATTTGAAAACCTTTCTACCCTTATAGACATGATTTGACAAGAAATCTTTGAAAGGCAGCTGTATCTAAGTGTCCAGAGATTTCATCTGTCTTCTCTTGCTTGAGGAAATGCTGAGCATAGACTTCCTATTAGGTAAAACACAGGAAGCACAGAATCCCCTTAACAGTCATCTTCGGCCTACTCCTAGGCTGACAGCTTTCGGCATCCTAGTCTGTCAAACAGGGCCTGTTATTGAGGAGCCTACTTCTGGGACCTAAGCAAAAAAACTTTTTGACAGCACTTTAAGAAAATTCACTGTATTGTCAGCATTCTCAAGATAACTGGCACAATACATTTTGTATGTGCTAATCAGGATAAAATGTATAATCCCAAGCAGACACTAATTTACAGGTCTTTTGTTTTTGCTGTGCTGCGTCTTCCTTTATGGATTCTTTCTGTCAATCTGTTTGATTGGTTGAAATCTAGCAATCATTAGCTATAGGATAATAACACTCCATAAGCTGGTATCACTGACAGGTGTCCAATCTGGGTTTTAAACGGTTCCTTTGGGAATAAAAATGCCAGCTTGCAATAATTCTGCAGGTGCCTTAGCAGCTGCACAATCAAAACCATTTGATACAATATGCAAGGATTGCAACAACAAAAAATGTCTAAAGATAGTTATCAATAGGAGTTCTCCCAGTCCAAATATGGGTTACAAAATCTCTTGATTTATATACTGGACAATTTTCCATCATGCACAATATAAATACCAATAAAAGATTATGTGTGGAGCAGCTGTCTAATGCATGCCTTTGAATCCAGATGTTAGTACAAAGTATCAATATATGCCTTAATTTAGAAAAATTATAATATAGGCAGTGAGGAAAAACAATAGAAAATGTACACTTTTTTTTATTTATTTATTTTTTATAAAAATGTACTAACCTTTTTTTTAACACAGGTTTAAAGGTTTATTTAATAGGGCTTATATAGAGAGAAGACATATTTTAGAGGCGCTTCCTTTATAACGTCCTTTTAATAATTAACAATAAAAAGTTTAAAGGCAAAGGACAGCTTGTGGGTAAACAAAAGAGCGTGTCTTGAAATGGAGGACCTATGTTGCCATTATGTGGTGGCAAATATATAATTTAAAAAACATTTTACTGTTAAACATGTAGCATTAGGAATAAAGTTAACAAATTTGGTATTTCCAGGGGCCACATTAGTCTCAGTTGTATCTTGCTTAACTTGGCCATTATTATATCACATTTATATAGGGCTGATCCTTTTTTTATACCGTGGCTGTTTTTGTACATATCACATCTTTATATGGCTGATTCATGTACTCAGATGTGTCTGCTTCTGTACATTTTACATGTCTTGGTCAGATAAAATATTGTAAATTTACAAGAAAACACTATAATTTCTTGCAGTTTACTACAGCAAATTCTACAGTATGTTTTGGATTGTATATTAGGTAGCTGTACACTTACATTGGTCTGTTAAAATGGCCCTGTCTGTCGTATTTTACACTCAGCTGTTGAAACTGCTACAGTCTCTTGTGTTGTGATGAGGCCTACCATGTCTGCTGGGACCCTTTTTCCTTCAACAATCTGCTTTTCAGGCAGATGACATCTCCTGCACAGTGAGATTACCTAATTTTCACCATAAAAAATGTCAAAATCATCTGGCCAGTACCGAGGGTACAGTCTTGCAGGCCGCAAGGAACTCTTCATATTCAGAAATGAGCCTTATTGACCCTAATGAAACATGATATGATAATGTTGTCAGTAGTCTGTTCTTCAGTGAGTTTGCCAAGCTTAGATAAAATTTTATGCTATTAATTTCAACATTTACTTTTCTTCCTTTGTGAAGAGCAACACCCTGGAATTCCTTTGCTGCTTCAGTAGCCAATCTAGTGGATTCTGCTTCTCTTCCACTGCCCAGTGCTTCAAAAGCTTTGATCTTGCGACAAATCAATGTATGAGCCTCAGGGAGGGTGATGGAGTAACCCTGGAGTTTCAGTGACAGATCAGCCAACTCACTTAAGGCATTTCTCATTAATCCTAAGTTTTTTATGAATGCTGTTGCAGTCAGTCGTTCCAGAAGACCCTCTGTATTTGTTTTTGTCTTTACTGTCTCTGCTTGTGACTGCTGTAGCTCCATTGAAGTGAGCTGCAAGGCAGGATAAAGAAGCCAGACAGCTCTGACAGTGCGATCACTGGATACCAAGACCTCTGCTGATTGTCATGAAGATGATTGCTAAGAAATGCAATTCACATTGTTTTTTTGGTGAAGCATGGTAAAGAGCATACAGCTTGTCCATTAACCTCTTGTGTGCTACGGACGTACCTGGTACGTCCAAAAAATTGCTTCCCCAGTGCTAGGGACGTAGGTGATACGTCCAATTGAAATACATGGTGAAAAAAATAAAAATAATAAAATCTGGATTGCCGTTTTTTCACTCGGGGTCGCTCATTGAGGAGTTATTACATAACATATTCAGTCGTTGGCTTTAATTTCACTATATATCACCGATAAAATATATTTGATGTGAGGCAGTTGTTAAATGTCATTTACAGACTATTTGAATGCAAGCGGTGGCTTTGGCTTGTACTGTGAAACATCCTGAATGAATTAAAAAAAGTCTGTGTGTAACTTTCGTTTTCTTTTCAATTATTTATTTATTTCTTTGCAGGCGCCCTTATCCAAGGCGACTTACAATTGTTACAAGATATCACATTATTTTTACATACAATTACATTATTTTTTACACATTATTTTTACATACAATTACCCATTTATACAGTTGGGTTTTTACTGGAGCAATCAAGGTAAAGTACCTTGCTCAAGGGTACAGCAGCAGTGTCCCCCACCTGGGATTGAACCCACGACCCTCCAGTCAAGAGTCCAGAGCCCTAACCACTACTCCACACTGCTGCCCCATTGTGGATCAATGTGGATTGACTTTGATTAGTAGCTGTTTTATCGACCTGTGTTTCATGAAATTAGCAGTAACACCTGCCTACTGTATTTGACTACATCTTGATTTGTTTATAAGATGGTAGAGGAAGATACTTCCTGCTCCTGGCTGTCATCACATGACACCATTGAAATGTATCAAGTGTGTGGGAGGTACTGCAGTTCGAATCTTTTTTTTTTTTTTTTTTTTTGCCCCATGGTGTAAACTTAGCGATCACAGGCTAACAAAAAAAAAAAAAAACACACACAATATTAGGAACCACATGTTTTTGCTATATAGTTACTGTGCATGAAACCTTGTATCTCAGACTTGTGTCTGGTTTAGTTGGTGTTGGAGAGAAACTAGTCTAGTGAGTTTGATCATTTGCACAATCCGTTTTACATTTATATTATTTATTAGACAATATTATTTTGTGATCCCTCTATTTATCTATTACTTTATACTTTTTTATTTGATCTTCATTCACCGTTCCCAAACCCCCCTTTTTTTTTTTACTTTTATTCAGCATCAAATTTTGTTTCCAGGACATTTGATTTTCCCTTTCTTATCTTTGTTTTTGTTTTTTTAAATAACAATTTTGATTAAAATCTACTGGATTCATTTTTCAGGTTATACAGTATATTTTTTCACATCTCTCTTCGATTTGACAACGATTTGTTTTTAGGAAGGGTGGTTTTTCATTTTCTACTAAAATCAGATATTTTTTCTCATAATCCTGTTTCATAAAATAATTTTGATTGTATACAATATATAGTTATTGGTTTAAATTTAATTTTCTTTTGCTCCATAAATTAAAAACAAAACAAAAAAAACATTTACATTATTATAAAAAAAATATATATTGTACTGTCAATTGTGAGAAGGACTTGCTTTAAAAATGTCTTATTTAAAAAAAAAGAATAATTGTCTCCTCTCCTCTCACAACATAATAGAATATTATTGTATTATCAATTTTCTACTGTGACAGCATTGTATATTTCAGATCAGATTATTTTTCCTATTATGCAGTTTGATTTTTTTCCACTTTTTTTTGTAAAAAAAAAATGTTTTGTGTTCATAA
The DNA here is from genome assembly GCF_902713425.1 of Acipenser ruthenus. NCBI lineage: Eukaryota > Metazoa > Chordata > Actinopteri > Acipenseriformes > Acipenseridae > Acipenser > Acipenser ruthenus. The sequence goes on from NC_081200.1 coordinate 23,371,630, forward strand.
TATTAAATATACTAGACCATTAAACTGCACAAGATTAAACCAAATCATTAGATTTTTAAAGCGTTCCTAGAGCTGCTTGTAAAAAAAGTTCCTATCACACCAAAGTTTTTATTTGAATAGCTTCCAGTCAAACATCTTTTTTTTACAACAGTAAATCAAAAGGATGACTCATTATTATTTTACAGTATATCGGTATGGAGGTTCGCTGTATTACAGTGCAGATGAAAGCAGTACGTGTGTGGGTCTTCTATTGGCTAGCTGACTACAGGGGCGTGACCAAGACAGTTCAGCCTGAACAGGAGAGGTACAGGGATAAAAAAAACAAACAAAAAAACAAACAAACACGGTTTAAAAATTAATGTTTGTCCCTGATTCCTTCCGGATCAAATTTTCACTCCCACCACAGCATTTCGACTCTTTCCGGCCCAATTCCACCACTGATTATGAATAGAGTTGCTGTCGACTACGCAGATATAAAAACCCAATACAATATGTGACCATCTCCAGATTAACTGATTGATTTATTGCTAATCTGGAGATGGTCACCGGTATAAAAACCAGCAGCTATTGCTGGTCGGGGAGGGTTTTTGATGGAACATGAGTGAGCGGAAAGAAAAATTGAAAACTAAACAGAAAGTAAAAGCAATTGCTACGCGTGCTGGGCAGACCACCACCGTATTTGTTCGGTTTGTGTTCGAGATTTGCTTTTTTTTAAATATTTATTTTTGCTCTTGAGCAGTGTTTTGTACAATCTTTGATTTATTTTTTGTTTGAATAAAAAACAGCAAACCAATGCTTTCACCCGTAGTACCTGCCTGTGTGTGTCTCTGTGTCAGCTTCTGGGTCTGGTCTGGGTGTGGCCGTGCCCATATAGAGAAGTGATACAATAAGCGTGTCACCTGCCGTACTTAATTGTATGACAGAAAGCCTGGCCAGGCATTAAATTTGATGTTTTTTCATTTGTTCTAATATAAGAAGGGGCGGAAGATCTGTAATTACGCCGTCTTGTTCTATTGGTCACGCCTTTTTTTGGGCATATTTATTCATCGGGAGCGGGAGTTTGAGAGACGTCACTTTCCTTACCTGTGTGCTGTTCCGGTGAGACGTCAGGTTCCTGCTCGGCGTGGTGTTCTGTGCTTAAATAGTTGCCATGTGGGAGTTTATAATAGTTTTTTAGTCGGGTTGCTTTCAATGTAAGAGCGTGTGATTATTGTGGTTTTTTGTACACATCATGACGCTACACTGAAGCATATGGGCTGACTAATGGATGCAGGAGCTGTGTTTTTTTTCTTCCTGTTCTGGAGTGATGCAGCGGCGGAACCTGCCAGAGTTTAAATACAGTGATTCAGCTCATCATTTCAAGTTCAACATCGGGTGAGAGCCACTTGTTTTTTTTCTTTTATTTGTGGTTACTGGCTTCAGTAACGCTGATGGATTGTGTTTTTTGATCGGACTATTTTTCGTTTTTTTTGTTTTTTTGTTTGCTGGACTCTTGTTTTTTTGTTTTTCATTTTATTATATTCGAGACATTTTTGTGGATTGTTCGTTCTACCTAAGGAGCTTACCAAGGGTTTCTTTTTCATTTGGATACAAAGGACATTGTTTTGATGTTTTAAATAAATAAATAATAATAATAATAATAATAATAATAATAATAATAATAATAATAATAATAATAATAATAATAATATATTTTTACTTTGTTTTTGTTGTACAAGTGTGATCACACGCTAAATTGAAAGAGGTGCCGCTGACTGTAATTACGGAGAGAACGGCTGTTAAACTTTTTAATGGTTTCTAACCTGCCTTAAAGTACCAATACAAAGAAACTCTAAAACCAATTGTTGTTGTGCCTAATTGTTTAATTTCATTGAGATTCACCAGGTCCTATTCATTTCTTCATGCTGTTACTGCATTCTGGGAGGAAGGTGAGCAAGAGGACATGGCTGAGAGAGCCCAGGGAACCCCAGTTGATACAGGCGGAGTACTACACCACTGAGTAGAGTGGTGCACAAACTGCCTGTGCTATGGGCAGGGGGAGGACAGCTGCCTGGAGGCTGACTGGGACACAGACACTGACCTGCAGTGGGAGGAGCCCAAGCGTCCAAGGCCCAAATGTAAAGAGCCCGAGCATCCAACACTCAAGTTGGAGGAGAGCATCCAGGGCCCAGAAGGGGTAGCCAGAGCGTCCAGATCCCAGAAGGAGGGAGGCTCAGTGTCCAGCACCCAGAAGAGGGGAGCCGGAGCGTCCACAGCCCAAGAGGAGGGAGGCTGAGCTTCCACAGCCCACGAAGGGGAAGCCCAAGTGTCCAGAGCCCAAGAAAGGGAAGCCCAAGTCTCCAGTGACCGAGGGAGAGCCACACCACTCTCCAGTGACCGAGGGAGAGCCACATCAGTCTCCAGCGACCAATGGAGAGCTGCAGCAGTCTCCAAAGAGAGAGACTATCTGCTTCTCCTGCCTCCACTGCAAGAGGGAGACTACCTGCTGCTCCCGCCTCCACCACAAAAGGGAGACTACCTGCTGCTCTCACCTCCACTGCTAGAGGGAGACTACCTGCTGCTCCCGTCTCCACTGCTAGAGGGAGACTACCTGCTGCTTCCACCTCCACCGCTAGAGGGAGATTACCTGTTGCTCCCACCTCCACCGCCAGAGAAAGATTACCTGCTGCTTCCGCCTCAAACACCAGAGGAGCTGGGGCTACCTCCCGAGGGTCCAGCCCTGCCGTCGCCAACCGAGAGACCGCTCCTGCCCTGTCCTACAGCACCTATGACTGTGGAGCCTGCATATGGGGCTGCAAAGCCTGCACTGCCTAAGGCTGCAAAGCCTGCACTGCCTAGAGCTGCACAGCCTGTACTGCCCGGGGATGTCAGTCCGGCATCAATCGGGGATGCCCATCCGCCATTGCCCGGGGAGGCCCGTTCGCCGTCGCCCAGTTAGCCATTGCCCGGGGAGGCCCGTTCGCCGTCGCCCAGTTTGTCATCACCTGGGGAGGCCTGCGCCACCGCACAAGGATTTGTGGTGTCCATCAGTAGCGTACCAGATGCGTACTTTCACGTTCCCGTCAGGTCCACGATGGTGAAACAGTCGCTGGATGATGTGCCTGTGCGTAAGCATCCTGAACAATAACACCCGTAGGTATTTGTTCAGTACTCGCAGATCTAAAATAGGACGGAGCCCGTCATCCTTCTTGGGCACCAGGAAGTATTTGGAATAGAACCCCTGATCGATCGATCTACTTGTTGAATGGCACGCTTCTTGAGCAATGCCTGTATTTCCACATTCAGAGCTGAGGACTGAACCGAGTCCTTCACTGCAGTTACCATCACTCCCTGAAAGGGGGGGGGGTTTAACCGGAACTGAAGGGTGTACCCGGTGAGTATAGTTTTGTGCACCCAGATGTCATCGGTGCAATGTTGCCAGAACTGGAGCTGTGGGACAGTGTAGGGGTGGGTCAACAGCTGCCTGGGTTTCTCAGGGCTGTTTTGGCTGCGCTCGTTCGTGAGGGGCCTGGCCAGAGCCACGAGGACGCTGTCTGCCACCTCCTCTAGGGCGCCATCCTGTATTCTGCGGTCTTACAAATGGAGGTTGGCCGCGCGCTGCTGTAGTTGAAGGGGAGGTCTTAGTGCCCCCTGGGCACAGCTGGTACTGCGGTGGTGTTCTACGCCACTGGTGCTCTTGTGGACGTTTAACCCTTAGCTGCCGACGCTCTGTAATTTCGTAACTTTTATTACGATGACAAAACACGTCATATCTCAGCCGTCCAACCAGCAATTTTTTTTTTTTTTAAGTGTGGGTCATAGCCATGACTACGGGGCTTGTCATGATACCATTGGTTTAGGGCTAGGGTGGGTGGGACATATAATATTTTGATTACAAGGACAAGTCTCTGTTGGCGCCATTGTGACTGAGTGCACAGCAGATTCGAAGTTGTGGATCTCCGGTTTTACAATCCCAAGAGTGCTAATCTACATATCATCTAAACGGTAAGTACTTGGGCTAATTAGTCATATTGTTGTTTTTTTCAACTTTATATTCGTTTTTTTGTGCTGAGTACATCTGCAGTGTTTTTTTCTTTTTTTTTCCCGCTGTGTCTTTTGTGTGCGTGCTTGCTTGCTGGGCAGGGCTAACTTTATGACTGCTAAAGACAAGAGTAACTACTGTACCAAAATCACGTTTTTTTTTTTTTTTTTTTAAACATCTTTCTTATAGTTAGTTTCATATACGTTTTTATTTTAGACTTGCTTTTCCATTTTTTGAACTTGTTTCTATCTTATGTGATGCAAAGTTAGGTGTGTGTGTACTGTGTTTCACTTTTTCTAGTCGATTCATTATTTATCTGTAGTCTTTAATATTATTTAGCTATGCATCTATTATTTTCTTAACTTATTTTTTTATTCGATGTATAAAAGAAAGAGGAATAAATCTCGTTGTTTTTTTATTATTGGTTTAGTTTTTATTTTTACGCTGTGTATGTAGCCTATGTAAAGAACAAAGACATTTAGCTGTAGTTATTATTATTTAGCCATGTATTTTATTACTATTTTACTGTGTGTAATGAACAGAAAACATTATTTAGCTGTAGTCACTATTATTATTTAGCCATGTATTTTATTATTAGTTTACTTTGTGTGTGTATGAAGAGTCATTATTATTAGTTTACTTTTTTATGTGAGTGAAAAGGATGGAGGAGAATATTATTATTATTATTATTATTATTATTATTATTAATTGGTATTTATTTTAATGTTTTATGTGGGTGTGTGTAAGCCAGAAAATGGATGGAGACAATCAGTTCTAGCATCTGGTTCAGTCACTGAAGAGGAGGAGGGCCCTGACTGAGGAGGAAATCGAGGGTATGTACGCCATGCAGGCTGACCTCCTTGATGAAGAGCTGCTGCAGCAGGATGAGGAGGAGAGTGATCTGGAGGAGCCCCAGCCCAGCACTTCAACTGCAGGGTAGTTTTGAAAATAAATAAATACAGCACAATATGGAAGGTTTTTTTTATTTTTTTTATCTCCCTCCCTCCCAAATAAAATTCTTAATTTCAAAGTTTTATTTGTAATATACTTTTTTTTTTCAAATAAAAAAAAGTAACATTTTACTTGATAACTTGTGTGTTGTTTCTTCATTTTTATACTGAAATATAATTGTATCTCAAACAGGGCAACAGTGTTTCCAGTCTCGCTTTTTGCCAAGTTTTAACCCTAGTCTGTCTTTGCCATTTCGGAAGTTGATTTTTGTAAAATACTATGCATTGCAAAACTTTATCTAGCTCTGCAACTGTACAAGATATTTCGATTCTGATTTCAGATTTGAAATCCATGACACATTGTTTTTCTACAATATGCTCTAAGTTTCTTTCTATAAAACTTGGAAAGAGGTTGAAATTGCCAATTTTTGAAATGATTTATTAATATTTTACATTTGCCATTTCAGAAGTTGACTTTTTGTAAAATACCATGCATTGTAAAAGCTTATCTAGCTCTGCAACTGTTTGAAGATATTTCAATTCTGATTTCAGATTTGAGATCCTTGGAAAATTGTGCAGCTACAATATACTCTAAGTTTTTTTATATAACACTTGGAAAGAGGTTCAAATTGACTATTTTTAAAAATATTATTTATAATTTTTCATATTTCGATAATTTTTTGGGAGGTGTAGCTCATATGAAAAAAAAAATCACTCCACAACAAAATAAATTACATCAATGGAAAGATCTACTTAATGCCTTTCTGTAGATGTATTGGGTTTTAATTTCTGATTTAAGGTTCCAAAACTACAAGCGTTTAAACGGAAAGTGTTCATATTTATGATCGAATATGGTCATTCCCCATAGGCAGCATAGGGTTAGGCTGAAAGGGCTTAGGCGGCCTCATCTTTGCCATCTGCTGTGATGCCTCCCGGGCTTTAGCAGAACGCTGCAGTATCTCCTCAACTGCTGGGCCAAACGTGTGCCCCGGTGTAATGGGAGCATCTAGTAATGGGGCCTTGTCAGGCTCCTGAACTCTCGCCTGCGAGAGCCAGAGCTGCCTTCTGGCCACTACCAGGGACACAATGCTCCTGCCTTGAGCCCGTGCATTTAGCTGGGCTATTTTAACAAGGAGTTGAGCGACCAGCGCTAATTCAGCTCTAAGAGACACGAAGGGTGTTCCGGAAGATCTTTCACAAACTCTGCCTGGTAAACTGAGAGGAGGCTGGCCACATTGGACAACCTAACCGCCTCTGTAGCCGCTGAGTATCCCTTTTTTAAGTGAATCTCAGTCCACCCCCCAGGTGGACTGTACCTCCTTAATAAAGTCAGGGAAGGCCGGGAGCATCCTGGGCTGTCGAGACCGTGCCGACGGCGACTCAAACAGTGACCGCCAAGGTAGTTCCGTGGCTGGCCACTCAATCCCCAGGTGGTGAGTTGCTCGCTCCAACAGTGACCACAAAGGATCATTGGTGTCTCGCACCTCCAACTCAGTGTCTTGCTCTGAGTGCTGGGAGGTTAGTTCAGCCTCCACATTGTCCTCTTTAAGGAGACACTCCCCTTCCGAAGCATCCCTCGAGATGGCATCTACATCCCACACCCCTTGGGGTTGTTGGACAACCGGGGCGGACAGAGGCTGTGGAGGAAATGCCGACTGGTTGGCAATCGGCCCGACCAGTGCGTCAGTGGCTCGTGGTGCCATGTTTGCCAGGGACATGAGCAGCAATTGCTGACCCATCATCACGTCCATAAACTGGGACATTTTCGACGTGAGCTCCGCTACGCCCGACTTCTCCCCTATGGCGGGGTGATACGGAGTGAGACCTTGACCGGCGAGAGCGTTCCCTGCGAGGGGAGGGACCTTGCGGCTGTATAGACGTGCTACGAGAACGTTCCCGGGCACGTCTATGGTCTGGAGATCTCTGACCAGCTGTAAGCTGGGAGTGACTCCTGGATATCTGTAGTCTGATGGGCGGAGTCACTGTAGACGACGGCGGGGCAGACAGGGTGTGAGACGACCCTGAGGAGGGGGAGTGACCCTCAATTGCTTTCCTCGCCCTCTGGCGAAGAGTGCGCGGCTGAAAATTAGTGCACAAAGTGCAGAACGACCTGTCTGCCAAGGCAGACGCAGCGTGCTCTGGTCCCACGCACGCTACACAGTCCTCATGGGGGTCATTCGCCGGCAATATTGCTTCGCAGGTGACGCAACGATGGAACCCAGACATATTTAAAACACCCCAATCGCCGAAGCCTTGCTTGTCGATGGGTTGCGCCAAGCCCCGAGCGTCGAGCACCAGTGTCGAGTGTCGAAGCTTTGAGCGTTGAAGTGCGTGCACCAAGAACCGAGGTGCCGAGCACCGAGCACCGAAACGTCGAGCGTCGAGGTGCGTGCACCGAGCGTCGAGGCGTCAAGCACCAAGCGCCAAGCACCGAAGCATCGAGCGCAGAGGATACGTGCACCGAGCGTCGAGGTGCGTGCACCAAGCGCCGAAGCATCAAGCGTTGAGGTGCGTGCACCGAGCGTCGAGCACCGAGCTCCGAAGCGTCGAGCGTCGAGGTGCGTGCACCGAGCGTCGAGGTGCGTGCACCAAGCGCCAAGCGCCGAAGCATCAAGCGTTGAGGTGCGTGCACCGAGCGTCGAGCACCGAGCTCCGAAGCGTTGAGCGCCGAGGATACGTGCACCGAGCAGCGAGTGTAGCGCACCGAGAGCCGAAGCGCTGCACCAAAGCACCGAAACGCTGACACTGAAAAACGCCGAAGCGCGAGTACTGAGCGTCAAGACGCTATGCACTGGATGCCGAAGCGTCAGCTGACCCGCTGAGCGGAGACGCTACGTGCTAGTACAGTGTCTTTGTCTAAAAGACAATGGTGCTGTGCTATACTTACCTTATGTTCTTAACCTTTTGCGGTCCTATGTCGGACCTGGTCCGACATTGCAATTATTCCTATCAGGTCCAATGTCAGACCCTGTCCGACATCATCAAAAAGACGCAAAAAACAGGTTTTTAGTCGTTTTTTCTACGGAAAAAGCTGAGAAAACAATTCAATGGCCGAGTGGGAGCGACAGGAGCCGAGACAAACTGGAAAAAAAGGGCGTATCTCATGAATAGTCATACTTGCCCCTGGCATCAGATAGGGGCGGTCATAAGGAAACAAGCTGGATGGTACTGCATCAGCGCTCAAAGAATATCACGGACATTTGCAGAGCTTTTTTGAGATGTTACAGTAATAAAATAATGACTTGGATCGCATTATTGAGGCGTTTGGTGATAAAAGGAGTGATCAGGAGATGATTGATCGGTATGTACGACTATTATTATTATTATTATTATTATTTATTTCTTAGCATATGTGAAAGCTATAGCGAACGAAAGGGTGGGGCGGGGCTGGAGATGCCTTGTTGATATGCAGGGCCTTTTAAACCCGTCTGACTGTGGAAAGAAAATACTTTTAAACAGCGCGTCTAAAATTAACTGCGCGTGTGAAAATAAATTGGACCTGACGTGCCTGACACGCACTTAATAAATGGACTGCAAAGGGTTAATCTGGCAACTGTATAGATGCACTTGGCGGTTGTCTTCCTTGTCTTCTTTTTTTTTTTTTTTAGAGGCGCTGCAGGAGCAGTATAACTAGTGCAAAGCACTGTAAAGATGGGCTACAGCCCTACAATGCCCCTACATAATCCACGGGTGGTATTTGTTGGAGTAACTGCAGCAGCATTCCACACTGGGTCTGACTGCAGGCAAGACCGAGGCTGCAAAAAATTGCGCGACCTAAGGCCAAGCGCACAGCACGTCCTCTAAGCTCTATTCTACTACCTAAAAGGAGAGAACAGACAATACAAAAAACCCCAAAATAATATATATACAAAATATTAATATCATTATTAATATGCAAGGAAGACAGGCGGCGAAGATGCCAACGCGGATAGAACGCAATGCCGAAGCAAAGCGTGAGAGTGAAATAATATATATAAAAATATATATTTTTAAATGTTTAGCAGAGCAAACACTGAAATAAACTCGGAGAAGGAGCGAGCCAGCTTCTCAAGCTTGAAAAAGCTAATGAGTACAGACAGTGTGAATAATGCAAGGATTTCTCAGCGAGAAAACTTACCAGCTCAATGTCCTACATAGGCTGAAGGCAAAAGAGGTACAGGATCTCTGCGCGCTGCGTATTGTAAGCTCCCAAGGGGGCGGGCTTACACGTCAGCTCACGCAGAGGCCTATCGGCAGCTTTGCTATAAAAGCTCAGCCAATCCCTACTGCCCGACGGCAATATCCCATATCCCATATCTTGATGGTTATTTTCGACTTAAAAGGGAACTATGATTACAAAATATATAACATGATTTTTTTGGAAAAGTTTTTTTTTTTTTTTAACATATATTATCATCTCTACCACATATAGTATATAGTATGCCTTATCCTGTTTATAGGATCTTATATAATATGAAAGGAAATTGTGTGGCCTTTCATTTGATATAAGTTACATGCATGCAGCACAAACTATCCAGTAGTTACACATACATAAATGAAAACAGTAAAAAACATACGGAAACAGGGCTGAGATTAAGAGTTAAAAATAATTTCTAGTAACAAAATGCTATAGAAATATTTGGTAATTGTCAAGTTTTTTTTTTTTTTTCAAGAATTGCAATGCAGTCAGTATTGTTTCCACAATACAGTCCAATTCACAGGCAACTGCCCATATTGCACCTATTGAATCACATATTCAGATTGGATACAAAAGACGTAGGTGGACTTCTGCTTCTGATTGATAAGAGAAGACAACAAGGTTCTAAATGTCCCAATCAGAAGCCTGAATGAAACTCTCAAATTACAACACACAGGATGCCAAGAGGTTTAATTATATTGAACCTCATTTCCATAGAATTATGATTCAGTGACAATTACTACAGCACTGGTGAAGCAAATGCACAGGGGAACACCGTAGTGACTGTAATTGTATACTTTTAGAAGGAAAAGCAGAACTTAAACAGTGATGAAATGTTCTGCAAACCGTGTGTATGAATGAGCTGAGAAACATTACAATTCAGCTTGATTCCTATGCACTGCATTCCTTACATCCCTTTGTGCATAATGTTACACAATGTGACTAATAACAGTATTAATGCCCTTTTAAAACGGCTTCTGTGTCTCCTAAATAAGGAGCTTGCTGCTAATTTCTCTACCAGACACCAGCTTAATTGCATTTGAAATTAATGGTCTGCTTTCCTGGCCAACATTGAAATGAGACAACAACAATGTTCACTGTCCAGCAATGCTGAGTGCCTCGCAATGGATTCAAAACTAAAGCGTTCAATAACCATTTTCAATCTCACACCTATGGATTTGCCATCAGCCAGTGCAAAACACTGCTGTGGTATTCATAATTAGAAGGATAAAAAAGTCCTGCAGAGTATCTATTTTTTTCAAAGCAGTAGGTCACATTTAATGTGAAATGTTTCCACTCCTCCAGTGCAATCCTGAGCTGAAGTTTTGCATAATATTAAGAATGCACACCATGATTTATGATAATGTGCATTATCGATCACATAATTATTTAGCAATTCAATATCAAAATAATGTACTCATTACTTAAGCGCCATGCATGATTGTAAGCCAGGGAGATTACTTATGTAAGTTCTTATGATCAATCCAATCATCTTCCTGAGCCCATTTGTTCACACCATCATCCAGTTTAGGAATTGGACGGTATGGAAATTAATCCATTCCATGTAGTGGTAAGCAAATGTATCTAATACTGTAGCTATACTTTCAGTTTATTTTAAGAAAAATCTATAAAGCATTAAGTATTTTATTACATATATATATATATATATATATATATATATATATATATATATATATATATATATATATATATATATATACTGTATATGTGTGTGTATGTGTGATAATGTGATAATGTGATATTGTCACAATATCTAAGCCAGGGACTAAATAGATTAAATATCTAATCTAGGGACTAAATAGATTAGATCCAGTGATCTAATCTATGGACTGCATGGTTGCACTATCCCAGGAGCCCTTGCGGGACGGACTGTAAAAAGTTGTACTGTAAATCGGAGTGCTACAGTTGTGTCAGAAGCAAGAAGCATGGAAGGCATTTGCTGGGGAGAAGACGACAGCGCCAAGAAGAAAATGGTGTCAGAGGAGCAGCTCCAGATCCAGCGCCTTGCCAAAGAACTAGCATGGCTACGGGAGAAGGCAGCAGCCGAGTCTGGCGAGAGGACTCCACCCTCAGTGCCTCTCCAGCAGTGGTAAGAAAGACGGGTTGCCCATGCCTGGGAGACAAATCCGACGAAGGACAGAGCAGCTGACGGCGAGCTATCCAGGGACCAGGGCTGGAGGTCGGCAGAGACATCTCCACATTTCACGCTTGGCAGTGTAAGCTCCATGCACCAATGCCCGAAGATCTGTGGAGTGAGCAGCCTGGATCACAGAGGCTGCCGAATAAGATGATCCACCATACATATATAGCATCATACATAGCAGGACAGTGTTTCCAACATGAATTCTGGGTGGCCGACATCTGGGACCCCTACGTATTGGGCTTGGACTTCTTTAGGTGGGGGCAGCCTTGGACCTGTGGCGGCCAGAGCTATGGTTGGGCAGGCCCCGGGTCCTGCTGTAGACTGAAAGCAAGAGGGGAAAACCGGGCTGGCACGCCCATAGGACCACCACGGGGCAGCCAATGGAAGCCCAATGTCTACATCAGGAGGATACTGTCCCTCCTGAAGCAGAAGACAGTACCGTGTTGGGGGCGGGGGCTCCTCAGTCCGTACCCTCTACGGATACTCACCAAGCAGTGCAGTGAGGAGCCAGCACTCAGCAAGAAGGAATGGCCCAGCACTGCTGGCAGAATATGAGGTCCCCGAAGCAGAGGGACCCGGCTACCTGTACAGGCAAGGCTGACCAGTGCACACAACCTTGCCTGGCGACACCAATCGGAGGCAGGATACAGGCCAAAGCAGACGGACGACACAGGACTGGTTGCTGTGCCGCAGCAAATGTACCCAGAGACTCAGGGACTACAGACTGGACTTTGGAGCTGACAGCATGTCCGGTTGTTAGGTGGGGTCAGTGTGATGCACAGGACTTAGATAGAATTGCCAAAATATATTTTAGTTAATAAAGATATTAATTTTGTTTCTCTTTTCCACATTTAGATATTTCCGATTTCCATAATTAGTTTGTCATTTTCTTTACATTTTATGGATAACTTTTTGTTTGCATTGCAGCATTAGAATTACACATTATGACCATGATGGAAAATATAAGACAGCACCAAATACAACAGGCAGTTACATTAAATAATGTGCTATGCCTCCTGCAATAAGGTTCCCACACTGTGGACCCCTCTCCAGAGCTACCAGAGGACACAGCATTGCCTTTAAAGGAAATAAATGAGCTGGATCATTTTGAGGAATGGCTCAGAAATTCCAAACATCACATGGTATTAAATTATTTTCCATTGAAAAGTGTATGAAAACAGAAACAATTTATATAGTTTGTGATTTATAATCCAAAATATTAGATGGAACTGATACAAGGTACAGCATTATTTTCCATCTGGCTTTTGCACCTGGTTTTGTTACAAATCACTACTTTTTGAAAATATTATCAGATTTTGCAGTTTATTCCTTGACCTTAATGTACAAGAGGTTATGCTTGCTGTCTGTTTATCTTCTGTTTTGATCTTCCACATTTAACTTTGTAACTACGAGGCACTATTTGACTAATTTTACCATAGAATTGTCTGTACGCTATGGCTTCACAGAAAATATTTGTAATTATTGTTTTATAATTACTTAGTTATCGTTCTTGGCGACAATTGGAGGGAGTGACTGTAGAGATGCAGTCTGGAATATATTGACTCATGTGATCCATAGTGATCTTGCCAAAAAAATCAGTTGGAAGGGGGTGAATGAAAGAAGAACATTCAGGAACCTGTCAATGAAATCCATTATTTTACGTAAGTAGCTTGACTAATCAGTACATCTGACTTAGTGCTTGACCAATCTAAAATAATAATAATAACAGTACTACAGTAAACATCTTTACAAACTAGATATAAAACAGGTTTTCTTAGGAAATTACAGTTGATTTTATGAGGGTTATAAAAACTAGCTACTTCAAAGAGAAACAGTTTTGTAACCTGGACTGTGGTGACGACCATCCATGTTGCCCAACTGGGCAGAGGGATCACAGCTGAGAGGAGCGGAGACTGCTTCCAGATCAACAGGCAACCGGGAAACAACAGGAACAGACTGAGATTGCGCGGATTGAACCAGAAACTCAGATAAGTATAAGTTTGTGTTGATATAATATGGTGTAACAGCTTGGAAAAAACTGTACAGCATTTGACAGATATGTACAAGGATAAATGTAAAGTTGCCATGTGCTGAGTTATACAGACCTTTGGCAGGACTTATTACAGTATAAGGATTTGTCTATTGTATGATGGGTATGAAAATTGTATAGCGTTAGACGTGGACAGAAGACTAGAAATTTACGAGAATACATTTTAGATCAACCTGTGCGGAGGTTATACAGACCTTGGGCAAAACTTATAAAGCACTATAACTGTTTGCTCATTGTAAATAAGTGTTACAAGTATACTGTTGGAGAACCATATTGATCACCTGGAAATGGGAGAGGATCCCAAGTGTTTGTCAAGACAAGAAACTTATATCGCAGTATAAGAATCTGTCTATTGTTTGTGTATCGTAACAGAGGTTGTAAGATATCATTAAAAATGGAAGAGAATTGGAATTTGTGGGCCGGGAGATGGACGGCATAGACGGTGATGTACGGAAGGTCCTTATATGTCCTTAAATGTGTATGAACACATATTGAGCGTTTGTGGGAGGCGCAATCGAAAAGAAAAGAAAAAGAAAACAAAGCAGGCAAATTGTGTAATGCTTATGAATCAAATTGTTGAATATCTGAAGGGTAAAGTTAATGAAATACCCAAACTAAAATGTCAAATTGAAAAATTGGAAACTGAATTAAAACAAATTAGAGTTGGAAGCGTTTAACACTAGAACCGCCATGCGGGTCAGTTTGACCCCTTTTGGATTTAAAATGTTAATTACTCTTCCATTGTAAATCGTATGTGTGTGTCCGTTTTTGACTTTTCCTAAATATATGAATTAAATATCCAGACGCCGTTTGATAGCCAGAAGCACAACAATTATAAAGTTATAAACAGTTCTACCTAGAACCGCCACGTGGGTCAATGTGGCCCATGCATTACAATACATGTCTTTTTTTAAATATAACGTAAGATATTCTGTTTTTTTTGTAAATACAGCAAACAAGACACACCCCATCCCCTAGCACATGTTTTTTTTTTTTTATTTCAAGCCTTTCTTTGTTTGTAGACTGACTACGAGACAGAGATTGCTATGATTGTGGATTTGTCAAGATGTAAATTCATTGAAAGCCTAATTGCTTATTTTTCAGTGTACCTGGTGACAACAATCCTTTGTTTTGTTCCAAGTTGCACCTGTGAATATATCAGAAGGAAATATTTAATCTTGAAAGTAGTCATTTTGATTGGAATACGGCACTCAGATGCATATAGCGAACTGAAATGACAGGTAGGATAACAACTTATGTGCCAAATATGAAACGTATGTTATATATTCTTTTTTTATATTACTATTAGAAAAAAACACATTTTGGTCTTACAGGTTTGTATGTACCAGTTTACATGTGTTTACACAAAAGTGTTCAATGGAACTGTGTTTGTGTTTACAACACAGCTCCTGGATGCAGGCACAGTCAGCTGGCAGACGCGTACGCTCCTCCATAGAGTACAATGCAGTCGTCATACCGGAAGTAGTGTTATAGTTTATTTTTATGTAGTATTAGAAACAATGATTTCGGTTTTATAGTTTTGTGTGTACATGTACCCGTTTACGCCTGTACATGGGTATATGTACATACCCGTTTCTTTTGAAATGTATATTTTATTATATTTTTTCACCGTTTGTAGTTAAATAAAGCCTTTATGTTTAATACAGTGTTTCTGCGATGCAAATGTTAGATATGATGTTCATGAATAAAACTTTTCAGTTGTATCTGATAGTATGTCTTTAATTTTCATAACAAAGCAGTTTGATTTCCATTACACGAGAGTAGATGTTAAAACTTCATGCTGATTTGAACTCGGCTCTCGCCAAGATAAGCACCAACTAAGACGTAGCTTTACAGTAAACTAATGTGATCCATATGCGTCTCCATCCATTTACGTTTCCTTCCATATGATGATGTAGATATCCTTCTGTCTGGTGTTAATGGCTGAAGTGTAATGCTGGCTCCAGGGATCAGCTTATTTTGCCTCCCTGGCGCATCAGCACACACAACGGCTGCGATGCTGGCTCCGGGGATCAACCAAAGTGCGGCCTCCCCAGCGCATCAGCATGACAACCGTCTGGATTGAGCTAAGTAGGGTACATCTCTGGGGTTTTCAAGTGGGCACCTTCCATCCTCAGTGTTTCGTCGACTAGCCCACGACACCTCAAGAGGGCTCGACGGTGATTCTGGCGTCCCAGCATCACCCCCCTCCGTCCCCCACTCAACTCAGCCCAGCTTACTTACCTGTCCCCAGCCAGAATCTTTCCGTCTCAACCACAGCCAGTTGCTGCTCCTCTCTGCTGCTTCAGATAAGTTCTTCACTGTGCGACGCAACTCTTGGCCACTGAATCCGACGTCTCTGAGAAACCGGGTTGTAGAGTGTGCCACAAATCCTCGACAACCCACTTCCACTGGGTAAACCCGAACTCTCCATCCTCGCTGTTCCGCTTCAGTGGCTAGTTGAGCATACCGCAGTTTCTTCCTCTCATACGCCTCATCTACAGCATCCTCCCATGGCACTGTTAACGCTACCAGGTGAACAAGGCGTGCTGATCCAGACCACAAGACAATATCTGGTCGAAGGTTAGTGGTGGCAATCTCAGGTGGAAAAATAAGCCGTTGACCAACATCTGACAGCATTTTCCAGTCTCTAGCAGCTTCCAGTTGTCCTGGGCGAGGATTGGTTTTAACACCTTTTCTTGGTGGTTGCTCTCCTGGGCGGAGGAATGTTGTCTTTTGTGTGTAATGTTTTGATGGAACAGGTGGCAACTTATTGGTCATGTTACGCTTGTCTTCCAATGCTAAGGCCAAACATCGCAGCACCTGGTCATGGCGCCAAGTAAACCGTCCTTGGCTAAGAGCCACCTTACATCCTGTCAAAATGTGCCTTAATGTTGCAGGTGATGAACACAAAGGACATGAGGGATCCTCTCCTACCCAGAGGTTTAGGTTCTGTGGTGATGGGAGAACATCATATGTTGACCTGATGAGGAAACTGATCCTGCTCTGTTCCATTGACCATAGGTCTTGCCAGCCAATCTTGCATTGTTCCACACTCTCCCATCTCATCCATTCTCCCTGTTTGGCCTGGGAAATGGCCTTTATAGACCTCATCCTCTCCTCCTGCTTTTGCACCTCGTTGACTACCAGCTTCCTTCTTTGAGCTGGGGCCGCCTTGTGCCATGTAGGAGGAGTTGAACTGAAACCAAGACCCCCTCTTCCATGCTGAACTTGCCCCATGATATCACCAATTCAAAGGGCAGCCTTTGCATCTTCCACAGCTTTCTTTGCCGCCCACTTTCTTCCAGTTTTCAACACAGGTGCTGCCTCCCTTACGCATTTATCGCGTGACTCTACTAATGTCATTTCCAATCTGACCTTGGCGCACTTAAACTCCTCGGTTAGAGCAGAGACTGGTAGCTGCAGTATTCCTTTACCATAAAGTCCCACTCTGCTGAGGCAGCGTGGAACTCCCAACCATTTCCTGATGTATGAACTGATTAAAGCTTCCAGCTTCTCTACTGTTGTCAAAGAAACCTCGTACACAGTCAGTGGCCACAGCAACCTCGGCAGTAGACCAAACTGAAAGCACCAGAGTTTTAGTTTACCTGGTAGAGCGCAGCTGTCTATGCTCTTCAACCCTTCCACTGCTTGTTGTCTAACTTCTCCCACACGAACTGTGTCCTTTAGATCCCCGTCGTACCATCTCCCAAGACTCTTCACTGGCTTCTCAGACACTGTTGGTATTGCCTCACCATTAATGAAGAATGTTTTATCTACTACTTTGCCTTTAATTATAGAGATGCTCCTTGATTTAGTGGGCTTGAATTGCATTCGTGCCCATTCAATGTTATTGGTTAATTTGCCCAATAATCGATTAGTGCAGGCTACTGTTGTAGTCATGGTTGTCATGTCATCCATGTATGCTCGAATTGGTGGTAGTCGCATTCCAGAAGCCAAGCGCTCTCCTCCTACTACCCATTTTGATGCCCTAATGATTACTTCCATTGCCATGGTAAAAGCCAGCGGAGAAATGGTGCATCCTGCCATTATTCCAACCTCTAGGCATTGCCATGTAGTGCTGAATTCTGAAGTTGAAAAACTGAATTGCAAATCTCCAAAATAGGCTTTCACTAAATTTGTTATTGTCATCGGTACACTGAAAAAATCAAATGCTGCCCAAAGTAGTTCATGTGGCACTGAACCATATGCATTAGCCAAATCCAGGAATGTCACATGGAGCTCCTTCCTCTCCTTTAAAAATGTATGGGTCACAGTGACCCACGTGGCAGTTTTAGGTAGTTCGAAAATCAGGCGGTTCTAGTGTTAAAACAGCAGAGACAGTTCTTGTTGCTTGTGACAGGCTAGCTGCAGTGATGACGTCAGGCCAGAAAGAATCACACAGACAGACAGTACTGGGGTTGAAACTGAAAATGCAATGGCTGCGCTCACTAGGTTTAATGAAACAAATAAAAGTTTAAACAAAAACAGCACATAGCACTTTAGGCCAAATAAAATAGACAAACAAAACGGATTAACACTAAACAAACAGTGGACAGACAGACAAACAAACACAGTGAGTCTAAACATTTATTATTATTTTAGTTTATTTTACCTCTCCACACCCGTTCTCCACTCACCGAACACACAACCCCGAGTGAGTGCTTTGTGCATCTATATATACTGTTGTGCCGGGATTCAATTACTAATTAATTATTCACTTGAATCCCAGCACGTGAACTAATAGGCTCTGTGCACATCCTACTTCCGCATTCTCTTATACCGGCATAGTTACTTCCGGTTAATGTCTGCTTGCGTAGAATACAGTATTCGAGTCTGATTTATGACAGCTTGAGAAGTGTGCCATAGCCTTGTTTTATACGCGTTGCCTTCAGGACTTACCAAGGATCACAGTTAATGATGTCCATAGAATCAAACAGTATCAAACAAAGACAGGCTGACAGGTGAAATCAGTGTGAGGGCCAGTTGTTTTAGATCGATGAAGAATGAGAAGCCGCACAGTTTGAGTGTAGGATACAAATTAGTGTAGCAGCGTTACTGAACAGTCCATTGTGTCTTTTTCGGTGACAGGCTCAGGTTTTTATCTTTTCTCCCAAACACCAAGCCTTGGCTGTTGTTGATGATAGTCATTCCATTGAAAGAGCACTGGTACCGAATCCTTTTTTAGCCATCGCCACCCTCCACAGGTTGCTTTGAGCACGTCGTTTTTAACAAAGTGTCTGCTGCACACTTTTGTGTGTTTTGTTGCCGTAAATTGCTCTCGGTGGATGTTGTTGAGCCACTTCTTTTTAAGTTCTTCATCTACAGGAAAAGAGTGAAAGCTTACACTCGAGTTGTATCGCGATGACGTTGAACAAAAAGGGACACAGCAATTCTCCGAGGTGCTTCCCTCTCGTTTCTGATATTTCACAGATTTCGGTTTTGTACCTGTGGTACTCATTGTACGAATAAAACAATATCTAATAGAATAATAACAAAATAATCTTCAACAAACACACGTATACCAAAAACGAACTACGATCACCGTCAACAAGTATTAAACAGGAAGTAAGTATGCCTGTATAAGCTAAACCAGAAGCCCATTGACGCCATCTGTGCAACCCCGTGCTCACATATTAAATACTTTAAATGCACGTGAAGTGCAATTCCTGTGCCTAAATACAATTATACATTTTAAATAACTCGTGCTACACACACCCATTTATATCCTGTGCAGCCATATCTATACACCAACATTAACACACTACACGCAACATATAACACAGAAATGCACACAGGGGCGGGGTACATTGCTACACAATTAGAACTTGGGAAAGAGAATGACAATCTTAGGGATAAATCAAGTTCTACAGAGACAGAATTAAGGGACATTCAGAAATAACTGATGGATGTTCAGATAAAATATGTGAAATTGTAGCATAAGCTAGCGAGAACACGGGGCAATTTGGATTATGAAAAACATGAGAATGTTGTAATGAAGAGAAGAATGGCAATTTCTAAACAGAAAGCAAAAGAAAGAATGTGCTTGGTTATTGGTCATTACGAAGATCTATTGGAACAGTCTGACCAAGATGAGAGCTTTGTTATTTACAATTCACAAATGCTGCAGCCATCAAACACAAAACAGGTTACCACAGATACACACAGGGAGCTGAGTGTAACAATGGAGCCTGATAATGGGAAGGTGTCAAACATGCATGTTCCCAAAGACA
The DNA here is from genome assembly GCF_902713425.1 of Acipenser ruthenus. Lineage (NCBI taxonomy): Eukaryota > Metazoa > Chordata > Actinopteri > Acipenseriformes > Acipenseridae > Acipenser > Acipenser ruthenus. Next base: position 23,391,225 of record NC_081200.1, read on the forward strand.
GTGACACACCCTCACAGAAACTCAAGCTGTGTCACAAAGACACACAGACAGAATCTCTGCTACAGCAAGACAGTTTAGCAGTTAACAACCCAGAGCTGCCAGTTAAGAAACCGGACGATTTATGGCAATTAAATTCTGATAACAGTCAATTGGATAAGAATACTGAACTCAGTGTTGCTACATTAATAACAAGTGACCCAGATGATTTTTTGTTTGAAGCAGATACCACAGAACAGGAGTTGCTGGAAGGAGCCAGGTTAAAACTGAAACTCAAAAAAGAAAAGCTAATGAAACATTCTGTTTGTTTTCCAGAAGTTCAGATCAGGGTAGAGAAAATGTCTCAAATCAAATTGCAGCTTGGGCAAACATTGCCACAAGCAGACAGAACAATGTATTCTTTTCTGAGAAAGATTGATATGAGAGAACATTTCATAGCTACACACACACTTTACATGTTAGTTGACTTGCTCTGGCATCGAAGAAGGCAAACTAATTATTCAACACAATGAGTTAATCGATATGGGCAATTAGAGATAGAGAGACAATAATAAATTGATATTGCAAAAACCTTACAACACTCACCTCTTATTTTTCATTGAGCTAGCTAAATATAACACACCTCACACTAAATCAGCAGGAAAGCTAAGTGTTAGATCCTTAGAAGGAAAAGCTAGTGTTAGAATTCTGTATTGTACTGAAGAGGCAAGAAATATGTGATGTGGTATCTAAAGGGTTAAGGACGATTGTGTGGTGTTCTGAGCACAGTACGTTCGAGTGAGAACTGCTTGAAATGTGTTTCTCAACTGATAAAAGGGATATGGTTAGGATGCTGTTATGTCTAGTTTGAGGCAAAACTGCTTAATTAACAACAACCCCTTATAAGGGAATCTTCATCTCTGAGAAAGTTCTAGAAAGTTCTATAATCATGCTGAAGTGTTAATTTGCCTATTGTTGCTATGCTAATCCAGTATAAATATTGTGCTACCTTGTCAACAATCAAGAGCGAGTGTGTTCCTGTGACCGCTGCTGCTCTTCCCTTGCGCATTGTATTAAAGCTTCTTGAACTGCTACCGAGTGGAGTCATCAGTCATTTCATATTAAACAGGAATTTACATACTACAGAACTTGGTGACGAGGGACGGGAGTCACCGCAGTGTATATTCTTTCCTGTCTGGTACTGGCCTGCTAAGGGGGGGGTGAGTATTTTATTGAAAACTACCTTCCATAGTTAGTGATTGAGCCGCTAGCAGACTTGACTGATAAAACTGTGTAAGGTGAAATAAAAGAACAACTAAAAGGCTATACGCGTTATGACTGATGTACACCCGTGAGCAGGGGTCTTGAGGTTTTGGTTGAATAGTACGTACTGTTGTTTTACTCGGGCTAACCCAAGGTGACAGCTCTAGTCATCAGAATAGGACTAAGTGACCGGTGTTGTAGCCATCAGAATAAGGCTGCAGTAGTTGAAGTTTACTCAGGGTGGTTGCAGCTGCGTTCAAACAGTCAGCGGAATAGGACTGTAAAGTTAGCATTGCAGTTATCGGAATAGGGCTGTAACAGGTGTGGAAGGCACTGAAATACAGTGAATAAACATGGCTGAGGTTATTGATTATGTGTTAACAAAACAGAGTAAATTGCAGTAGTCAATGGATGAAGGCTGGGATCCCATGTGGACCCCAGTACAGCAGTGAGAATGGTGGACGAAGCAGGACAAATATCGTACTGAGAAAGGGATTGTAATTATATGTAATGTGCTGCCCCAAGTGCAGGGAGCACTGACTACGGCATTGGATAAGGTGAAAGTATGTCAGCAAGAGAATGCTTTGCTTAACCCTTTGCGGTCCATTGTTGGACCTGGTCCGACATTGCAATTATTCCTATCTGGTCCATTGTTAGACCCTGTCCGACATCAAAAAAACGCAAAAAAAACGGGTTTCTAGTCGTTTTTTCTCTGGAAAAAGCAGAGAAAACCATTCAATGGCCGAGTGGGAGCGACAGGAGCCGAGACAAGCTGGAAAAAAAAGGGCGTATCTCATGAATAGTCATACTTGCCCCTGGCATCCCATATGGGCGGTGTGGCAGGATGACAGAGGTTTGAGGCTCAGAGACAGTGGAAGGGGCAAAATAATGATCTTTATTAAACAAAAATAATCAAATAAAACAGGCACAAGGGCCAACAAAAAGGTTCAAACAAACTACAGAAATGTAGGCTGGGCATTAGCCTTCACTACAGTTTATTTTCTCCAAAACTAAACAGCACAGCACAGCACAGCACAGCACACCAACAAACAACCTCACTCAAAACTCCTCTCCCTAACAAAGGGTTTCAGCTGTCTTTTATAGTCTGTGGCTGGAGCCCAATTAACTAATAATTAACAATTAAACACTTAAGGCTCCAGCCACATTCTCACATGCATTTTTACAGGGAGGAATTTAACCCCCTCCCTGCCAATCCAAAACAAACCAAGAATCACAAAAACCATAATAAAAATAGTAAAAATACAACAATAACAAAACACAAATTATTGGAGCGAGCTGGCACCCCATCACAGCGGTCATATGGAAACAAGCTGGCTGTTACTGTATCAGCGCACAGAGACTATCACAGATATTTGCAGAGCTTTTTTGAGATGTTATAGTAATAAAATAATGACTTGGATTGCATTATTGAGGAGTTTGGTGATAAAACGAGTGATCAGGAGATGATTGATCGGTATGTACGACTATTATTATTGTTATTATTTATTTCTTAGCATATGTGAAAGCGATAGCGAACAAAAGGGTGGGGCGGGGCTGGAGATGCCTAGTGAGTGCTTTGTTGATATGCAGGGCCTTTTAAACCTGTTTGACTGTGAAAAAAATACTTTTAAACAGGAAAGTGTGTGCAGTCACAGGATTAGGTAAGGGTGGTGCATTACAAAGTAATGGTGGTGATATAGATTGGGATGGATTGGAGCGGGAAGCCGCTTTGTATCGAGAGGATTGGGATTTTTATGAAGATGAGGAGCATGAGGGGCTAGCGATGGGGAGTGCAGAGGTAATTGATGGGAGCGAATCAGAGGGTTATGCAGGGGCTGTGTCAGGACTGGGAAGGGGATGGGGATTATCTGTTAAGGGCTCCAGTCCAGAGACATGGGCCAAAGTGAAATGAGAAGAGGGAGGCAGGGGCATGTAACGTGGGCAGCAGTGTGGAGTAGTGGTTAGTGCTCTGGACTCTTGACCGGAGGGTTGTGGGTTCAATCCCTAGTGGGGGACACTGCTGCTGTACCCTTGAGCAAGGTACTTTACAAAAAATATAAAAAATAATGTGATAACTTGTAACACTTGTAAGTCGCCCTGGATAAGGGCGTCTGCTAAAAAATAAATAATAATAATAACGTACTCACGTTGCGCCATTTAGGGTTAGGCAAAATCATGATGGGGAGGAAGAGAAAGTAATACACTCTTTGACGCTGCTTGAGAAGCAATCTTTAGGGGCGAGCTTGCCAAAGATTAAACGGAAATGTGCTACTAAGGATTATTGGGCGAAGGTTGAACAGCAGGTTCTCTCCCATGGTTTAATTGAAACTGATGTATGGACTTTGACTATGGCTGCATGCAATGCTGGAGTATTAGCTAAAATGCCCCCAGTCACTAGGAATGGTGGGTATCTTGCTGATAATGCTGTGTCTGCAAACTAGCACACCTAAAGGCGGCTGTGAAGACCGCCACCGAGGGTGCGCGTATCGATTGACCCCTCATAATGGGAGTGAAACAGAGAGAAGGGGAACTAGTGCAGGAGTATGGAGTGAGGAAATGGGAAGCATACAGGGACTACTCGGGGTCAGAGGATCCCAAAGAGCAGGAACAGGTGTTTGTGCAAGTGTTAGTAAGTGGCCTCGGTCCACATCTGCAGAAGTCGATTGAACTGGGAGTTAATCCCGGGAATACGTATGATGCAGTATATGGCCTGGGGAGGAATGGTTGAAAATCGGAGAAAGGAGAATAAAGAAGGAAAAGGGGATGTGAAGAAAATAAAAGTGTAAGTACAGAATTGAGGCAAGCTGGGACACAGGGATGGTGATTGTTTTGCCAAAGCTGAGCATATTTGGTGATGATAACTAGATTACTGTGATAACTGAAACAGTAATGAATCGTTAAATGACATGTGAATATCGATGGTGAACTGCAGATATTGCAACTGTAGTATAAGTCAGGGTGTAGTGAGACAGACTAAACCTGAAATAAACTAAGGGATCTAGATGAGAATATTAAAAATCTTTTCGTGATTGAGATACTTGTGTGTGTCTTGTAAAGGACAGTTGTATTGCATTTATGTTGTGTTGTGTTTGTGGCCAGCCGTGTTAACAAGCTGTATGGTTGTGAAGATTATACCATACACGTAAGACTATAGTCATATTTTAGGCAACAACAGTTGAGCATAATATAGTCTCTGAACTGGGTGTTACATATGTATGTAATATATGTTTGTCTGTTTGCTATTACATGTTGACCTATTTGTGAGTTAGGATAATCTGTTAATAGGTAAAACCTGTTACACAAGCCGTCACAAAAGTGAGACGGATGAGGGTATTGGCATAAAACCTGAGTTAAAGTCCATGAGTTCACCAACAAACTTTTTAAATTTAAGGTGCAAAGGAAAACAAACCATTAATAAAACCCACAAAGTAGAGTAACGTTCCATTTTCTCTGTGTCATATTGGAGAATTATATTGGTAAAATGGCAGTTTAGAATGATCATTTTATTAATAATTGCTTGGGTCAGGATTAGGGTTTTGCTTAAGCAAAAAGATAAAGTAACATTTTAGACTTTACATAAATAAGAGTGGGAGTATGTTAACTGTGTTCACGAAATAGCAGAGTGCAGCTCAGACTGTGAAAAGGGACAAGATCTGTCACAGTTTGAGAACGGAAGCCAGCTTCAGTTCAGGAATTGATATAATGGAGTGGATTATAATAAAATATGGATCGCAACAGCGATGCAATAGGACTGGCAGCTAGAAGTTTAGCTCAAAGGAGCAGCAAAAGATAAGATTCTGGGCGTGTTGCCAGAGAACAGGCAAATATGCAGATAGGGTGCCTGGGCAGTTGTCCAGCAGCAGAGAAGTGTTAATAGTAGATATTGGAGGCACATGTCACAGCTGCAAGGTCACAACTCAACTCAGAACGAGTTTTTGAATTAATAAAATCTAAAGCAATGCTTGTAGTCATATTGATATTTAAAGATAACTTGTTGGTGAAGTGGCAGTAGACTACAGGAAAGTCTGAAACGGTGGAAGAACTGCAAGGAGATTATAGCGAATGCATAAGGATGTTGCCACGGCTGCAGGCGCAGATAGGGGAGTGACGTGCAGTGGCCTCGATTGGAGCAAAGGGGGGGTGAAGAAGACGATGACAGAATGTTTGTTGATGACCTGTTGTTGTGTAGTTCTTCTCTTACAGACGCGAAGCTCCTGTTAAATGCCACTCTTGCGGTGCTACAGGAGAATGGATACAGGTGCAATCCTAAGAAGGCACATGTACTCCAACAACAGGTAACATATTTGGGACATGTACTCAGCTACAACAGCAAGGCCGTCAGCACAGACTGGCAAAGGCTCTTACACTGATCCCTAACCCTAACATGGTGACGGAGCTCAGCGAACTCCTAGGAACCTAGGGAACTATGCATTTTCAGCAGGCCCTTTATATGGGATGAAGCAGTTGAGCTGACAAAGAATGGTATGGATGTATGTTAAGGGAACAAGAGGTTACACAATCAAGCACAGAACTAAGGTCACGGTGCTGACAGGAAAGGCAGTACAGTGCAGGAATGCAAGCTTAGTGAAAGTAATGGATTACGGTATCTTTAGGTTGTGATACTGGCGTGGTGACCAGTTTGTTTGTTTGTGAATATGGTATATGAATATCCTCTTAGAACCATGCAGTACAGCCAAAGCAGCTCGGAGGTGGAGTTGCTGTGCCAGTAGCAGTATTGTGGTGTATGACTATACGGCCACTTGGGCTAAACAGGGTTTGTCATCATAACGGGAGCAAACATCAAGCATCAGGCTCTGACTGACAACATTTGGGAGATGAACTGGAACGGCAACAAAGTGGGGGTACTGAATCTGATAAATGGAAATGCAACAACTACGTTGATCGGGTTGCCAAACAAGAACAGATGAGCAATGGAGCCCTGTGTGGTCTGCCCTGTGCTTATATCAATGCTTTCAGTACTAGAGGTGAAGGAGATTCAGAACAATAAATGATCCTAATTTATACCAGAGCTACCAGGACTAAATAAGGGACAGTGGGTTGGTTCCTAAGATGCAAACTAAACTGTACAAATTTAAATATTTTCCCGCCAGGGGCCAGCTTGAACGAATAATGACTTCCTTGTGTTTACAGGGTGACAGTGATGGATCTCACAAGGAAGTGGGATGGATCAGGTGTCCTGTACTTACATTATTTTGTCGCCACAGGGTGAGCTCCAACAATTGTCAGTCAGGTCTGAAAGTAGAATCCATTCCTCAATGGACCGGCATGTCCAGGGAGTCCAAGGGGGGAACGACACCCAGGAAGTTAAACGCTGGTTGCCTCACTCCTGCGGTCCTGAGGATCCATATGGGGTGTGGCAATTAGGCATGTGGCAGATCAACTGATCTATGTACAGCACAAATTCAGGTTTCGCACATGAACATTTAGGAAATTGGGGATCCACTACAGTTATTGGAAAATGTGGTATGGAATGGGGTCACAGTGCATTGCAACTACTCAGTGCCCATATTTGTACGTCATTGTTCTAACTTCCCGTCACTGTTCACAATCTTTACACAACGAATGACGGAAGGTTTATTAAGATATGTCCAACAAAGCACTATAGCAATGGTCAGTAGGACCCGGCATAAGCGTCAAGTATTATCTGAACTGGCAGGGTGGTTCGGGGCTGCTCAATCAACAATAAATGGGATCAATGCAGAATTCCAGCAGCGTGATAATGATGGTACCAATACATGGAATGCTATGGGTATGCTGCACTCTGCCACTGGAGTGTATCATACTGCAGATGCAATACAGTTAACTGTAAAAAAACTCATCAGAATCCTCTTGCAAGCAATTAGAGGTGATGTATTACTCAACATGAAGAAAGATGCTACTGCATGGGGAGTCTCTCCAACATATTAAGGTGGGTGGGTTAGGTACTGAATGGGCTGCTGAGGTACGGGAGGCTGTCCTCATCCGCCCATATCGAGGCCTGTACTTCACTACCAATATCACATACCAAACTGTGATACCCTCAGGAACCCCTGTGGTACCGGCGGCGGTGAAAACTGTTCAACCATTGGGACAACAAAAGGTAACCATGTATATACATTGAACAATGTGGGGTGATTTGGTACTGTGAATTCTGGCCTAAATTTTGTAAAAAATAGTATTGAACGGCAACGGGAGAACCATGGGCAGTTTTTGGAGACGGGAGATGCCAGTCAAAAGCTGGTCATGGCGGAACAGATGACAGGGGAAACTGTTGCTATTACTGTCAATGTGTTACGTGTTACGTGTTATAATAGACGCTATATCTGAAGATTTGAATCTAACAACAAGGGAAGAGCGATGTTATAGAATGCAAGCAGCACTAACCAGAGATATTATAATAGCTATTAGAGATTTGCCCCAGGCAGAGGTGCAAGCCCAGGCAACAGTGCAGCGACGTCTGGGCAACCAGGGGGAGCGGAGCAGGAGACCAGGCGACCTCCTGTGCCTGGTGGTGCTGCGACCTGGGAGTCAGGCCCAGCGACCAAAGGTCCAGACATGGAGCCTGGGTGTCCGGGAGCCCAGGCCAAGGGATCCAACCCCCAGGCGCCGGGCTGTGGCACAGGGGTGGTGTTCGGGGCTGTGGTGGTGGTGGTCTCCTCACCTCCCCCCCCCCCCCCTTCTTCATGGCCGGCAGCTCCCCTTTGTGAGGCTCGGGCCACAGTACTTCCTGCTGCCATTCAGGACTGACAGCGACCCCAGGAGAAGCAGGACCCTCGGGAGGCGACGGCGGCAGCGGACCCTCGGGAGGTGAACTCGGGAGGGGAGCCCCTGGCCAAGAAGGCGGCAGCGGGAGCTCCACTTCTCCCTCGTACTCTGCAACCGGTGGCTCCCAAGGCGATGCAGAGCAGCAGGCAACCCCAGGCGAAGCAAGACCCTTGGCGACCCCAGGCGAAGCAGGACCCTCGGCGACCCTAGGAGAAACAAAAAGCAGAGCAGCAGGCAACCCCAGGCGATGCAGAGCAGCAGGCAACCCCAGGCGATGCAGAGCAGCAGGCAACCCCAGGCGATGCAGAGCAGCAGGCAACCCCAGGCGATGCAGAGCAGCAGGCAACCCCAGGCGATGCAGAGCAGCAGGCAACCCCAGGCGATGCAGAGCAGCAGGCAACCCCAGGCGATGCAGAGCAGCAGGCAACCCCAGGCGATGCAGAGCAGCAGGCAACCCCAGGCGATGCAGAGCAGCAGGCAACCCCAGGCGATGCAGAGCAGCAGGCAACCCCAGGCGATGCAGAGCAGCAGGCAACCCCAGGCGATGCAGATGTGGTAACCCTGAGCAGAGTGGCTGTGGCATCCTTGGGCGGTGCAGCGGGTGGCAGCGGCCAGAGTTCCTCTTCCCTGTTGGCAACAGGAGGTAGAGCCCGCTCCAGCTCCTCTGATGGCAGAAGCAAGAACAGCAGCTCGTCTCTCTGGTGGCAGGAACAACAGCTTGTCTCCCACTGGTGGCGGAGGCGGGAACAGCAGCTCGTCTCCCTCTGGTGGCGGAGGCGGGAACAGCAGCTCGTCTCCCTCTGGTGGTGCTGCCGGCTCCTCCGACAGCGGGGTTAGGGCTGGTGGCGGGCGTCTCCGCTGGGCTCCCTTCAGCAGCAAAAACAGCGGCTGCAGTGGAGCCTGAGCTTCACACCCTCGTCCCTCCCAAAAAAAAATAGGGGTTTGGGCCTTCAGCTCCTCCCCTCCGGACACGGGACACACTGGCTCCTCCCCTTCCAGCTCTTGCAGTGGCAGCTCTTCCTCCTCATACTGGGTGGGACAGATGGCCACCGTGTGCCCATATGCCCCACAGCCGGGGCACAATTCTGCCGCAAGCCCTTTTAAAAACAGCTCCCAGTTGTCATCTACCTCCTCATGGGCCAGCTCCATTTTTTTTTTTTTTAAACAAAACAAACAAAAAAATCCTGCACTCCTGCTCCTATTCTCCAGAGGCGCGATCCCACTTCTCTGACACCAACTGTGACAGACTGACTAGGGTAAGGAGACTCAGAGTCAGGATGTGCAGGGAAAATAAGACTTTTAATTAAACAAAATACACAAAACAAAAGGCACGATGGCCAACCAAAAAGACAAACACAAAAACAGGCTCTAAACAAACTATACCAAAAAGAATGTACTAACACGTTATGTATAATGTTACTAACATTATTATTATGTTTGATTAGCACTGCAGAATGTATGGATAGATATAGATATGGTTAAATCTATTGAAATGGAATAATATCTCGTTAGGAGAGATAGGAAAAAAGGGCAGTGTAGATTGAAAATGATTAATAATGGAAATTATTAATAGTGTATTCTCAGAGATCTCACAGAATTTTTATATGGTAAATATAGGTGAAAAGCACCCCCTGATTTTCTGTTTTGCATTAACGAACATTGTTCAGATGAGATACAGTAAGTTACCTACCCCAGAAGCCAGTGAATTTGAAATGAAAGCCTGGTCTGATATCTACCTTGCACATGAATCCATTGTGTTTACAGACATCCACAGGTGAAGATTCTGGCAGAGAGCAAATCGAAGCTCCTTGACGGCCAAAAGAGAAATGGCCGTGGCTCATATGAACAGCAAATGTCCTGAAATAGGATGGGTGATCTGTTGAAGAAGCTAATAAGCATATTTTGGAATCGGATATTCATGGAAAATTGAGAGGATGATGGTAATTATTGGTCTCAGGAACCTAGTGAGTGTTGCTAGAGCAAATAGAAAAAAGACGGTTGGGATATTAATTGATAAATATGAAGTTGTGAGATTATTGCGAAATAACTAAATTCTTTTTAATCTTTTCTGAATAACTTTTAAAGTCTTAGAATATTTATTTTTATTATTTTTTTCACTTAGTTTTAGTTCAAACTAGCACGGAGCAACAGAGATACAGGGAGTGTAATATTTAAGGAAAAAAAAACTTTTCTTTTTAAATATTTAAAAACCGATTCATGTTGGAACATTTTATTTAGATACAAATGAATTTTTGGTCTTAGAATACAACTCACAGAATGGCTTAAACATTAAGTCAGATTCTGGTTAAATTCCTAGTTCGACAGCAAGTTGACAAAGATCTTTCTGGTCACTTTATCCTTGCTAGGACAAGGCTGACCTCCAAGACATTTTGAAATAGGTTTTGGCCTCTCCTTTAATGTCCAGTTCTAACATGTAAGGCATTTGCCATTTAGGGTGGGTCATTGTTTTTATGTTAGAGGTACCAACATATTGTAAACATCTTTACAAACTAGATATAAACAGGTTTTCTTAGGAAATTACAGTTGATTTTATGAGGGTTATAAAAACTAGCTACTTCAAAGAGAAACTGGATTGAACCAGATGCTTTGAAGCTAGGGTTAGGACAAATGGACAATTAACCAAGTGATAAGAGATTTGTGTCTTTGATTGGTTTAACCCTTTGTGGTCCATTTATTCAGCACATCTAAGACGCGTCAGGTCCAATTTATTTTCACACGCGCAGTGAAAATAAATTTTTGTGAAAAAAAGTATTTTTTTCACAGTAAAACAGGTTTAAAAGGCACTGCATATCAACAGGACACAGTACTGCATCTCCAGCCAAGCCCCACCCCTTGTTCACTGTATTTTTCACTTACCTCTTCAGTCGTGCATACCGATAAATCATCTCCTGATCACTCGTTTTATCACCAAACTCCTTAATAATGCGATCCAAGTCATTATTTTATTACTATAACATCTCAAAAAGCTCTACAAATGTCAGTGATATTCTTTGAGCGCTGGATGCAGAAGCAGCTATCTTGTTTGTTTATGTCCGTGTTATATCTGTGGTCCAGGGCTATCTGTATTGCTCAGATACGCCACTTTTTTTCCAGCTCCTATCGGTCTCACTCGGCCATTGAATGGTTTTCTCTGCTCTTTCCAGAGAAAAAACGACTAGAGACCTGTGTTTTATGTCTTTTTGATGATGTCAGACATGGTCCGACATCGGAATGGAAAGGGGAAATTGTAATGTCGGATCTGGTCTGACATAGGACCGCAAAAGGTTAAAGAAAAATCATGATGTCACTGAAAAACTGCATTTAAACTGAAAATACTGAAATGTTCTTTGTATTGCTCTGATCCGTGCTTGGAAAGAGGATACCTGCAAACTGTTGTCACCATGTAACCTTTAAGATGTCTGGTTGTAACTTTGCAACTTCAAACTTTTATCTTCAATAAACTATACTTATCGGGACTCAAAAAGAAGAAGTCCACAAACAAACTCTTTTGTTTCTTCTTTTATTGCTTATCTCAACATTAGTACAAAAAATCACCAAACAATAAAGTTAGAGTGAAACATGTGAGGATGATATAATGTTGTCTGGGTCTGTAAATAGTGAATGAAAACAAAAACATATATATTTTGACTCTCACTAATGTATTACTAGTTTGTGGGAGACTATTTGAACCATAAATATACTACAAGCGCAGTAAGAAGAAATCCCTTGGCAGCAAAAGCCACTGACAAAGAAATCGAACAATTTATAAGATGGTTCAATCTTTCATCAGACAGAGGTGGAGGTTGGAAGGCCAGGTCAGTGAGTAATATCCTGGTTAACTCTGAAAATAAATTAGCTGAGAAAAACCTACTGTCAATGACAATATCTATTTTAATTTGATACATTGTATTTAACTTTTCCTGAGCTAAAATTCAAATTAAGAAACATTTTCTGGAAGTTTATGACATTTGTGCTCTTAAGTATTTCAACTTTTCCTACAGTAACACTAACTTAAGTGTCAGCTTTTTATTTCACGTCCTATAAATTAATTTACCTTAAAAACAAGATGCATGCTTTCCATTCATCCAGTTGTCTTCTGGGAGTCTGCAAGTATTATTATTATTATTAGTTTATTTAGCAGACGCCTTTATCCAAGGCGACTTACAGAGACTAAGGTGTGTGAACTATGCATCACTTACAATTACGTCTCACTCGAAAGACGGAGCACAAGGAGGTTAAGTGACTTGCTCAGGGTCACACAATGAGTCAGTGGCTGAGCTGGGATTTGAACCGGGGACTTCTTGGTTACAAGCCCTTTTCTTTAACCACTGGACCACACAGCCTCCTATAAGTATTAAACTGTATCCACTGAAACAGGGATTGGGTGATTTCACACCTTAACAAATTGCATTATAGGAAAATAAATTGATCTACTGTAGGTGTGTTTTACCAAAGTTTACCAAATGAAAAGGGATGATATGTGTGGTAATGCACTTAAAAGAAAGCTATAACACAAGAGGCATGGCATTTATTTCTACTTATCCTTCTATTTGGTCCTAATCCGACAAGGTCAAACTCTGGACAGTACTCTTCCTGAGCTTCCTTTTGTAGCTGAGTTATGCAAGCACAATCTCTTTGGTCATCACTCTGTCTAGAAGAAAAGACAGACTGGCAGGTATGAAGACAAGTGGACATGGACCTGCCTTGGCTAAGCCTCTGCAGAGTCAAGCAGACTGCTCTTAATGTAGAAACTATCATCCAAACAGATCTGGCAGTAATTTAGTTGAGAGGAAACACTTTAAAATAATATCCACTCATCTGCAGTATATGAATCATAGTGTATTAGCAGTTATTTCTAGGGTACAATAGTTATTTGTTATTCTGTTGAAACATTGCATGTACAATATAAACATCAAGTGGAGGTAAGACTGTACAAATGACCTTAGAAATGCTTCTGCGAGGGAGGTCACGTGGGCAGCTTATCTTTGCTGGCAGCTCGTTCACCAAGAGAACTAGAAGCCAACCTTATGTCAGGTGTCATTGTGTGGCTGACTAATAAGTCACATGCAGTACTCTGGCTTACTGTGTGCTGGTGTTAGAGACAGTGGTGTTGCGCTTCAATTCTACTTTTTCTCTGTGATTTTCTGCAATTATGTATTATATACATTGACTTCCAATGTAGGAAGCAACAGTCAATGCTGATACCCCAGATATATTAACTTACTGTAGTAGCTGGATTCTGTGAAATCATGAAGCTCCCACATTAAGCACAAATGTAGAGCAATACTTATTCATCAATAGGCCATGTTACATGAATGTTTGACTTTTCTTGAAACATGTTTCTCATGAAATAAATGTGGACATAGTGCCTTTTTGTATTTACATGTAAAGCCTCTCATTCCCTTTGGAAAGCCTACTTTTCCTGAATGCTATACAAATGGGGGGGGGGGGGGGCGACAGATTTAAATTAACCATGCTGACGACCCACTTAGATTTTCATGCTGTTAGCTGTGAAAGTCCCCAAAATACTGTTTACATGAGCAGAGAACAGTTTTATGAGAAAGAATCCACGTGTCATTGTGTTTGACATAAATTGATATTAAAGACTGATTTGCTGATGGATAGTGCCTCCTTTCTTAATACTTTGTTTTAGTGTTGTCGCCCACACTGCTTTTCACACATTACCTGTGGAGAGGGGGAGAGGGGAGGGGGGGGGGGTCTATTGAAATGGAGGGGGCGGATACTACTGAAGCATACTGAAGTGAACCACAAGCTTGTTCCCCAAATTATTACAGCCTGCTGTATCCTGCACAATCTGTGCCAGGACCGTAAGGAGGTGTTCAGGCCACCAGCAAGAATTGTACAACAGCGATATGAAGAGGGTCCTTCTATTACAGATGCACTGCTATCTTTATTTTTGTAACCCAATGGTGTACTTTTATTTTGTATCACATTTTTGTTTCATTTTTGTATCTCTTTATATCAAATATAGCATCCTCATTTGTGCTGTACTTGTATGACTGCTTCTGCTAAATAAAGAATTGGAATATTGAGTATTCTTGATTCTCAAGAAATAAGTTGCGAAAATTCCACAGCACATTTTATTTTGGGAGTGGGTTAAACAATGCTCGTGCTGTGCATTGTATCAAGCTGCCTCATCATATCCTCTTCCCTTATGGATATTAAACACCCGAGCCTCTTCATCGTTCTAACGGACGTCAGGGGAGGATGGACACAGGTTTTGCGCAGACATAAGTAACTAGGAGAAATTGCATTGGAGTATAGTAGAACTTTACAATAACGTCGTTTTGACAGATGTTTGGAAAGCAATTTGCAAGTGTATTCTGAAGTACTGTACAGTAGCTGTAACCACCAGAATTCACAAACCCACGATGCAGTTTATTAGTAATGCCATTATGCCATTTTTATTAATAGTTTTAAACAGAAACTTGGTAAATACAATCTGATGCATGATTAGCATTATGTAAAGTTTTAGGGAAGACAGAAAAAAGTGGGGTTATCTGCAACATCAATCTGATAAAGGAAATACTGCAAACAAAAAATGTACTTTCCCACTGCCATCTTTGGACCACGGTAACTTACGTATTCCCATGTGACTTTTATAGCAGCTTTAGGAAAGGACTTCACGTGTATTGCCCATTCATGTGAAATAATCACACATGTAAACTGGCCTATTGACTGCCTTAGTCTGGCATTCCCTTTAAGTGTAATGCAGATATCAGTTCATTAGTGATGGCACATCTTAATCAATGAGTTCCCATTAAACTACACATTCAACAGCTAATTGATGAGCTTGACACAATCCCATTAATTCAGTGTCAATAAGCAAACAAGATGCAGTGCAATAGCGTATCTATGTAAAGGCTGCAAATGGCGTGCAATCATCAGTTAAATTGGTATTTCAAGATAAAGCTTCAAAGCTAAGGTGTTTAAATGATTATTTAGTTACTTTCCTTTTGTGTAACTGTGCTTGTATTTCGAATTTGGAAGTCAGCACAGTTGGTACTTTAGTGAAGTACTATAAGATTACTGTGGATAAAGTCTATTTCACACCCTGAGTGATTGTAAAATAATCTGCAATTCTTTATAAAGTGTTGTAATAATACTGTGTGTGTCGGTCTAACAATAATTCTCAGTATAATTCTAGGGACACAAAATAAAACCAGACAGTTGATCTAAAAAGGAATAATTACTTGAAATAAAGGATTAATGACGTTCTGTATATTTATGCTTTTTACTTTTCGTATGGGGCTGGTTAATATATTATAGGGTTTATGTCAACAACGTGCTAGTAGTCTCAATAATAGTTCTCGTATAAATTAAGGTAATTATTATTATTGTTTTAATTGTTACAATTAAAAATACATAAGCCACAATTAAAAATACATAAGCCAGATCACATATTTTAAGATGAATAGTTTTTTAAGTTTGGTTTGTGTATGTAAATAATCTATAGCATACCACTTGCTCTCAAAAGCACAAAACATATACTTTCATTGTTCTCCATGTTCAATAGAACCTCATTATCAACCCAGCTTGCTTTTTTTTTTCTCTTTTAACATATTTGATATCTTGCAAATTGCCTTTCGGTTTGATTAAAACATTCTTTGTCTATCACCAAACTACATGTGCATCAGAATTTAATTACCACCTCCCTAAATGCTTTATTTTTCATATTATCTGCTCAAAGCATCAGAATAATTGTTCCAGTTAGTGTTTATTAAAACATAATTGGCTAAGCCACATCTATGAAGCTGCGATTTCAAAGTAATAATTCAGTCCTGACTGCCCATTATAATCCATTTCTAATGTGGAATTGTTTTTAATAATCATTTAATTTTCACCAATGTTTAAATACTCAGAGATAGTTGCTAGCAACAGACAAATGACTGTGACATTCATTTTGCTCATTTTCCTCATTCCAAAATTATACTATCATTTGTGTTTTAAAACTTCTTACTACCATATTAGGGAACTACAATTGTGGTATTTGCAAGAAACTACATTTACTTTCATCTTTTATTTCAATCTTTTTTACACAAAAATACAAAATTGGAAAATAAAGAAATCTAAGAGTTTTATTCTGAATTATCTAACTATTCTTAATTAGGGAAAAGATTTTCCATTAAAAATAATGTGATTTACAATTCACAGTGAAAAGCAAACATTCCAATGCTAATAATAATAATAATAATAATAATAATAATAATAATAATAATAATAATAATAATAATACCCACCACATTATGTGCTTTGGTACTTAGGAAAGGAAAGAAAGTAAGACCTATTATGTGGTTAATTGGGCTTGATTGAATATAGCATTTAGAAAACTGCACTTAAATCAGACACTTGGTCTCTGCAGGTCATTTTTTTATTAAAATGTTTGGAAGCCTTAAAAAGTTATTTTCATCCAGACATTATATACATGTGTGAATGTTCCATCGATTGGTTTGTGAGTTTAAAAAATGTTGGTGTTTGTAAGCAAAATGTAAGTTAAATTGCGATTTTGTTATTTGGGGAGGGGCGGGGGTTGTTCAGGACTGTGGGAGAGACAGAAATGTCAACATCATTCATGTATCCCTCAGTAAAAATTTGTTTGCCTGTTTTTCTGATGAGTTCTTGGTATTTGAGTCTCTCAATTAGCTAAAGCATTAATATCACCTTGAGGTATCCCAGTGGGATCTAAAAAGCTCCAGGAAGACTGAAAGGGGCTGCTCTTGAAGTAAAACATAATACACACTTTTAAATCTGGTTTGCCTAAAGCCTTGACCTACATTACACATGCCTGCTGGCTGATATGGTTTGTGCTACTTTTAAAGTATTTTTCATAAAACACTGCTTTTTCAAAGTAATGCAGAATGACTTGAGTCATATAACAATTGGCAGTAAAATTACACACTAAGTGCTATGCAATTCAGTAACACCTGTGATAGAGAGAGAAAGGATCAATGCTGTAAATCTCCCTCCCAACCAGAAAGGGCGCTGTGTAAGGGGGAAGGTATGCTGCCTCCTAGATGTGCCACCTTGATGGTAGGTGGAAACCGGAAGGTAACCGTATTAGGAGGGGTGTGTAGTTGCAAGTACTCAGGACGACTCCATTGCAGTCAGCTGCGGGGCAGCCCTCTATTGGAGAAACCATGGTGACGCGTTGATTGCAGGGAGGAGTTTGCTGGGTACAAAGGGGAAGCAGCTACGTCAGTACCTCCCCTTGCACTGAGAAACTAAAAACGACCGACCGGAGCTGGTGTATATTTTCTGTTTTGTTACGTGTTTTGTTTGTGTTTTCGTAGAGGAGCAGGAGGACGGGAGGCTGTAGCCAGAGAGCCAGCACTAACCCCAGAGCACGCCCCTCACCGCACAGCACAACACAGCACAGCGCACGCACCACGATCCCCGGAGGAGAAGAGCACAGTTTCGTGCACGGAGGAGTGTGGTTTAAGCAGTGTCTTTTGTTTACCTTTTTTGAATCGGGACCCTTTGCTGTTTTGCCCCAATACCATCGCTGGTAGCGGGGTTTATTATTATTTTCATTTGGATTATTTTGTGATATTTCTGTTTACAATTAAAAATGATTATTTTTTGGGAGACAATAGTCTGGACATTCCATATCTTTTGCACTGCACCATTCATCCTGTCTGTGGCGGAGTGTCCCGCCCCTATGTATTTATTTATTATTATTTGTATTTTTTTGCGGCGCGGATAAAAGCGCTGCATCTTGTTATTTGTTATTTAGAATTTAAAAACCTGTGAGGATGCGTGGCTGATCAGCTACTGATTATTTAACTCGCTGACAGTCACGCATCCTTACCAAACGCGTGCAGACTGTGGCCGAGGGGTAATAAGATAATTAACAGCTAGTTAACCCCTCGGCCAGAGTATAAGAACCTGCAGCTGTCCGTGCTGCAGGGTTGGTTGTTGAGTGTAGAGAGTACGGGAGAGCGGAGAGATAGCGAGGAGAATATAAAAAAAAACAATTGCTATATTTAAAAATATACTTGTTTCTATTTGTTTGGCCATCGCGCCTTTTTGTTTTGTGTTTTGTTGTTTGTTTAAATCTTTTGTTTTGTTACAAATAGTGCAAATTTTGTTACAAGCTTACTTTACCCTAAAGTTTAGGTACAGTACAGGGACTATTTTGCACCGGTGAAGGGATACATTCAGTGAAATGTTTTCTTAGAAAAACAAACAAACAAACAAACATGTTATAACACCAGCACAACCTTTACAACCAATCAGATCACTCCATTGCCGTAGGATATGTCACAATACACTGCAGCTGTGGTTTCTGTAGTATATGATATGGAACTAGTTTAAACTAAATACAAAAAAATAAAAAATAAAAAAAATTCGATCACTACGGCAACCGTTGAAACTACCACAAGAGAGAGCAAAGTACAAAACAAAAATGTGTACATTTATTCAGATATCCAAGTAGAAAAAGTAAGCAGAATATATTTTAAGGATTTTTTTCTATAAAATAATGGTGTATAATAGCGATTATTTGCTTTTAGGTGCAGTGAACTCGGAGGTAAACATTCCAAATTCTAAATGTTTATATCCTTGTGTACTGCATTTAAAAACAAAAGTATTGCTTGAATATATGAGTGTGGCAGGGAAGAAGAGAGCCCTGTACGTAATTAGAGGGGCAGGGCAAAGCCCTGCTGAGTAATATTGTGTGGGGTCGAAAAACACGGATGATTGTATTGTAAGATAAATGTATTGTGGTGATTTGTCTTGATGTATGGTATGATTTAAATGTGATTTTGTGGGTTTATATTAAAATAATTGGTTACTTTATAATATACGTTATAAAGCAGACCCTAAAAACTCTCCCTGCTTCTCAGTACTCTCGCTCTGTTCCTGGGTTGTTCAGGAAGGTTAGGAGTCAGCACTCTCCGTTGTAAGAAATGCCCCTGAAAATTCACGATATCACGAATTTCATGGAATCATGTATTTGACTGCCTACCGTGAAAAATATGCATTTTATTTTTCTTACAGTATTTTACATTACTGTATTCTTCACCTCCCTTGTTCATTTCATACTTTTATTAAGTAGAAGCAGCGCTACAGTAGCTGTACACGCTCCGGCTCAATGGCATGCATTACGGCAACAGGGTCAAACAAATACCGGCTTCATGACTGGTGAATTCCTCATACTGTACAATGACATTTCTACATACTACTGATGTACAGTGTGTATAAAGAAAAAACACAAAAGCTTCAGTTTTGTCATTTCAGGTTTTGCAATTAACGTTTCTCTCATGTTTAATACCTGTATTTTGGTATTAGAGGCAGCATAATAGGCTATGGGAATTACATGGTCATGTGTCAACATAAGTTTTAAAGGTTTAAAAAAAATGTTACTGAACTGTTTCGTCTGCTTGTTACTTCCTTTGTAGCCAACACAGACCATTTTAAACGTCTTGTTTCCAGCAGGTTTGTTACATTTTTAAAGATTGTTTCAAAAGTGAATAGCGAATTATAGCCTTGATTTTTGGGTGATGTTCTTGATGAACTATCAATAATAACACATTTTAGGCAACTTACATCAGTAGAATATAATGTAAAGAGAAACTTTTTTTTTTTTAATAAAATGTCATTTTCGTGACACTCCATGAAATTCATATAGTTTTATTGTTATTTGTTATTTTTTTTTTTTAAATACTGTGAATTTTCTGGGCCCCTATATTACTGCTACTATAATGCTCTTTCCTATCAGCTGCTTTCTGACTTTTTCTTTGCGCCTAAATAAGACCAATTTGAAATCGGTTTTATTTGTGGACCCTTTTAGGGCAGGCACTACTGTTCTGCCGCTTCATAAATCTCATTTTAATATCACAGACTTAATCTACAAATGAGTCCCACCTACAGTTTGCCCATGCATATAATTAAGGCTTGACACGCCTTAAAATGCATGGCTAATGAGTGGCGGAATACATTTTGGCAGTGCTAGTACGGCCTTAACTTGCCAAAAGTGTCATGATATATACAGGCCAATTTTAAGGCTGACGTAAACTCAGTGCTATGACCTTAATGCCGTCATAAACGCTTGATACATGTCCCCCCATGCTTTTCTTTTTTATTGTCTGGAAGTGTGGATGGGGTTAAAGCCCCATTCCACCAAACCCGTGCAGAATGTGGCCATCTCTGAATTCATTAACTGGTTGTTCATTCAGAGATGGCCATGTTTATATAAGCGTGCCTGTTTGTGTGTTGGAGGTGGTTGTTCAAAGAGGAGGAACGTGTGTGACAGAGAGACGGGAGAAAAACAGAAAGTAAAAACAAAGTAAAACAATTGCTATGCGTGCAGGAAGCACGGTGCTGGTTTGGTGCAGGTAGTTTTGTGTTGAGAGTTTTTTTTGTTCAAGCCTTTTGTTTTGCTCTGTGAGAGAGATGGGAAAATGTTGCACCTTATTTAAAAGAATAAGTCACAGGTATTACTGTTACAGGAGACACCTGAAGTGACAATTCAAGGGGAAGTCACACAGGGCTTTGGGAGATTAATTATAAATGTACAACATATGCATTTGCAATCGCAGATAAAATATAGCTATTCGCATGTTCTCACTGCTGTGCCGCTGGGCTTCCATGTCAACTCTTTTGTACTGGATATCACGGCATTTCATTGAACAGTATTTCGTTAAAACAGTTACACCTGTCTTAAGCTAGCATATTGTGCACAAACCTATTAGCAATTGCTAATTAATGAGTCCTTTGGGAACTGATGTGACTCATTTGAAACCATTAATATCAGAATATTCTTAAGCAGCTTGTTCTTACAATCAGTCAGGGGAATTACATTTATATTCCAGATCCAACCTAGTCTGAATGGGAATTCCAGTCATGTAAACTCCTGAGTTGAAGAACTGGAAATATGAGATCTTAAATACTGAATAGAAAAAAACGCAGTTCCTTATTTTCCCATCTTGGTGCTCAATTAAGATATATACATACCTTGTTTTACTGTTTCCCCTGTACAGCGAGTGATACAGTGAGCGAGCGGGGGGTGGGGAGCTTGTTAGAGAACATTTACTTAAGGTAATAATACATTACAATTGGCAATCAGCAATATCGGGGGTTTCTTGAGTCTCATCAGGAGACAGGAGAATCATGCTCTAATACATACTTGGCAGCTATGTAATTAAAGCTGTATTTTTGTCCTGTGTATCCAGGATTTCACCATTTCGATGAAATTTAGCCATTGCCATGTAATATGTAGTTCAGTCCCCATGAAAATTCACATTTCTGAAAGAATAGTGTAAATATTTTTAAAAAAATTAGCACATGAACAAAAAAAAAATTCTTTACTAATGCCCAACCTGTCAGATTTAGGAACATGGCAGCAGGGAAATGACTGAACACATTACATAGAGCTGTACACTTTCTTTAAAATGTTGTCAAAAGACACCAGCTGTACCAAAGATTGCTCTGTACAAGAAGGTGACATTTTATGAGTGGTGTTTTAATTTTTTTTTTTTAAATATAATTCACTGGTGATGAAAATAGAATGTCTATAACGGGTGGATATAACCTTTTTCATTTACTGTTGTTCAGTTAAGTATTTAAGAACACTTGGTGTTAATAACTGTAGAGATGTTTAATATCTATTTTTAGATTGTGATGTGCCGTGAAATAAGCCATGTTTTACTGTGACAAAATACAGCCAGGCCCATAATTAATACACCTGTTTCATATGCTCCTTTTATTCTCAAATAAAAAAAGTGTCACATTGCATATCCATAAACTGGATATACAACTTCCAGTGCCAGGATGGAACAGCCATTCAGATCAGACACACCTAAGGTACTCTTTCTGTCTATATAAATGTGAAGTAGGTGTGGCTGGCAGAGTTGAAAGGTCACATTGTCACATGATTTGAATAGAATGAGGAAGGCTGCCCAGCCCCGGAACACAATAAAATAGTAAGGGAGATGTTAAAAAACAAACACACACACAAAAAAAACCCAGAAAACAAACATGTAAAGCCTTTTTGAAGCTTCTTACTCTTTAAATACAAGCAATGACAAAAATGGTGAATCACAGGTGTGCTTAGTTAGCATTGTCCGAATCATGGTTTGATGAAAATATTGTTTAATCATGGGAAGGCATGTAAAACTGCAAAATTACAGTGCACTAGAAATGTATCAATATACAATTTTTGTCAGGACAGGATAGGTTGTCGTTTAGCAAAGTAGCTTTTTAATTACTTGTTAACAAGACTATTTACTCCCTCTGAAGTATTTTTACTGAGCAAAAAGAAAATGCAGTAAAAACATGAATGTCTGCAGTTTACATTAATATATTATAAGCTTTATCCCATTGAATATGTAACATAAAACATTCAAACCTCCTTTGAAGTTGCCTAGTTCCTTTCTATTAATACATAACAGGGATGGTAAATGTTTTTGTCAAATTGTCAAAAATGCATCTCATTGCCATCAGCTGTCTGTTTGCTACTTGTTAATTATAGTTACAAAACTAAGTAAAACAACTCAAATGACCCAAAAACAAGACAAGCTGGGGATATTCATGCTTGTAAGTACTGTTTAGATTGCCAGGGCCTGAAGCAGGGTAAGACAGACAGACTTTAATGAGCCATGGTACTGCATAAACATACCAGTCGATTACGTTTTAAATGTGTGTAGGTCTAACATGGAGGAATGTGCTACTCCATATTGTTGTTCACTGTGTTCAAGAAAGACTTCTTTACCTCACACTTTTTTTGTAAACGAAGAAAGTCTTGTGAATACCAAAACTTATCAAATGCTTTGAATAAAGCATGGATAAAAGTATTTTGAATAGGGCACACAGTTTCTCAAATAGACTTCATAATATCAAGGTTTAGTGTGGGCACACACACACATATACTGTATGTGCAGTATTTATACAGTAGTGTTCAGAAGGAAACAACTAAGGATTTACAGCAAGACTAGGGGTGGGGATTGTATAACCAATTTTTCCTTACTCAGACCCTTTACTTACTAAATATCTTGGTACCCCTGAATAGATAATCCTCTCCTCTTTAAAAATGTGTTAACTATTTTAATGAATAAGACATCTCACAAGTAGAATAGCACCTCGAATTGTTCTCCTTTTTAGGAAAGCAGTGTAACTGGGAATGTGGAGTTTGTTGCCAGATAACTTCACTCAGACTACTTGCTCACTAAATATCTTGGTCTCCGAATAGCTAATTTAATATATAAAATGTGGTGGCCAAATGAGGCAGGCTGCGGTGCTCCACACAAACTAAAAACTTTGTGGAAACACAGTTTAAGAACAATGCACGATATCTGTCGTCACGCAAGGCCAAAATGGAACTCAGACAGAAACATTTAAATATACCCTCCCATATTTTAATATTAATTAGGTTATTTCCATTTGGAAGGATAATTTATCTGGCTAAAATGAAACTACATGGAAACCCACACTACCCGAAAGTTACTACCTAAATAGTGTGAGAAAAAAGGTGAGACTTATTTTTCTTTTTCCATAGAAACCCGGCCATTGATTCTTGTAGAATTGAATTGCAGGGCCCTTCCCCCCACCTTACCCTCCCACTGGTTCATGTCCCCACACTCAAGAGGATCCATTTTATTCAAACTGCTACAGGGACATGGTAATTAGTTTCTTACTAATGGTCATTTGGTTAAAGACATTCAATAAAATGTCAACAATGAGACACAGTGGGGTCTATTTAAAGATCAAAACAGCATTTAATCAAGGCTTTAAAATACATTTTCTTACATCTTACCATTTTGTTTGCACAGACACTATTACAGTATCACTGGTCCCTCTTTTCTCAGTTAATGACCTAGTTTTTGGAAGTACTGTATAGTAATCTTAACTGGAAAATGTTGGGGGGAAAAGTCTCCATTTCTGTTTCTGCTGTGTTCATCTTTTAAGATGCATTTTCTGGAGCTGAATCAAACAAATACAATCGCATTCAGCACGGCATTTCAACATGTGAATGAAATGCATATCCCTATGCATGGAGGAGCAGTGTGGCTCTGTCGGTGTGCTATGATCCCCAAACTCACAACTGCCTATGATATCCAAGACCTGATAATGTCAGCCTGAGCCCTTTGTGGTTTGTCTACACACCCCCTAGGTTTTCCTTAAGTTCGAAGGTTAATAGCATTAGTTGAATGATACCCTTTCTGCTGATACTGAATATTGTAGGTGATGAGGTCTTTATATTTACATTTGAAACTTGCTTGGGTTCCCTTTCCAATTTTAAAATGTTCACATAACTTGTTCATTATCGCTTAAGAGAGAAAGAGGAAATAATGCTGAACTGCCTAAGTTAAAACACATTTCTTGTTATATGCTGTAGAGAGTATTTCCCAAAGCGCAGCTCAATCAGGAAACTGCTGGTAATAAGTCCTGGTTATAATGAGTCATAACAAAAGGATATATATATATATATATATATATATATATATATATATATATATATATATATATATATATATATATATATATATATCCTTTTGTTATATCCTGGTCAGAATCAGCAATCAGAAAAATGCCAGCTTGGTTTCTTTTTGTTTTTTTTATTGTTTCTTGGATGAAATTACATTAGCATAAAATGCAATTGAAGTAATCTGTGAAAATGACTCAAAGGTTAAATATGCATATGTTTTTCTTAATCCATGCTAGATTTTTACGTAAAATGAAAGTGTAATTTCCTTAAAGCTATAATGTTCAATTACAGTGTTGAATTAACATAGAAATAGTATGCAGAATGTCTTTCAGCAACATGTATATAAATCTGATCACTACACAGGCTTTTTATTTAAATTTTATATTTTAAATATTGTATAATACATGGAATGTTTACAGAACTGCACGTGTAATATAAGCCTAATGTTTTTAGATGCTGTAGCCCTTATCATTGTATAGTCAGGTTAGCTGGTGGTGGATGATGTCAGGCCAGGAAGCAGTACTCAAACACAGGAATGCGAGGCAAAACTGTGTGGCTGCACAGTATATTTATTTAATAAATATAAATAAACAAGAGACTTTTAAATAACAAAAGAAAATGGCTCGATGGCCAAAATAAACAAACACAAACAAACAAAGGAGTCGAGTACATTCAGGATGATTCAAAGTAAGCAGCATTTGTTTTGTTCCTTTGCAGTTTACATGCAACATGAACTTATATAGCAGGTGGTCAGGAGCTAATGAGACAATTGGTGATCATTTATCTCCTAACCACCTGCATTCCACACGTGGAGACAGGGAGAGGAAGTTAACCCTCTCCCTGCTGAATCAACACAATATTAAATAGTGGACGGTTTTCGTCTGTCCACATACATTTAAATGAAAGGGCTTTTCGTCGTCATATTTTTAAAAAATAAATAATAATAATAATAATAATAATAATAATAATAATAATAATAATAATAATACATATTATGCACAGGGGTAGGGAGTACCCTGTCACAATCAGGTATTCAAAACGGGTAGTGGGAGGAGAGCGCTTGGCTTCTGGAATGCAACTACCACCAATTCGAGCATACATGGATGACATGACAACCATGACTACAACAGTAGCCTGTACTAATCGGTTATTGGGCAAATTAACCAATAACATTGAATGGGCACGAATGCAATTCAAGCCCACTAAATCAAGGAGCATCTCTATAATTAAAGGTAAAGTAGTAGATAAAACGTTCTTCATTAATGGTGAGGCAATACCAACAGTGTCTGAGAAGCCAGTGAAGAGTCTTGGGAAATGGTACGACGGGGATCTAAAGGACACAGTTCGTGTGGGAGAAGTTAGACAACAAGCAGTGGAAGGGTTGAAGAGCATAGACAGCAGCGCTTTACCAGGCAAACTAAAACTCTGGTGCTTTCAGTTTGGTCTACTGCCGAGGTTGCTGTGGCCACTGACTGTGTACGAGGTTTCTTTGACAACAGTAGAGAATGAAAGCTTTAATCAGTTCATTTATCAGGAAATGGTTGGGAGTTCCACGCTGCCTCAGCAGTGTGGGACTTTATGGTAAAGGAATACTGCAGCTACCAGTCTCCGCTCTAACCGAGGAGTTTAAGTGCGCCAAGGTCAGACTGGAAATGACATTAGTAGAGTCACGCGACAAATGCGTAAGGGAGGCAGCACCTGTGTTGAAAACTGGAAGAAAGTGGGCGGCAAAGAAAGCTGTGGAGGATGCAAAGGCTGCCCTTCGAATTGGTGATATCATGGGGCAAGTTCAGCATGGAAGAAGGGGTTTTGGTCTCAGTTCAGCTCCTCCTACATGGCACAAGGCAGCCCCAGCTCAACGGAGGAAGCTGGTAGTAATAATGGTAGTGACTATAACCCGGACGCTCCACAAAGCTGGGCTTTATGGAAGAGTGGCGAGAAAAAAGCCATTGCTGAAAAAAAACCATATCAAATCCCGTTTGGATTTTGCCAAAAGACATGTGGGAGACTGTGACAGAGCGGTTGCAGTACTGACGTCCCGGACCAGGAAGAAGCAATACAAAAACAAAGGCAAAGGTAGGTAGGGGAAATGAGACGCGTTTGCGCTCGGGTTTTAATAATAAATCAAACAATAAACAAAACACTCTATAACAAACAAAAGGGCTCGATGGCCAACCAAAAAGACAAACACAAAACAGGCTTTAAACAAACCAAAAAGAACCACTCACACTCTCTCTCACACACACGTCGTCTCACAGTTTCAAACACTCTCCTCCTTACAAACACTCACCTCTAACAAACACTCTCCTCCTAACAAACCCAACCACTCCCTTTTATACAGGTGCCTGGGCTAATTGGGCAATTCGCACCTCATTAGCCCAGGCACATTCCACACATTCCTCACACATAAATTCACTGAACCACACCCCAAACTCACTCACATCCACTCTAAACAATACAAAAAACACAGAACCACCACAAAATAGGCTGCACCCCATCACACACCTCCCCTCCTTGTGTGCAGCACAACATGGCCTAAATGGCCACCTCCCCCCTCAGTCTCAAAGTCCCGGAAGAGGGGGAAGCACAGTGTCCATGGGGGTGGCCATGGTGGGAGGTCAGGCACCCCCCAACTCTTCGTGGCCGGCAGCTCCCTCTTCCGGGGCTCCTGCCACACACTATCCTGCCGCAAACGTGCGGCTGGGGGAGCTGGTCTCCTGACCTCCCCCCCCTTCTTCACGGCCGGCATTTCCCCTCCGTGGGGCTCCGACCACACGATCTCCGGCAGCGAAACTGCTGCGAGGGGAACTGGTCTCCTGATCTCCCCCCCTTTCTGCATGGCCGGCAGCTCCCCTCCGTGGGGCTCCGGCCACAGTGTAGCGACCCCAGGCGAAGCAGGACCCTCAACGACCCCAGGCGAAGCAGGATCCCTGGCGACCCCAGGCGAAGCAGGATCCCTGGCGACCCCAGGCGACGGCAGCAGCAGCGGACCCTCGGGAGGCGACGGCAGCAGCAGCGGACCCTCAGGAGGCGACGGCAGCAGCAGCGGACCCTCGGGAGGCGACGGCAGCAGCAGCGGCAGCTCCTGCTCCTCTCCCTCGGGTGGTGGCGGTGGAGGCAGAGGCAGCTCCTGCTCCTCTCCCTCGGGTGGTGGCGGTGGAGACAGAGGCAGCTCCTGCTCCTCTCCCTCGGGTGGTGGAGGGAACAGCAGCTCATCTCCCTCCGGTGGCACTGCTGGCTCCTTCGCCAGCGGGGTTAGAGCTGTTGGCGCTGCCGGCTCCTCCGACAGCGGGGTTAGGGCTGGTGGCGCTGCCGGCTCCTCCGACAGCGGGGTTAGCGCTGGTGGCGGGCGTCTCCGCTGGGCTCCCTTAAGCAGCAAAAACAGCGGCTGCTGTGGAGCCTGAGCTTCACGCCCTCGTCCCTCCCAAAAAAAAATAGGGGTTTGGGCCTTCAGCTCCTCCCCTCCGGACACAGGACGCACTGGCTCCTCCCTCTCGGACCGTGGACGCACCGACTCCTCCCTCTCGGGCCGTGGACGCATCGACTCCTCCCTCTCGGGCCGTGGACGCACCGACTCCTCCCTCTCGGGCCGTGGACGCACCGACTCCTCCCTCTCGGGCCGTGGACGCACCAACTCCTCCCTTTTGGGCCGTGGACGCACCGACTCCTCCCTCTTGGGCCGTGGACGCACCGACTCCTCCCTCTTGGGACGTGGACGCACCGACTCCTCCCTCTTGGGCTGTGGACGTTCGGGCTCCTCCCACTCGGGCTGTGGACGTTCGGGCTCCTCCCACTCGGGCTGTGGACGTTCGGGCTCCTCCCACTCAGGCGCAGGACGTTCGGGCTCCTCCCACTCAGGCGCAGGATGTTCGGGCTCCTCCTCCCCTGGCTCCTGCTCTGGGCAGTCCTCGTCCTCATGCCCATAAGCAATGCACATGGTGCACCACCTTGGCTCCCTCTGCTTCCTCCTCACTTTTCCCCCTCTCTGCCTCCTTCAGCTCACCTTCCTCCTTTGGGCTGGTTCCTCCTCCTCTTCCTGGAAGGGGCAGACAGCCACCGTGTGCCCATACACCCCGCAGGCAAGGCACCAACCTTGGTCCTCCAACCTGCCGAGGAGATCCTCCAGCTCACTGCAGCCGTCTCTCCAGTTCTAGCCTTCCATTTTTTTTTTTTTTTTTTTTTTTTTTTATTTACTTTTCCACAAAAAACAATTTTCGAAAAAAATAAAAAAACGCCCTTTGTATTCCTGGTCCGGCTCCTGGAGGCGTTTATCCCACGCAGGACACCATATGTGACAGAGCGGTTGCAGTACTGACGTCCCGGACCAGGAAGAAGCAATACAAAAACAAAGGCAAAGGTAGGTAGGGGAAACGAGACGCGTTTGCGCTCGGGTTTTAATAATAAATCAAACAATAAACAAAACACTCTATAACAAACAAAAGGGCTCGATGGCCAACCAAAAAGACAAACACAAAACAGGCTTTAAACAAACCAAAAAGAACCACTCACACTCTCTCTCACACACACGTCGTCTCACAGTTTCAAACACTCTCCTCCTTACAACACTCACCTCTAACAAACACTCTCCTCCTAACAAACCCAACCACTCCCTTTTATACAGGTGCCTGGGCTAATTGGGCAATTCGCACCTCATTAGCCCAGGCACATTCCACACATTCCTCACACATAAATTCACTGAACCACACCCCAAACTCACTCACATCCACTCTAAACAATACAAAAAACACAGAACCACCACAAAATAGGCTGCACCCCATCACAGAGACACAGCAAACATGTGGAAAAAGGTTCTCTGGTCTGATGACACCAAAACTGAACTTTTTGGCCTTAGCGCAAAATGCTATGTGTGGCGCAAAGTCAACACTGCTCATCACCCTTAGAACACCTTCCCCACGGTGAGGCATGGTGGTGGCAGCATCATGTTATGGGGATGCTTTTCATCGGCAGGGACTGGGAAACTGGTCAGGATTGAGGGCAAGATGGATGGAGCCAAATACATGGAAATTCTAGAGGAAACCCGGTTTCAGTCTATAAGAGACCTGGGACTGGGGCGGAGGTTCACCTTCCAGCAGGACAATGACCCTAAACACACAGCCAAAGCTACACTGGAGTGGTTTAAAAACAAGAACCTGAATGTCTTAGAATGGCCCAGTCAAAACCCAGACCTCAATCCGATTGAGAATCTGTGGCAAGACTTGAAAATTGCTGTTCACCAACGGTCCCCATCCAACTTGACAGAGCTTGAGCAATTTTGCCAAGAAGAATGGTCAAAAATTGCAGGATCCAGATGTGCAAAGCTGGTAGAGACTTACCCAAAAAGACTCACAGCTCTAATTGCTGCCAAAGGTGCTTCTACCAAGTATTGACTCAGGGGGGTGAATACTTATGCAACCAACAAATGTCTTTTTGTTTGTTTAATTAACTTTTGTGTCACAATAAAAAAATATTTTGCACCTTCAAAGTGTTAAGTATGTTGTGTAAATCAAATGGTAAAAATCCCAATTAAATCCATTTTAATTCCAGGTTGTAACACTACAAAATGTGGAAAAGTCCAAGGGGGGTGAATACTTATGCAAGGCACTGTATTATTATTTTGTTTATTTAGCCTTATGCAAGGCGACTTCTGCAGACACTTAATTGTGTATAGTTGTGTCACGTGACAATGGTAGGTAATATTTAATAAATAACTAATGTTTCTCTTTTTCCCCCTTTATAGGTTCTTTGGATTTTGAGGTGACCACCCAGACCACTGGACAATACTGAACAACAACACAGCAGAAATCAATTTTGACTAACAGTCACAAGAGGGCCAGGGTCTAATAGAAAAGACAATATAAAAGTAACTAATATGTAATACTTTAACCCTTTCAGGACCAAGCATTTTTTCAGTGGGACGCTCACTAAAATCTATTTTGTACCTTAGCATCTTGGAAATGGTGTCCTTTTTTTCAGAACACTCTGGGGAACATTATAAAGTACTTCAGAAACCATACAAACCTGTTTGCTTTCAACACAATATATATATATATATATATATATATATATATATATATATATATATATAGTGCCTATAGAAAGTCTAATGCAAAACAAATGCAAAACTTTTGCTACATTTTTACTAAAATTCTTTGTTTTCGAGAAATTTCTTGAAATTATAAATTTTCATTGGGGAATGTAAACTTTTGACTGCAACTATATACAGTGCCTATAGAAAGTCTACACCCCCTTTCAAAATGTTCACCTTTTGTTGCCTTATAGCCTGGAATTAAAATGCATTAAAATAGTTTTTTTTTTCATTTATCTACACATCCTACCCCCACAACTTCAAAGTGAAAAAAATATTCTAGAAATGTGTAGATAATTTATTAAAAATAAAAACTGAAATAGATTGGTTGGATAAGTGTCCACCCCCTTGTAATAGCAATCCTAAAATAGCTCAGGTGTAACCAATTGCCTTCAAAATCACACACCAAGTTAAGTGGCCTCCACCTGTGTTAAATTGTAGTGATTCACATGATTTCAGGATAAATTCAGCAGTTCCTGTAGGTTCCCTCTGCTGACAGTGCATTTCAAAACAAAGACCCAACCATGAGCACCAAGGCGCTTCAAAAGAATTCCGGGACAAAGTTGTTGAAAGGCACAGATCAGGGGATGGGTATAAAAAAATATCAAAGGCCTTGAATATCCCTTGGAGCACGGTCAAGACGATTATTAAGAAGTAGAAGGTGTATGGCAAAGTGGTCAAAGTGTGCATGTGACAACAACATCCCAAGCACTCCACAAATCTGGCCTGTATGGTAGGATGGCAAGAAGGAAGCCATTACTCAAGAAAGCCCACCTTGAATCCCATTTGAAGTATGCAAAAAACACTCAGGAGATTCTGTAGCCATGTGGCAAAAAGTTTTGTGGTCTGATGAAACTAAAATGTAACTTTTTGGCCTAAATGCAAAGCGTTATGTTTGGCACAAACCCAACACAGCGCATCACCCAAAGAACACCATCCCTACTGTGAAGCATGGTGGTGGCAGCATCATGTTATGGGGATGTTTCTCATTGGCAGGGACTGGGGCACTTGTCAGGATAGAAGGGAAAATGAATGGAGGAAAACCTGCTGCCCTCTGCAAGAAAGCTGAAACTGGGTGAAGTTCACCTTTCAGCATGACAACAACCCAAAGCACACAACCAAAGCTACACTGGAGTGGCTAAGGAACAAAAAGGTAAATGTCCTTGAGTGGCCCAGTCAGAGCCCCGACCTAAATCCAATCGAAAATTTGACTTGAAGATTGCTGTCCATCAACGCTCTCCAAGGAACTTGACAGAGCTTGAACAGTTTTGTAAAGAAGAATGGTCAAATATTGCCAAATCTAGATGTGCAAAGTTGGTAGAGACCTATCCCAACAGACTCACAGCTGTAATTGCTGCCAAAGGTGCTTCCACCAAGTATTAACTCAGGGGGGTGGAGACTTATCCAATTATGATCTTTCAATTTTGTATTTTTAACATATAATATTTTTTTCTCAATAAAAACTTTTTTCCCCTTAACAGTGTGGAGTATGATGTGTAGATAAGTGGAAAAAAATCCTCATTTAAATGCATGAAACTCTGAGGCACTGACACAACAAGGGGGTGTAGACTTTCTATAGGCACTAATATATATATATATATATATATATATATATATATATATATATATATATATATATATATATATAAATAATGCGTTATTCTATGACCCAATGGACCTTACAGTGCTTCCTGAAAGTTTTGTTGAAAAGTATTGATGTTTGTTACAAAACGTTTTTTCACCTGAGTGGTTACAATTACATTTATTCTCAGGGTCTTTATAAGCAATAATGGACACTACTCTCGATTATTTTCTCAAACTTAATATTTATTAATAAAATAGTTATTCATTCCATTATTATCAGTAATAAGGGAAAAAAACGTACCTGATAAAAAAGGGGGGGGGCGGATCTGAGCAATACACATAGCCAGTGCACCACAGAGATAACACGGACATAAACAAAAAAGATAGCTGCTTCTGCATCCAGCACTCAAAGAATATCACAGACATTTGCAGAGCTTTTTGAGATGTTATAGTAATAAAATAATGCATGGATCGCATTATTGAGGAGTTTGGTGATAAAACGAGTGATCAGGAGATGATTTATCAGTATGCACGATGATGAAGAGGTTTGTGAAAAATACAGCAAACAAGGGGTGGGGCGGGGCTGGAGATGCAGTACTGAGTGTCCTGTTGATATGCAGTGCCTTTTAAACCTGTTTTACTGTGAAAAAAATACTTTTAAACCGTGCGTCTAAAATAAACTGCGCGTGTGAAAATAAATTGGACCTGACGCGTCCGAGACGCGCTGAATAAATGGACCGCTAAGGGTTGTGCAAGTAGTATATACTGTATTAAATGTGGAAATGTCTTTAGTTTTTAAGACGTTTTGAGTCATCATTGTGCTAGCACCATTCCCATCAGTAGTGTTCTCTGTGCTTAATTTACATATAGGAATTATTTTATGTCTGACTGTCCCCAACCAGGTCCATCTGAGCTGTATATAGGAGAGCGGGGGACTGGCTGGGGTTGTAGTGTGTCATTGGTTCCTGACCTGTGTGTATTGTAAATAAAAGTGCCTGTTAATTTAAGACGCTGACTCCTCGTTCTTTCCTCCACTGTGGTAATCCATTACAGTATGTTCACACAAATCCTTTCAAATTCGAATGCAATTCATCTATTACTTTAAATGAAGCCTTCAAGCTTTGCACAAAAAGACACAACTTTTGGTATTGATGAAGAAGATGAGAAACAGAGGTGCTCCATTATTAAACCCCCTCTATCTCACCAAACATTGCCTAGTGAATCTTTACTCTATACTCTGCTATGAGCTCGTCTGCTACCCTGTAAAAGAAAATGGTTTACTTTTAATGCAAATAACCTTAAACATAACCGTGTTATATTTTGACTGGAGTTTGCCATTTCAGAACAACCCTTTCAACAAGCTACAGCATACAATGGTAACTTCACTGAAAGCCGTAATAAACAGAACACAACTCAGGCAGTCAGATGCACTTGTCTTTAAACCAAGAGCAGTTACCATAGCTTCCATTATATAAAGTAAACTTACATGTTCAGAGCAGGCAAATGGAATGATCTTATTGGGTCTTATTATAATATTCAGGAGGTTTAATTATACACGCTATGAAACCAAATCCCTTAATCTACTCCCTTAAAATTACATTCATTTTACCTTACTTTCTCAATTGTCTTCAATCATACTTTTAAGGGAAAAGTAATTTTTTCCCTTAATTTACTATGAATTCCCCCCTATTTTACTTGCATACTATAAGGGGTATTTATCCCTTAAATACGCCCCTTAATAGTGAACTTAAGGGGTTTATTAAGGCTTATCATTCCCTTATATATATATATATATATATATATATATATATATATATATATATATATATATATATATATATAATCACATACTATTTAAATAGTGTTTAAAACCATTAATTCTGCATTTCAGGTGTCAAGTAAGACATTTAAACCCCTTTGTGGCAAAGTGGCTTGCAGTGCGCAGGTGTAGTGATGATGTGATTGTGAAACAGAAGCCAGACCACAGAGTTCACAGCAATGTGTATTGCACTGCTCCAAAACAATGGATTGCAGTCCCGAAATAATAAAACACAGTTCGTAAATAATAAACACAGTTAGAACACACACAAAGACACACGTTCACAAGTCCAGAATGATTGTTATTGTGCTCGTGGTGATTTACAATTTATTTGTGACTAAAGGTGCAGTGTTGTCCGGGTTTAGTGCTGGTCCGTAGCGACAGCTTGTGATCATGTTAGCCGTCTAATAATAACAAACAGTACAATTAGAACGGACAAAACAAACAACCACCAGACACTCACAGTAATATTTCGCTCGTCCTTTAGCGTTCTCTTAACCATAAACAAAGGAACAGATCACCCCTTTTGTACCTTTAGTCATGCCCCCTTGGTTAGCGAGTGCAACCGTTTTTCCTCCAATCCGCGGTTGCTACATTGCTTTCCCTCTGGAGCGATGACTTAATGTACCACAGCTGTGCCCCCTTTCTAGATGGCTGACTTCCACCTAACCCTGGGAATTAATTGTCAGGCCATCCTGTCCAGAGCAATCTGTTCCCTTTACATTGCATCATAACAGGTCGGGAGGGAGATTATCACCAAGAATCATTCTGTCTCTGTCACACTCTTAAATAATCACCTTAAGACACGTCAGGGATATATAAGGGACTAATAACCTTTAATAAACCTCTGAAACTCACTATCAAGTGATGTATTTGTGGGATAAATACCCCTTAAAGTACGTACATAATGGGGATTAAAGGAACCCCATTATTCAGTCCTTCCATTGTGGGTTAAAGTTCACAGCTGACTACATACAACAAAGAACAGTTAATAGATAAAGCTGTTGTCCCACAATTTTCAATTTTAAAGTTAATTAAAAAATATATCATGTTACCTTATTCTTTCTATTTTAAAGCATTTTAACAAATGTAGACATTACATTTCCACATAAAGTAAATACACTGAATGTAAAACTTCAACATACTTATTTAAAAAATACTCAGTAACAAACAAAAAACATTTCAGTTGTTTTACTGCAATGAAGATACAACAGGAAAGTTACTGTACAGTCTACCAACTGCATTTCTTTTTGGGTTATCTTTTACCAAAAGCAGTCTTAAAAGCCTTTGGTGGACTGTAATCTACATACTCAAACTTCATGCATCATTTGACACTGTGGCAAAGTGCCCCCCCTGTGTGTGTTATATGTTACGTGTTGTGTGTAAATGTTGGTGTATAGGCATTGGTACACGGGATATAAGCGGTCTGTGTTTCACGTGTGTGTAAATTGTATATTTGTATTTAGGCACGGGGATGGCACATCACATCACGTGCAAGTAAAAAGTAATATGTGAGCACGGGGAATTGCACTTTAATTAATTCACGTGCAGTTGTACCGAGATTCCAATTGAATGATTGACTAGCAATCGAATCTCGGTACAACTGCATAAAAGCTGCATGTTTTCACTCACTGGGGGTTGGTGTTCGGTGAGTGGAGAACGGGTTAGGAGACGGAGGGTATTATAAAGTAAAAGTAAAGTAAAATCGTAAAGATAAGTGTTTTCACTCACCGTGTTTGTTCGTCTGTCCTGCACCGTCTGTTTAGTGGTTAGTCGTTTTGTATATCTGTTTATTTTGGCAAGTGCCGTGTCCTGTTTTTTGTGTTTTTGTCTGTTCAAACCTTTTATTTTCTGTTCTGTTTATTAAATGCTGAACGCGATCACGCGTTCAGCCTCACCAAAACCCCATCTCTCTGTCTGTTTGTGTTCCTGTTTTCTGGTCTGACGCCACCCACTCTGGCCGTCTTTGTGACACGTGGTGTCAGAACCGGGACAACAGCGCCTCCAGGGCTCAGGCCAGAGCGGGAACCGCAGTTTTTTTTTTTTTTGTGGAAAAGGAAAAAAAAAAAAAAAAAAAAAAAAAAAAAATGGAAGGCTGGAACTGGAGAGACGGCTGCAGTGAGCTGGAGGATCTCCTCGGCAGGTTGGAGGACCAAGGTTGGTGCCTTGCCTGCGGGGTGTATGGGCACACGGTGGCTGTCTGCCCCTTCCAGGAAGAGGAGGAGGAACCAGCCCAAAGGAGGAAGGTGAGCAGAAGGAGGCAGAGAGGGGGAAAAATGAGGAGGAAGCAGAGGGAGCCAAGGTGGTGCACCATGTGCATTGCATATGGGCATGAGGACGAGGACTGCCCAGAGCAGGAGCCAGGGGAGGAGGAGCCCGAACGTCCTGCGCCTGAGTGGGAGGAGCCCGAACGTCCTGCGCCTGAGTGGGAGGAGCCCGAACGTCCTGCGCCTGAGTGGGAGGAGCCCGAACGTCCTGCGCCTGAGTGGGAGGAGCCCGAACGTCCTGCGCCTGAGTGGGAGGAGCCCGAACGTCCTGCGCCTAAGTGGGAGGAGCCCGAACGTCCACAGCCCGAGTGGGAGGAGCCCGAACGTCCACAGCCCGAGTGGGAGGAGCCCGAACGTCCACGTCCCAAGAGGGAGGAGTCGGTGCGTCCACATCCCAAGAGGGAGGAGTCGGTGCGTCCACGGCCCAAGAGGGAGGAGTCGGTGCGTCCACGGCCCAAAAGGGAGGAGTCGGTGCGTCCACGGCCCAAAAGGGAGGAGTCGGTGCGTCCACGGCCCAAGAGGGAGGAGTCGGTGCGTCCACGGCCCGAGAGGGAGGAGTCGGTGCGTCCTGTGTCCGGAGGGGAGGAGCTGAAGGCCCAAACCCCTATTTTTTTTTGGGAGGGACGAGGGCGTGAAGCTCAGGCTCCACAGCAGCCGCTGTTTTTGCTGCTGAAGGGAGCCCAGCGGAGACGCCCGCCACCAGCTCTACCCCCGCTGTCGGAGGAGCCGGCAGCGCCACTAGCCCTACCCCCGCTGTCGGAGGAGCCGGCAGCGCCTCCACCACCACCCGAGGGAGAGGAGCAGGAGCTGCCTCTGCCTCCACCACCACCCGAGGGAGAGGAGCAGGAGCTGCCTCTGCCTCCACCACCACCCGAGGGAGAGGAGCAGGAGCTGCCTCTGCCTCCACCACCACCCGAGGGAGAGGAGCAGGAGCTGCCTCTGCCTCCACCACCCGAGGGAGAGGAGCAGGAGCTGCCTCTGCCTCCACCACCTGAGGGAGAGGAGCAGGAGCTGCCTCTGCCTCCACCACCTGAGGGAGAGGAGCAGCAGCTGCCTCTGCCTCCACCGCCACCACCACCGCAAGGAGCAGAGGAGCAGGAGCTGCCTCTGCCTCCACCATCTCCAGGAGCAGAGGAGCAGGAGCTGCCTCTGCCTCCGCCACCACCACCGCAAGGAGCAGAGGAGCAGGAGCTGCCTCTGCCTCCACCATCTCCAGGAGCAGAGGAGCAGGAGCTGCCTCTGCCTCCGCCACCACCACCGCAAGGAGCAGAGGAGCTGGAGCTGCCTCTGCCTCCACCACCGCCAGGAGCAGAGGAGCTGGAGCTGCCTCTGCCTCCACCACCGCCAGGAGCAGAGGAGCTGGAGCTGCCTCTGCCTCCGCCACCACCACCGCAAGGAGCAGAGGAGCTGGAGCTGCCTCTGCCTCCACCACCGCCAGGAGCAGAGGAGCTGGAGCTGCCTCTGCCTCCACCACCGCCAGGAGCAGAGGAGCTGGAGCTGCCTCTGCTGCCCGTACCTCCGCAGGGAGTACGGTGGCCGGAGCCCCAGAAAGGGGAGCTGCCGGCCACGAAGAAGGGGGAGGAGGTCTGGAGACCACTTTCCCCAGCAGCAGTTTCGCTGCAGGAGTTCTTGTGGCCGGAGCCCCACAGGAGGGAGCTGCCGGCTATGAAGAAGGGGGAGGTCGGGGGACCACCTGCCCCCGCAGCTTTTTCGCTGCAGGACGGGACCAGCATGCTGTCAGCCGTGCCACTACCGGCAGGGGAGCTGACAGCATTTCCAGCCATGGGCCCACTGAAGCCTCCCTTCCCAGCCCGAGACTTTTGCCTGGACTGCTGGGTATTTAAGGGGGGAGGTGGCCGTTGAGGCCATGTGTGCGTTGCACAAGGGGGGGTATATGTGGCAAAGTGCCCCCCCGTGTGTGTTATATGTTACGTGTTGTGTGTAAATGTTGGTGTATAGGCATTGGTACACGGGATATAAGCGGTCTGTGTTTCACGTGTGTGTAAATTGTATATTTGTATTTAGGCACGGGGATGGCACATCACATCACGTGCAAGTAAAAAGTAATATGTGAGCACGGGGAATTGCACTTTAATTAATTCACGTGCAGTTGTACCGAGATTCCAATTGAATGATTGACTAGCAATCGAATCTCGGTACAACTGCATAAAAGCTGCATGTTTTCACTCACTGGGGGTTGGTGTTCGGTGAGTGGAGAACGGGTTAGGAGACGGAGGGTATTATAAAGTAAAAGTAAAGTAAAATCGTAAAGATAAGTGTTTTCACTCACCGTGTTTGTTCGTCTGTCCTGCACCGTCTGTTTAGTGGTTAGTCGTTTTGTATATCTGTTTATTTTGGCAAGTGCCGTGTCCTGTTTTTTGTGTTTTTGTCTGTTCAAACCTTTTATTTTCTGTTCTGTTTATTAAATGCTGAACGCGATCACGCGTTCAGCCTCACCAAAACCCCATCTCTCTGTCTGTTTGTGTTCCTGTTTTCTGGTCTGATGCCACCCACTCTGGCCGTCTTTGTGACAGACACATACCCCCCAATCATTTTATTTGCATATTGCAGGCTCTCTTTCTTCAGCCTCTTCTTTCTCA
Source organism: Acipenser ruthenus (assembly GCF_902713425.1). Classification (NCBI taxonomy): domain Eukaryota; kingdom Metazoa; phylum Chordata; class Actinopteri; order Acipenseriformes; family Acipenseridae; genus Acipenser; species Acipenser ruthenus. The sequence goes on from NC_081200.1 coordinate 23,430,028, forward strand.
AAACTCTTCATCAGAGCTCTCTGCCCCTTGTAAGTCACAACTCTCTGCCCCTCCCTCCATGCTCTCCACTTGCCCTCTTCCATCCTTTCTACTTGCCCTCCCTCCCTCCTTTTGGATAGCCCTCCTTCCATCCTTTCCACTTACCCTCCTTCCATCTTTTCTACTCAACCTCCTTTCCACTCAACCTCCCTCTATCCTTTCCACTATCCCTCCCTCTATCCTTTCCACTCTCCCTCCCTCTATCCTTTCCACTCTCCCTCCCTCTATCCTTTCCACTCTCCCTCCCTCCATCCTTTCCACTTACCCTCCTTCCATCTTTTCTACTCAACCTCCTTTCCACTCAACCTCCCTCTATCCTTTCCACTCTCCCTCCTTCCATCCTTTCCACTCACCCTCCTTCCGTCCTTTTTACTTGCCCTCCCCCCATCCTTTCAACTTGCTCCCCCTCATCAGCAAATATATTGGTCTCATTTCTGGTCAACAATTCCACATGGGCAGGTCTTTTGTATGTGTTGAGAGGTACTTATTTCTCCAAAAAATTATGTCTTCTGTCTAGAAAGAAAAATATATTTTTGAAATAGTTAAAATATTATCTAAATCGTGTTTGAGGAATGTTATCTAGTCTCTGGGTTTATCAGTATCAGCCTTTTTTCAAACAAATACTTTTAATTATTGTACACAGTGAATAAGTTTGACATTTCATAGCAGCAGACATTTAGAGGAAAAGTAGAGGTCTGTTTATGTGTGTTCTGCATCTCTCTTTAAGTGTTTGTGGAGTATGATGAAAAATGCTGGTGGAAAAAAAAATACAGTGTATTGCAGAGAAAACAAACCGTGCAATTCTGCTATTCAATACCCGCATTTTTTTGCACAACAATTTTCAAATCATGACCTGGTATGATAAACAACGGCAAAACATTCCTTAAAACAATAGCATTTGGTTTCAAGATCTATCACCTGAGGTATCAGTAAAATGTCTGCCTGTAGTTATAACTAGACACTAAACAAAATGCCTGTAAAGCTCATATTTGAAATCATATGGGATACTGCACCATAATAACACCCTATAAAAATATTTGGGGGGGAAAATAAAAAAAAAGTGATTTTTAATTAACATGTAATTAAGGGGTTGCAAGTCTGTAGAGGCAAGTTGTCCTTAATTTAAATTCAGGGTTGATTTTTGTTTTCAGGGGCAAATTAATGAATAAATAAGGACATTTTAATGGATTTGTATTTCATAGTGACATGGGGCCAAAAACATTATGTACCTCCATCATAACAGGAGATAACTGCATAGAGCTTACACAGTTTAAAAAAAAAGAAGTAGCACAATTGTTATGCTAATGGAACTGAATTTTAATATTATGGCAGTAGTAATTAGAGGTGCATTTATAGGCTTTTTAAAATATTAATGGCATAATCCACAACCAGCAGTTTCTGTCTTTGCAAGGTATATCAAGCAGCATGCATGTTATAATGCTTAAAAAATAATATTAACCTTAACAGATCTGCCTTAGGGGACTTAGGCTGATGTAATGGATTACTAAACTGCCCTAATGCACAGCAGTTATTCTGCCTCCAGGATCCACTTTCAAATAGGAGTGTAGCAGACCCAAACAATGCCAAAGTGCTCAGATCAAACGGCTTGTTAAATGTAACAATTCAAATGGGTTTTAGCAGCATGTGGCTTGTTGTTGAAATGGTTACTTGGGTGACACACACAGGTTTCCTGCAAAGAATCTGCTTCATTTCCACAGCTTATCCCGCTGTGATCGGCTGGGCTGGAATAGCTGCAGGCTCTGCTGTGGCCAGAACTTGCTCCTTGGTTACCAACTAGAAGTGTAGCTAAAGGCTGAGGATTTGAATGAGGCCTGCTTTTGTTTTCCCTCAGAGGGGCAACCATTTACCTACTCACTGAAAGCTGTGACCTTCTCTGCCCTTCTGCTGAATTAATATAAAAATACAAGTTTCCAACCTGACAAACGGCACGTGGGGGAAATCCTAACCACCAGATTCAACTAAATAGCACACATCCATTACATTTTTTTTTACACTAGTTTACACTATTACATCTCATAAAGGGAACAGAATGGTCTTAATAGAAAATTATCCATAACAGATCTCCAAATTAAAAGTGATAGACAGAAAATGATAAGCTAAACTTTATTTCAAGCTCTTCAGAGGTATAATACTGGCACTCAATTTTGAAATTAAGCAACATAAACAATCTTAATATACCCTACTATGTAGTATACCAATTGTTTTGTAACACATTTTCCATCAACTTTACTCATCGGTACGAATGCAAATTTGAATGCAAGTTTACTAATCAAATTATAGTATTGCAGATCTTATATAGCTTAGGCTAAACACTATTTTTTAAAACACAACTATATAGCCTGAAAATGTAATGTAAGCCAGCAAGACAGAATTATGTTACATTTTGCTACTGAATTGTATAGAACAGAATAAAATTTGGTAATTGATACATTTTATCTTCGTTTATTGACCCTTTGGGTCATGACGCTTATGAGTATGTGATGCCTCTTGTGTCTTTTTGTAGGGCATTTCCCCAAAAGGTTAGTGCTTAGTACTCTTCATGCTGCTAGCAGCTGCATTTGCACAGATGCTGGAATTGACAACACGTAAATCATGAAAATGTTGTCGCTGTTGGGTTTAACTGATACTCAACAATTTAAGGCCACCTTTTGGCCTAATGCTAGATTCACACAAAGTGTTTTAACCCATTAACCTTTTCAGTATGGTACATTTGCATATGGTACATTGAATCCTATGTATACCCATGGTACGCCTATGTAATGGTCTCCAGTAGATGTCATTCTATATTGAAATATGGCAGCCCAGAGATATAAAGGATTCTCTATTTTTATATTCAAGTAAATCAGCCTAAAGATATTCAATTATTGGTAAAATGTTCCCACTGCAAGCCAATTTGTTCCACTCACAATTCCGCCCAAAGAAAACAAAACTCCATTAGTGCATTAGCAATTGCAAAAGAGTTAGTTCAGATAATAGCTAGAGCAGGGATTCCCAAAGAAATTCTGACTGATCACGGAACTAATTTTATGTCTCAGTGCTTAAAGGAACTGTATAAATTGCTGCAAATTCGGACCTCTGTTTACCACCCGCACATGGGACGGACTCGTGGAACGTTTTACTCAAACATTAAAGCAGATGCTGAGGCGGTTTGTCAGCCAAGAACAGAAAAATTGGGCGAAACTTCTTCCTTACCTGACGTTTGCAGTGAGAGAGGTAGCTCAGAGCTCGACCGGGTTTTCTCCCTTTGAGCTGCTATATGGGAAACCATGAGGTGTCCTCGATCTTGTAAAAGAAGGATAGGAGGAGCAAAATAAGAATACTAAAAACGTAGTCAAATACGTAATAATGTTAAGAGACCGTCTGGAATTGGTTGGTCATTTGGCACACAATTTTCGACCTGGAGATAAGGTACTGTTGTTACTTCCAACTTCAGAATCTAAACTGTATGCTAAGTGGCAGGGTCCATATGAGGTGATACAGGCAATTGGTAATGTAAATTATGAAATAAGACAACCCGATCGCTGTAATAAAGCAGAAATTTATCACATTAATTTACTAGAACCCGGGAAAGAGAGGGAGGCCCTGTTTATAGCTAACAACAGTGTAAAAGAGGATTTTGGTCCCACTATCCACCCACCAGCTACAGTTAACATTCCGATGGGGGAACAGTTACTTCCGGATCAGAAATGTCAGCTCCACGAGTTGGTGAAAACGTTTTGTGACCATGCCCTTTTAAAGTGGTTACATCCGATGAAGGACAATAACACCAGGATAACTCATGGTATCTGGTGCTGCAACCCTTCCACTGCACAGTGAAACATCGTGCGGGTAAGGAGCATCAAATTGCAGATTTTTTTTTAAGGGCGGGGGTTCCATGAGGGGACTTAAAGTTGGCCGAGTGTTTTTTCGGCATCACTCTGAGGGGTGAGATATGTGACAGAGAGCGAAGGTATTGCAATTGTAAATCTCCCTCCCGACCATAAAAGGTGCTGTGTAAGGGTCAGGCAGCGATTGGATAAACCATGACACCGGGCTGATTGCAGGGAGGAGTTCGAGAGTACAAAGGGAATGTAGATTCGTGAGTACGGCCCCTTACGCTGGTTATGAAACCTGAGCCAGAGCATTGTGGTTTTTGTTGTTTTGTTAAGTGTTGTTTGTCTTGCAGAGGAGGATTAGGAGCCAGGTGCTGCAGCCAGCACACCACCTAGCGCACTACCTTCACCACTGCACAGCACAGACATGCACGTCCTGTACCAGAAAAGCACAGTTTTTGTGGTTACCGGAGCGTGGGACTTTTTGATTGTGGGACCTGAAACCCATTTCGCTTTACCCTATACCATTGTTGGTATAGGGTTGGAGTATTACTGTTTTTCATTGTTGGAATTATTATTTAAGAAAAAGGAGTGACATAAAGAATCAGTGTTTTGCCCTACAAAACCTTGTCAGAACAGTGTCATTTTTATCCACGCACGACTCACCTCCGACAACAACGCAGTGTTAGAACTGTCCAGGGAAAAATACATGATATTGTAGCAGGGCGGTAGAGAGCCCTGCTGTGTAACTGTATTTTGTTTATTTTTAGAACGGGGTTTCCCCCTCCGCCCCTGTGCAGTTTATTTTGTATTTGTGGTTTATTATTATGATTTAGTTATTGTATTTAAATGATGGCGAAAGCCGTGTCTTTTTGGTGTATGATTTATTTGTATTTATTATTATCGTTGTGTTAATGACGGCGTGCACCGTGTTTGTTATTGTTTTTGTTTATTTTTAAAACGTGTTCCGGCAGAGGCGAGATTGGTGCTCGTCCTCTGCAAGGAATAATTTAAAAACCTTGTGCAGAAGGTGGCCATCTCCTGAGTTAATTGAGTGATTGATTTGTTGCTAATCAGGAGATGGTCCCCTCCATAAAAGCCTGCAGCTCGCTGCACTCAAGGTGGGTGTTAGAGCAGAGAGAGCGAGCGAGAGGAGCGAGAGAAAAACTAAACTAAAAAATTAAAACGTATAGGAACAGTGAAGGTGATAGCCCAGCCTGACCTATTCAGTTTGTATTTTTGTGTTCCTGATTTTGTTTTGTTTGACTGTTTTGTTTTGCTCTGTGAGCAAGTGTTTTGTGTTAAAAATATTTATTTTATTTTTGTATTATTTAAATAAAACGGCGCCACCGCGTCTTTCTTTTGTTTAAAACTGCAGTATTTGGTGTCAGTATTTCCCTTCCTGCATCTGACCTGACGTCACCACCCAGCCATCCTGCCACAGATATATTTCAATTTAAATCTAAAGAAACAGTATAGATTTTTTTACAAGAAAATACCATGGCCACTCCACAATGAAAAGCACACAGCATTAGCACGAGCACATACACAAATCTCAGCCTGCATTTATCACATACATTGGTAGAGACTTCCTCATATCAAAAGCCAATGCCTATGTGGCAAATGCATATCCTGGTAGAAACTAAACCATGCTATTTAGAGATTAGTGACAAACAAAAGACAGAGCTTTGGGCATGGTGGATTTTCTTTAGCAATCCCAGTGAGGAGGATGTGAGGAGTCCCAGGCTGGCTGTCTGGATTGTTGTATAATGACATACTAAAATGAAAATGATTCCAGCTGGCACGATAGAATAATCTTGACTGGATCTGAAGCATTTTAATGCAGTTAGAATCTCATTTAGGATATTTCATCAAATGACTGTTTAAAAGGGCAACTTGAACAGGTGGCTTTTTGCAATTTGGAAAGGACTAGAGTCTATAATATGGGAATGTTGCCTATTTATAATGGATGTTGTTTCACCTTTAATGGAACTACCATAGGGTATACATTGCCATATTCTTATTTTTTCCATGTGGATCGAACCCTATATATACCCACTTGTGCAATTCTTCTTATAAGGTAATTTTTCCAAAAAAGGGATGCATTTGAGATAATAGAAATGAGGCGATCATAGATGGGACTCCTGTTGTTAATAAAAAAAAAATGTTTTTCTCCTTTCAAATTTTTATAAAAAAAAGCTTTGAAAATATGTCCCTGTGGCAGAGCAGGGCTCTGCCCTTAGAAATACTGGCAGGGAAGGAGTTAAATTCTCCTCCCTGCCCAGGTTGATTGCGCCTGAGTGGGAGGAGCCCGACCGTCCTGCGCCTGAGTGGGAGGAGCCCGAACGTCCTGCACCTGAGTGGGAGGAGCCCGAACGTCCTGCGCCTGAGTGGGAGGAGCCCGAACGTCCAAAGCCCAAGAGGGGGGAGTCGGTGCGTCCAGAGCCCAAGAGGGGGGAGTCGGTAGGTCCAGAGCCCAAGAGGGGGGAGTCGGTGCGTCCAGAGCCCAAGAGGGGGGAGTCGGTGCGTCCAGAGCCCAAGAGGGGGAAATCGGTGTGTCGAGAGCCAGAAGAGTTGGAGCTGCCGTCCCGAGAGCCAGAAGGGGAGGAGCCACGTACCCGAGAGCCAGGAGGGGAGAAGGCTGAAGTCCCTCAGCAGCCCTTGCACATGATGCTGAGAGGAGCTCAGGGGAGGCGCACCCGACTGCGACGACAGAAGGTGCCAGCCCGACTTCAGAGGCCGCTAGAATGGCCACAGCCACCACCGCCAATGCCAGAGTGTCTGGAACCGTTGCCGCTGGAGGAGCTGGAACTGCCGTTGCCGGAGTGGCCGTCGTCTCCGCCTGTTGTTCCTGAGGGTCCATCGTCTCCACCTGTTGTCCCAGAGTGTCCGCCAGCAGAGGGAGACGAGCTGCTGTTCCCGCCTCCGCCAGCAGAGGGAGACGAGCTGCTGTTCCCGCCTCCGCCAGCAGAGGGAGTCGAGCTGCTGTTCCCGCCTCCGCCAGCAGAGGGAGACGAGCGGCTGTCCCGCCTCCCCAGCAGAGGGAGACGAGCTGCTGTTCCTGCCTCCGCCACCAGAGTGAGACGGGCTGTTGTTCCTGCCTCCGCCACCAGAGGGAGACGGGCCGTCGTTCCTGCCTCCGCCACCAGAGGGAGACGGGCCGCCATTCCTGCCTCCGCCACCAGAGGGAGATGGGCCGCCGTTCCTGCCTCCGCCACCAGAGGGAGACGGGCCGCCGTTCCTGTCTCCACCACTAGAGGTGCCACCATCGCTGCTCCTGCTGGAGGGTCCAGGTTCCCTACCAGCGTTCATGGGCTTTGAAGGTCCGGGGCCCCCGCTATTGAAGGAAGCTTGGGGGATCCGGCATCAACCCCGCCCACCACCGTCCGCTGAAATAGCCCACCCAAGGGACATAAGGGGACTCTTGGGGGGAGGTCTTGGGTTCAAAGGGGGGGGGGGGGGGGAGTTTGGCCGATTGCGGCCTCCGTACTTTGTACGTGGAGGGAGGTGTGTGGCAGAGCAGGGCTCTGCCCTTAGAAATACTGGCAGGGAAGGAGTTAAATTCTCCTCCCTGCCCAGGTTGATTGCGTCAGGTGGGAGCAATCAACCAATTAATCATCCAATTAAGGACTCAGCCACCTGGCATAAAAGGGAGGCCTCAGCCTCCCAGTAGGGGAGAGTTCTAGAAGGAGAGGAAGCAACTGTTTGTCTGTGTGTGCTGTTTTGTAAGTTTTTGAATCCAGTGAAGGCAACGCCCAGCCTGGAAGCCTTATTTTTGTAAGTTTTGTTTTGTGTATTTTGTGTTTAGAAACTTTTTTGTTTGGCCCTCGTGCCGATTTATTTTGTATTTTTGTTTATTAAAAAAACTTTATTCTGAACTTCTAAACTGTCTCTGAGTCTCAACCTCGGTCATTCCTTGTCACAGTCCCATTGAGTCTTTAATCTGTTAAAGACTAAATTTAACAAACAGCAAGACATGCATGTTTAGATTAAAAAACTTGTCAGGTCAGTTTTTCGTCATTATTATTATTATTTGTTTATTTAGCAGACACCTTTATCCAAGGCGACTTACAGAGACTAGGGTGTGTGAACTATGCATCAGCTGCAGAGTCACTTACAATTACGTCTCACCCGAAAGACAGAGCACAAGGAGGTTAAGTGACTTGCTCAGGGTCACACAATGAGTGAGTGGCTGAGGTGGGATTTGAACCGTGGACCTCCTGGTTACAAGCCCTTTTCTTTAACCACTGGACCACACAGCCTCCTGTATGTTATTGTATGCAAGTCATTATTAGCAGTGGTAGATACATAAGCTCACATGTTTTCCATTTAAAGAACCAGTGGGCTTGCAGAATTAATTAACATTTAAATGTTACCTTGACATTCTGAAGCACATTTTAAAATCATCCAGTTGCTGTAATGGAACTGTAGATTTAATTTTATCAGCAGCATATTCACCCTTAACATGTTATTTCTTCACTAACCAAATCAAACGTGATGTAAAACATAATCATTCTGTTGTTTTATCTCAGTGCAGAATGTAACAAAACTATTGTTAGGTTTGTTTACTCAACCACTTTGTGAACAGCCCCGAACCAGTATCAGAAAAATAAATTAATAAATACAATCAATGACCTTAATTTTGAATTTTGTTCCAGTTAGAAATTTAAAAAAAAACATAACATAATAAAAACATTCATTTTAATGCTGTTATGTGTGTATAGTGTGTGGATGGGGGTCACTAGCCGTTTAATAATGCCCACAGATTATAAAAGGAAATTTGAGGCACAACAAAATACTTTTATACAAATTGTCCACAGAGCCTAATTTATACACCTTACAGGTGCTTCTCACCCAAGGACCACAACAATATGAACTGTATTACTTTGTTTAACAGGGTAGAACCTTCATTGTAGTACATATAAAGAACACAAAGCCCTCGTCCGAATCCTAGTACATACATGTAAGCATGCTACAGTAGATTGATGACCAGCAGTGGAAAAACAATTGTTCACCTTCAGCTCTGGAAGCCTTGTTGCTTCACTGAACAATTCTGTGGGATTCAGATGCAGTATCATGTTGCATGCAGGGCTTAGCCTAACACTAAGGTCTGTCTAACCCAGTGTCACTCAAACAGATCCTGTTGTGTTCAACTCATTACTCAGTAAACAATCTGTTTGTGAACAATATATTATTGAAGAGTTTCTTACTCCATCTTAAAATAGATAATGGAAGATGCACTCTGCTTCTTTAGGGAGGCTGGAAAGAACGTGATCAATACTGTATATAAAAAAAAGCGACTCGCACAACTAACTAAAATCAGTATACACTGGGAGGGCTGGGTGGCACAGGAGTAACTGACCTCTGGTGGACAGGGTCTGAATCTGGCTACACTAGTTTATTTTTTGGTGGTCTTGACCTTGCCCCTATTCCACTTCACAAAACCACCACACAATTCAGCAAAATTGTCAGTCTCTACATGAAGTTGCTTTTTGAGGGAAAAAAGGACATTATGGATAAGAGGTTTGATGCATATGTCACATTTCTAGTCTCCCTCTTCAGAGTCTGATTGTTTAATTGCAACCTGTAAAGTCTAAACACTGATTGCCACATGTAATTCAAGCCGTGATTGCCACTACGCAGGACCCCCAGTATATAGGGATCTCCCTCAGAACGGGAGGGGAGTGCGGAGGAGAAGGATTGAAGTGGCTAAACTGCCAGTTTAACCAGTCGAATCAGTCATCCCCGGGGCTATGGATGGTGAGATGTAGATGCTCCGAAGCAGGGGTAGATTGCTGGACAAACTGGACTTTAGCTATTTTCACAAGTACTTGGACTCTGGTCAGTAATTGTTTTTATTTTGGACTCATTCTGTGTTTTGTATATTTTGTGCAGTGTTCCTCTTCTATACTTTTATAGCCTAATGTTATCATTTTTGTCATTTTATTATTAGCATTTCATTTTATATTCTAGTTACAAATAGTATTATTTTAATAGTCTGCTATAAATTTGAATGTTACGACTTGCTTGTAATATATTGGGTCACTGTTTTAGACAATTGATATCATTCATTTTAAACAGGGGTTAATTTATAATAAAGATGGGTGGGGTCATTTTATTTCTCTACACTGAAGGCTAAGGGCAGCTCTCCTGGGCAGTTCCTCCAGAATAGTGGGAACCTGCTGGAGGCTGATACTTGTTTAATGAGTGAAAAATAGTTGGAAGCTTTAGGGAGTGGAGTTCCAGAAACTAAAAGAGGGACAAGCAGCACCATAGGACAGGGAGCCCTCCCATCCCCAAGGGCCCCTTAGAAAGCTCAGGGTAGAGGGTGTTGGGAATATGGGAGTACCAACCATATCAGCCACCACTCACCTAGGCGGCCGTGTTCAAATATTTGAGTGGCGAAATACAACTGTATTGACACACATCCTTTAGCCTGGCATAGATCTACAACTATGATTTTCCACAGTTCCAGATCTTAACCCAGGAATCAAAAAGACTGGCGTCAGCGGTTGTCTTTACAGTTGCTGTCTATTCCACGTCAGTACGGCAGAAACCTGTCCAGAATATTGATCAAATTGCTCAATAGAGGAGGCTGTGTGGTCCAGTGGTTAAAGAAAAGGGCTTGTAACCAAGAAGTCCCTGGTTCAAATCCCAGCTCAGCCACTGACTCATTGTGTGACCCTGAGCAAGTCACTTAACCTACTTGTGCTCTGTCTTTCGAGTGGGACGTAGTTGTAAGTGACTCTGCAGCTGATGCATAGTTCACAGTCTCTGTAAGTCGCCTTGGATAAAGGCGTCTCCTAAATACTAATAATAATGAATAGCCTATTTTTAATGCTGATACCGGTATATAAGCTATAGTCAAGGACCATTGAAGAGTTGAGCCCTGCAATGGGAATTTGGTATTTAATGCATCCTCTGTCCATGTTGATTTACTCAAGATCCAATGACATTCCTTTATATTTCCTAACTAACAAGGCCTGAGGAAACAACCTTTATTAAACAGGCATTACATAAAAATAAAAAGTTCAAGCTCTGCAATGTATTAACTCTTTCACGGTGTTGATTCTTGTAAATAATCAAATTTGAGTGCTGCAAAAAGCTTCTTGAGGGCTTAGAACAGACTGATGTGATTACTGCTGTGTAACTTCAGGTGACAAGATGGAACTCACCTTGAGAAATAATCAAGCATCTGCATAAGGTTAATAATGTTTAAAGGGCTTTTCAGTTGTTTTTTTATGAACTGGTCAGCAATGTATCTTAGTAACTTTTTCAGATGGTAGTATTTGGGGGATTGTTCTGTTTTCTGTCAGCATGTGTTTCCATTTTTTACAATTTTGCCATTTTGAAGCAATCACTATTGAAGCAAGCACTGGAGGGAACGTACAGCAGCTGAAGGGAGAGTATTTGGTGGAGCTTCCATGTGTGTTTTTTTTTTAAGTCAAGAAAAATGTCTGGTGCAAAATTATTTTTCGGGTTTCCATTCACTTAGTTTATTTTACTAAAAAAAACACGGCTTTTCACCCGACGTCATGCAGATGAAGGGGGAAGGTGGGGGTTGATATGTAAATTAGCTATGTGTAAAGTTCTCATGCTGTTTTCGCAGATGGCTCGTGTAAATGTTGTTTCCATGCGCACACAGACAACTGTTACACGAGAGAATCTAAGCTGCAATTTCTAAATACCAGCTGCCTGGTTGTTTAATAATATGTTTTACTGCTCTTTCCCAAATAGTTTTTCAAATGTCATTAGTGGGGTGTCATGTCGTTAGTCTTACGACTCATGAATTAAAAATGAACTTGGAGGTATAAAATGAAACTGAGCAACAGGTATTGCAGATAACCATTGCTGAAAACCAGCGGAGACGTTATATATATTTCCCTTTCATTCAGACAATACAGCATACAGAGGATCAGGTGATGCTGCATATAAACTATTCTCTACCTTCTCTTCCCTCCTAACCCCCCCCTCCTCTATCTCCTCTGATGACTTCGCCTCTTCTCTTCTAAAATCTCAGATAGCCGCAAACTTTTCAACACCTCTCCCTCCCCCCACCCCCTCCCGCTCCAACCCCTACACTGCGTCCCCTACTAACTCAACCTCCTTCTCCACCTTCTCTTCCCCTCTCAGACTCTGGCCTCTCCTCCCTGCTCCAGGGCCATAAACCCACCATGCGTGCCCTGGACCCCACTCACCTCTTTCAAGCTGCTGCTCCTGCTCTACTTCCCTTTATCTCCTCCCTTCTCAACACCTCACTCCTTTCTGGTCTCTTTCCCTCTGCCTTCAAAAAAGCCTCTATCACTCCCCTCCTCAAAAAACCTACCCTCGACCCCACCTCCCTCCAGAGCTACCATCCTGTCTCCCTCCTACCCTTCCTCTCCAAAACCCTCGAGCGGGCTGTACACCGCCAGCTCTCTGCTTTCCTGTACAACCCCTCTCTGCTCGACCCTCTCCAATCTGGCTTCCGCTCTGCTCACTCCACTGAAACCGCCCTCCTGTCTGTCACTAACTCACTAAACTCTGCCCGAGCTGCCTCTCTCTCCTCTGTCCTAATTCTCCTCGACCTCTCTGCTGCCTTTGACACTGTCGATCACTCTATTCTACTATCCTCTCTCGCTGACCTGGGAATCTCTGGCACTGCTCTGGCCTGGTTCTCCTCCTACCTCTCCAACCGCACTTACCAGGTAACCTGGCGTGGAGCAACCTCCACACCTCGCCCTCTCTCAACATGAGTCCCCCAATGGTCAGTCTTGGGTCCTCTCCTGTTCTCTCTCTACACCCGCTCCCTGGGCCCCCTCATCGCATCCTATGGTTTCTCATACCATTTCTATGCTGATTATGCTCAGATTTTCCTCTCCTTCCCCCCCTCTGACTCAACCATCCCATATCTCTACCTGTCTGTCTGCTATCTCCTCCTGGATGCACTCACATCACCTCAAACTCAACCTCTCTAAATCTGACCTCCTTTTCTTTCCCTCCTCCTCCCCCTCCTCTGATCTCTCTATCTCCATTCCTCTGGAATCTACCACACTCTCCCTCCTCCTCAGCTAAGAACCTCAGAGTCGCCCTGGACCCCTGTCACTGACCTCTTCAGACAGCACCTGTAGAACTCCTCTTTTCCCTGTGGACACTATCACTCTTCCTTAATGCGCTTTACTTGCACTTATCTGCTCCCTATTTTACTGCATTTAATCCTGTACTTTCCAGTGTACTGTACTGTAATCTGCCACAAGTGTTATTCAATCTGTAGTATTTTGCATTTAATCGTATCCTGATGTAATTATCAATGACACTGTTATCTGCTCCGATATTGAATCGTATTTTGTCATATACTTGTACGTACTAGAACTGAAGTCATTGTATTTTATCTTGCTCTTAATGATATTTATACTGTGTACTGTGATTCTTGAAATGTATTTTTTGTTGTTGGTATATATGTTTGTTGCGCTGTTTTGGGCGATCGAGCTGTCTCATGACATCCAGCTTATACTATATTTATTAACATGGAGGGCAGACATGCGTTGTCTTCGGACATAGCTGGGATCAAAAAAAGCACAGGAATTAATTCAGTTACAGGCATTTTAGTAGCTCACTTGCTCTTTGTGTTTAACTTTAGCGTAGATTTTACAGCATTAGGTATTCTCAAACAGCTGCTTTAATACTATAACAAGTATACACCACAGTTCATGGTATATTTGTAAGTGGTTTTATACAGAACTGTAAACCCACTTGAGATATACAGCATGACAGGACAGACACACAGCAAAAAACAACAATAAAAAAAAGCTGCCCGCATTATCATTAAGGTGAAATACACCACTGCTAACCATAAAACCGCCCACTTTCTGCCGTCTTGGAACCCACAGTAACAACTGACCTGTTCCCTTGCGATATTTAGAGCTGTGTCATGTAAGGACAAACAAGCTCATTTATATTTTCACGTGAAATGCGGGTTTCCATGTGAAAATGGGTGTGGTATTCCTGTGTTTTTCGTCATTTACACACGTAAATGATTTACCCTATCCCTCTCTTTGGCCGTTTCATTCGGCCACAAACCTGATTCACACGAGTAATTCTCTCAAACGTGCATACGCATCACCACTTCACGTGTAAATAGCCCCGCATGGAAACTGGCCCATTGAAGCTTACAAACAAACCAAACTTAGTTAACTTGCCAAACCATCTCTACAAGTGGATTCAGTTGAGTTTGTTTACCAGGTGAGCTTTGTTGTTCACACTACACTTCAAGTGAACTGAGGTAATGAGTGAGGGACCAACCCCACTAACCCACTCAGGGGTAGATGTACTAAGATGGGCCAGTCACAGTGCAAACATACTGCAGTTTTCAAGGCTTGTAAGTACACCCTGACTTTAATGAAAATTAGGTACTTGGGTGTTCATCTTAAAAATACATTTGAGCACAACTGGCAACACACAAGAAAAAGCTGACTGGGAAATGCCAGTAACAATTGCAACTGTTTAAAACATGCTTTCAAAAGTTCTAAGTGTGGCAACGGCCCACAGCTTTAGTACATCTCATTACAATATGTTTGATCCTTCATTTGCATTGTCTCCACCCTGTTTTTGTGAATTTCTGCAGGAACGCCCAGAATTATATATTCATTTAAGGCTAAAGCGCAAATAAGAACTGCAGCTGCAAAGCATTGGTTAAAATGATGCTAACAGTGTTGCGTTTGTTTACTACATTTCACACTACACTTCTGACTGGTTTTCATGTGGTTTATAACGATTGCGACAGATGCAACACTTTAGTACATCTACCCCTCAGTGTGAACACAATGGTCCAGTTTACATGAATGCTTTTTCTCACAGGAATCGGCAATGCTTGTGCACGTTGGCTGGAAAATCTTGTGAAACTGGCCCAAAAACGAACCAAGTATTTAAGCAGGAAAGTCCAATTTTCATGTGAGATTCCAGTAAATGCTCATGAAATCAACACTCACTTACACATGTAAACACAAGTTTCTCGTGAAAATGTTAATTAGCTTGTTCAAGTCCTTTCCTAAAGCTGTTATAAAAGTCACATGGGGATACATAAGTTACCATGGTCCAAAGATGGGAGCAGGGAAGTACATTTTTTGTTTGCAGTATTTCCGTCTGATGTTGCAGATAATCCCACTTTTTTCTCCGTCTTCCCTAGAACTTTGTATAATGCTAATCATAAATGGATCTAAATGTGTTTGTAAAGTATCATACAGATTATATTTACCAAGTTTCTGTTTAAAACTATTACTAAATGTGGTTGATAAACTGCATTGTGGGTGTGTGAATTCAGGTGGTTACAGCTACTGTACAGTACTTCAGAATACACTTGCAAATAGCTTTCGAAACAACTGTTAAAACAGCTTTATTGTAAAGTACTACTAAGTACTATATTTAAATGTGTACAATTATACTCCCATGCAATTTGTTCTAGTTATGTCTGAGCAAAACCCGTGTCCATCCTCCACTTATGTCTGTTGGAGCGATGAAGAGACTCAGGTGTTTATATCCATAATGGAAGAGGATATGATGAGGCAACTTGATACAATGCACAGCACAAACATTGTTTAACCCAATCTCAAAATAAAATGTGGTGTGGAAGTTTTGTGACTTATTTCTTGAGAATCAACAATACTCAATATTCCAATTCTTTATTTAGCAGAAGCAGTCATTCAAGTACAGCACAAATGAGGATGACATATTTGATATAAATAGATACAAAATAAGCTAATGAAACACAAATGTGATACAAAATAAAAGTACACCGTTGGGTTACAAAAACTTCATAAGGTTTGCAAAATATAGGGGTCCTTAATCTATAACATAACTATAAATGTATATAAAGTGTATGAGAAATGCTGTCAAGTTCCCTATTAAAGTACATTTTACGCTATTAACAATTTATAAGATATTAATAAAATATTTTGCAACCCCTAAACTAAAGTGATGGACAATTCTAATCTATTACATAATTATAAATGTATATACTTTTTATATAAAAAGTATACTTTTTATAATTTATCAATAAACCATTTTCAGCCCCAAATCTAAAGTCATAATTATGATAATGGCAAAACAATCTTTTCTTAAGTGTGACATGTTTTACAATGAAGTGTTTGCTTTTGATGTTTTCAGCAAAGATGCACCCAAAGTGCTCATGGAATTCAATATTTAAACTGTTGTCTATGCAAACTTTCAATGTTTTTTTTTTTTTTTTTACCACATGTAACTGTGTAGATCTTCCAGCTCGTTGTTTTCTTCTTTCGCTTGACCATCAAAATGTATTCATTTTTAAGAAAGAAAGACAACCTGAATGTTTTTTTTCTTTTATTCAACTTTTTATTATTATTACTTAATACTGTAATACAAATATTAGCTGGAAAATTAGTACTTATGTCAAGACATTGAAACCTGAATAGCAAAATATGTTGTACTTAGAACTTGAAAAAGCACTCACTTATATACATCTTAAATGGGCCCTTAACGTATTAAAAAAAAAAAAAAAATGTAAGTATGGCTGCCTCCTAAATGTATTGCTTCTTGTTCCTATTTTGCTTCCAGGTTATCCTTGACTTGGTTCTTTTTCATTCATGTTTACTTAATGCTTAAATTAGTGGCATTTAGGGATTTGGAGATTCAGGCTTCCATGTTGAACTTGTTTTTAAGCCACAGGTGGTGTGTAGTATCAGTAAGTATCGTATGTGTTCATATTTTTAAACGATTACACACACAAAGTTATATTTGTTAAGTATTGTGGGTTCGTTAGATATGACATTCATTCATTTTACTTTATTATTATTAAATTGGTGTCGTATCCGTTGTGCTTCTTTTTCATAAAATCGTTAAATTAAAGAAAAAAGATTGTGTTAATGTCAATTCTGCTTCTGAAGATCCTAAGTTTGTGGTCATTTGGCAGGAAAAAAACTAAATGTAATTATACTGTACTAGCTAGATAACGTCACATGATAGAATGTAAATGTGACATATGAAATATATGTCTTTCAAAGTGATTAGATAAATGTGTCATGTATCCACCTGTTGAACCCTAAATATAAAGAATGTGATTTAATTACTTAAATCAGGTTTTAGAAATCACTTTGAGACCTAGTTTTCATTTTGCCCCTTTGAAAATAAGGCCCATGATCTCTTAATAAGTAGGCCTACAGCATTTTGCTACAGTAAAGTTACTGGCCTCTCACCTAAAAGTAATGTAAACAGTGACTAGACTAGATAATGTCTTTAAAGCAGGGATAACTACATTTACTGGGTTTGTGAGGCAATTCTGAATACACACATACAGTATGTATCTTTGTAGTTCAACTGTACCTGCCATTAACCTTCTATCGTGTTTTAGAAAAAATGTTAGGATACATAGAATTCATGCCCTTTAATGTAGTCATTGGAGATTAAAATAATAATAATACTAATGCATGTAGTGTGTATTATTTATCTTTTTAGGGAAAAAATGAATGAGAATGAAAAAGAACCAAGTCAAGGAAAACCTGGAAGCAAAATAGGAACAAGGAGCAATACATTTAGGAGGCAGCCATACTTACATTTTTGTAAGATGTATATAAGTGAGTGCTTTTTCAAGTTCTAAGTACAACACATTTTGCTATTGAGGTTTCAAAGTCTTGACATAAGTTCTCATTTTCCAACTGATGTTTGTATTACAGTTTTAACATGAATAAACACCTGCTTTATCAGAATGAATACATATAAACATACATACATAAGAAATAAAATCACACTGCTCAACAAATAAAACTATATAAATTGAAAATTATGCATGTTGTACTTTTCCTTATTCTTTGTTGATATTGTAACTATATAGTAACATCTCAATGTTATTCAATAGGTTTAGCCAAATGCTTGGTATGCCATATTAAAAGGTTAAAGATAGGGCTGTGTTCGAAGGTTGGTTCGCTAGCCAGGAATTTAAAGGTAGTTTTAAACCTTAGAAGGTTCGTCAAGTGGCATTTTCTTCTCGTTTGACAATGTGTGAATACTGTAAGTCACACATTAAATGTTACTCAAAATTGGATCTTTTGATTTGTATTATACATATTACGTAAACAAAAGTTGTATTAAAATCCACTACCAAATCGTTACACGTAGCAACTCTATCTGGCGCCGTTGCCGTGTATGGAGCTGGGTATAGTATCCAAAGCACAGGGGGTACCTATAACGGTTGTAGTGCTTCAGTAAAATATGTACTAAATACCTAGTGTTCAAGACAGTGTAAGAGAAGTGCTATGGTAGAATATGTTTGAAACATACAAAATATATGCTAACACTAATAATTTAAAATTAAAAACTGAGCATCGTCCACCCTTCCCCCTCCAGCTTGTGTAATCCAGAGGCAAACCTTTCATTTCTTCATTCACCACCTCGACAACAAAGCATTGTATAGCGTAAACTGTATTGAAAGAAATGTCTCGAATCCCCTGTGCTGTTTGGTATTTTTTTGTTAAATGCCCAGGCGACCAAAAATAAGTTGAATGAAAACTGTGCAAGCGACTGTTGATGTATCATGGAGGCACAACCAATCTCCGGGGTCACTTGACAAGTGTAAGTTCATATTATTATTAACATTTTTAGTAGTAGTAAAATGTGACTGATAACCTGCTTTGAACGGTGACTGCAAATAAAGCTTTGTTTTGCCTAAATCTGCTGCAGTTGTGCAATGCAAGCTTACTGTATATATCGCAAGCAGCCTCAAATACGTGTAAATAAATGTGTATTTTTAATGTTATTTAAATTATAAAAACATGATTACTGTTCTATATATCGTATTTTTACTACATGTGGGAGGCTGTGTGGTCCAGTGGTTAAAGAAAAGGGCTCGTAACCAGGAGGTCCCCGGTTCAAATCCCACCTCAGCCACTGACTCATTGTGTGACCCTGAGCAAGTCACTTAACCTCCTTGTGCTCCGTCTTTTGGGTGAGACGTAATTGTAAGTGACTCTGCAGCTGATGCATAGTTCACACACCCTAGTCTCTGTAAGTCGCCTTGGATAAAGGCGTCTGCTAAATAAACAAATAATGTGAATGTTTTATTCCATTTATATGAATTACCTGTAAAATAATTTTCAATCAAATATAAACAAGTAGCTATGGTGACGTCACCAGTAAATTATGCAAATTAGTACAATTGAAGGTTCAAACCTTCGAAGGTCACAATGTACCCTTCGTTGCAACCCTAGTTAAAGACGTCTCTGAAAGTAAAATACTAAAGAACAGCCATTTCTTTCATGGTAGTTTTCATCAACATTAATATTTCATTCTTTACATGTTTAATATTATATGTAATATCCTTCCCTGTCTCAAGGTATAAACAACATTAGAGAATTGTATGGAACAGAATCAAAAGGAGAACATGTTTAACATGTAATAAATTAAAGGGGAAGTCTCATTCAGATTGTGTCTATCTTACCTGACTGCATATTGTACAATCTGGTACAGCTGCTTTTATTTCATAACCTTTTGCATGCTGGGAAGGCTTTCGGGCCTTGCCACTTTCGGCCCCAAATCCTTCATATACGAAAAACATTCAAATATACACAGTTTACCTTTTAAAAGAGGTTGACCTTAACCTTAACACATTTATCCTTCACTTGATAAGGCTACAGCATGTTCTAACTATTGCACAAACAAACAACATACAACAATCTCACTACATCTTTTTTTTAAATGGTGTGGTGTTTACTACAAATAACACAGTAGTTGAAAGTCTGCCTGTTTCAATTAAAACATTTTAAGTGCTATTTTCCTGTAGAATCTTTAAGAAGCTCAAAAACAGCCTGTTCCCTCATTTGTCAGTGTGAAGTAGCATTTGCAGCCAACCAGCCATCAACACTATACAAAGAAAAAAGAAAAACAAAACAAGATAAACACTTTAACAATGACAAAAGAACGACACACTATTCTGTTTATGCCTTCACATCAGTCAATCCCGCCAGTGTCTTCCCTGATATTTCTTTGTACTCTAAAAACGTAACTTAAATACCAGCATTAAAAAAAAAAAAAAAATACAGTATGCTTAACCCTAAACCACCTATGGGGAATGACCATACTTGGGCGTGAATATATGAAAACTTTGTGTTAGCGCTTGTAGTACGGTAACCGTGAATCAGAAATTAAAACCCGATATATCAACAGAAAGGCATTAAGTAGACCTTTCCAATGATATAATATGTTTGGTTGTGGGATGTGTTATATTTTTTCACTTATAAGTCACACCTCCCAAAAAATAGAAAAAAATTGAATAATAATAAATAATATTTGTAAAACATTCAAATATACTATTTTTTCTAAACGACGTAGGAAAAAAAAATTAGAGTAAATAGGAGCTGCACAATTTTACAAGGATTTCAAATCAGAATTGAAATTGCTTGTATAGTTGCAGAGCTATACAGGGTTTTGTAATGCGTGTATTTAACAAAAAAGAGCCGAAATGGCGAATGCAGGTGAGCTGTGAAATGAAACTGGAAATGTAATATTATCTTGTTTGTGATAAAAGAAAATTATTTATGTGTATAGAGATAGCAATATATATATATAAAAAATATGTCCCACCCACCCCAGTCCTAAACCAATTACATGGAGGCATTCTCCGTAGTCATGGCTATGGCTCAATAAAAAAAAATAAAAAAAAAACAACATTGCTGTTTGGACAGCTGAGATATGATGCGTTTTGTAATCGACATCATAGTACTGAAATTAGAGCACATCAGCAGCAAAGGGTTAAATAAAAACCTTGTGGCTCCACAGAATTCTGCATGTAGAGATTCAATGACGTTACACTGCTGATAGCGCCAATACTTTCTAGCTTCTCTTTGCTCTGTGGGGACCAAGTGGCACACACAGGTCCCCATAGTAATTATTTTTTTTACTGTTACAGAGTAGCAGATTCACCTGGCCTCTGGACAAACAAGCAGCCTGTCCCAGAACACTCAATTAAGACTTGCCTCTAGTCTATCTTAACAGTAGCAGGGGCTGACCCTGTCATCTCACAATCTATAGGTGCTTAAATGAGCCACTGTGCCATTTAGATGGTTAAATTAGAGATCACTTTTACATAAATTAAATGTTAGATTAAAAGATGACGCACCTTGATACATTGGCTTTCATTTTGAGCACTGGTGTAGTTGAGCCAGAATGCGCTGGAGTACCATTCCGGTACTTTTTTCTATAGGCAGAACCTTGACTTCAGAAATAACTTAAAAACATTTACCGATTTGTTTTGAAAATACTTATATAGCGCCCAACCGCTCTAATTTCGGTGCCTTTCAAAGTAGTCTTTCCATTGAATACGCTCTAGGAACAAAAAAATCAGTGTCTGATTCCCTACACATACCAGTTTTGATGGTACACTACCTTCCATGAAAACCGGCTCATATTTTAAATGTTTGCAGCGTCAAATCTCCCGCACAATCGTCTGATTCAGTCAGTCGACCTTGTGATGCAGTGAAGAGAACATTAGGGACTACTATTACAAACTGCAGTACTACTTTAAGAAGGCTAACAATTTTTTTTAGTAAAAATGCTGACGAAGACAGGTGACAGCAAAAGTGCATCCTACGACTGTGGCCGTAAACACGGGTTTAAAGCTGCTTTGTCGCAGAGACCAGGGATTGGAGTGAACGACTGCCCCTGTGTGACAGGATGGCTGCAGTGCGCAGGTGTGGTGACGTCAGACCCGAACAGAAACCACAACAAGTAATGGCGGGGCAAACTGAAATGCTACGGCGTTCAGCGCTTTATTAAATAATAAAACAAAACATTTAAACAAAACACAAATGACCCAAAACAAAAGGCACGTTGGCCAAACAAATAAACAAATAACAAATAAGTCTCGTGCTGGTGTTTAAACCAGCACGCTTAGCAATCAGTATCTCTTTACCATCTCTGCTCTCATTCTCTAACTCTGAACCCTCCTCCTGAGCGCAGACAGCTTCAGGCTTTTATATTCTGGCCGAGGGGTTAACTAGCTATTAATTAATTATCCTATTACCCCTCGGCCATAGTCTGCATGAGTTTAATAAGGATGTGTGACTGTCAGCTAGTTAAATAATCAGTAGCTGATCAATCACACATCCTCACGAGGTTTTAATAATCAAAAATACAAAACAATAACAAATAATATTGGCTTTCACCGTCATATACACATATAACTCATAATATAAATAAATAATAAACAAAGGGGCGGGACACTCCGCCACACCCTGCTTTTAAGATTTAATATATACAGTGCCGTGAAAAAGTATTTGCCCCCTGTCTGATTTTCTGCATTTTTGCACATGTTTCACATTGTATTTGGTCAGATTTTTTTGTGGGTTGTAGTAGTATATAGAGGGAGTCTGAGAGAAAAAATGACACCAAAGTTTGGTGCTTCTTTCATTTGTTTGGTGTGCAAGGTAATCAAACATGCAATCTTCAGGTGTGAAAAAGTTATTGCCCCCCCCCCCCCCCCTCCCTAGTTAACTCAACCCAATTAAATGGATAATTAGAGTCAGCTGTTTGAGTACTTTGGTTAACAACCAGGCCTGATTTGGGCCAGCCCTGCCCAATATAAATCTGACTAACTTTGGCCCTTATCATCAGAGTGAAGTTGTCAACACACAGGTTCTAGAGGCACATCATGCCACGAACAAAAGAAATTCCTGAAGACCTCCGGAAAAAAGTTGTTGATGCCTATCAGTCTGGAAAGGGTTACAAAGCCATTTCTAAGGCTCTGGGGCTCCACCGAACCACAGTCAGGGCCATATTGTCCAAATGGAGAAAGTTTGGGACAGTAGTGAATCTTCCCAGGAGTGGCCGTCCTGCCAAAATCTCTCCAAGAGCAAGGTGTAAAATCGTCCAGGAAGTCACAAAGAACCCTAGAACAACATCCAGGGATCTGCAGGCCTCTCTCGCCTTGGCTAAGGTCAGTGTTCGTGACTCCACCATCAGAAAGACACAGGGCAAAAATGGGATTCATGGCAGAGTAGTAAGGTGGAAACCATTGCTCACTAAGAAGAACATGAATGCTCATCTCAAGTTTGCCAAAAAGCACCTGGATGATCCTCAAGAGTTCTGGAACAATGTTCTATGGACAGATGAGTCAAAAGTGGAACTTTTTGGCAGACATGAGCCCCGTTATGTCTGGCGAAAACCAAACACTGTATTCCACAGTAAGAACCTCATACCAACGGTCAAGCATGGTGGTGGTAGTGTCATGGTTTGGGGATGCTTTGCTGCATCAGGACCTGGACGCCTTGCCATCATTGAAGGAACCATGAATTCTGCTCTGTATCAGAGAATTCTACAGGAGAATGTCAGGCCATCCGTCCATTAGCTGAAGCTGAAGCGCAGCTGGGTCATGCAGCAAGACAATGATCCGAAACACACAAGCAAGTCTACATCAGAATGGTTGAAGAACAAGAAATTTTGAAGTTTTGGAATGGCCTAGTCAAAGTCCAGACCTAAACCCCATTGAGATGTTGTGGCAGGACCTGAAACGAGCAGTTTATGCTCGAAAACCCACAAATGTCACTGAGTTGAAGCAGTTCTGCATGGCGGTGTGGGCCAAAATTCCTCCACGGCGCTGTGAGAAACTAATCAATAACTACAGGAAGTGTTTGGTTGCAGTTATTGCTGCTAAAGGTGGCGTAACCAGTTATTGAGTCTAAGGGGGCGATTACTTTTTCACACAGGGGCATTGGGTGTTGTATAACTTTCTTTAATAAATAAATTAAATATGTATCACATTTCTGTGTTATTTGTTCACTCAGGGTCCCTAATATTAGGTTTTGGTTGAAGATCTGATAACATTGTGTCAAAAATATGCAAAAATGCAGAAAATCAGGCAGGGGGCAAATACTTTTTCACAGCACTGTATATTACAAAAGCATAAATAAGTGATACATATTTATTAAAAAAAACAACACTGGTAAGTAATGTTAAGCTATTTATTTATCTGCTTTGCCTCTTTTTTTCTCACAACTTACAGTACCAGAACCGCTGTTTTTTGATCCAGAAAAAAAAATAAAAAATTCAGAATTTAGTGTACAATTAAATTGTCCAGAACTGTCAGCAGATAGTCTTTAAAAATACATTTAAAAAAACAAAAACTACTTTAATTGTACGGATACAGTTCTTAAAATTGGTGACGAATAAAAAATAACTGAGTGTTTGTGTGATTCGTAATTTTATTGGATGCAGAGCTACAGAAACAATATGGGGGTAGGACGTGATATATTAATACTACAGGACACCGTGGCGATTGAAGTTTTGCACTGATGATGAGATGACATAATCGAAAGGAATAGAAAAAAACATGCATGATAAAAATAGCCAATCAATAACCAACCCACCAACTACAACATTAACCCGCTAGATGCTTTCAAAACAAGCCAATTTGGCTGGAAAAACGCCATTTTGGCAGCACTGGCAGTAGCCTAAAAAGCATTACCTATTAAATGTTACCTCAAGTTCAATGTACAAATAAAACGTGAGTTTGTATAATTTGTTTTACAAAAATCTATATTTTAATTGTACTTTAAGATTTAGGACTACACCACTGACTGTAACGGGAACAGCAGAGCCATTGACCAGCTTTGAAACAGATGATTCATTGTCATTATAAACATACGTCATTATTGTGGCTTCTTGGTGCACGTCATGAAAAGAGGTCATTCAGAATGACCATTGCGTTTAGTGCTTACTTAAAAAAAGGTGTAATTAAAAGGAAACCCCACAAATCACAACACATTCTAACAAGGAGAGCGCTACTGACATGAATGAATACTAACAACTTCAGGTTATAAATGCAGATTTAAGGTATTGATACAGGTTTTAATGGCAGTCGTTGGGAGGCAAACAGAAGTAAATGATCAATTTTTATCTGTTGCTGACAGTGTAATCAGGATTAATGATTGTTAATTCACAACCAGCTTCCCCCCTCATGATTGTCATGCTTTTCAGCAAACTCAAATGCTTTGCAGTCACACAGCCCTTGTCCATTCATTTACCCTAATATCCTGATTTTACTAAAGAGCTTATTGACTCCAGGAAGCGCAAAGCAGACTTTCTTAAAAAAAAGCATATGAGTTGACTTTGAAATAGCAGAGTACCAAATATTTAAATATGTTTTGTTGTTTTTTAATCAAAATACATTTGCCATGGAGTGCTTCTTTCCAATTTTTAAATTTTACCTAAATGGCAAATGGCAATACATGCACTACAAACAAGTTTCATTAATGCTTTTAATTAAAATGAGCCCAGGGAAATTCTAAACTAACAACAACCTGGTTATAATTTTTCATAACCCATAAGCTAAGCACGTACAAATGTTGTCGAAAAAAACAGGGTAACAATAACTTTGATGCTTCTACAATTTTACTGTGAAATGTTATAGATAGTTACCATAATAACGTGCCATGATGAATGCATGTGTAAATGCAGGAATGCTGTGCCTGCAATCGCTGTTGCTGGAGCAGCTCTGCCATGCTATACAGTGGTGCGCTGCTGACTTAGAACACCATGCTTTTTATTTGTAAGCCAACCACGTCCGGTTATACTCGTCTGCAAGTTGGAGCCCTAAGTCCCTTGTTGTTGTTGTTGGTTTTTTTTGTTTTTTTTTACTAATCAATTGTAAACGTACTAGAATACTTTCACCTCCCTTTCCCATGTACTGGCTATTGGTTTCTTCTTCTTCTTCTTCTTCTTCTTCTTCTTCTTCTTCTTCTTCTTCTTCTTCTTCTTCTTATTTATGTCTGCCGAGGGCTCCCGAGTGGCGCATCCAGTAAAGGCGCTCCTCGCAGGATGTGCCCTATAGCCTGTTCTGCCCTTGTTCTGCAATATCACTTTTTTGTTACAAATGGACACAGAAACAATACTTTTATATACTCTGTATTATTCAAAAATGTATTTTAATACATCAGTTACATTTCAGGATATTAATCTTTCATAAACCATGATTAGTACAAGGAAAATAGCCTTCACTACATGTGTGTGAACAAAACTGTATGAAATATTAAGGGCTTGTTATTAATAGTTTTATACAACAAATAAGACATAGCCATTTATGAACCCTTTAACATATGTTTTATTAATGTCTCCATGGTATAAAGTGCTGCTATTTTTTCTATTTAACTATTTGTTTCTGAGATTTACATGAAAAATAAATACTACATTTCTACATAAAAATGCAATTGGAAAGAGATACAAAAAAAATTCCCATACCTAAATAAATATGACAGTCTGGGGGGTCCCCGAGTGGCTCACCTGGCAGGGACTTCTTCTTCTCAATCACGCTACAGCGAACCCTGCTGGCCAGGCGCCCAGTGAGCTCAGTGCAGACACCTGCAGGACTGGCCTTTTTGTGGGGAATTGATGCAGTGAGGAGAAAAAATAATTGGAAATTGCAAATTGGGGATAAAATTAGTGGTAAAATAATTTGACACACTAAATTAAAAAACAAAAACTAAACAAAAAAAATCATAGTACAGTCTGAAGTCTTTAGAATTTCTTCCTGTCACTTTATCAAGTGTAGTTGACATATACCGAAAAGGATGCCTTTACTCTTGTTATCCTCCAGCAAAAGGGATACAGTGAAGACAGGTCGTACCTACGTCCAAACATATATACCTATACGTCACATTATATATATATATATATATATATATATACAGTACTGTGCAAAAGTTTTAGGCAGGTGTGAAAAAATGCTGTAAAGTAAGAATGCTTTAAAAAATAGACATGTTAATAGTTTATATTTATCAATTAACAAAATGCAAAGTGAGTGAACAGAAGAAAAATCTACATCAAATCAATATTTGCTGTGACCACCCTTTGCCTTCAAAACAGCATCAATTCTTCTAGGTACACTTGCACACAGTTTTTGAACGAACTCGGCAGGTAGGTTGGCCCAAACATCTTGGAGAACTAACCACAGTTCTGTGGATTTAGGCAGCCTCAGTTGCTTCTCTCTCTTCATGTAATCCCAGACAGACTCGATGATGTTGAGATCAGGGCTCTGTGGGGGCCATACCATCACTTCCAGGACTCCTTGTTCTTCTTTACGCTGAAGATAGTTCTTAATGACTTTCGCTGTATGTTTGGGGTCGTTGTCATGCTGCAGAATAAATTTGGGGCCAATCAGATGCCTACCTGATGGTATTGTATGATGGATAGGTATCTGCCTGTACTTCTCAGCATTGAGGAGACCATTAATTCTGACCAAATCCCCAACTCCATTTGCAGAAATGCAGCCCCAAACTTGCAAGGAACCTCCACCATGCTTCACTGTTGCCTGCAGACACTCATTCGTGTACCGCTCTCCAGCCCTTCGGCAAACAAATTGCCTTCTGTAGTCCAAGAGGGGCTTTGTGGCAAAGTGCCCACCCCTTTATATTTATTTATGTATGTTTTATTATTATTATTGTTATTGTTGTTGTAATTATTATTATTATTGTAGTTTTATGCAGGCGGACAAAGCCGTCTGTCTTAGTTATTATTTTGAGATGACGGAGAAAAGCGGTGTGTTTGATTGTTTCATTTAGTTATTTAAAAAACCCTGTGCAGCCAGTGACCATCTCCCGAGTTAATTAATTGACTAATTGTTGCTAATTGGGAGACGGTCACCTGTATAAAAACGTGCAGCTTTTCTGCACTGAGGAGAGAGTGTTCAGGGAGTAAGGAACGGGAGTTAAGGAAAGGAGACGATATAAGCGAAAACAACTGCTATTGTGCTGGAATCGCCAGCACAATATTTGTTAGCATAATTGTTTTGTTGGGCCAACGTGCCCTTTTGTTTCTGTCTTTTGTTCAGTTTAAATATTTTGTTTTGTTATTTGAATAAACGCGCTGAGCGCCGGTTGCGCTACAGTTTTGCCCAGCACTTCTTTGTTTATAATTTATTCCTTCCTGGTCTGTGACGTCATTGCAACCACTCTGCCACAGGCTTAAAGACAACATTACCCAGAATGCCACAGGAGGGAGCCAGGATGAGAGTCACTGGCTCTAATAATTCATGAATGTTAACAGGGCAGAAATGTTTGTTCTGGGCAGTCTCCAGTCTGTGTGAAGAGAGAGGCTGTCATTGTGAAGAGACTTGTGTGGTTTAAAAACAAAAAAAGGTAGTGTGTAAACCTTTTTGTTTGTGTTATAATGTTAATGTTTTCTGACTGGTAGCTTAGCTGTCCAGTTGGTTAGTTAAGGACGGTACGAAGTTTAGGTAATACTCCATGTGGGAGTTATTTCTGTACTTAATAAAAGTGCACGCAAGTGCTTCAAAATCTTGAATTCTTGTGTCTGGGTCTGCTTAAAAAGGGCTATTGAACCTTTAAAAATCATGAAATCTTTCACATTTGGTGGCAGCAGTACTAACCCTACAGACCAAGCACAGATTTAAAAAAAAAAAAATGGAAATCAAAGATTTAATTAAAGCATTGGTGCAGTCGACTGCAGCACAAAAAGAGGCCAACTGGGTACAGAGACAAGAGTTGGGTTTGCCAGAACCGGAGGTCTCGAAGCTAGAGCTGGTGTTGACAAGAGTGAAGTGGCCGGCACCACAACAAGAGTTGCCTGAACCGGAGCAAGAATTGCAGCCTCTGGAGCAAGAAGTGCAAACACCTGAACAATAGTTACAGCAGCAGGAGCAAGAAGGGCTGCTGCCGGCTACAGAGAAGTGGGAGGTGGTGAGGTACCCACCTCCATCACAGCCCCAACCACCACCCCTGCGAACCAGTCCGCCCCATGCTCCTAGAACCCTGCCGTTGTGTCTGGACCTCGTTTTGCTGGGCCTAGAGACCAGATCAGTGCAGGAGTCGTTCGCCTGGTCCCCAACTCCACTCCCCCTGAAACCTCAGACACCACGCCATGGTCGGCAGACGTCACTGGCGTTCCCCCTGCCTTATGCTTTGTTCCCCCTGGAGGATCAGACGTCACTGTGCCGGCTGCTGGGCTTTCACCTGTGCCTGCTGTCGCAATCTTCTGGCCACCATCCTGCGCTCCAGTTGCACCTGCCACCCCGTTTGGGTCCCCTGTTGGTTCTTGTTCCCTTCCTGGAGGTGCCAGAAGATGGAGGGAGAGTGGCCTTGGAATGGCCGGGTGTGCTACTCACAAGGGGGAGGATGTGTGGCAGACTAGGGGAAGGAGGAGAAACAAATGTAGTCCAAGAGTGGCTTAAATGCTACATTCCCCAGGATGCCACAGGAGGGAGCCAGGATGAGAGTCACCTGGCTCTCATAATTAATGAATGTTACCTGCCTGTGATTAGCAGGCAGGTATTTAACAGGGCAGAAATGTTTGTTCTGGGCACTCCAGTCTGTGTGAAGAGAGGGGCTGTAAGTGTGGAGAGACCTGTGTGGTCTCTTCAGAAACAAAAAAGTAGTGTGTAAACATTTTTGTTTGTGTTATGTTAATGTTTTGTCACTGGTAAACAGCTTAGCTGTCCAGTTGGTTAGTTAAGGACGGTACGAAGTTTAGTTAATACTCCAAATCAATAATTTACTCAAAGACTCCACTAGAGTTTTCTACTATTATAACAACCTTGACTTATATAAAAAAGGAAAAATACTGAGTGAAATAGCTCGCATCACTTGAAGGTGTGGGATCCGAAGCATAATCAACAGTACAGAGAAACATCATCTGTAATTGACAAACCCAGGACTGGAAGACCCAAAAAGCTGTCTATAAGGATAAGCAATACTTGTTAGCAATAATATCCTTAAGGAAGAGAAAGAAGACAAACATTGAATTGACAACAGGACTGAAAGAAGGCACAGATGTCGTTGTTCACCCATCAACAGTCCAAAGCACCTTTGACCATTGTTCCATAGTCCAATTTCTGTGTTCATATTTCTTGTACATATTTTAGCCTTTTAGTCTTGTTCCCCTTCCTTAATAGAGGTATTCTTACTGCAACACATCCCTTAAGTCCCTTAAGAGTGACCTTCGTACTGTTGATTTGATGGACAACGACATCTGTGCCTTCTGCCAGTTCTGGCCTGTAATTGGTTAAAGCCTCATCATAGGAGCAAAATTAGATTGAATGATTGCTCTAACACCCTTACACCAAAAATAGATTGAACTATTGCACTAACATCCTTACACCACCGGGCAATAGTCCATCTGTCATGTGATTGAGCAAGAGAAAAAGGCGAAATGTGGAAAAAGGCTCAATAGTGATTCTGTGACTTAACAGAAAATGTATTATAAAACATACCGGTACCACAAAAGAAAGATGCTCCAAACACTAAAACTGATTAAAACGTCACTGTCACTGTTTTCTGACTTTCTGAAATTCAAACAAATTCAACTTAATGAAAACAGATGGGCGGGATATAAACTGAATTATGCAGAATTCAGCAAACCAGAAGGAGACAGAGAAAAACTTTGCTAACTAACTTCAAAATCATTTTCTGTTATTTATTTCTGTTATTTCTGTTACTCAGCCAGGGTGCCTGCAGCTTCGGGCATTATAGCCCACTGTCCGTAACAATAGTCTTCCCCTCGGGTCAATAATTTTCCACTCTTCAGTCCATATTTAATATATATATATATATATATATATATATATATATATATATATATATATATATATATATATATATATATATATATATATGTTAAGGGCGAAACCTGTGGTCTGGTGAGTCTAATATTGCCCGGGCCAATCTAGTTTCGCCAAGGCCTTCTGGGCGAAACCCAAAGTTACCACTTTTTTTTTAGCACTCGCCTGCTTCCAAACAGGGGAATCAAGATTGGCCTAGAACTTGAAAAAGATGACTGGGCAAAACCCGTTTTTTCAACAGTTTTCACTGAATTTCGGGGCTAGCCGGGGCGAGTCTAGTTTTGTCCAACGCTTCAGAATCGATACTGAGCGAAACTGGTTTGCCCATGTCATTAATTTGGGCGAGTCTAGTTTCATCCAAAGCTTCAACATCAATGCTGAGACCAATCTAGTTTTGCCTATGCCAATTATTTGGGCAAGTTTAGTTTTGCATTTCTACACTCTCCCCTGCCAGCTTCCAAGTGCTTGTCCAGTTATCTGCCTTGCCTCCACTAATGTCAACAATGTAGCGACTGTGTGCTGGGTTTCCAGCACCGGTTCTGAAAAGGCAGGACACCAGGGCTGGTTTTAATAGCGGTTAAAACCACTCTTTTTATTAGCTCTTTCTCCCAAAAAGTTAAGTCAAAAAGTCTTGCTCCTCCATACGCGCAGGCAAACTCTCCACACACAGGTGGATAAAACTATCAATAACTCAATTAGTCAGTACCCAATAAGGCATTACAAGGGGACTGAGTGGAGAAGCTACTAGAAAGTGATTAATCAATTACAAAGTGCTAGTTGACAATATATAAAAAAACATGCACTAATCAAATCAAAGTGTACAATTATAAAAAAAAAACATACAAGTGACAAATAAATATGTGAAATATAACGGGCATTATTGACCCTGTTACAATCTTAACTATCTTTTAATGAAGATGAAACAAATAAAGATTTGAACATGAACAATTGCACTTTACTGTTTCTCTCTCTCTTCTTGTGTGTGTGGTGAGTTTGCCTGCGCGTATGGAAGAGCGAGACTTTTTGACTTTTAACTTTTTGGGAGAGATCGCTAATAAAGAGTGGTTTTTAATCACTATTAAAACCAGCCCTGGTGTCCTGCCTTTTGAGAACCGGTTCTGGAAACCCAGCACACAGTCGCTACATTGTTGTCAGAAGTGGAGGCAAGGCAGGTACCCCGACACACACTTGGAAGCTGGCAGGAGAGAGTGTAGAAATGCAAAACTAGACTCGCCCAAATAATTGGCATAGGCAAAACCAGATTCGCCCAGCATCGATGTTGAAGCTTTGTACTAAACTAGACTCACCCAAATTAATGGCATAAGCGAACCAGATTCGCCCAGCATCAATTCTGAAGCATTGGACGAAACTAGACTCGCCCGGGCTAGCCCCGAAATTCTGTGAAAACTGTTGAAAAAACGGGTTTCGCCCAGTCGTCTTTTTCAAGTTCTGGGCCAATCTAGATTCGATTAGACATGGGCGATTGCCGAAAAAATGTGTGGTTTTTTTTGTTTTTGTTTTTTTAATGCCGGTATTTAAGCTACAGTTAACCACATTCAGGAAATATCAGGAAAGACACTGGTGGGATTGACTGATGTGAAGGCATTAACAGAATAGTGTGTCTTCATTTGACATTGTTATAGTGTTTATCTTGTTTTGTTTTTCTTCTTTTTTTTAAATCACTCTCCCTGCAGTGATTTAGAGGACAGATCTCAAACCCCGGTGCACTAGAGCTACCATTTTGAAAAGAGCTTTGAAACAGACTTTAACATTATAAGTGTAAAAAGTTGTCAGGATGTTACAATGAAAACATAAATTACAGGTACATTCTTTAAGGGGATTCCTGAAAACACAGTAACAAATTAAGTTATCACAATCACTTGTAGAGCTCTTCATGATTTGTTTGGTAATTTTTGCTGCCGTTTTTGTGTTGCATGAATGTGGGTAATGTGAACAAGTGTCCTCTGTATAGAGTCCAGCTGTAATAAGGTGTGATCATGAAACATCATGCCAATGTGAAACTAGCAGCATATTGTAACAATGAAATCTCTTATTTAACAACCATAAAATAAAATAAATGAGTCTGTACGCTTATAGAAATAAAAACTTGCATAGAAATGACCGCAATCATTAGAGAGTTCAAAATGAATTAAATTATCCCACTGCACTGACCAGTCTGTTTGTTTTGTTGATAGATCCCAAAGCACTTGATAATAAAGAATAGGCTATTACGTCCCGTAACCTTGCCAAATGTAATCAAGAACCTTCTATCCTCCAAGGACGGAAGAGTTACTGTGGAAATGAGCCTGCATGCACTGCATACATATCTGAAATAAAATCAATTGATTTGTTAAATGATCTTTGAATGTAATACTTTTCAACTTGTTTTCTTTGTAAATTCAATCATTGTTATCAAACTATTATGAACTCTGATATTTAAAGCATGTGTAACATCTTATGAATTGTGAACATGGCTCATTAAATTAATACAATTTTATAAGCGCAATGTAAAAGATGTGGAAAAAAAACTTTTCCCATTTTATATATCTCTTTTGCTTTCAAAGATGCTACATAGCATAGTAAAATATGTCTTTAAAACATCTCACTGCTGTAAGTAGAAACAGGACCATGCCTGGTTAGCACACAGTTAAAGTGTCAAGGAGGTATCAAAGTTAAAGTGTCAAGGAGGAAGCTTGTGTACCCCTTAAAAATAATCATCCAAATAGATTTTGCTGACATTTTACAAAATGCACAGAGCCACAAACTGTGACATAGCATAGTAAACTGATATCATGGAATCCTATTTTAGTAAAAAATGTAATGTGATTGTACAGCTAAAGAAGAGATGCAGCCAGACCCACTGCATCTACCTCAATTTGTCTCTCCACAATACCATGATTCTCCTACTCCTAATCACTTTATCTAATACAATTTTAGTGACAAACTGATCTAGTCAGACGTAAATTTACAGTGGCACTCTCAATTTTAGTCTCGTAACTTTGACAGCTGTGAATGTTGCAGTGTAACAACCAAAACGATACGTGACAATTTGCAAATCCATTAACAATTGTATCTCTTGATGGCTCTACAAAACAGCCCACATCCAGGAGGACATTGGTTGATGGTTTCCCACATTGTCTGCATTGAATGGTGTCTGGACAACAAGAGATTTGCCTTGTCTTTTTTTTCTACACTCAGCACATTTCATGTTAACTTGCATTTACGCCATATTTTCAGGAAAGAACCATAAAAGTGTTTTGTTTTCAAAGCTTGGCAACTTACATTGAGAGAAGAGGTGACTGTGCATGTCTGTGTGCCACCACAATCATGTTCAATTGTAGACAGTACAGTAGGCTATACAAATGCTGCTTTTACACTGGTAACATTTTGCAGAAAAAAGTGTTATATCGAGGTCTCAAGATAATTGATCTAACACAATAATAATGTGACTATGGCCATGTTACCCCTAAACAATACCTATGAGTAATCCATTATTGATTGGGTTGACAGGACTTTAGGCAAACCTTTAGAATCGACCCTTAGAGAAAGGTGTAGGAATGAATACAGCACATCTTTAGCCCTGTATTTATTGAGGCAGTGAACTGAAACTCAAAAGGAAAATGACTTCTGTCACTATCGCACAGAGGAAGAGGACACTGTTATCTTGGGAGGCCTGTGTTCCTAGAAATCAATATGCTCTCAACGGCTTCTGTTTCTTCTTAGTTAATTATGAGCTATTGATTGCACCACCTATGTTACTGACTTTAATCAATAAGGTTATCCCTAGAAGGGGGAATTTGTAAATGGATGACAGTTACGGACTAGAAACTATGAACCACTGGATTCTGAAAATTGCGTGAGATTCAATCCAAACGATATTTTATATTTAATTTTCAAAGGTGACAAATGTGATGATTTTGTAACACTTACAAATAAGATTAATCAAAAAGCATCTTGATAAGCATAATAATATTAATAATAATAACAATATTATTATTATTATTATTATTATTATTATTATTGGGAGTCTCTCAGTGAGAGGTTAGAAATGTAGGGTAAGATTAATAAAAATATTAATACAATTATTACTAATGGATTACCCTAGGCATCTGTTAATAATTCATTAATAATAAAACATTTTAAAATTACATTTTAAGCCATATTTGTCAAATAAATAGTTTATACTGCATTTCGAAATAACATCATATGGGCATTTTAAAAAGCATGGTATACTATTCTTTGATAAACCAATAACAGTAATAATAATACTAATATCAACAACAGCAACAACAATAATAATATTAATTATTTATTTACTTATATTTAGATAGATTTACTTTATTGTGTGATGTATTGTTCTCTTAACATCTGTACCCAATACTGGAGCATAAACTGTAACAGTGTGATGTACGCTGCCCAACATTTAGATTTTTACTACTCAATACATTATTCTATCTTTCAGTCAAACCCCCTACACCTCTCCATCAATTGTCTTTGCTGACCTAATCATGTACTGCCTGGGGTACCGCAGTACAACACTTACATTTGTATCGCTCCAGTGAAGGGAGCGCACTCCCGTGTACATCTTTGTTTGAGGAATAACTGCTTCCATCAATAGTGCTTCCTTATGTCACACAATATACAGTATTTGTTGGTGGCACAGAGAACCATCGTCTTTCAAACTATAGTGCAAAATTACAGTTGAGATGATCCACTGGTGTCATGTCAGTCAATCTCACCTTAATTCACCTTTGTTCAGTCAGCAGGAGCGAGGATCGGAGAAGTAAGTGTAAAAGTTAAAATTGATCAAAAATAAAAAAAACATGTTTTTTTTGTACCGTATGATCAAATTTGATCAGTAGGTAGGTTTTTTATGTGATTGTGGAACTGCAGTCTGTTTCACGCAGAAAGTCTCAAATAGGTGCAACCTTT
Source organism: Acipenser ruthenus (assembly GCF_902713425.1). Taxonomy (NCBI): domain Eukaryota; kingdom Metazoa; phylum Chordata; class Actinopteri; order Acipenseriformes; family Acipenseridae; genus Acipenser; species Acipenser ruthenus. Next base: position 23,465,398 of record NC_081200.1, read on the forward strand.
AACTAAAGCATGGCCTAGATTAGTTGAAATTCATGTAAAAGGTAACAAATATTGATCATAAAATAAATGTATACGGCAATGCCCAAAGGTAACATGCTGGACCTTGATAGTCTGATTAAACACTGTACCAGGTATCCCTAAAGCACGGCCAGTTGCTTATGCTGTGATACATATTCAATGCTTTATATTTCCTGAGGGGGGTGAATATAATTTTTGTTCAATATCTCATTTCTTATACTAGGCCTAGTTCTATAGAGTTTGGTCAGCCTGCCAAAACTCTTCCCATTGCCTGCCGCTTTTGAAAACGTTTGACAACAACAGGTGTAAAGTTGTCGGTGGAACATTTTCACCCTGAAATCCATATGTTGGTGTCAAACTGACATTGATTCACTTGTGAAACAAACAAAAAACGGTTCTTTCCAAAGCAATTCTTGTCATCTGCAATCTTTTGCATGCTTAGGCAATAATCTCTTTTTAGGGTTTTCAGACGAAGAAATTCTAGAATAAATTCAGCTTTATTGACTTTCTGTCCAGACATTTTCCCTTAAGACTGTCAAGTGCGGTTGCACGTTTACAGATATTCCAGTAGGGTGCAATTTTGAATCTTTAAAGTGCTTTCTCACCGAATCTCCGTCTCCCAATAGTAATAGGTTCACTTGTGCCAAACCATCCTCAGGGAATAACACTGAACACTGTTTCTGAACAGCCTTGTCCATACCCATTTATTTGAACTGCTTGCTAGCTAATGCTGAGGCCAGTGTTTTAACTCATTAACAAGTCGGGAACGTGTAGCAACACCTGCAATTGAATCTGCCTTCCACAGAACTGTTTTTAAAATATATTTATTATACAACATGTATTTTACTGTGCTGAACTAGGGTATACAGTTAACAAATGGTCTTCAGAGGCAATGCATTGTCACTATAGGAACAATAGTTCTGAACTAAGTGGTTAGCTTATGGGCAGCCAAATAGTACAGGCGGTAACATGTTCATATATTTTACAGAAATGAAGCAGAAGGCTCCTGCATCAGAACCACTGTGCAATGTTTGTTCTAAATACTACTAAGGTTTCCATAGGCTAATAATCTAAAAAACTGACCAAAATCTTAAACTGTGAAATTTTGAAATACGGTACTGCTAATGGTTTCCGGTAGACTTCTGCAATATCATTTTGTAGTTTATTTGATTATATGCTGTGTGACAGAGGGGTTTGGGGAACGTATGGTAAAGTATGTAACAATGCATACATAAGCAACAGAATGAAAACAATCCTGTTTCCACAATAAATCGCTGTATGTATACTGGGTACTGTGTGTAGTGGGGTAAAATGGCTGCCGACTAAAAGACTACCTTTCCCAGAAGGCCATAGTCAAATTGGGCTGAGGTAATTGTGTAATAGGATGCAGCTGTATCTTGTTAGGGCGGTGTCCTGGCTGTATAAAGCCAGCCTCGAATCCAGTGAAAAGAGGAGAGACTACCAGGGAGGAGGTTGTAGTGTGTGATACAATGTTTCTGAAGAGATTTATGTAAGTACGCAAGAACAACTGTTACTGGGTGGAACAGTTGCGCTGTTGGTAACAGTTACCAAGTGTTTTCTGTACAGGGAAACAACCTAGCTGTCCTGTCCTAGATAGGGACTGATTGTTAGTTAACACTCCTTGTTGGAGTAGGTTTTTGTTTGTTTATTTTTATTTTGGCACTGTACATAATAAACATACGCTACGGCGTTTCACTGCATCTCCTGTGTTTTGCGTATTTCCTACTTGGGGCTGCCTTGGCCATCGGTCACTCTACCACAGCTGTTAAATAAAATATCTAAATTGTGTTCATATGGTTGTATACTGGATTACCTTTGTAGCCTCTTCTGTACCACAGAAATAAAATAATAGGTTACAGAAGTAACCCCGGTTCCCTGAAAGAGAAGCCGACCACCAACCAATACTTTTGGGATATGCCTGCCACATGTCAGGTATTCACTGAGCATTTTATGCCAGAGCTGCTGATAGGCCCCTCCGTACAGTGACGTCCTCGGTCCCGCCCGCTGAGGTAATAAATTGTCACTCCGCGGAGATCTCGTTCTCTTTTGCATCGAACCCACGAATGCGAGTGATGCGACCTTGCAAGGTTTGGTGGTCGTCTTCTCTTTCAGGGAACCAGGGTTACATCCGTAACGCTATTGTTCCCTTTCAATTCAAAGACGACCACCAACTAATACTTTTGGGAAAAGTATACCAAAGCCATCGCAAGGGAGTGTGAGTGGACAGCATATGAGGGACATCTCACTACCGCCAACTAATGTTGGTGGTGTGAGCATGCAACCTCAAAGCAATTACCACATTAAGACGGTAAAACCTGGTGAATGTGTGTGGAGTAGCCCAGCTACCCACAGTACAGATATCAGTCAATGAGGCACCTCTAAACAGGGCACATGATGTAGCCACACCTCTGGTAGAGTGCACGGCCACCCTTCCAGGTGGGGGTAGGCTGGCATTGGTATATGCAGTCGAAACAGTGGAACAGTTGCTGCTTTCAGAGGAAAGCCTCTAACTCCACTGATTGGTTCAAGTGGAAAGCCGTAAAACCTTAGGTAGGAATGCAGGTTCGTACATAACGACAGCCTGTTTCCATTATCCCAAACATGCATACAGGAACTGTGCACAGACACTGTAGCTCACTGACCCGCTTAACAGAGGTGATGGCCAATAAAAAGGCTGTCTTCATAGAGAGATATTTCAACTCTGCGGACTGTATAGGCTCAAACAGGGCCTTAGCGAGAGCCCCCAATACCACGTCTAGACTCCAATCAGGGAGGACGTCCTTTCTAGGAGAACGTAGCCACCGAGCACCCTTTAGAAAACGGGTCGCCAGAATATGAGCACCTGAGGAAATTGAGTCAATAGGGACATGACCCGCCTCCAGCAGATTTTGCAGAAACTGTAAAATAGTTGCTATAGGGCAATAAATGGGATCATGACCTTTGGTCATACACCACTTTTGAAAATACCTCCACTTATAGGTATACAGTGCTCTTGTGGAGGAGGCCCTAGAATTCTGCAGTGTACAGACGACCGCGTCTGAGAGCTGTGACAAAGATCTAATGATTCTTGGTGTTAAATCTCCCTCCTGACCTGTGAGGGCGCTGTGTAGAGCAGTGGAATCTCCCAGGGCTGGCCTTGATTCTCCTGGGCCACCTGGGAGCCACCAGGAGAACTGTCGCCCTGTCTCTCCTGACCTTCTCGAGGAAGGCGGGGGGCAGCGGTATCAGCAGGAAAGCATACAAGAGCGCCTTGGGCCACTCATGGGCTAGGGCGTCGATGTCTAGTGGATCTCCACAGTGGCGGAGGGAGAACCACAGGGGGCAATGAGTTGTTTCTGCCGTGGCAAAGAGATCGACTTGGACTTCCGTGAAGCATTCCCAAATGCACTGCACCACCTGAGGGTGGAGTCATCGTTCTGACAGGTGAGGACCCTCCCTTGAGAGGAGGTCCGCAGTCCAGTTCCCCACTGCCCAGAGGGATATTAAGTGCCTCTGTGCCCAGATCAGCAGCCGAAAGGCTATGCAGTGTAACCCCGGAGACCGAAGCCCTCCCTGGCAGTTCACGTATGCCACTACTGACATGTTGTTCATGAGGACAAGAACATGTCTGTTCTGGAGCACAGGAATGAAATGCTGGAGAGCGTGGTGAACTGCTCGAGCTCCAGCGCATTTATGTGCAGGGATGTTCAGCGACCCATCCAGGCCGAGTTAGATGTGTCTGTCATCACCACTTAACGTCTGTGTATCACTCCCTTCACTATGCCTTTGTGCAGGTGAGAGGTTTGCCTCCACCAGCGTAGGGCTTCCCAGCATGAGCCAGACACGGTCAGCCGACGGTGTCTGTCACGTTTGGGGTGTAGCCGAAAGGCACTGAGCCATGCTTGGATTGGGCACATGTATAGTAACCCCAGTTGTATGGCTGATGAAGCTGCAGCCATGAGACCCAATAGTTTCACCAATTGTACTGTGGACCCCTGTTGAAACAGGGCTAAACAGTTGTGAATGGAGACTACTCTGTCATCCGACAGGTAGACTCGCATCATGAGGGAATCCAGCCGGAGACCCAAGTAGACCGTACTCTGCAACGGTATTAATTGGCTTCTGGCCCCATTGAGGGTGAGACCCAGTCTCGCCAGATGGTCTGTCACTATCGCCGTATGGGCCATTGCTCCTTCCTGTGACTGGGAACAGATGAACCCTGCTGGGGCTCCTGGGGCTGTGGTCGAGCCTGCTTTGGAGGTTGCCTAGGAGTTCTGCTGGAACTGTCTCCCTGAGCGCTGTTGCGCTGGGGCCCATGTAAGGCGTTTCCCTGTCATTGCTGGCGGCCCCGGGCATTAGCTGCCACGGAGGCCTGGAGGCAATGCCTCAGGTCACCCCGTGCAGCAGTGGGGACTGGGATTGTCCAGGTTACTGTAATAACCGCTGGATGCCAGCGCTTCCCCCTGTCTCATGCCGAAGCACAGGAGGGGAGCATTGCAGCCACCTGCCGAGATGCCTCTCGCTCCCTATGAGAGTGTTGCAGCAACTCCTCCACCACTGGCCCGAAGGTATGGTCAGGGGAGATTGGTGTGTCCAATAAGGCGGACTTGTCCGCATTGGGGACCCTCGCCTGAGACAGTCACAGCTGTCTGTGCACCACCATCAGGCCTGCCAGGCTTCTACCCAGGGCTTGCCCTTAGAAGCCGGATATCTGCAACATATATTTATTTATTTATTTTTTGCCGATTTTACCGAGGTGGCCACCTCGGCTGCCTCAATGTACGCTACGCCCCTGACATTTCAAGGCCCGCACGCATTCTGCTTCCCTACTGAGGTTAAGGCCTCCAGCAGTGCACTCACTTGATGAGCAAATGACGAAAAAGCTTTGCTGAGCCCACTGTTTGTAATAATATTATATTCGATTTGGTAGGTTATTAGAATGTTTTTTTTGTTTGTTTTCTGAAGCTAGTGTATGAATATTTATGTCTATGCTTGCTGTTTCCAGGGAAGTTTCTTTGCCTGCTTGGCTGCTTGCTTCTACTGCCACTGCACATCACCAGCTGACTGACATAGCTGCACTGCCTGGTTGGGCTCTAGTGCGCCTAATCCCAAATCTCTTTGATCTGTTATTTTTTTATATACAGTTGATGTCAGTGAAAAAGCATTTTTGCTTTTAGTATTTCCACATACAGTAGTACCATTTAAAAGGTCTTTTAATAGTGGGAGTCAAACACTGCTAGCAAATCAGGAGCAACTGACAATCCCTTCGTTTGCCTTCGCTGTGATTTTGATGAACAAAAACCTAGTCTTTAGATTTCAGAAACGTGGATATTATTTGTATCTGATAGTTTTACAAAATGACAGTAACACCTAACAACGTTCCCCCATTTCCCAACCGCACTCCTTACAATGCCATCTGTGTGACAGATCAGGGGGGCAATGAATAATGAACTTTGTGTACTGCTTATATCTTTACAAATGCAGTTATGTGCTAATCCAATACATCATTCAAAATAATTCACTTTTCATAGTATCACTAAAGTTTAGGTATCAATCACGTTTTTCCAATGTGACGCTGTACAGTGTACAAACAGAATGATCTATACCAGCTTATGAAAAATTTCCTTAAATAATGTAACAAAGGGCTGACGCCAGGACTTTGTTCTGTGCATCTCTGCTTGAACTGTGTGTGTGTGCGGACTTTGCTGACCTGTGCTATTGCAGTGCAGTCTGCAAATCATGTGCAGGATTGTTTGCACGACCCCACAGTTGTGTGTGATTCGTTCTGTCTGTAGCCTTATGCTTTACTGTTTATGAGTATGCATGCAACTCTGCACTAGTGTAGGTGTGCTTATTACTGTACTACATTGCTGCAATGTTGTGCACCTGCTATAACAATAAAAGCGTTATTGTTTAGAAGATGCCTGCTGCCATAGTTTTTTCTTCTTTGCTAATTTATTACAATAATATAAAGCCCATAATTTATACCTGTGTTAAATAATGTATTCCATGTATTTTTTTAAGAGAATATTTTCTTCTTGTGTGGGTTTTGAAATTCCTAAAGACCCCACACAACAAATGATTAAGTGCATATTCATGCATTTCTTTTTTCCATATGAATCTATATGTTTCAAAGCAGCCCTTAAGTTAACAAAGGCACATTCCACATCACGGTTCACACAGCTATATTATTTATAGTTTAGTTAAAATATAAGAAATGTATGTAAAATAGAACATTGTTTGGAAAAAGGGTGTTCTCTCTCTCTCACCCTCCCTCCTCCTTCACCACTTGCTGCTCCTTTTTTGTAATGTGTGCTTTTTTCACACATTCAAATAATTGGTGAAAAAAACAAACATATATTTTATTTTCATAAATGACAAGGAACATGTGTCATTGTGACAGAAATATAATGAGTTCTGGTTGTAAATCTCCCTCTCGACCTGTGAGGGTACTAAGTCGTGAAAGGGAAAGGCTTTGGACAGGTTGGCCTGACAGTTCATTCCCTGGTTCGGGAAGTCAGTCAGCCTGGAAGAAGGCGAGACTCCGGTGCAGGAACGTATTTACCTAGAAGGTAAACTAGGTAGCAGCTGCAGGCAATAGAGTCAGCTGAAATCATTTACCAAGGGGTCATGCATAATCGCATAAAAGCGGCCAGAGAATTGTAAATCTTTTCCTTCGCTTTTGGTTTGGAAATAGACCCGGAAGGACCCGTGCAATGTATATTAAAAGTATTGTGAGTGTTTGTTTTGTTTGTCTTGTCTATAACTGTTACTTGTGTGTTTACAGACGGCTAACATGTTCCGGAGCTGTCACTAAGAGCCAGCACTGAACCTGGAACAGCACCAGTAGCGGACTGGCCATCTGGAGCACCGGGAGAATTCCCGGTGGGCCGGTCGACCTGTGGGCCCGATACAAAAAAAGAATATATATATATATATATATACATATATATATATATATATATATATGTATATATATATATATATATATATATATATATATATATATATATATATATATATATATATATTGAGAGGAACGGTAGTTCCTTGTACAAGTTAGAAAAACTTGTTTGAAACTACCGAGAGTCTCTATACAGCTCAAAGAGTTTAGCTGTTTTTACCATGTTGCAGCGGCAAAACTAAATAACTTAGAATTACCATCTGTACCAGTATCAAAGGTCTAAAACTTTCTTATATCAAATGTGAAAAAAAACACATACCACTTATACACAATGAGATATAAGTCGTCAAACTAAGGTAAAATTGTTATTCTCCTTCTTCCTCTTCCGTCTACTTTTTAAGGGTGTGTTCAAACAGAAAAGTTAAATAACTGGACATCTACCAATCATGTGATTCCACATGTTGGTCAAAGTCAAAACATACCAGGGAATGGAAGCAGTTTGATATCCACACCATTTATATTAAACAAATTATTTATGTTTTAAAACAGCACATATCGCAGGAAAAAAAAATAATACCATGGTTTGAACTCGCAATATGACATTCTTGAAGAGCACACGACCTTAGCCCGCTGCGCCACTTCGCAATTGTTGAAATGCGTTCGTTTTTTAAGCTTACATCCAAGCCTGACCAGCTTCGATTTCCTGTCTGAAAATTTTTAGTTTCCTGTTTGTTCGGTAGATATTATAGAATGGAATTGCACACAAGAGTGGCATGTAGCTTCCTTGTCTAAATCCACAGCAATATATATATATATATATTGCAAGTTGCCTAAAATTAATAGCGCATCAAAGAGTCACCGAGGTTGAAACATTTAGCTATGAGTCAACAGTAGCTACCAACACACGCACACTCACACATGCATGCACACACTCACACACTCACTCACTCACACACGCATACACAATCAAGTCCTTTCGTAGATATAATATAATGTGAACGTGAGCTGATTCAAATAAAACCACTTTCAATCTAGGATTCATTTGGTTTGTGTGTGTTTTATATGCAACCGCTTTGCTCTAGAAATCACCATCATGGTCATTGTACCATACTGTCAATTTGTATGTTTTAAACACAGCAAACAACAGTTATTTTCGCAGCGGTAACTAGCTCATCTCCCCAAAACACATTTCAAATAATAACTGTGCATGAAATGTCCCGTGAACTATTTTGCATAAACCTGCCCAACCTAATTATACGCGATGTCAATTCGCTACTGAGAAAAATTTAGAGTGGCTAGCTGCTAGTCAAAAATGGATCAACAACATTTCATGAGTGGCTCTACAAAAAGGAAATTGGAGAAGGAGGCCAAAGCAACTTCGCTTTTACAAAACATCACGTCAATAAATAGGAACCTACTGTGTCACTTGATGGAAGCCAAAAATTTAGAGCAGAGACTTTCAATGTGATAATCGACAGGTTACTGTCTTGTCAATCACCGACTGGGTGCTATAGGGAGCTGAACGATCGCTTTGGGGTTCTCTTTGAAAACGGCGTGTCTGACCTCAGTGACACACGCAAACGGCCAGCAGAGCTTGCTGCTGTTTACTCAAATGACGTTGACCTCAACTTCGCTGATGAACTTATCCAGTTCAAATTCTTCATTCAAGAAGAGCCAAACAAATATCCTACTCAACTGCTTCTAATTCTGCGGCAAAACGGACTCCATTCAACATTTCCCAATGTGTTCATTGCACTTTTTCTGACCTTGCCCGTTACTAACTGTGAGGGGGAACGCATTTTGCTAATTTTGCATTTATTACAAGTCTGCATTATTAATGTGCCATATATTTATTGTGGATTTGTGATAGTGTAATCTAGCACTGCAGAAGTGCAAATATTTGTTGACGGAAAAATGTACAATTTTCAGTCGTTTTACACATGTTTTTTCTGCAAATGGTGCCAATAACCACAGTTGGGACATTAACAGATGTTATCCACTTAAAGTACAATTACAGGCATTATGCTGCTTCTGTAATTAGAAGAAGACCCCAAACAGCGTTTCTTTCAGTTTACGGTGTGCACAATTCTACAAACTGACACATGTGCTTTTAGGCATTAATATACTGTATACGTATTTTAGGACACAGCACATTGAGGAATACCGTCGCACAACTGTCTGTAACACAAACCAGCAGAATCAGCATCACAATGAGTCACAGGCCAGACCCCAACAGCAGCAGGAACAATGTCATTGGGACCAACACCTACACAAACAAAGTCAACAACAGCATTTATTCATTTCATATTTTATTAGTCATTTATTCACAAACAGACAGATTTGCATTACTTGGAGACACCAGCACAAAACACAACAGCAGAAATCATGACTTTATCAAGAACCAGAGCCACAGAAATTTCATGACTCAATACAACACCACACCAATCATGACCCAATGTTTAAAACAGAACAGCAAGGAAATTAGCCAGACCAAAAACAAAAACAGCTGGAATGTCGCCCAAAGAACCCAGAACCAAAACAACAAAAACATTTACAATACCACGATAAGGACCCACATATCCAAACAGAAAGGCAACAACAACAGCTTCCACTAGAGGCAAGGTGACTTCAGGAGCGCGAGAGTTACAATAAAGATCCGGAGCCAAAGCGACTTCGGGAGCGCGAAAGCTACAATAAAAACTTAGAGGCAAAGCAACTTCAACAAAGGGAAAGTTACAATAAAAACCCAGAGCCAAAGCGACTTCAGGAGCACGAAAGCTACAATAAAAACCCAGAGCCAAAGCGACTTCGGGAGCGCGAAAGCTACAATAAAAACCCAGAGCCAAAGCGACTTCAGGAGCACGAAAGCTACAATAAAAACCCACTGCCAAAGCGACTTCAGGAGCATGAAAGCTACAATAAAAACCCAGAGCCAAAGCGACTTCAGGAGCGCGAAAGTTACATTAAAAACCCAGAGCCAAAGCGACTTCAGGAGCGCGAAAGCTACAATAAAAACCCAGAGCCAAAAAGAAACAACGAAAAGACAAAGTATGCCGCAAATCCTGCTTTACAAACAACTGCAAAGAAAAGACAATACCATCAGAACCCAAACAAAAAAAAACTTTGTGCAAGGCATATTATGTTGACAAATATACCTTTGTGAGAGCTGAAAGAAGACAAACCTACAACATTTGCTACAAAGTGAAATAATTAACAAACACATACAAAAGGAAAAATATTTTAAGACAGCAACGCCGAAAACAATACTACAACACACAACTAGTGAAAAACTTAAAAGGCAGGAGTCATGCTTCAAAACTCATGACAGCAACATATCTTGTTGACCTTTCCATCAAGGTTTCTTTGAGAATGCAGAACAGTCTACAACGTCGATTTACTGCACTACAAAGCAACACACATGTCCTTCTTAATCAAATACTTGTACAGGACAATGTCTCCCAAAAAGCAGAGATAATATGTGGCCCAAGTCAACACACATCACACACTGAGGCCTACTTTTGGGAAGCCACATATAATAGCACTCTTCTGTCATGCATTCCCATTAATGAGAAAGGCAAATGCCAGATTTTCCCTGATGTGCCACGGAAAAAGGACAAAAAGCATAGTCAGCCCCAGCCACTTCCAGATGAAGATGACAGTGAAGAACGAGGGCAAGCAAAGGAAAAACAAAGCTTGCATAAATGGTAGTGCCATAAAAACATTTGTCGAATTGACTCAAGCTCTTCTCTTGTTCCTTGTGTACTGAACATCCTTCAAAGCATTGTTTCAGCAGACCCAAAACACGCACGTGCATTTATGGACACATTTGATGACTGCAAATGAGGCTTTTCATGCATCTAACAAAGCTGGTCATCACATTACCTGCTACATGTCTAGGAGCACTTGTAAATCGTCACTCCATTACCTCTGTACCCTTGGCTGCCATTTTCCTCGTGTAAGAAAACTTGTACATAACAATTATTCTGTGGTTACAGTGTACCGCCAAATAACATATTTGCAAAAAGCCTTGGAAGATGGTGATGAGCACACTATGACAGAACTGTGCAAACCTTATTTGAACACACCGGACGTGCATCACCAGGAACATCCAGAGCTCTTACTGAGTGATGCATCCATTCTCACAAAGTATCATGCACAATTTCTGACTTACACACGACACTCAGCTGACACACCAAAACACACTTGTGCTTCTTGTCACAAGCTGTGCCACAGAAGACAATGTGTTGAAATAGCTGCCATGCAAACAACACCAAACAATGACAAGTGGCTGAATTTAAGGATTTACTTAGATAATACCAACACACCAGCAAAGTATGTCTGCCACTACTGCCTGCAAAAGTTTCGCATCAACAAACTGACACCCCTTTGGTTGTTTACATTACAAAATACCTTTCAAAACCTGAGAAGAGTTTTGCCCTTGGCATCATGAATGACATCAACTCAAACAATTCTCTGGCCAGCAGACTGGAATGTTGCACTCCGCAGCTTGTCCAACAGAGAATGTGGTGCACCTGAAGCAGCAGACAATCTCCTAGGCTTACCTCTCTATGGCACAGATCTGCAGACAACCGTCAAGTGGATTGATGTATCAAAGGTATCTAGCCGCCGGCTGAAATCCAAGGAACACATTGACATGCTAGCAAAAGAAAATCCTGACTCAACCGACATCTACTTTCCTTCCTGGATTGACTCATACTACCCAAAACGTCCGGAGGCTCTGCAAGACATGAGCCTCTATGATTTCATTGCATGGCATGATGTGGTGACAGAGAAGCCCAAAAATGAAAACATCCCTTGTTACACGTTTCCCTTTGGATACATCAAAAAGAGAAGCACGCCCTGCTTAATCAATCATTACCATTATAGGAAGACAGAACAGACCTTCTTCCTGAAGGGTGTCTTTCCTATGTGGATGCCTTCCGTGCATGTAAGGATAGCCTGCAAAAAGTTATGGCCTATCATGACCAACTACAACAAATAGCTGCAGCTGATGAGGAGGTAACTCGACTAGTAGAGAAAAAACAAAAGGAAATAGAGGCTGAAGAGGATAATGAGCTTGAAACAGAAAGACCTGAAACCCCAGTTCACTTTTCTCCTCTGCAGGCCGCAGAGGCAATGGCTGAATTCAGAGAATTGTAGAAGACATGCTCAACCACCTAAATAAAGATCAGCAGAGTGTTTGACCACATTGCCAAAACTTTGCAACAACAAACTGAAACAAAAGCTCCCATCCTCCGCATGTTTGTGAGTGGCACTGGAGGCACAGGGAAGAGTTTTCTTATTCAAACTGTCACAGCATGGGTGAGACAAATCCTGGGAAAAGAAGTGGCAATCACAGCACCCACTGGAGTTGCAGCTTAGAATATCAATGGGATGACCATTCACAGACTACTAATGCTTCCAGTGGAGCATGGAAAAACACCGGTGTATCGTAACCTCTCTGATGAGGTACTGCAATGCCTTCGTACAGACATGCAAGATGTGACCCTCCTCATTATTGATGAGGTGTCCATGATTTCCAATGTCACCTTGTTGTACATCCATCTTCGTCTGTGTGAGATTTTCTAGACTGCTAACACAGATGATGGCTGGTTTGGAAAAATCAACATCTTACTTCTGGGGGATTTGCTACAGCTTCCATCTGTGCCAGTTACTCAAGAGGTATTGCACGAACTGACTGGCTCCATGGGAAACGTGGATCTGTGGAATTTGTTTGCATATGATGAACTCACACTTAATTTGCGCCAGAAACAGGACACAACTTTTGGTAACCTCCTTAACCGTGCCCGACTCAGAGCCACCAACCAAGCTGATCACAGATTGTTGACTTCACACTTGATACCTATGGAAAGAGGTGATATTTCCAGCTACAAAAAACACATTATCAAACACATGAAAGACTTAGATGACAAAGATCCAAGCTCAACCTGCATCATGCCTACTGTAGATGCCTGTAACCAGATCCAGACTGCCATGCTTGATAGTATGCCTGGAGAGGACATTCATCTTATGGCAATTGACACTGTGGACTGCCCTCATAACTTCCAGAGAAATGTGTTGAAAAAAATGAACGCCTACAAGGTTGACTGCACTCGGACAGCTGGATTGGAAACTATCATACGAGTCAAAATAGGCTGCAAACTGATGCTTCGCAAGAACATTGACATTGCCACTGGTCTCATCAATGGGGCAATAGGGAAGCTTCAAGCTGTTTCCTACCATCTGGAAAACACAAGTATGGTCAAAACCATAACCATCAAATTTAACAATGGAGTCACCCATACCTTAGAACGTGTGCGCTCAAAGTCTGAAATCATGGACAGAGTCTACATTGTTCAAGAGCAGTTCCCAGTCATTGGTGCTCATGCAATCACCATTCACAAATGCCAGGGAATGACTCTAAAAACAGTTATGATGGATCTTGGTAACTCAATTTTTTCCTGTGGACAAAGTTTTGTTGCACTTTCCAGAGTTACTTCCTTAAGTGGTGTCCACCTTTTCAACTTTGACCCCATCTGCATTTACGCATGTCAAACTGCAGTTGAAGAGTACCATCGGCTCAGAAGGATTTATTGTCCGAAGTTGATAAGCTTGAAGGAGACTAACACGCACAAGGGGCACAAGGTAAAAGATCATGCGCATTTCATTCACTGAGCCATCATTAATGTTCAGGAACAGCAAAAGCCTCAGTCTTCTAAGAGAACATTGCACTTACACATCCATTCAGAGGCTTGAGCCACCCCAATTTCACCTCATGCTATGCAAATGCAACATTGCAGTGCCTTCTTCACTTGCAACCTCTGAAGGAGTCATTAAAACACAGTCAACAAGAGACTATCAGGAGCTTTGTTCACAAATATGATCACTTGCCATCCACTGCATCTCTAACTACTCTGGATATTTGTCACTTTTTAGTAGAACCTTTTAATAGAGGTGAGCAGCAAGATGTTGCAGAGTTTCTCACCAAATTGTCTGAAATTTGTCCTGAAGTATCTCGCATGGTTTCAGTCACAATAAGTCATGACATTCTATGTACTACATGTAACTACCGCTCATCAAACTGAGAGGTGTTGCATGTTTATCCTCTACATGTACCTCCTGGTACAGATTCCATGTGTTTGGAAGAACTCATTTGTAGAAATGACAAATGGGCAATGATTCCTGGTAGCAAATGTAGGCAATGCAAAACTTCTCCAATCGTGAAACGTGAACTTATTCAATCAGCAGGAAGAATGATTGCAGTCCAACTTATGCTTTGGGAAACCAAACCAGATGGGACCATTACAAAGCGACACAATGCTAAGTTTACTGCTGTGCAGAAGAGCAAAATTACTGTGGACAAATGGAATTACCAATTAGCTTCCATTATCATACACCAAGGACAGGATGTTACTTCAGGACGCTATGTGTCTGTTCTTGCTGTGGGTGCTACTGGAAAATGGGTGCACGCAAATGATGCACTTATTGAAGTCAAACCATGGTCAATAAATGCAAAGGACATGTATATGGCCTTTTATGAAGAGATCTAATGCTTTACAAATGCCTTACATTAGCCTAAGTTCATAATACCACTATATCAAGGAGAATAATGTTTTTTTCCAGCATTACAATATATTAGTATACTACCCTTTAGCACGGACATGTACAGACGTGCTCAAATTTATTGGTACCCTTACAGCTCATTGAAATAATGCTTCATTCCTGCTGAAAAGTGATGAAATTAAAAGCTATTTTATCATGTATACTTGCATGCCATTGGTATGTCATAGAATAAAGCAAAGAAGCTGTGAAAAGAGATGAATTATTGCTTATTCTACAAAGATATTCTAAAATGGCCTGGATACATTTGTTGGTACCCCTTAGAAAAGATAATAAATAATTGGATTATAGTGATATTTCAAACTAATTAGTTTATTTAATTAGTATCACACATGTCTCCAAGCTTGTAATCAGTCATTCAGCCTATTTAAACCCAGGAGGACTCCACTTTTGACAGAAAAACATAAAAAAGCCAGACTGGAATTTGCTAAAATGCATATTGACAAACCACAATCCTTCTGGGAGAATGTCCTTTGGACAGATGAGTCAAAACTGGAGCTTTTTGGCAAGTCACATCAGCTCTATGTTCACAGACGAAAAAATGAAGCTTTCAAAGAAAAGAACACCATACCTACAGTGAAACATGGAGGAGGCTCGGTTATGTTTTGGGGCTGCTTTGCTGCGCCTGGCACAAGGTGCCTTGAATCTGTGCAGGGCACAATGAAATCTCAAGACTATCAAGGCATTCTGGAGCGAAACGTACTGCCCAGTGTCAGAAAGCTCTGTCTCAGTCGCAGGTCATGGGTCCTCCAACAGGATAATGACCCAAAACACACAGCTAAAAGCACCCAAGAATGGATAAGAACAAAACATTGGACTATTCTGAAGTGGCCTTCTATGAGTCCTGATCTGAATCCTATCGAACATCTATAGAAAGAGCTGAAACTTGCAGTCTGGAGAAGGCACCCTTCAAACCTGAGACAGCTGGAGCAGTTTGCTCAGGAAGAGTGGGCCAAACTACCTGTTAACAGGTGCAGAAGTCTCATTGAGAGCTACAGAAAACGTTTGATTGCAGTGATTGCCTCTAAAGGTTGTGCAACAAAATATTAGGTTAGCGGTCCCATCATTTTTGTCCATGCCATTTTCATTTGTTTTATTATTTACAATATTATGTTGAATAAAAAATCAAAAGCAAAGTCTGATTTCTATTAAATATGGAATAAACAATGGTGGATGCCAATTACTTTTGTCAGTTTCAAGTTATTTCAGAGAAAATTGTGCATTCTTCATTTTTTGTGGAGGGGTACCAACAAATTTGAGCACGTCTGTATATTTACCTTTTGAACCATCCATAATATTGTAGTTTTGTACCTACGTAAATATCAATATATTAATACCTACCAAAATAGACATATTGTTTTCACTACTCATGCAACTATAAGAATACAATGTTTACACTTTCAATACTGTCCAAAAGTCCCTTCTACCATTATTTTACTTTCAAATCTTTTCTCATTTCTCTTCTATTACTCTACTTAGTACTCTCTTGTCTGTCTGTCTATTTACCATACACATTCTCAAATATCTTTCCCTCACTTTATTCATTATTTGATGAAGTAAAAAAAGGAGTGATATCTATAACAAAAACATTGTAATATAAAAAAGAAAGTTAGAAAAACGCAACAGCCGTTTAAAGGGGTGATATCAAACACCAAAGCCCAAGTTAGGAGAAGCAATTGGGGCAACTTGGTCAAGCATCAAGCAAATAGGAACAATTGGAAAGGTGCTGGGGCCCAACATTCACACAATTCTTCCTTCTAACTTGGCACCTTTTTTTGATCGCTTCGCTCCACTTTATCGCTCCACTTTATCGCTCCACTTTATCGCTCCACTTGAAATGCGCAGTGGTGCAGCGGGCTAAGGTCGTGTGCTCTTCAAGAACATCATTTTGCAAGTTCAAACCACTTGAAATGCTCTTTGTATGACTTGAAGTGACTGAGACACACACTCACACACTGAGACACACTCACACACACTGTGTGTGTTTCTCAGTGTATGTGTGTATTGGTGTGTGTGTGTTTCAGTGTGTGTCTCAGAGTGTTTGTGTCTCAGTGTGTGTGTGTGTGTTTCTCAGTGTGTGTGTATGTGTCATTGTGTGTGTGTCTCAGTGTATGTGTGTGTGTCTCAGTGTATGTGTGTCTCAGTGTGTGTGCCTCAGTGTGTGTCTCAGTGTGTGTGTGTGTGTCTCAGAGTGTGTCTCAGTGTGTGTGTGTGTGTGTGCCTCAGTGTGTGTGTGTCTCGTATGTATGAGTGTGTGTGTGTGAGTGTGTCTCAGTGTGTGAGTGTGTGTCTCAGTCACTTCAAGTCATACAAAGAGCATTTCAAGTGGAGCGATAAAGTGGAGTGATAAAGTGGAGCGATAAAGTGGAGCGAAGTGATCAAAAAAAGGCACCAAGTTAGAAGCAAGAATTGTGTGAATGTTGGGCCCCAGCACCTTTCCAATTGTGCCTATTTGCTTGATGCTTGACCAGGTTGCCCCAATTGCTTCTCCTAACTTGGGCTTTTGTGTTTGATATCACCCCTTTAAACGGCTGTTGCGTTTTTCTAACTTGTTTTTTTTACATTGACAATGTTTTTGTTATATATATATATATATATATATATATCTCCTGGCCCAGGCTGTTCAACTGGGCCGGCCCAATGGTCCAATTAATGGGGGGGGCTAGAAAGTCCCCCCCCGGCCCCGGCCCACTTTTCCATCCCTCCCCCCCGGCCCCGGCCCTTTGGTCCATTCCTCCCTCTGTGCAGCGGCTGCAGCCCTTAACCCCGCCCCCATCAAACACACACACACACACACACTGACAGTGACATAGCCACAAGACGTTGATGTAGCTAGCTATCAAGGGAAGTCCGCTTCAATTTTGGAAAACATCATGGAAAAGCAACACAGTAAAAAACACAAAAGTGGGGCTGAAAAGTTACGGGAGAAAAAAGTAAAGTCCCTTGAGTCAGATGCAGCCAAATGTAGGAAGTTAACCGACTTATTCGGTTGTAGTGCTGCAAGTAGTGCCAATGCCCATGGCAACAACGTGCATGTAGTAGTCCATGCTGAGGAGGATGCCGCAGCCCTGGTTCAAACTAGAGTAGTAGCAGAAGAAGGAGACAGCGACAGCATAGCCGACGACGATTGTGAGTCTAGCACAAGCAAAGTCAGTGCAGCGGCTTCATCCAAATGGCCCTCTCATGATAAATAATTACTTTTGGGTATGTCTATTTAGCCAAAAATCTGCATTTTTACATTACATTCAACAGCTTAATGTTCGTTTGAAGCCCTATTATTTACATTAGTCAGTCCTTGACACAGCACAGCTGCCTTTTATTAATTAAATTCATGATGAATCAGCCTGACTATAAGCTATTGTTTCCACTATGTTGCTATATTTATACAAATCATGGATACAGTCACAGAGTATCCACAGGCGATTTCTAAAGCCCGCCGCACACAGCCCGACTCAAGCCATCCCGACTCATCTCATCTCAACTGGCCATACAGAGTTTGGATGAATCGTATCAGTGTGCGTGCCCTTAAAACCAAGATTATGCAGATTTTAGTCGGGATGTCTTCAGATTTGAAGATTGAACATGTTGAATCTTTTTCAGATGCAGTTTCGTTCAGATGTGATCAGTCTATCTGTGTGCAGTGGTTGCCGACCAAGACTGACTGAGACCGATTAGTCATAAGGGTGTCAACCAATGGTGAAGCAGGTTTAAGTGACGTGGCTTGTGTGTAACTTGTCACAAGATGGCGGAATATTGACAGCTTTAGTTCCACAGGTAAAAATACATTAGTCTTGAATTGCTCTGAGTGTCCTGAATTCAAAAATACCAGATATGTGCACATTTGAATAGTTTTTTTTAGGCGTTTACTAATCAAAGGTAAATTATCAATTTACCTTTTATTATCAATCTACTGGCAGCCTATATTTTCTTACTGCGCTAAAACAGAAGTAACTGGTGTGTCGATCTCCAATAGGTCACAAATCACAAGCCCCTAGATCCACACGCTGAGAAAAAAAACAAAAAAACGCGTGTCAAATAAAAAATCAACAGGTTGAATTTTATTTACCACAGGCTAAAGTGTAGTAGACAAGCTATACAAAAAGTCAAACACTGCCTGAAACGTTTGCACGGTGTAAATGGTTAATTAAATAAGCTAAGCGCTTCTTTTGGTTGCCTCGCAGCGCTGTCGCCGCCGTCTAATCAGCATACGATGCCGTGCATAATATGAGGGTCGCTATGTTGGGCTAATTTAATACAAAAATGTGTACAGGGCAGTATTAATTAAATCTGCATACATAGTAATCACCAGGATCTAGCTGTGGTCAGTAATTCAGTCTTAGCAGTGTGGACACCCAGTCGGAAAAAACTCAATTGTGCATCAAACCAAAACTGAGCACAACTGATCGCAAAATCTGTGCATACTCAGATGAGATGAATTGGGATGGCTTGAGTCCAGGCTGTGTGCAGCGGGCTTAACTCATGGCACTCTATATGATGACCTAGCCCTTCTGGACCCCAGAAACTTCTCCCAAGTCACATCTCGTGGTCTGCACCAGACAGCCTTTCAAGAGCTCAGCAAATGTTTGCTTAGTGTACAACAATAGCTGTGATGCAGCTAGGTGGTCATTTTAAGGGCTGGTGTGTGAACGTACGTGCGTCGGCGGGGCAGGGGCGATGGAGTATCCGCGGGCCGGTTGTGGTGGGCCGGTCTGGATCAAAGTCCAGGGCCGTTTTTTAGTCCCAGTCCGTCCCTGAACAGCACTGCACTATTTGTCACTCTTTAAACTGTATAACCCACCACGAGCACTACAGCACGCACCCAGGACTGGTGACTATGGTTGTATATTGTGGGAGAGATACTGTGTTTATTGTTTAGGGCTGCAATCCCTGTTACTGTTGTTTTACGCATCGCTGTGTATAACCAGAGTTTATTATTTGGTCACCAGACCTGGATTATAATGAAAATAAAATGTATATTTTTCCATACCGTATTACAAATCTCTGTCTGTTTATTCCTGCACTGCATCACCTCTGCACCTGTACATAATCAGCAACCACTTTGCCACAGTCATGCATATGTTTTTATAGAATATTAAAATATATAAGGGAGGGGTGTTGCAAGATCCATCCATAGACTGTTGAATATTGATGCAATATCAGTAATTTAGGGCCTCATAATTGCACTTAGTGTGCATGTTCATGATTTCGTTATTTACTATTGCAATTTTATTAATTATTGCACGAAGTAGTGCAAGACCAATCTAGCACTGGTGGATAAAATATTCTCTTTAGAAGAACATATATCAACCTTATGAGAGATCATTAAGTCTGAGCAAATAATTGACAGCTGTTTTAATAACATGTCAATAATAAGGCCTGCCATTGACACTGGTGGGGGCAAATAGGATGTTTAGTTTCACACATCCTGTATGGGGGCACCTCTGGTTTGCCCATCTGATCCCAGGGATTGATCAGAACATTTTGCTTGTTCACCCCAGATAGGTGAAAATCACTGGGTAGCGGTTAGAAGGGGATCCAAGGCAAGGGTGGCCTCATCTCTCCCCTAAACTTGCTCTCAGAAATAGATTTAATGCTCTGACTGATAGTAACAGGTCAACTCAGAAAATATCGGTTGAATGCTTCCCAGGCGCCAGAGTCCTTGATATTGCTGCACAAATGGAAAACCTAGTTGGGAATCATAATCAAGTGCCCGCTGTGATTGTCCATGTGGGCACTAATGATACTAAACTCAGAGATTCTTAAGCATTTTAAAACCCTTACTCACAAACTAAAAACTATCATTGTTTCTGGCACTTTACCAGTTATTAGGAGGGGTTGTGAAGCTTTCAGCAGACTGTTCTTTCTTAATTGTTGGCTGGCAGAAAATCTGGGCTTTATTGATAACTGGGATAGTTTTTGGGAAAGACCTGGGTTCTTTAGGAAGGATGGTCTACACTAGAGAGTGACACGAGAATGAAACATCAGTCCTGTCCCAGCCTGTCCTGTCAAATGTTCCTGTCCCATCCCATGAAAGAGTAAAAATTTCCCATCCTGTCCTGTCCAAATTTTTCCCGTCCCGTAACTTTTTTTTTTAAAATTCCTGTCCCATCCTGTCCTGTCAAAAAAAATCTCGTCCCGTCCCATCCCATGATAAACAGAGATCAACTATTATTTGGAGGTACCGATATTTTCGTATTCATGTATAAAATTAGGGTTTATAGAGTTTTGCATTAAACACTACTGGTATACTACTAGTAATTTGTTTTTAGTTTTTGTTTTTTCAGAAAAAAATACAGTGCAAGCACAGGGTCTTTATAAGCACAATGTGCAATATAATGATGTAATATATAAATTCGGTAATATAAAAACAGCTGTTTAGAGTTTTGCGTGGCAGTTTCAGTTTCTAAATCGGTTACTAAGCAACCTTACTCAGCGATCGGTTACTAAGCAACCTTACTCAGCGATTTTAGTATGTCAATGCCACAATAAACTGTCAGTGAAATACAGTATTACGAACCATTAATTCATTAAAAAAATAATAACAAAAAAACATGGTATTGAAATAATATTTCATAAACGTTCAGGGAGTATCCATCATGTACTTATTTATTACAAATTGTAGTATTATACATACCCCTTCAAGGTAGCGCCGTAGCAGAACCTCCAAAAAATAGTAGCTGCTACGGCCAAATCGTAGCCTTTGACATCTCTGCATTTGATTTGCACATACTTAATATACTGTACATATGTATATAGAGAGATATGTTAAATACATGCCAGTAGCATCAATAATTAATGTATCAATATTGTTAACTAAAGGACTGACTGTACAATTATGGGTAATATGAAATATTTTAAGTATCAATCTATGTTAAACGTAAGGGTTTTTATTAACCATTCCATATTGCCAAGACGCTGATTCTCCATGGACATCTGCTGTCCCTCCGGTCCGTCCGCATTGGTGTTGTTGGAGTCTCTCTCCGAGTTTGAACCTTCTGATTCTGAGGCATACTGCTCAAATTGATATGGGAGACAATCCCTGTTTTCTCTCACTACATCAGATCCATCACTACATAATTCACATTCATAAGAGGTGTCTGAAACTGTAAAATTAGGCTACTCTCATTTTCACTATCGCTGTCGCTGTCATCCATACTGGCAGATGCAAGGCGCCTGAGGTCACAGTCTCCTGGGCCCACACCAGAAATGGAGATCGCCCTCTGTATATTTCCGGGTATTATTTGATTCATTGTAGCGCGATTAAACATAATTTGGTAAAATTAATGTGATTATATGTTCAAGTGAGACCTGTTAATATTATTTTGTATGTTTATGGTAACAGTCACGGTCCATGTCATAGGCTCTTTTATGACTTTAAAGAGCAAAAAAAACACTGTTCCTGTCTGCTGGTGGCAGAGTAGTCCCGTTCCTTCCCATTCCTGGAAGCTTAAATCCCATTCTTGCCCGTCCTGAGAGTTTTATTTTTTTTATTTTCCGGTCCCGCCCGTTCGTGTGAGCTTCCCTCCTGTACCATCCCATCCCGCAAAATTTAACACAATTTTTTTCCCGTACCGTGGGAATCCCGTCTTCATGTCATTCTTTAGTCTACCCTCAAACAGGAGAGGTACAGTTAGATTTGCAGAAAATATAGAGAATTACTTTAAATATCTCTGACTGGATGTTTCTCTTCAACCATGATCAATCTTCTAAAGTTACTTACCCAATTAAAGTAGTTTCATTCCCCCGCTGTCATTAACTATCTTTTTTACGGGGACCATCTAATCAAAGTTATTAGAACAACACCCACTGCCAATGTACCGTGCACTGCATAAACTATACTTCGTTGTGCATTGCTGAATACAAGATCTCTGGCTAACAAGTCTGTTTTGATGAAAATGTAGATATTTTAACTGTAGTTGAGACATGGTTAAAACAAAATAACGCACCCCTTGTAGAGGCCTGTCCCACAGGTTTTTCTTTCTATCAGACTAATCCTCTTTTTTTGCCTGAGTTCAGTGAGTTTTTGTCTATGGTTGTTGTGAAGCATAATAGGATTTTACTTTCAGGTGATTTTAACGTGCATGTCGAAACCTTTTTGGATTGCTTGAGTTGTTTGGCTTTACTCAGCATGTTTCTGGTTCTACGCATACTCATGGCCATACTCTAGACTTGGTTATATCTCATGGCTTAACTCTTACAAATACACTCGATAGTTTTGCACCTTATAAACTTAAGAAATTATCAACAAAAAGATTTTCCCCCAGTTTACTGAATCAACACGTATGTACAAACGTATTTATCAAAAACTAGAATGCAGATGGAGAGCTACTGGACTCCAGGTACACTATCTTAATTGGAAAGACAGTGTTTCTAAATATAGGGCTGCACTGTCTCAAGCTATATCAGTTTATTTATCAAATCTTATTGATATGAACAGGAATAACCCAAGATTTCTCTTTCAGTCGATAGCAAAATTAACAAATCCTCAATCAAATGTGTCACACAGAATACTGCCGCAGTAAGCTGTGATGAGTTTATGAATCACTTCAACAAAAAAGTGACTCATTAGAAATCAGATGACTTGTCATCAAAAAAAATACTGATACTGAACCTAAACAAATCATTGAGTATTTTTTCTTGATGTCTGAACTAGAGTTGGATTCCTTATTTAGAAAAATGAACCCCACAACTTGCACATTAGACCCTATTCCTACTATACTTTTAAAAGAGATATATCCAAAAATAAATATCACTGTTTTAAATATTATCAACAGTTCTCTTTTATCAGGTATTGTGCAAAACTCATTTAAGACTGCTGAAGTAAAACCCCTTCTTAAGAAGCCCACCCTTGATCCCATTGTTATTAAGAACTACAAACCTATTTCCAATCTCCCTTTTCTGTCCAAAGTGTCAGAAAGAGAAGTGACCGGCCAACTCAATAGATTTCTTGATTCACAGAATATTTCTGAGAAATTTCAGTCTGGTTCCCAGCCTTATCATAGTACTGAGACAGCACTAATTGGAGTAGTAAATGACGCTCTGCTGTCCTCTGACTTGGGCTCACCTTCGGTCCTTGTTTTACTTGATTTAAGTGCACCTTTTGACACCATTGATCACTCTATTTTAGTTGATTGTCTTGAACATTTGGTGGGATTGTCAGGCACTGTCTTGTCCTGGTTCCGGTCCTATCTCTCAAACAGGTTTCAGTTTATAAAAATTGAGGAGGAGACCTCCTTTTTATCAGAGGCTACTTGTGGGGTCCCTCAAGGTTCCATTTTTGGCCCAATTTTATTTTCTCTTTATATATTACCCTTGGGTAACCTTATTCGTAGACATGGAGTTAGTTTCCACTGTTATGCTGATGATACTCAGCTTTACTTGTCCCTCAAACAGGGCTATGTATCTGCTACTAACATGTTGAATTCCTGCCTTGCTGACATCAATAACTGGATGTTTAATAACTTTTTAATGTTAAATTCAGACAAAACAGAAGTTTTATTTGATGGACTCTAACGATTTTAGGGCTCAAGTAAACAACTTGGGTGTTATGTTTGATACTGACCTCTCTTTCAAAGCACACATTAAAAATGTTACAAAAATTTCCTTTTTTCATTTAAGAAATATTGCAAGACTGAGAGGTATTCTGTCCAAGCAGGATGCAGAAAGATTAATGCATGTTTTTTTATATCCTCTAGGATTGATTATTGCAATGGTCTTTTTATTGGGACTAGCCACAACATTATTTCGTGCCTCCAACTTGTTCAAAATGGTGCTGCTAGAATCTTGACTTGGGTCAAGAGGCGAAAGCATATCATCCCTGTGCTGGCATCCTTGCATTGGCTCCCTTTTAGTTTTAGAATATATATTTAAGGTATTGCTGTTAACTTCTAAGGCTTTAAATGGTCTTGCTCCTCCATACCTTAAAGATCTTTTGGAAACGTATGTCCCTAATCGCCCACTCCGATCACTGGATGCTGGGTTACTGTCTGTACCTATTATTCAGATAAAAACCTCAGGTGGTAGATCTTTGTTATATGGCACCTAAATTATGGAAAAAAACATTTTTTATATCCTGGCATTCTCCTCTACATGAGCTGATATTCTCTTACTATCATATTGTCTCCATATTGTTCCCACTGTTGTTGCTATTTTTAAAACTAGATTAAAAACACCTTTTTATAATATTGCTTATATATCCAATTTTTTTTACCTTTTTTAACTGTTTTGTTTGTATTCTGTTCGTTTGTATTGTTTATTGCTGTTTTTGTAATATGTATTGTTTTTATCCTTGTAAAGCACTTTGTGGTGACCTGTCGTGAAAGATGCTATATAAAAATAAAATTGACTGATTGATTGATTGATTTATGGTGCACGTTAGCCTCACTACTTAATGTGCATGCTACAGCTACATTTAGTGCCCTTTCATAAATGAGACCCTTAATATATTGTTCTTATTCTTATTTGTGTAGTAGAGTACAGTGGGACATTGTTACTTCAGTTTTAGTTAATCTGTTACTATAAAAACACCAGTGGTAGAATGTGATGTAATATCAGTAATACCTTACAGTTTGTTGACAGAGTTTTGTGACATATAGCCATTAAAAGCGTCCACCAGATACTTGCATCGGTTGGATGCCTACTTCAATTTATCACCTTTTTCATTCCATACCTTTGACACTTGACAAAAAAATAAGGAAACAGAAAAGACGGCTTTCTGAGAAGATTTAAAAACAAAAAATACTCACATAATGAATGCATTCTTATAGGGCAATAATAGGAATTTCTTAGGATGTTTCTCAAAGAAGATCTTTATTTTTTTTTTACATTTTCCCTTGGTATTCATTCTATGAAAACTTTGCCTTGCTATCTCGATTATACCAACATCAATCTTGTTTTTCTTTAATAATGAAAAGCAATTAGTCTGAAATCTGTTATTTCTGCGGTCTGCAAAGAATCTTGGACCAAAAATAATACAGAATAAACCGCCTTCTTTCATATAAACTGACATAAACCGGGCACTTTTCAATCTAGAAGAAAGATGTTTTAGCATAAACCAAATTTAGGGGTCTATGTTAAATTCTGTAAATACATACTGTAAAACAAGAACATTTCGCAAGCAAGAAATGTTTGCTAATTTCCTGTTTATTAAAAATCTGCAAAATTAATGTGCCGTGAAATATATTGTAGCGATCTTGGTTCCCACAGGCAGGCGCATCACACAGGGCGAGGCAATCCACACACAGGCGGAGGGCGGGCGTGAACCCGGGACCTCTCGCACTAAAGCATAGCGCCGATACCGCTGTACAAAAGAGCCGGCTCCCTTGCAAGGAGCGTATATCGGGCTTTTGTCATTGTGTGTGATTACGTCACCTACCAGCCCTACTGCTGCCTTCCCACGTGCATGCTACAATATTATTCATACATGTGCCGTACATTAAAAGAAAAAGAAGCGCAAACATTTATTGCAGCAAAAATGAACCTTGAAGGCCATTAGCGAAATTAAGTTGCCGCAAAAAAAAAAATCCTGTTTTAGAGTAGTCATTTGTTTGGTTTTCGGCCTTGCATCTCAGCATAGTGTAACAGGGCAGAGGCCCTGTACACTTGGGAGTGTGTTTTGTGGCTGTTTTCATACAAACACGTTTCATTGTTTTATTGAGCCAGGATCCAAATCTCCTGGCACTAATTTAATCAGCTGCACCTGCCTGTAATTAGTAGGCAGATATATATATATATATATATATATATATATATATATAAAGCAGATCAAGCTGTGTGAGGTTGTCTGTCTTAAGGCTAAGGCCTGGGTAAAGACCTGTGTTCAGACTGTGAAAGGTGCTTTGTTTAAATACGTATGTGTAAGTGTACTGTGTGAGTAAACGGCGTAGCTGTCTGGTTATAGTTTAAGGACTTACAAATGTTCAGCTAAGCACTTTTTGGAGGAGTTAGGCTTTTTTTGTTTATTTTGTTTTGTTCAATTAATAAATACACAGGCAACGGAACCCCCACTTTGCCACAATAGGAAGAAAAGCCATAAAGAGAAGATAAACAGATAAAGAGAAATGATTATTAACTAATTTTTACTAGACTCTCTGGTTCCATGACTAACAGGCCTCCATTGATAAGCTACAGCAATGTGATATGACCTGCAATAAAAAGAGGGTCAATTTCATTCCCTTTTAAATTTCCTACACTGGCTCCAGGTTGAACATAGAATTTAAAAGTTTCACAAAAAAATTTAAATAACTGTAGTCTCAGTGGTTCGGCCATACGTCACATGTAATTTCTCCCCCAAGATACCATCTGGAGTATCACTGTATCCCCATCGTGAAGGTATCGTGAAGGTAGCAGTTTTGAAATCAATGTAATATTATCCCAGTAATCATCAATTGCAAAATAAATATATTTAAGTATGTTTTTGTAGTTTTATATTTACAGAGCTCTGTATATTTACATATCGCAAAAGACAATGAAACCTGTCATAATAATAATTTCTTAAAATATTAATGGATTTTATTGTATAACAGTAAGACAAGCGGCTATTGAATTACCAGACAGCCGTGGTACCATGTCTGTGGCACCCTGAGTTTCCGTTGCGATTTACCTATTTTCAACACCACACTGACTTCATTATACTACACATACAAACTGCTTTAAAATAAACTTAATACCCTTTAATCTATCTGAATCTCCATTTTCACATTATTCTGACAGTCGGCACATTAAAAAAAAATAGTTTATGGGCCAGTATTTTGAAAACAAAACCAAATTCCAAACTCTCAAAAATTACA
This sequence comes from Acipenser ruthenus, assembly GCF_902713425.1. Taxonomy (NCBI): domain Eukaryota; kingdom Metazoa; phylum Chordata; class Actinopteri; order Acipenseriformes; family Acipenseridae; genus Acipenser; species Acipenser ruthenus. The sequence goes on from NC_081200.1 coordinate 23,492,728, forward strand.
TAATTGGTTAATGCTATGTGTCCAGAATTTTTATCCTATCAGGTTGGGGATGTATTAAGTGACTTGTCGAAGGTTAACTGATTCTCTGCTTCCTGAGACAATGGCAGTATGCACTGACAGAGTGGCTGCTTCGGAGCTACACCCTGACAGTCATGGCAGAGTGACAGATGTGTTTTTAGGGGCTGGTTGTAGCATAAAAAAAAAATAAAGATCTTTCAATTTAAAATCACAATCTAGTTTGGAGTGAATTTTCCCTTTGCAAAGTTTTAATATTCTAGTGACAAATCTTTTCTTTATTTTAATTCTGAAAGCTAAAGTCAGTAGAGTGCAAATCTTAAATCCAAGATGGCCAACGGGCAGGAAATGTAGTCGAATTTGGTGCGATAAAAGCATTGTTACACGTTTAAAACTTTTTTTGTATTTTAATTTCATTTTAAGTTAAGTAAAATTTTGTTAAAATTTTGTTTGTTAAAATCTAAAACCACGTTTGACCTCCCGAGTAAAGATTGGGCCTGAACTGTTTTACAATCGTTCCACAACAACCATGGTTCTAATTCATGTCACGTCACCCATGAACGGTGAGGCTGGGCGTGAACCAGCAATGATGGGCACAGAAGATAATATCAAGAGATAGTGAAATAATAAGGTAATTGTTAAGACTTTCCTTTTAGCATAAATCTCCCAGGAATAGATTAACTGTGGTACTCCGTGACCCCCAGACCCTGTACAGGAAACATAACAGAAGATTAATTTGTGAATTAATGAAATGTCAAAACTAAATTATCAAGGAGTGAGACTCTTTCTATTGCATGAAGTCTTTTTTTTCTTGTTACTGTTCCTACAGTGGACATTAAGCTAGTAACCATCAATTACATTGTTAAAAGCAACATTAAAACACCCATACCTTTCTAAATATGACATAGGACATCAAATATGTGATTAAATGTTTTATTCATTGTTCTGTGATAGGTAACAGACAAATAACTCTGCAAAGCAGGATTTGATCAAGTTAATTGAATCATCGTAAATGTTTCATGAATTCAGAATATATATATATATATATATATATATATATATATATATATATATATAAGCTCTGGAAAAAATTAAGAGACCACTGCAAAATTATCAGTTTCTCTGGTTTTACTATTTATAGGTATGTGTTTGGGTAAAATGAACATTTTTGTTTTATTCTATAAACTACTGACAACATTTCTCCCAAATTCCAAATAAAAATATTGTCATTTAGAGCATTTATTTGCAGAAAATGACAACTGGTCAAAATAACAAAAATGATGCAGTGTTGTCAGACCTCGAATAATGCAAAGAAAATAAGTTCATATTCATTTTTAAACAACACAATACTAATGTTTTAACTTAGGAAGAGTTCAGAAATTAATATTTGGTGGAATAACCCTGATTTTCAAGCACAGCTTTCATGCGTCTTGGCATGCTCTCCACCAGTCTTTCACATTGATGTTGGGTGACTTTATGCCACTCCTGGCGCAAAAATTCAAGCAGCTCGGCTTTGTTTGATGGCTTGTGATCATCCATCTTCCTCTTGATCACATTCCAGAGGTTTTCAATGGGGTTCAGGTCTGGAGATTGGGCTGGCCATGACAGGGTCTTGATCTGGTGGTCCTCCATCCACACCTTGATTGACCTGGCTGTGTGGCATGGAGCATTGTCCTGCTGGAAAAACCAATCCTCAGAGTTGGGGAACAAGTTTTCCAAATATTGATTTCTGAACTCTTCCTAAGTTAAAACATTAGTATTGTGTTGTTTAAAAATGAATATGAACTTATTTTCTTTGCATTATTCGAGGTCTGACAACACTGCATCTTTTTTGTTATTTTGACCAGTTGTCATTTTCTGCAAATAAATGCTCTAAATGACAATATTTTTATTTGGAATTTGGGAGAAATGTTGTCAGTAGTTTATAGAATAAAACAAAAATGTTCATTTTACCCAAACACATACCTATAAATAGTAAAACCAGAGAAACTGATAATTTTGCAGTGGTCTCTTAATTTTTTCCAGAGCATACATACAGTGCCTTGCATAAGTATTCACCCCCCTTGGACTTTTCCACATTTTGTAGTGTTACAACCTGGAATTAAACTGGATTTAATTGGGATTTTTACCATTTGATTTACACAACATACTTAACACTTTGAAGGTGCAAAATATTTTTTATTGTGACACAAAAGTTAATTAAACAAAAAAAAGACATTTGTTGGGTTGCATAAGTATTCACCCCCCTGAGTCAATACTTGGTAAAAGCACCTTTGGCAGCAATTACAGCTGTGAGTCTTTTTGGGTAAGTCTCTACCAGCTGGATCCTGCAATTTTTGCCCATTCTTCTTGGCAAAATTGCTCAAGCTCTGTCAAGTTGGATGGGGACCGTTGGTGAACAGCAATTTTCAAGTCTTGCCACAGATTCTCAATCGGATTGAGGTCTGGGCTTTGACTGGGCCATTCTAAGAAATTCAGGTTCTTGTTTTTAAACCACTCCAGTGTAACTTTGGCTGTGTGTTTAGGGTCATTGTCCTGCTGGAAGGTGAACCTCCGCCCCAGTCCCAGGTCTCTTGCAGACTGAAACAGGTTTTCCTCTAGGATTTCCTTGTATTTGGCTCCATCCATCTTGCCCTCAATCCTGACCAGTTTCCCAGTCCCTGCCGATTGAAAAGCATCCCCATAACATGATGCTGCCACCACCATGCTTCACTGTGGGGATGGTGTTCTCAGGGTGATGAGCAGTGTTGGCTTTGCTCCACACACAGCGTTTTGCGCTAAGGCCAAAAAGTTTCACGTTTGCTGTGTCTCCCACATATATTTTGGCAAAATCCAAATGGGATTTGATATGGGTTTTTTTCAGCAATGGTTTTCTTCTCGCCACTCTTCCATAAAGCCCAGCTTTGTGGAGGGTCCGGGTTATAGTTGTCCCATGGACGGTTTCTCCCATCTCAGCTGTGGATCTCTCCAGCTCCTTCAGAGTTACCATTGGCCTCTTGGTTGCTTCTCTGACTAATACCCTCCTTACCTGGTCACTGAGTTTTGGTGGACGGCCTTCTCTAGGGCATATTTACCCGCTGTTGTTCCCCAGTAAACCATGTTGGGCCGGGCTAAATACAAGTGGGGCTTGCAGAGGGGTTGCCCCTTGTCAGGTACCGGCAGAGAAATTGGTGGCCCAAAGTGATTTAACCGGTTAAATTCAAGGCTACTTCTTCAACATAGACAAATACATTTATGCACTAAAAGCTGAGCGAATGAGAAGCTGGCGAATAAGAAGCCAACTTCAGCCTCGTCTGTAAAACCACAGACGTGTGAAATGTTTGTATGTTATTATTATTATTATTTATTTCTTAGGAGACACCCTTATCCAGGGCGACTTACAATCGTAAGCAAATACATTTCAAGTGTTACAATACAAGTAATACAATAAGAGCAAGAGTATGTAAATGGAATGTGTGTATAGTAAAAAAAAAAAAAGTGTTCTATTCCTAAACAGCAGTGTTTATACCTCATTATACCTGGACTCTTGACCGGAAGGTTGTGGGTTCATTCCCGGGTGAGGGACACTGCTGTTGTACCCTTGAGCAAGGTATTTTACCTAGATTCAGTATAAACAACTGGATAAATTGGTAATTGTATGTAAACATAATGTGATATAATTGTGACAATTGTAAGTTGCCCTGGATAAGGGTGTCTGCTAAAAAATAAATACTAATAATTTAAATGTAATCTACTGAACTATTTGCATTTGACTTGGTATTTGTATATTCTGAAATATAAGAATTTGCAAATCATGGGAAAGCTTAAAAAATATTTCAATTTTAAACACTTTTCAATAATAATGCTCATAATAAAGTAGAGAGACTTTTCAGTATTGCTGGTAAAGTTGATTAACCTGAAAGATGCAAACTAAATGACACTTTTGAGAACTTATTAAACATAACAAACAAAACAAGTCAAAATAATAATTGTGCAATGCACACATATATAAATATATACATATATCTCATCATTGATGTCAGTTTTTCACAAACCTGGTCCTGCGGGCCCACTGTGTCTGCTGTTTGTGTTCCAACTGAGTTCTCAATTATTAAATTGATCCCACAATTGAACTAACAATTAGTGACGTAATGCAATGTTAGAAATAACATTGCATTACGTCACTAACCCTGATCAGCACTAATCTTGGACTACTTTACTTGAGTTAACATTAGGTAGTCCTAGATTAGTGTTAATTGAGACCTGTGCAGCCAGCCATTTCTACAAAAAATCCAAATGCTCTGATTAGACATTTTATTCATTCAATTGAGGGTTCAATTGGAAAGGTGCTGCGGCCCAAGATTCACACAATTCTTGCTTCTAACTGGCGCCTTTTTTTGATCGCTTTGCTCCACTTTATCGCTCCACTTGAAATGCTCTTTGTATGACTTGAAGAGACTGAGACACACTCACACAAAAATTGTGCCTATTTGCTTGATGCTTGACAAAATTGGCCTAATTGCTTCTCCTAACTTGGGCTTTTGTGTTTGATATCACCCCTTTAAACGGCTGTTGCGTTTTTCTAACTTGTTTTTTTACATTGACAATGTTTTTGTTATAGATAATGTACACAGTACGAGATTATTACTAAATATTGACAAAGCTTTAACTTATTTCTTTATTTAAAGCATCAGCACTTGGAATGCAGGAGAGTCATTTAAGCATGGTTCTAATCCTGTTTGATCTTAGTTGATGATCTTGGCTTGAGGCCCACAGGGAACTCTGAAGAGTTGTGGAGGGAAATCGCCTGGGGCTAGTTCACCTCAGCACTGTTCAGCAACCTCTACACGCACGAAGAATCCAGGTTTCTTTGAAGATGGATACAAATGATGACCTTCAGTAAAACAAAAAATATATAAAACTGTATTATACGTGACAGTCATTACTGGAGTCTGTTTGACAGTCCATAATTTAGTATATTTTGTAGTTGAATGGCGAGTTTAAGTTGTGTTTTTACTCTTCACACAACCAGAAAAATACACAACTGTGAAGTTTTGAAAATATAAAAGAAGGCAGTGAATGTAAATCAAGTGGTTTCAATGCTAGCACATTATTCAGGTAGTGTGGATAGCGTACTAATGGAGTTGGAGTTTGCACAATAAAATGTGTTAATTTTGTAGTATTAAATCAATTAATGATTTCATTTGTCAATTAATTTGTAAGCATTTTAGATATAAATTCAAAATGGGCCCCAGACTTCACTTGAATTACCAATATGATTACAACATGTAAGGAGAAACCTTTCCTTTGCCAAATAATGTTGTTATAGTTCACTAAATCCCTAGCTTACTCATACCTGTACAGTATTCATATGATTTTTGCCACTTGAATTGACTGTAAAGTAATGACTCTTATAAAGCAATCACCCAAGCAAGTGTGTGCATTTGAAGTGTTCTTATGTGCACTGGTACAACTGCCAGGCACATACCCTAGGGGCTCTAGGGAGGATTGGTGAATGAACCAAGTATTGACTGCATTGGTTACATGTGTAAAACAAGGGAACTATCCTGTGAACCTTTACTATTGGAGTGTGAAAATATGCTTCTGCTGTATATTTATTACCGAATCCCTTGATTAAAGCTCACAGGTACAGTAATCAGTGATACGCTGAACTTAGCTTTTCCTATGAATTTCTATATTAAAAACTAACCCCCCATTGAAATATCTGAATTGTATTGTTTAATCTCATATAAATTAGGTGAAGTTCAGTGTGTGTTGCTAATGGATTACATCTTTATGTGTCCGCTAGTTTCAGCTGACCTATAAAGCTTGCTATCATAATGCATGCTTACATTAGCCACGTAGATACGCAACTGAATTTCCACACAGGGAAATTAAAATATTACTGCAAACAGTGACCTGCACATGCATACCAGAGTGCAGGTCTTCATTTGAACTTTGCTACGAGGATAATGAAGTGAAGTTACAAAAAAAAATGTACTGCTGTTTCTGTATTATGTTTCCAAAGGCGCATTACTGACTGTGACAGGGTAGATATAATCCCTGCACTGAAAAGCTCACCTCCCACCAGCAGAGGGAACAGGAGGAACCTGTCCATCCAGGTGTCAGCAGAACCTCATTCAGACTGCTCTGTTAGCTAGTACACAATGGTCCCCTCAGGGGTCTGTGGGGATCACCTGTGTCCATGGCGAGGCCAAAGCGTATCCAACTACTCGAGTTAGGTTAAAAATAGGCAACAAAACAGTGTACGTAGTCATGGCTATAGCGGACTGTCTGCCATACCCCATCATTCTGGCCCCATTTCTCGGTATTGTTGCACTGGGGAAGGAGGCTTTTTGTGTTAATCTCCAAATGCTTTTCAAAGGGGGTGGGATTTCAGACTGAATCAGGTTGGCCGGGTCCGATCCCTATAGACACCCCTGCTGGTGAAAACGAGACTCAGTCGGATGACTTGTGGAGCTCCGATATTAATTTGGCTTTAAAACAACAAAATGACGACACCTTAAGATATGCATGGGAAAATGTGGCATTTATCAATGGGAAACCAGTGGACAGTGCTTGGCCCGTGACATACCCAGTTCCGGTCGGCGCTATTGCGGCTACCACATAGCATTCTGGTGGCGGGTCATCTGAGGTGAGACAAGACTTGGAATATACCATGATGTGCGCACTTTTTGTATCCAATGCCCCGCCCCGAGTGTCAACTGGTGGCTCCGCAGCGGGTTCCCCCGGCTACTCTGATTCCCCTCCCGGTGGTTGCGACCCCCTTTGAGCGGATTGACATGGATATTATTAGCCCTCCAGTGGAAGTGGGAATGGGTTATCGATTAATTCTAGTAATTTTCGTTTATGCAACAACAAGGTACCCTGAAGCTATTCCGCTACACAACGTGAATGGTGATACCATTGCCACAGAGTTACTGAAGGTGTTTTCCCGGGGTGGTTTTACCAAGGAAATATTAACTGACCAGTGCACAAACATCATGTCCGCTTTGTTCCAACAGATGTGCCGGCCCTGAATATCATCTCTCTCAAAACCTCTGTTTACCATACCCAGAAGGACGGTTTGGTTGAGAGATTTAATCAGACATTAAAACACATGCTTTAGCGATTTGTAAGTACCCACACCAAAAACTGGGCTCAGCTGCTTCCCTTCCTGCTCTTTGCTGTCAGAGAGGATGGATTTTCACCTTTCCAGCTGTTATACAGTTGCCAGCCTTTGGGTATTCTTGATCTGATCAAGGAGGGGTGGAAGGAGCAGCCTGCTCAAGGCATGAGCGTGGTGAAGTATGTGTTCCTTCTGTGAGACCATTTACAGGAGATAGCACAACTAGCCCAAAATAATTTACAGACAGTGCAAGAGAGGCAGTGTCAAAATTATAATACCGGGGCCTGCAGCTGTGTATTCAAAGCTGGGGACAAGGGGGGACACTGCTGTTGTACCCTTGAGCAAGGTACTTTACCTAGATTGCTCCAGTAAAAACCCAGCTGTATAAATGGGTAATTGTATGTAAAAATAATGTGATATCTTGTAATAATTGTAAGTCGCCCTGGATAAGGGCGTCTGCTAAGAAATGTAATAATAATAATAATAATAATAATAATAATAATAATAATAATCAAAGCTGAAAACAGCCTTTGCAACCCCAGATGGTTTGTTCCAGTTTTGCATGATGCTATTTATATTGCACGGAGCCCATGCTACATTGCAAGATTGATGGACCAGGTGCTGTGTCATATTCAGAATATGCAGCCGCTTACATAGATGACATAGTCTGGACTGGGAGAGTCAAGTGAGTAGGTTGACTGCTGTTCTAAAATCTTTGAGACAGGCAGGGTTAACTACAAATCCAGGCAAGTGTGCAATAGGGCAACAGGAAGTCTGGTATTTGGGTCATATTTTGGGAAATGGAAACTAGGGGAGTAGGGGGTCTGGCAGTGTTGAAAGATCACATTGTCACACAATTTCAATAGAAGTGGTTCAAAGCAGTTTCAAGCCAGATTTAGATAAATATGATAACTCAGTATTGGCGAAACAGATGCTTAAAATGTAAAAAGAGATTACATTTTGAAGCTTTGCACTGACATTAAAAGTGTATTCCTTATATAGCAATATAATACAGCAAATTGTCAAGCAACTGTTAAAAAATTATAATAATAAAAAGAATGCTGGGTGAGAATAGCTAATACGATTAGATACTGAATGTCCAGCTTTCCTAGACTTCATATACTTTAAGAAGTAATGAAATGCAGCTTTTTTAATAGCCTAGGGAATTGCATGTGAAAGAAAAATGATGAAAAACTAAGGTCAGTAAACTTAAGTTTATAATTTTTTTTTTTTTCTTTTTTTACCTATTGAGCAGTCTTCTGGCAAACAATAATTAGATTTAGCCATCTGCATGCATAGAAGCATTACATATTTTAAGTAAACATTTGCAGTTTGATTACAGCAGGATTACAGGGTACGCAATCAATGAGGGAATTAAGACAATGCAAACGTACATGAAAATCTATTTTTTATTATTATAATTGAAAAAAAACATTAAAAACCAAATTGATTTGAATAAAAATGAATGAGCTGTCCCTGTGTTTTTTATTTTTAACTCTGGACTTGTTATAGTGCTTGATATTGCAATAACACAGTGCTTACATAATTAGGATAACCGCTATTTATTCTAGATGGTGTTTAAAAAATGTTCAGTTTGGGCTTCTCAACCCGGGAGAAATTATGTCTCTTATAATAAGATACATACTACACATGACATACTGTAACTTAAATCACATCAGCGCATCATAAGGGAGACAATGGGGCAATTTTCATGGAAAATTAAAAATAAGTCTCACCTTTTTCTCATTCTATTTTGGTAGTACTTTCGGGTTGTATGCATTTCTATGAAGTTCTCTTTAGCCAGAGAAATTCTCGTTTCAAATGCAAATGACCTAATTAATATTAAAATACATCAGGGTATATTTAAATGGTGACTGATATCATAAAGCTTTCTTAAACTGGTTTTCCACAAATGTTTTAGGATGTGTTATTGCAAGTGCAGCCTGCCTCATTTGGCCACCAAAAAAAAATGTAATAACCCTATTATAAATATTATTATTATTATTATTATTATTATTATTATTATTATTATTATGTCGTTGTCCATCCATCAACAGTCCACGCACCTTTGAACATTGTTCCATAGTTCAGTTGCTGTGTTATTGTGCATATTTTAGCCTTTTAGTCTTGTTCCCCTTTCTTAACAGAGGTATTCTTACTGCAACACATCCTTTAAGTCCTGATTTCAAGAGTGACCTTTGTACTGTTGATTTCATGGACAACGACACCTGTGCCTTCTGCCAGTTCTGTTGTCAATTCAACGCTTGTCTTCTTTATATTCTTTACGGATATTATCTTCAAGTATTGCTCATCCTTGTTAGACAGCTTTTGGGGTCAGTCCTGGGTTTGTCAATTACAGATGATGTTTCTCTGTTTATTATGCTTCAAATACCACACCTTGAAAATTGAGTGATGCAATCTATTTCACTCAATGTTTTTCCTTCTTTATGCAAGTCAAGGTTATTATAATAGTAGAAAACACTAGTGGAGGCTTTGAGTAAATTGTTGATGCTCATAATGCATCAGAGTAGAAAAATACAACATGTCTAAGACTTTTGCACAGCAGTGTATATATAATATACCAGTTTTCCTATAGAACCATAGTTTCAGCAAATCTGATCCTTATAGTCTATGAACGGAGCTAAAATACCAGCACTTTGGTTAATGACATAAAAATTATCCAGCCTACACTATTCGCCCACGTTTCACTACATATTATTCTTAGAAGAAGAAGAAGAAGAAGAAGAAGAAGAAGAAGAAGAAGAAGTGCCTGAATTTGACTCCCGCAATTGTCACACTACTTACTTAGGACACTCAGGATCCCCAAAATATATAGTCGCCGACTACGCCACCTGGTGGTAAGCGCCAGGACTAACTAAAAATAAGTTTAAACCTATAATTAACAAAATCAATAACCCACAATAAAAACACAAGTTCGTTAGTGATAGTTGGGATATGGACCAGTAGCAACACCACAGAGAGACAGACAAGGCTTAACTCAGTTAAAATAATATTTATTAAATATTTTTTTTTAAAAATGTTACATAAAAAGTTCAATTAAATAAGAAAAAGCAAACACCCACTGGATGGCTAGGGTGTGAAAGTATCAACACAATAGGCACCCACTGATTAGCTAGGGTGTAAAGTATAAAAACAGAAAGGAAAAAGAAAAAAAGATTCCCCCGCAATGTTGCCAGCACCAACAACCTCTTCAAGGGGAGGGAAGGAAGGGCGGAGGAGAAGCACACGATGGTCGATAGCAGCACCCCAATCACCAAGCAGGTAGGGCAGGGATTCTAAATAAATATAAAAACAAAAAGAGACAGCAGCAAAACCCCAAAACATAAAAACCTTGCCTTCTTCACGGTAACTAATATACAATAAGTAAAACAGAGTAAAATACTGGGTTATTTGCTCTAGAATAACCTATGACACACCTACAGAAACACCAAAGAACTCCAACCACAATCCAGCAGCAATAATAAACAAACAGCTATATTGCTATAGTACAGTACCAAGCTAAAACATTTAGTGGTTCACTTTAAAGTAACATATTCCACACCCACAGAACGCCAAAGGACTCCAACCACAATCCAGCAGCAATAATAAAGTAAAACAAACAGCAGCTATATCACTACAGTACAGTATTTCCTTTTCTCTTTCTTCCCCACCAGTCACTGTTTCACAAGTTTCAGGCAGGCTCCTATAATGTCACAATGCGTTTATAGCACAGCCTACTAACAAAACAAGCAAAACTCCTTGCCACTATACCTGAAACCAATTGAAGAGCAAGAACAATAGTGTCTGAAAGCGAAACCAACCCCAGTAAACACCGTCAGCTTCGCAACAAAATATCTATGATCAAGGTAACACGTCCAACCCCGCGTCTACCAAACGTCCCTGCTTCAGCTATCCCAGGCAAAACTGAGCTACGCTCCCGATCTCCGGATACACTTGCCTTTTATAGTACGTGGTCCTTCCTTTTTCTGCTTCCAACCCAATAAACCGCCACTTAAACAAAGAGGTTAATGGCCCTACGCTAAACTACAACACATTGAAGTTATTAGTTGCAGTTTAACAACGTCACTGCACCTTCAGCATCACAGCTACAACAGCAATGGGAAAAAAATAAACAAACAAATATTAAATTCTCAATAACAAAACAATCCATCATGAAAACGTAAATCAAGTAAATAAAATAGATCCTACAATGTGATTGTGTATACTACAACTCATATATAAAAGTGAACAAAAAGGATTCTATAAATAAAAATGTGCACATTTACTTTACGATTACTTTACGAGATAAATATAAACTACAAAGACAGTGTTGAAAGATTCTTTTCTTTAAAACTAATATATGGCAGCTGACAGGGGTACTTATTCCTTTGTGTTCCTGCATCGTGCAACACAATGGCACAGTGCTCTTGCCAGTAGAATAAAGGAATAATACACGGCAGGGCGTATTGTGCTGGGATAACATCATACCTCGTGTGGTTGTGCACAAGGCCGCAGGCGGAGTGCATCCAACACCCCAGAAGTGATGTTATCCCAGCGCAACACACAACCTGGAGTGCATTATTCCTATTATATGGTGGCTCACACTGTAAAAAGAATAGCAAGTAAGACTCATTTCATATGTTTAAAAGCGATTTTAATTATACAAACTATGTTGTTCTAATAGATATACTAAAGTGTTATTTCTGTTTAAAGTGAGTTAATAACAATAGGACTTCTCAAGTGTTTTATTTATGCCATGGACACATAGTTGAACTCTGCATTTGACAGTATAATAATGTTACGGCTCAGGGGCGGTTCATTTAAGTGTCTGTTTAAGCCCGCTCTGAGCCCCATGTAACTGCTTATGCCATAGCTATTTCTGACAGAGGCATAAAATTGTTGTGGAACTATATTAAGGTGTTCTATCGTGACAATTTTCAAGTCTATATTTGTGTTACTCTCATTCACCCAGTCATAACAAACTTTGGTTTGTCCTTTCGTGGATGCTTCCTGTCAGATCTTGTCTAGTCCCTCAGAGTCAATCTCCAGGTGTCTTTTTTAATGTTTTTTTTTTTCTCTCATTGAGAGGTGCTGTCTGGTCTCCTGGTTGCTCTATGTTTGAAGGCTCTTTGCCAAAACCAGATTTCCACAGTTGTCATGTTGTTTAAGGAAAAATTCACTTCAGGAATTGTGTAATTAATCAGTGTTATTGACAGTTGTGGCGGATTGATATGTCTTTCTAGGTTATCGGTGAGGAGGTTGTCGCTACTAGATCTGTGATGTTATGCTGGGATAACATCACGAGTCTAGTGCAAGGCTGACCAATCAGAGCTCATTTTTTCTTGCCATTTTATAATGTGGTATATAGTTATTGTTGTTAGATGAACCAGTATATCGGTAGTCCATACGAGTTCAACAAAGCTACGCTAATTTAATATTTTGATACAAACGCAACTTTTTTTCCTTTCATAGGTACCCATTATAGTTGCTACTTAAATCTAGAGTACAATGAATTGTATCTTATTGCTAAGCAATTAGCTATCCAATTACCAATCACGAAGATAACGAAAGTAAGTGTAAAGGTCTTCGTTATTTATTTATTGCAAAGAGTATTTGTTTTTTATTTCAGTTTTTTTTATAACACTGCTTATAAAATAACCAAACTATAAAGCCCTATAATTTTATCACATGGCAATAATTTTAATTGTTGAATAAATGGTGTCACATAAAAAAATACTGAATGAAGAGGTATCTAAACCCCTTCTACTGTATGCTTATGTTTTCCTATTTGGTAAAATAATCTCACCATGGCTAATTCCAGCAGCTCTTAGATAAAGGATTGCTTGGTGGTACAGCCTGTACGTGTAGTAGATTATGTCACAAATGGGATTTTCAGTGCTGAAGTCTCGTAAGCATAATGTACGACTTCCGGACGTTTCCATGCAGAAAAACAGTTTTGGGTCATTTGAGTGGCTTTTTAGCGTGAGAAGGGGGATTTACCCACCCGTTAAAGTCGTACAATGTTTTAGACGTGTACTTCCTATAGTGCGTGGAATGTGCGTGCTAATCACATAAATAATGACTGTGTAACGACTTTCCAAACTGCATGGAAACCCGGCCATTCTCAAACAGCATTTGCCCAACCAGCAATATTTATATTCTGCAGGGTCAGTTGTACAAAGGTATTCTGCTGGATGCTGACAAGAGTTTCTCATTCCCTCTGCAGGGACTACAAATAAAACATGGGTCTTTCTAAATAACATAACCCAAAGATTTGTTTTATAAAAAAGCTCTACTCACATATTTCCTGTGACTTAATTATATATGTTGAATACTACTGAGGTGCAAAAATACAAAACTTAAACCCTAAACCATACCGGATGTGTAGCTATTCAAGATTTGGTCCAAAATTACATTTACTTTTGATATGTTCTATTATATAAAAATATGTTTAATTATTATTAACCCTACTGGAAACCATATCCATACTGTGACATACTGGTTAATACCCTTTGAAATCGGTGCACAATTCTGTAATTCACATAATTATTTAATGATACCTTTAACCCTTTCTAGATGGCCCATTGTAATTTTGATCACCCATGCAGTGACAAGTGTATTATTTGTGTTTTCAAATTAGCATAAAAGCCTTCATTAGACTGTAATTACCCACAATACAATTAGTTGGGTCGGTCTATAAACGCAGAGTTATGGGGGTTTTTTTTGCCAGGAGATTCGGCGATCAAAAGTACAAAGCTTACCTGAAATCATACTAAATCGCCCAAAATGTTCATAAACCCAAAAAGAAATAAACCAAATATTTACTATAGTTAAATGTCTATTGGAGAAACTTCAGTGATGACTCCACAATCAAAACACATTTCACTAATGCCCGAAACCAACAGAGATACTTTTTTTTACAGGGTGCAGCACTTCAGTAGCTTTGGTTTTGATTAATATATACCAATGGCTTCAATGCACACAAATTATCAGAGACCATACTAAATCTCTCTGCATGACAAAGCATGCTTACCGGCCTGAAAAATATGTTGTTTTTTTTTTACAGAAGATGTTAATGGGATGACAGAAGAGAAGAAGATCTCTTGGGTGCCAAACTTCTTCAATGAGTGTAAAGAATCTGCACACCCACCAAATAATTTAGTGTAAAATCAAAACCATACATGGTATCTATTACATTCTGAGCCTAGTTCCTGAGTTCTGTGGCTACCACTGGGAATTTTTACATGTTTTAGGCAGGAGATCAATAAATTACATGCATTTACAGCTGATGCTGTGATGTAGCAATGGGCATATACTGTCCAATAGAAGCACGCCAATGAAGCTGATTGGCTGAATCATCTAATATTGTTTTTATCACTATCTTCATGTATGGAAAACCTGAACATGACAGTGGGACAGTGGATCAATAAAAATGTGTTTGATCTGTTCTATCAACACTTAAAGTGGTTTCCATAAAAGTTGCTTTACAAATTGTAATGGGAGAGTCTTTTCATGTGGAAACAGGGCAGCCACTGAATCATAATGAAGAAATCAAATGAAAGCTGAGGCAGTTGATTATAGTTTAAATAAAGTTTCTGTATTATTCAAAGAATGTTTCTTAACAAAGGAAAACCAAGCGCAATAGAAGAATCCAAAAAGAAAACATGAAACAAAATCTCAACTGACATTAAAATAAGCCATCACAAAACATAAACTACCCAAAAGCACATAACCACACTCAATAAACAAACTTTAAACAATAACAAAAAACATACACTATAACAAATGGCTCACCGACAAACAGCAGGCCTGTTTTCTCTTTTGTTCTGCAGGACAATGTGCTTTTCTTTATCGTTCTACTTTTTTTATTGGCAACATCCTTTTCCTTGTTTTCCCTCTATTCCCTCTAGTGGTTACAGGGAATTAATTCCCTAAATGTTCCTTTTGTTCTCCCAGAAATAAAAAGATCCCCCCCCCCCCCACCTGCAACATTAATATTTTATTGTACAGTTTAAAATGAATTATTTTTTAAGGCTTTGGGATGTTTCCCATAGCTGTGCATGGCTGCTGTTGAATATTCTTTAAGGAAAGGAGTTAACAATATTTACGTCAATATTTACAAACATGAGACCTTGAAAATCGAATCCAAAAAACCTTTAAACAAAAGTGTGTGCAATACAAACAACCGGATGGCCGTTAGACATTAGATTTTGAATGAAAGCCAAAAACAAACTTTATAACAACAGAAACATCTTTGCAGGTGATGACTGCCAATCCCAGCTGCTTTGGAGTTGGTTGATATCTGGCAAGTCAAGTCCTGTAAGCTCTATGTGCTCTCTTTTTAATTAGAAATAATATTATAAGACAAAGTTGCTACATTCTTTGGATCTCACTGGATACCTGATTCCCATGATCCCCATTTGTTTCCACGATCTATTAATGGTTGTATGCACAACGTGCTATCCAGCATTAAACCTGCTGCAGTTTTATTTTTACAACGTAAGAGAAAAAGCTCCACCGAAGGGAAGCACTATAATAAACCACTAGATTGAGCAAGGCACCTGATTTCCATTTACAGGACCCCAAAGGTCACCCCACTAGCAGATGCCTTATTGTATCAATTTTCCGCAGGTGTGAATATGCGTCTTTATAGTAGGGTAAGCCAATGTTGCAGTGGGTAAACACGCTGCATTTTGGAGATCCAGCTGAGTAATTAAGAATGTCATTGATGATTTCCTCATTAAGATCCCACCACCTGCACATTTCAGGGACTGAGAATATATCTGATTCCTGAGCATGTTTGCCAGCTCTGCAGGTGGTCTTGGGTACAACCAATTTGACCTTTTTACTAGAGTGAAAAGAGTGACTTTGACATACAAAAGTAAATGCATAATATAGGCATGCAAAAAAAAAAAATCATTAACAGGTTGATGGTCTTGGAAAAAATGTATCTCTAGTATAATTTTGTGAAATCCATATACACTGACATGTCAAACAAAATGGAGTAATGTATGCAAGTAAAATCATCTACAACGTATGAGCATTCATGTGAGATTAAATCTGCACCTTAGACTTTGCTGTACTTAGCAACATCAATCTCATTAGCTCAGGTTTACTGTCCATGGAAATGTGTATGAGCAGTGGTTGCTTTCCAGGTCTAAATAGATAAAAACAAAATTACCAACTGTTACTACAGTTAACAAGATAATGGGTATTTACTTGGTGGGATTGGTCCTGAGATGCATTTATGGAAAGAAGCATATGGTGGTTGATTAATTATTCTGAGAAATAGAAATTGGTCAAGTAACAGAGCAGGACTTAATGTAATGGGTCATGTGGCTTGTATGTATGTTTTAATGAAAAAGCAACAATTTGATATAGCAGGCTGGCAGATAGAGTTGCTGTACCCTCAGTGTGAAATTGTTGAGGTCATCAAATTAGTTTTGCCTATCCAACATTCAAATTTGTTCCTTACTAAGTCTTTCACTGTAAATAAGCAGTTGCTGCTGAGCGAATCTCTGTTAAACCAGGCATGGTCCATGCAACTGTAGCAGATCAATATTTCTTGTTTTTATTTTTCAGCTGTAAGGGTGCCATCAATTCTCACCAAATTACAGACCCTGGTTTGAGAGATGCAGCTCCAAATTTACACTGATCTGCCGTTTGGCATATACAGTGCCTTGAAAAAGTATTTGCCCCCTGTCTGATTTTCTGCATTTTTGCATATTTTTGACACTGAATGTTATCTTCAACCAAAACCTAATATTAGATAAAAGGGATCCTGAGTGAACAAATAACACAAAAATTTGATACATATTTCACTTATTTATTAAAGAAAGTTATGCAACACCCAATGCCCCTGTGTGAAAAAGTAATCGCCCCCTTAGACCCAATAACTGGTTACGCCACCTTTAGCAGCAATAACTGCAACCAAACGCTTCCTGTACTTATTGATTAGTCTCTCACAGCACCGTGGAGGAATTTTGGCCCACTCCTCCATGCAGAACTGCTTCAACTCAGTGACATTTGTAGGTTTTCGAGCATGAACTGCTCGTTTCAGGTCCTGCCACAACATCTCAATGGGGTTTAGGTCTGGACTTGACTAGGCCATTCCAAAACTTTAAATTTCTTGTTCTTCAAACATTCTGATGTAGACTTGCTTGTGTGTTTCGGATCATTGTCTTGCTGCATGACCCAGCTGTGCTTCAGCTTCAGATCACGGACGGATGGCCTGACATTCTCCTGTAGAATTCTCTGATACAGAGCAGAATTCATGGTTCCTTCAATGATGGCAAGGCGTCCAGGTCCTGATGCAGCAAAGCATCCCCAAACCATGACACTACCACCACCATGCTTGACCGTTGGTATGAGGTTCTTACTGTGGAATGCAGTGTTTGGTTTTCGCCAGACATAACGGGGCCCATGTCAGCCAAAAAGTTCCACTTTTGACTCATCTGTCCATAGAACATTGTTCTAGAGCTCCTGAGGATCATCCAGGTGCTTTTTGGCAAATTTGAGACGAGCATTCATGTTCTTCTTAGTGAGCAATGGTTTCCGCCTTGCTACTCTGCTATGAATCCCATTTTTGCCCAGTGTCTTTCTGATGGTGGAGTCATGAGTGGATGGTGGAGTCATGATGGTGGAGTCATGTGACTTCCTGGACGATTTTACACCTTGCGCTTGGAGAGATTTTGGCTTTCTCCATTTGGACAATATGGCTCTGACTGTGGTTCGGTGGTGCCCCAGTGCCTTAGAAATGGCTTTGTAACCCTTTCAGGACTGACAGACATCAACAACTTTTTTCCGGAGGTCTTCAGAAATTTCTTTTGTTTGTGGCATGATGTGCCCCTAGAATCTGTGCGCTGACAACTTCACTCATATGGTAAGGGCCAAAGTCAGTCAGATTTATATTGGGCAGGGCTGGCCCAAATCAGGCCTGGTTGTTAACCAAAGTACTCAAATAATATCCAGCAGTTTGATATCGTAATGGGTAGAGATTAACAAACTTTGTGTAGAGATCCATAACAGCTAATACATAGCGGTTGCCTTTCGTGGATGTTGGAAGTTCTGTTAAATCGGCAGCAATTATTTGACATGGCCTCATTGGAGTAATGGAAAAGGGGGCTTGGTACCGAGGCACAGGAGACCTCCGTGACTGACAGGCTGGACACTTGGCAGTGGTTTGAAATGTCAGCTGACACATAGGGCCAATAAAAGAGACGTGTGGCTTTATCCAGTGTTTTGAGAGAAACATAGTGTCCAGGGATGGGGTGGCCATGAATGTACTGCAACATCTGAGGAATTAAGGATTTTGGGATCACCACCTGCAACAACTTACTCTTAGAGGGAGAAAGTGGATCTGCCAACAGAACAGATCATCCTTTATTGTGAGGCGACCAAACTGAATCCACATTTTCCTGATGAAGGGTGAAAGATGGAGTCTCCAAAATGGGGGTTTCGTCCTATGTTCCATCCACTGAAATACAATTTTTAGGTCAGGGTCAGAATGTTGTCGATTAGGGAGGACCAAGGCGTTTGACTGAATGTTCACAAGGTTAAGTGCTGAAAGGTGCAAAGGCTCAATGATTTGGGTGCTGGATTGACTTGAAAGGCATAATGGGAAAGTTGGCAGTGGAGGTTTGGCGCTGGCGACTGCTCTTGTGCTGGTGAGAGAGTTGTTTGTGTTGCTTTGCAGCTAGTGAGGGGTGGAGCAACCATCTGTGAATTGACTGTTGGAACAGTGTCGCCTGGGCGTCGAGACATGGCCTCTGCATTGAGATGCTTGGAACCCTCCCTGTGAATGATACACCAGTCATACACATCCAGTTCAATAGACCACCCAGCCCATCTTCCAGTGGGGTCATTGTCGAGAGGCATCTTTTTCAGATCCACTAGGGGCTTGTGATCTGTGACAATAGTAAATGCATGACAAGCAAGATAGTGACGGAAGTGTCGCACTGACCAAACAATAGCAAACAGTTCTCTGTCAAATGTGGACTACCTCCTCTCTGAAGCTGTAAGCACATGGCTAGCATAGGAAATCACATGTTCCTTTGAATCCAATGTTTGTGCAAGGACTGACCCTATAACATGCTGTGAAGCATCAGTATATAACAAGAAGGGAACCTCCAAACTGGTGAATGCCATGACAGGAGGTGTGGACAGTATCTGCTTGATAGTCTGGAAGGCATCTTCAAAGTCATCAGTCCAAACAAAGGGCACGTTCATGTGGGTGAAGTGGTGGAGTGGCTCAGCAAGATGAGCAAAGTCCTTGATGAAACGTCTGTAATAAGAGCAGAGACCTAAGAAAGCTCTGACCTGTGTGGCCATGTCTGTAACTTCTCTGTGTTAGCTGAGTAAGGCTGCACACCCTCACTGGAAATTAAATATCCCAGGAAGGTAACTGCAGATTGAGCTAGATTACATTTTGAGGGTTTGAGTTTTAATCCGGCTGAACGACATTGGTGAAAGACGTCTCTGATCTGTTCAAGATGCTGATTAAAATCTGTAGACGATGATGTCCTCTAAATAGATGAGACAGATGCTCCAGTGAAGGCCACGCAAGACCAGCTCCATCAGGTGTTGGAAGCTTGGAGGTGCATTACAAATTCCCATTGACATCATGCGAAAACGGTACAATCCAGACCCTGTGGAGAAGGCTGGTTTCTCCTTGTCTGATGGATTGAGGGGAATTTGCCAGTAGCCTGATGTAAGATCGATGGTACTGAAGATATGCGCACCAGAGAGTCTGTCCAGGGTGTCGTCAACACGTGGCAGGGGATGCAAGTCTTTGATGATAATAGCATTCAATCTCCTGTAGTCCACGCAGAACCGGTATGTACCATCCTTTTTCCAGACGAGGACCACAGGGGAAGACCACGGGCTGTGAGACTCTCCAATAACGCCCTGTTCAAGCAGTTTTGCTATTTCACTCTGCATTGCAGCTTGCGGTATGTACGTAACTTGACTAGTGCGGTGTCACCTGTCCTGGTGTTGTGTTCAGTCAGGTATGTCTGACCATAGTCATGTGAATGAGTACTAAAGATGTCAGAGAATTTAACCAGGAGACTCTCAAGTTGAGACTTTTTTTGGGAGGTCAAGCAGGAACTGTCAACATTCACCAAAAGTTTAGCCTGCTGCTGCATGGAAATTGTAATGGCACTCACAATTTCAAATTCTTCGTGCGGGTGGCCAGTTATGGAATGTAACTGTCAAAGATTATGCCCGGCGGATAGATGCACAGGCAGGGTTGATGGATTGACCACACAAACTATTGCTACACTGTTATGTGCTGTGGTTAGCGTTCTGACCACAGCTAATCCTGAATTATCACTCTGGCATGGTTCAAGGAGGCCCACATACTGTTCACAGGGCCACTCACTGCACTGCAGTCCAGACTGACAGAGATGTCAGACAATGGTGGCACAGTTACAGGAGAGAAAATAACAGCATTGCTCTGCAGTGGGGTGAGGTGGTGTGTCAGTAAAAGAGGCAAACTGTTGACATAAGTGTCCATGTGGCAGGTCAGTGGTAACATGGTGCTGTGAATGGAAGTCCCAGCCGAGAATGAAACACATGGTTTACAACATGAAACACATGGTGTAAAGTTTGGTTTCCAATACGCAGCTGCACATTAAGAGAGCCAAGCATGTCCAGAAAGTGTCCTGTGAACGAGGAAGCAAAAACAAAGGATTTCACGAAGGACTGTGATTGTAGTGACGGAATGGACAGACAACATTTGTCTGTAATGAGTGAAATTCCTGATCCTGTATCAACAACAGCATTGACCTCTTTTCCTTCCAAAATCAGGTGAATGAAAGATGTTGGGACTGCATCCACTTGCAGAAGAGGGTGTAATGACCTGTTGGATCGACTGAGCTGGCATTTGGTCCGCAATGTCAGCTACTAATAATTTCCCTGATGTTCCCTGTCATCAAACATCTGGTCTCTTTTGGGGGTATCAATGCGCACTCTGCGTGAGGGGGATTCATGCCATGCACGTGGACGTGGGGACACCCCCCTATAAGGGTGCCGTGGAGGACTGGAAGGCTGATGAGAGTATCGCCGGTGGGGCGAATGAGATGAATGTGGGGAATGTGATCAGTGTGCTGACGCAGCCTTGTGTGAGGGACAGCGAGCGACAGTCTCTGTCAACAGCATGTGGACTATAGGAGGGAGGGGCAAGATGTGTCCTGTGTTCACGTGATGGTGAGTGGCAAGGCGAGGGTGAATAATAACCATGGTATCTAGGAGATGGGTAGTCATAACATGTAGGACTGCACCCCCTGCTGTACGCATGGCTGCCTGAGCTGTGCTGCACATGAGGTGGGTGTTGCGCAATTACATTTACACCACGCTGAAGGCAGGCAAACTGCTGAGAGTTGGTCAGTTTTATCATCAGTGCTCTTTGCAAGGAAATGCTTAATGTCCTGCAGCTCTGATTTTATTTCTCAGATGGCAGCTGATAATTCAGAAATGTGAGTTGAAGCTTGTGTGGGTGCTGCCACTGGGAAGCTGCTGCAGACAATGGCATGAATGAATTAGGAGCTGTAATATTCATGGCTAGTTGAGCAAGCTCACATTGGGCAGCAACTTTTAAGCAGCTTGTACTGTAGTAGCTCCATGCTCATGAACTTTAAGCTGAAGTGCAGAATCCAAGCCCGCCACAAATCTCCTAAAAACTTCACATTGCTTTGCTTTGGACTGTATGTAGGAAAGGCTTCATCCACCAAACTTCCAATTTTGGCAGCATAAACCTTTAGCGGTTCGTTTGGTTTCCAAGGACGAGCATTCAGATAGGTTTGGAATGTTGCCAAGTACTGGATTCATCCGAAAACGGCACTCAGGCTATTTTTAGGTTGTGCATAATCATTCTTTATGGCAGGAGTGAGGCTCTGCCATTAAGAAAACGTAGGACCTGACAATTTCGCTGGTAAAAGCTTTGCTTTATCAAGGTTAGATGAGTAAACATTTAAAACTACTTCAAAACGCATAATCCACAAACTGAATGATTCAGCGCCATCTACCATGAAGGGCGGTGGAAGCTTCAAATGAAACGGCATTCCCTGCTGTACTGTGTTGGCCCCCACTGGCTGTTGAGTGGCAGCCCCATTTAGCTGGTCTTCGTCAGTCATTACAGTTTTATTATGCTCTTGACTCCCAGTAGAATGTACAGAATATGTGGTAAGACTGTACAAGTAACGCTACTGCTCTTGTTCCTGAGAATGTGTAGATAATTGTCCCTTGCTGCATCCAAAAGTACCGCTGCTACCAGTATAATAGGTTTTATTTTCGTGCTGCTTACGTGGTTGTCCTACTCTCTCTCTCTCTCTCTCCTTCGTCTCTTCTGTTTGTCTTGTTTTCTTTACTTCTCCCCTTGTAAAGTACATAAGACTCTGAGACAGTTTGTTCGGTCAATTATATTCTCAATGTTTTAGAACATTACAGCTTACAGAGCGCCAATACTGTAGGCTAAAAGGACGTGTTAGCACTCACAACATTAACATTTTCTGTAATGGCGTCTCTTTTTTTTTTTTTTTTTACTTTTTTTCTCAAACCAGGGAAGTGACATACCTGGGCTTCTGATTTTTGGTTTTAACCGATAAAACCAGATAAAACACCCCCGATACAAAAACATTAAATTGGTGGATAGCCAATAAACGCCAGAAAACACCGGAATAACTTGTATAGTTCGTTTCCTATGTGCAAAAGGGCCGAGTCCAGCTGTTGTTCACTTTGAGGTTTAACAAGCCAACCAGACTCAGTGCGTTTGTCAAACAGACCGAGACCACCTCTTTAGGTGGACTCGGTGCGGTTCGTTTCCTAAGCAGACTTTGTTGTTCACACTTCACACCAAACGTACCGAACCGTACCGAGTGTGGACCAAACCCTCTAAACGGACCCAAATGGTATCCCAATGCTCCAGATAAGGTTTTGGGTCATTGAGTAATTTAATCTACAATGTATGTGCATAAAATGTATTTTGGGTGAGTAAAATGCAGCATTACTTTGAAGTCATGTGTACTGTCCATAAATGCTGTACATACTTTAACTTATGGGGTATGCATTAACTACAGCCTTACATTTTAACTGCAGTGTGTTTCTGGCAATTCCCAGGGAGACAACAAGCTGTCCATCATTTCTCTTGCTACGACATGCAGTAGGCCTATATTCATATGAGACACCACGGGAACCAAAGAAGTAGAAGCAGCGTAATAACATGCAAACTCAAGCTGTGCAGCAAAATTGCTATGCGTATTCGTTAAGTATTAATGTAAATATCACATAATTAATATGTTTTCAATGTGTAAAACACTCTTTACACGGCTTATCTGGATTGCTGGGTATCCCAATGGTATTTGCTTTTCAAAGTTTTCTAGAATGGTGCGTTTCTAAAACACAACACCTTTAAGTGTTCTTTAACAGACCGTGCAGGTTTTACAGACTCAACCGATTAAGTTAGATAACCACACTACTCTTTTAAAATGATTGCTGTAACACAAATACCAATCTGGGATTAGTTTCTTTTTATGTGGGCTCATGCTGTTTGTAAAACACAAATAATTAAGATTTAATTCAGTTTTTATTTCCCTTGACCTTAGCGTGCAGCAAATCAGCAATAGTAAAACTAATACAGTCATTATTTTTGGAATATGTATCGCATTGCTTGGTAGACATATTATTATACCAGTAACAGTGTTACATGTTTATATTACTAAATAGAAACCTGCAAGGAATTACATTCCAAAGCTTAACATATGTTTAAGTTATAGTTTAATTATAAAAGGGCAGCTAAATATATTTCATTAAAAAAACAAAAACAACAACATTTAGCTCCGCTTAATTCACATTTTTTCCATATTTCTCTACAGTTGTCTACATTTTCAATATTTTACAACTGCAGAATATGAGGCAATGTGGGTCCAGTCTATTTACTGTAAACTTTGAGATAATCATTAAAAAGACAAAAATGGAATCTGGACCAAGTTTACAAAGTGATGTTAACGTGACTGGGCACAGGCCATCAGATCCCTGTTAACGTGATGCTAACAAAATACATTCATAAATCTGAACTGTCCTGCACATCTATTTACTATATACTGTAGGTCTCAAATGGACAGTTTCAAAATATTACATTACCAAAAGTTCTCTGTTTGCTTGCCTTACCTCCTAAGAAAATCTGTAACACTTGCACTTCCTAGATCAGTGTTTCCCAAACTTTTTGATTGTCGACCCAAATGAACACAGGAATAATGAACCCACAACCCAAAATTATTCACTATTTGGTATTTTAACTGAAATACTTCTTAAGCAATCAAAAAGCGACATGTAATTTATTTGTAACTATACTACACTATATAAGCATTCAGGCTGATAGTTTTACAGGTTGCTAAAATGTTTGCTTTTATCAAATTAATTATTAGTAAAAAAAAAAAAATGGTATTAAACTAACATGTTGTAACAACGAGGCAGACGAACCTAGGTTGGGGGGTGTAGCACTTCTACGAACATTCTCTCACACAACAGCCAGCCCAGGTTTTTGAGTTAAGGGTCCCCTTCGCAAACATGAATTTTCAGGAAAGCCCCCATGGAGATTAATTGACTATTTGGGTGCATTAAGATAATGGGTGGTGGGACGGGAATGCATGCCTGTGATTGGGGGAGCACGCATGATGGAGCGAAATGTAAGCCTGAAGAGGGTGAGGCTGGGTGAAGAGTGAGTTTTGGAGCTGTGGGAGAAAACCTGGTGTTTTTTTTTTTAATTACCGAGTCAGACACGTAGAGACTGTTAGCTTTGTGTGTGTTACTTGACTATTTATTAAACGCTTTTATTCATCCTGTGTTCGTTATTATTTATTGCATTTCAGTGACGGCTCATGACTTTTTTGACAGGTGAAGCACAGATCACAAAACAGCTCTTACCACCCCCACTCAATGGCTAATGTACTAAAAGTAAATGTACTTTGTTCAGATAATTGCATATATGTCTCCGCTGAAAGCATTTTAATGCATTCAAATAATAGACTGCAATCGCTATGTAAAATATAGCCCCATCAATTAAAAAACATTAGCAATGTAAACAACACACAATTTACAGAATTGCGGATACAAGTTTTTATAATAAAAAAAAACACGTAGTATTTAGTTCTACAAGTCATTATGTGACACCAGCGTGGAACATTTGCTATAATGACACAAATACATCACAAAATCATTCATTCAGAACGGACAAGGCAGCTTGTCATGTCGTGGCAAGAAATGCAGAGAGAAGTTACTTCAAATTTTTCATACTCTGGAGGCCTATCAGCTGGCCAGTATTCAGAGTTAAGAACTTGCATCTGTTTGATAGGTGGACTGAGCCTGAAATGCTGAGCAAGAGCATTTCAATGAAGATGTCATGAACATCCGATGTTTGAGATTATTAACGAGACTACTGATGACTAATGTTAATAAACTTGTTGTTACTAGATAACAAAACAGTTCCAAATTTTCCTTCTGCAATTGCAATTTCAACTTCCAGAGTTTTGGTACCTGGTCGTGCTTTCAGTCCATCCAAAAACCATATGCTGCGATGGATCAGTTTGTCTGCGTGCACAATTGTTGTGAGAGAAAGGCAAGTTCATGCAGTTTGTCGTACATGAGAGCTAAATCCTTCAAAGACAATCATTTTAACAGACCTTCGTAGGTTTTTCTGTCTAACAATGACCTTGTTCCATCTTTCAAAGCAAAATTAAAGTGAGTACACAATGCTTCATAGTTACTCCACACCGCTGACATGGTTCGAAATTAACTTGCTACCCATCTCGTGCTTAAAACACGACCAGTCTGAGATTTGCAGTTCTAATTCGGAAGCACACTGCAAGTTGCCTCTGATTTTGAGGAGATATACTATAAACTGAATACAGTTTGTTCATAAATTAATGAAAATGGTTCACTCCACCAACTTCTGAGACCAAGTCACCCACCGCCAGTTCTAACCTATGGTTTAAACAGTGCCAAACAATAACATTTGGGTAGTGCTCCAAAAGTCTGTGAGCAACGCCTGACTTGTTACCAAGCATAACACTGGCACCATCGCTAGTGAAGGGCACAAGGCCACTGTTGTTACGAGTCATCAAAACCATGTTTAGCTAGATATTCAAATACAGTGCCATGAAAAAGTATTTGCCCCCTGTCTGATTTTCAACATTTTTGCATATTTTTGACACTGTTATCAGATCTTCAACCAAAACCTAATATTAGATAAAAGGGACCCTGAGTGAACAAATAACATCTTTCTTTTGTAGTTTGTTTTGTAATTTGTTTTCTGTCAACTCACAGAATTGGTGTTCAGCCATTTTCTCTGGTGAAGAGTGCAGGGGAGAAAGGCGTTCCTTTGAAAAGGGGCGAGACTGACAGTGATGTGAACCAATCACATGACAGACTGAGACTATTGACCAGTGGTGTAAGGATGTTAGGGCAATAGTTCAACATCCTATGATGAGGATTTAACCAGTCACAGGCCAGGATTTCCAATCACTGACTATAGTGCCTTGCATAAGTATTCACACCCTGGTGTAATCTGGTGTATTTTTGTTTTATTAATATTAAATAAATAACGACTTAATACGAGTCTTGGTTTAAGGTTTTTCATCAATCCCAAGGTTTTTCAGTAGGGGTCTCACTGGTGTGAACCCTTAGGGGTTGACATGTCTGTTGTTTTAACTGTTCAGTTTGCTGCATCAAAGTAAACTGCAGCCATTTTAGGTGAAATGCGGGGGAATAAAAACTAAATATTGCTTGCGCAGACAGTAAAGTATTGGGCAAGTGTTAGTGGTGAAAAAATAAATAAATACAAAATTGGAGCCCTATATATGTTGTTATTAAAGTTACCTTGTTTGTTGATTGCTGTGACTGAGATTCGCCGACATCTTTGAACTCCACTGGGTGGTAAATACACAAGTGCCACATCATGTTTGAAGTTGTTCCTGCTTTCGTTGTTGTGGTTTTACTATATATTCTGCAGATTGATGGCAATCTTCTATGGTATTTCCCTCTGCATCTTTTCTGTTGCCAAAGTACAGCCACACCAATAATTTTACTCTCTTATTTGGAGAGAAAAGCACCTGTTCTGCTTTAGCCATGTTGAGTGAGTTATGTGACTATCGTTTTCTATGATTATCGTATAATTTAAAAATGTCCACGGTAGGCTGCAGATCTCCCTCCCGACCCAAGAGGGTGCTAAGCAGAGGTACTTGCACGCCTGTTCAGAGACGGGCCGGCTTGGAGAGAGGGGCGGAAAAGGAAGTCGGCCATCTTGGTGCAGGGCGGAATGACCATATTAGGGGACAAGATTACTGTGAGCAGCTGTGCTGCATTAGACAACTGGCAGGTGTGCTGAGTCGCGCTGATCATATGGTGGAGTCTCTTAGTATATAAGGGCTGTCATTCTGTAAGTGCGGGGCCTTTGAGGTAATACTAAACCTGGGTTGCTGAGCTGTGTGTTTGTTTTGTTTGTGTTTTTGATTTGTTTATCGTCAGGACCGGGGTCAGAGTGATCCCTGACGCCAAGGAGCTGCCGCACTACTGCCAGCACTTTTCACCTTGGACATCACATGCCCCGCACAACTGAACTGGACACTTCAGCACCTGAGCACCTGCACTTTTCACCACCCCAAAAGTGCACCCAAAGAGCTGAGAGGGACTTGCTGTTTTGGGACTTATGATTTGTATTTTTGTTGCTTTGGAATGTGTTTCCCTTTTAATAAAGTTCACCCTCTACCATTGAGGTAGAGTTTTTGCACCTCTATAAGTGACTCTGTGACGTCTGTTCCTCATCCACACCCACTGCACTGTCACAATATCGTACTATCGAAAAATCGTTTTATCCCTACCTGCAGCTACACTGTACTGTATAAAACAATCGAACACAAATACAACCAAATAACATATGTTTGAAAAAAGCTTATATTCTTAGGTTCATGAGTGTGCTGCACAAGAGCGCACACTTGCACAACAATAACCCTTAATAGAAACCTGTCAGTCATAATGCCTAATTAACGTCTCCATCACTGCCTAGTAACTTCCAGTCTTTGTTTCTGGTTGACAAAGAGTCTGTTTCACATTGTCTGGCAGCTCGAGAATGCACTTGAACTTGTTTCAAGTGTAAATGTAAATAGTTGTCACAGAGCTTTTCAAAGTATGGTATATGTAAACATTAATGTTGATTATTCATCCCTTTTGTTGTGTCCCCTATGATTCACTTTAAAAAAAAAATTGTTTCACTGACTGGACATAAATAGAACTTGTGGTGGGGTTGTTAAGACATTTACTGCTAGCACACAGGAAACTTTATTAAGAATTTATGTAGAAATCCAAAATATGTAGTTACGTATGTGTGTATATGTACATGTACTGATATTTTCAGCCAATATAACCATTTCCTGATAATGCTGAGGCATTATTAACCAACCTATTATAAAAAGTTGCTTTTCATTCAGTGCCATAAACAACATTGGGGTATAATCCATTGATCTAAATGGTGGATCTAAATTGTAGCCGTCCTTAGGATCCCCCCTGATGTTCTGCCACATTTTGCAGACAGAAATGCACTAGAGATGCACTGTTAGATGTTTGATTTTCATAAGCTTGGCACAAAACCACACTTTTGAAGGAACTGTCGAATTAAGTTTATATTTGACAGAGAGGTTTATGGGACTATAAGGATTTGTTCCACGCCCATCAGAGGGTGGTATATGTGTATAGGGGTGCTGTCATTGCTAATCAATTAATCAATCAATCAATCAATCAATCAATCAATCCATCCATCCATCTTTATTTTATATAGCACCTTTCATATTGGACCACTATCACAAAGCACTTTACAAGATGCAGTAACAACAAGAAAATCCATAATACTTTAAATACAGAGAAATGCATAATACATGCTATACAGTAAAAAAAAAAAAAAAAGCATAATACATTAAGTACAGTGGAAAGTGCATAATACATTATAGTAGCATAATACATGAAATAGTAGCAGCAGCACAGCAGATAATAGCAGATATCAGGCTTAAAGAGCATGGAAAGCAAGAGAGAACAGGTGGGTCTTGAGAGCTGATTTAAAGGGAGCGACAGTGGGAGCATCATGCACCAAAGCTGGGAGAGAGTTCCAAAGAGTCGGAGCCATGAAGCTAAACGAGCGTTCTCCAAGTGTGGTGCGCACTAGCATATTCACTTTAATATCGGTGTATGCGAAAGTGAGCATCTGTGAATGAGGCAATCATGGGAACAAGTGGAAGTAATCGGGCCGAAGCCTTGGCAAGTAATTGTGTAGCCTGTACCCAGACGCTTTCTGTCAGATATCTCTGTTACATTGCCTCAGTTTTAATTATATAAAGAATGCTTTTGATTTTTTTCTTCCAGCTTGCCTGCACTGTGACTAACTTCACTTTTAAAACTAGGATATGACAGCTTACCACAAAGCTCAGTCCACTTTTGAGTTTTATCAGCATCTCACATCCTCCCTGAGGCGATTTCTCAGTTCTTGTATTCTTCAGCATTGCGTAGATGACTTAATCAATCGTACCAATACTGAGAATATTGCTGAGGGCCCAGTTTAATTAAAGCTGCAGACCCCACTGCATGACTGTGTAAAATGTATCTCTAAAATATAATTCCTTGGTGTGTTTGTTTAACATGTTTTATTATTATTATTATTTATTTCTTAGCAGACGCCCTTATCCAGGGTGACTTACAATTGTTACAAGGTATCACATTATACATTATTTCACATTATACAGATATCACATTATTTTTACATACAATTACCCATTTATACAGTTGGGTTTTTACTGGAGCAATCTAGGTAAAGTACCTTGCTCAAGGGTACAACAGCAGTGTCCCCCACTGGGGATTGAACCCACGACCCTCCGGTCAAGAGTCTAGAGCCCTAACCACTACTCCACACTGCTGCCTTTCCATGTCCAAAATAGGAATTCTCCTGCTACTATTTTCAGAAGTTAGAGATTTGAAATGAAATAGCCAAGCTCTCTTACGTATTTTTTATAGGAAACACATTCTGAGCTGATATTTTACATATATTCTCAGGTTTGGAAATGTTAAATCCCAAAAGACATTTTTTTTTTTGTACGAGTGAAGTGTGAAGTAGAAACTAAATGAATAATACTCCTCAGTCGCTTCATTTATTTAATTCCTTTATATTCTCCCCTGGACTTTTTCCCAGGTACAGGTACAAAGTTAAATGAATAGGGCCCACAGTCAAGGTTTAATATCAAACATACCAGTGTCCCTGGTGGGTTGCAATGGAGAGTAAGAAAAAAACTTGCATTTTGATTGGTTGAATTTCATCAACAGTGCAGTCTCTGTGACTTCACTGCATATTATAACCCACAAGTCTAAGGAGCAGAAGATATATGAAATAAATAAAACAAAATCATGCAGTTAGTCAATGTATAAAGGCAAGGTTAAAAAAAAAACAATAAACAAAAAATCTGTCTAAGCCTTCAATGTTTTTTTTGTCTTTGTATGTCTCAAAACATTCTGTAACATGGCATAGGTGCATCTATTGACCTAGTATATAGCTGCTGAATCTGATGTGTAGTTTAGACGGAGGTCTGACACAAACCTCATTTGTAGCTATACCAGATATATAAAAAGAAAGATTAAAACATAAGGTTTCGCAGATTTCCTCTATCTTGCTTGTGGGTATAAAAACATTTTAAAGAACATTCAAATGTATGTATTTAGGCAGATATTGATCTCGATTGAACAAAGTTTCTCCTAAGTTTCACACCAGTTGAGAACGGTTGGTATAAATATACATTTTGTATTGATTGATTAATCATCCACTCTATTAATCGATTAATCACACGTGTTTGCTAGTGATATGTGATCTGTAACTGGGGCATGCATGAAGATTATTCTAACTACAGCTATGGCCAAAAGATTTGCATTACCCTATACAGGGCTCGACACTAATGGTTGCCCAGGGCAACCATAATTCAGCCTCGGGCAACTTGGAAATTTAGCCAGAGAGAATTATTTGCCTGAGCCGGGCAACCACAATTTTGTTCAATATCAGATCAGAACCTGTCTAAATATAAAAACAGAACTGTAGAAACTGTCCAGTTCGCCCCAATATAACCGAGCATGTAAAAAAATGAGTCAGAAGAGGCTTTTTCAATTTGGATTCACCCCTTCCAAAAAAACAAAGGAAAGCGGTGATCAACAAGAGGACTGGATCCCCTCGACATCATCAGTCTCTGCTGTGCCACAGGCTGCCGGTAAAGGGGATGCGGCGATTTCGTATGAGGAGAAACGGCAACGCAAATTCCAGGTTAAGTGGAACAGATGGTGGCGAGCAGGTGAAAGGGCTCATCGGCCAGACTATATGAAAGTCTGAATTGATGCAATGTATATCTGTGACTGAAAGTCATGCTGTATACAGTGGTGGACAGTGTTTTCCAGTACACTCTTCTGTCTCCCATGTCAGTGAATACCCACACCCTTCCACAGGCCCCTACATATTTTAAGCTTTTTTTAATGTTAAGACACGAAGAGGGCACAGATAATATAAGGACATGCCCAAGCTAAATACAATAGCGAGATTTATGCAAGAAAACATTAGTATAAAAGACAGTAAATCATAGAAATAAAATGTTTTGCTCTCACCGCACTCAGAAGAAATTTCACACTGCTGCTGACACTGGTGTTATCACTGCTGACACTGGTGTTACTGCTGCTGCTGACACTGGTGTTACTGCTACTGACACTGGTGTTACTGCTACTGACACTGGTGTTACTGCTGCTGACACTGGTGTTACTGTTACTGACACTGGTGTTACTGCTGCTGACACTGGTGTTACTGCTGCTGACACTGGTGTTATTGCTGCTGACACTGGTGTTACTGCTACTGACACTGGTATTACTGCTGCTGACACTGGTGTTACTGCTGCTGCTGACACTGGTGTTACTGCTGCTGACACTGGTGTTACTGCTGCTGACACTGGTGTTACTGCTGCTGCTGACACTGGTGTTACTGCTGCTGACACTGGTGTTACTGCTGCTGCTGACACTGGTATTACTGCTGCTGACACTGGTGTTATTGCTGCTGACAGTGGTGTTACTGCAGCTGACACTGGTGTTACTGCTGCTGCTGACACTGGTGTTATCGCTGCTGACACTGGTGTTACTGCTGCTGCTGACACTGGTGTTACTGCTGCTGACACTGGTGTTACTGCTACTGACACTGGTGTTACTGCTGCTGACACTGGTGTTACTGCTACTGACACTGGTGTTACTGCTGCTGACACTGGTGTTATTGCTGCTGACACTGGTGTTACTGCTACTGACACTGGTGTTACTACTGCTGACACTGGTGTTACTGCTGCTGACACTGGTGTTACTGCTACTGACACTGGTGTTGTTGCTGCTGACACTGGTGTTACTGCTGCTGACACTGGTGTTACTGCTGCTGACACTGGTGTTACTGCTGCTGACACTGGTGTTACTGCTGCTGACACTGGTGTTACTGCTACTGACACTGGTGTTATTGCTGCTGACACTGGTGTTATTGCTGCTGACACTGGTGTTACTGCTACTGACACTGGTGTTACTACTGCTGACACTGGTGTTACTGCTGCTGCTGACACTGGTGTTACTGCTGCTGACACTGGTGTTGTTGCTGCTGACACTGGTGTTACTGCTGCTGACACTGGTGTTACTGCTGCTGACACTGGTGTTACTGCTGCTGACACTGGTGTTACTGCTGCTGACACTGGTGTTACTGCTACTGACACTGGTGTTACTGCTGCTGACACTGGTGTTACTGCTGCTGCTGACACTGGTGTTACTGCTGCTGACACTGGTGTTATTGCTGCTGACACTGGTGTTACTGCTACTGACACTGGTGTTACTGCTACTGACACTGGTGTTGTTGCTGCTGACACTGGTGTTACTGCTGCTGACACTGGTGTTACTGCTGCTGACACTGGTGTTACTGCTGCTGACACTGGTGTTACTGCTGCTGACACTGGTGTTATCGCTGCTGACACTGGTGTTACTGCTGCTGACACTGGTGTTACTGCTGCTGACACTGGTGTTACTGCTGCTGCTGACACTGGTGTTACTGCTGCTGACACTGGTGTTACTCCTGCTGACACTGGTGTTACTGCTGCTGACACTGGTGTTACTGCTGCTGCTGACACTGGTGTTACTGCTACTGACACTGGTGTTACTGCTGCTGACACTGGTGTTATTGCTGCTGACACTGGTGTTATTGCTGCTGACACTGGTGTTACTGCTGCTGCTGACACTGGTGTTACTGCTGCTGACACTGGTGTTATTGCTGCTGACACTGGTGTTATTGCTGCTGACACTGGTGTTACTGCTACTGACACTGGTGTTATTGCTGCTGACACTGGTGTTACTGCTGCTGACACTGGTGTTACTGCTGCTGACACTGGTGTTACTGCTGCTGACACTGGTGTTACTGCTGCTGCTGACACTGGTGTTACTGCTGCTGACACTGGTGTTACTGCTGCTGACAGTGGTGTTACTGCTGCTGACAGTGGTGTTACTGCTGCTGCTGACACTGGTGTTATTGCTGCTGACATTACTGCTTTTGAGAGATTACAGATTTCTAGTAAAGAAAAAGCCTTCTCAACTCTGAAGAAAATGAAGCAAGTGTATCTATTATCTCTTCATTATTCAGTTTTGAAACAGAAGACTGCTCAACACTCATCAGCATGAGCCCCTCAAGGTTTTCTGGTGTTAATGAACTCCACAAACGTGTCTTGATAAGTTTTAGTTTTGAAAAATATTTCAAAAGAGTAACTGACAGTGTTAGAAGTACCTTGTAACCCAAGTGCAATGTATCATATGATTTGATGTGGAGCAAGC
Source organism: Acipenser ruthenus (assembly GCF_902713425.1). Lineage (NCBI taxonomy): Eukaryota > Metazoa > Chordata > Actinopteri > Acipenseriformes > Acipenseridae > Acipenser > Acipenser ruthenus. Next base: position 23,526,752 of record NC_081200.1, read on the forward strand.
AGGATTCCAGCAACTTGAATGCACAAGGGTTCTGAAGTGACTTTCTTGGTCATTTCTTCTGATATTAGAGATTTTGAGTCTTCCTCTTCATTCAAAATCTGTCCTTCTGTAACTGTATAATGATCATTTAAGCTTCTCTGCATTTTGTCATAATTTCCCGCAAAGTGGGTCAGCTCTGATTTCAACTGTGCTGCATCCACACCAGGCATAAGTTGTACAATGTGATCAAGAGCTCCCTCTGGTAAGCCATTTTTAGAGATGTATGCAAAGCTCTTTGGATCAAAGCACTGCAAGTCAGCATACAGTTGTCCATGTGAAGAAAACATTCTGTCAGTGCTATGAGTAACAAAGTCATACATCACTACAAAAGCCTGAATTCTGTATCTATCCAGCGAATTATGTGTTGCACCTTCATCTAAAGTATGTTCATCAGGCATGGATTTTTTCTTCCTTTTGCAGCACTCTGGCAGTTCAGTAGATGCAAGGATTTCATTATGCTCTTCAACATCAAGAATGCTGTGCCAGTTTGTACTCTCCAATTTCATGTTTGTTTCACAGACAAACTGATTTACACCCATTACAAGGCCATCAAAGTTGTCGCTTTGCTTTTTCAATGTGTTTGATGCATCTTCAATCTGTATCCAGGCCTGAACAAGATCAAGGCCGGATGTCTGCAGTACTCTGAGACGGACATGATCTCATACTTCAGGAAGGCATCTAACATGGATTTTGCCTCAGTTCTGGTGGCTGCATCATGTGACTTTGAGTATACCAGGATTGCAAGACAGGTAATCAAATTCACCAATAATGCAGACAAAGAGCATTTTACACCAAATATACTTGTAAGAGCAGTTGACTTTCCAGTCCAGCGTGTAGCTCCAATAAGTTTCAACTTCTTTAATTTTTCTTGCCCAACTTTCTTTTCAAGCTCAGATGTCCATATGTTCATTCTCTTGTAGGTTGCTTTGAATAAAGCAGCACCCTTCTGAAGCAAATTGAAAAGAGATACAGCTTCAATGCATGCTTTGGTTGCATCTAGAACAACCAAGTTGAGCACATGTGCATAGCACCAGACATGGACATGTGTGGTAGCTGCCTGTGATAGTTTTGCTTGAAAGCTATTATACTGTATAGGAAAAATAAAGCGGAATTGTGATTAAATTTGTTTCAGTGTCAAGAAAAAGGACATGTGTTATCATAATTTAAATAAAATATTATTTTTGGAGGGGGTAGGAATTTAGAAGTTTTTTTAAACGTTGTGAAAATACACCGTATTACTTCAATTTGGCGTGGCAGCGTTTATTCTAAATTGTTCAAAATGACTGCGGTCCTTAAACAAGGGTGACGATTATACGAGGGCCTTTATTAATAATACTATGCTTTACAAACACTGCAATATTTTATTAAATAATTTAAGGAATTTTAGAAACGACGCCATGAGAGGCTCCGATCTGCAGCACTGTACTCTTGTGTGTTTTTGGGGCTTGAATACAGTACATTTACTGACAGTTAACGACAGCCTATTAGGTGGGAGTTGGGAGGTCAGGAGAGTACTGTACAAGCAAATCAGGAGTGTGTATTGGTTGCTATGGGGCGGGACAAGAAGAGGAGAGAGAACGGTATGCAGTTGTTTTTCTTAACGAAAAGTATTACCTCTGAATATCAGTTTGAAACTAAAATATATCCTACTAGGTTATTTTTTCTTTTCACTGTAATTTACCTGCTTGTTTGTAATTTCTCTGTAAGAGAAACCAAAACTAAATCTTCTCATAGCAGTGTGGAGTAGTGGTTAGAGCTCTAAACCCCCTACAAGAAGATATCTTCAGCCAGCTTTCGGATAGCGCAGAGCTCTAAGTTCCTCTGAGTTAAATTTTTCACCATCCAAGCTGACAACGAGGTAAACAGAGTCCTTGTTTTATCCCCTGCTGTGTTGGCACTGAACTGAAAAAAGGGACATGAAGGACTGCTGTGCTGTAAGTAGTTCATCTTGGGTTGTCTGTCGGGACTGTACTTTAAAATAACACTTGCTTACTAAGGTGGGTGTACATTAGTTTGTATTACATGCTGGATTGAGGTTGCAGTCTCTTCGAGGGTGTCATGTACGTAGGTAGAGTTGCATGTTTCTTTCTTTATTTTTTGAGCAGGGGCAGAAAAAAAATACCTTTACGTTTCTTTATTGAGAGCTGCGTTTATTCGAGGGCGGCGTCTATGAAAAAGCTGATATCTGAGTGAGGCGTTAATTCGAGGGCGGCGTTAATTCGAAGTAATATGGTAATTGAATATTTTTCTAAACAGCTTAGCAAGACGATTGTCTCTGTGTATCGTGTACGGTTGCAGCACTAAGCTCCAGTTAGGAGCTGCACTGCAGAGGAAAAAATGCTGTCTCACTGATGGTTGGGATTTTACAAAAGTGTTTATTTGATTAATATATATATATATATATATCCATGTGGTATTTTTCACTCCAGGCGTCCAGTCCCAAGCAGTCACAAATTGACCCGCCGTTACACTGTCCCCACTCAAACGCTTCCTGGCCCACGAAGCACTGACCTGGTCCTGGTGTGGCAACCTGTGTGATTGCCAGGGCGGAGGACAGCAATGGATGGGTCCTGGTGGCACATATGAGGGCGATGTAATGCGACGACCACTTCAGGGGCTGGGCCGCATCACGGAGCTCCAGGGCAGCCACCAATCCCAGACCCCCATGCCAGTCCTGGACAGCAGTCCCTCCTGGGTCCGGGCTTCCTGGGATCACTGCTTCTCTCCACACAACGGGGCAGAGGCTAGCTAGCACAGCTCCAACAGCAACCTGGCTGCTGTTTGGCGAGGGCTGGGTGCTGCACTCTCTCTAAGGCGGCGATGTTGGGCTCTCTCTCCGGGGCTCTGGTGGTGTGGGGCTCTCACTCTAGGGCTCTTGTGACGGTGGGCTCCCTCTCTGGGGCTCTGGCGGCGGAGGGCTCTCTCTCTGGGGCTCTAGCGGCACAAGGTACTCTCTCTATGGTAGCGCAGGACAATCTCTTCCTGGCGCTGGGAGGTACTCTTTCGTTGGTGTCGCTAAAGGCGGCGCGATGTGCTCTCACTGGCAGTGTGGGGCACTTTCTCTTCGGCAGTGCAGGATACTCTCTCGCAGAAGGCAGTTGTAGAGCGGAACTCTCTGGCGGCAACTGCGGCACAGGGTTCTCTTTCTCAGGCGGTAGCGCTGGGCACTCTGGCGATGCTGGGCTATCTCTGGGGCTCTGACGCTGGTAGCATAGGACGCTCCCTCCTTGGCAGTACGGGGTACTCTCCCTCCGGCAGCGCAGGACTCTCTGGCAGAGGCTGCGGTCTCTCCAGCAGCGACTCGACAACCACCTGGATGACCTCATCTCACTCCCTCTCTGAGCACCGCGGCTTCTACTGGCGTCACACCCCCAGCTGTGCTCTCACCCACTCGTCTGGTCCGGGAAAGAAAGAGCTGCCGAATTTAAGGGTGTATCTCCCTGCCTGTGTTTTTGGTCTCCATTTTGTCATATATGTGTTTTTAAACTAGAATTTTAAAAGGTATTGGGGTTTTAGAGGAGTGCTGGAGACAGGCTGAATTGGTTTTATTGCTGATTTTTTTTTTGTTGTTTTTTTTTGTGAGCCCCGTCTCTGTGCAGGTATTGAGCCGCAGTGCCCTTTAGTTTTAAATTGTAATTCTGTGTTTAATTTTTGTTTAACGGGCAGAGAAAACCGCTTGCCGTGACTGTGTATTCTAGATCTGCCCTGTTTGTAAAGTATAGTTTACCACTTGTATTTAAAAAAACAACATAGTTGTGTGGTCAAGTTTATAGTGTGGTCTAGTTTCCTTCAGGTATTCTGCCTGGCTGATCCCACCCTGATCAGAAAGAACTGCCCCTCCCGGGTGCTACATATGTTCAGCAGCAATCTGCCACATAAATTAATGTGACATTTTTTTAAAATAAATATAATAATTGATTCAGCATAATGCAATTGACATATCCAGATTCAATCATTATTTCATATTATTTCATACATACATAAGAACATAAGAAAGTTTACAAATGAGAGGAGGCCATTCGGTTCATCTTGCTCGTTTGGTTGTTAGTAGCTTATTGATCCCAGAATCTCGTCAAGCAGCTTCTTGAAGGATCCCAGGGTGTCAGCTGTAGAAACTATCAACAGTGAAAACACTTCGACATAATGTAATTGACATATCTGACTTAAATCAGAGAATTCATATTACAGAACACAAATTGACTCTGCCATTAAGACAAATTGGTTCTAATGTTTGAAGGGCAAATATCCAGTGTGCTTCTCTCCGTAGTAGCAAAAGTATCAAATTCCCACCTTGAGCTGGTAGAGTTATTTTCTCTCTTTTTTATAGTGTTTGACTACTGCATATTCTTGATTTTGGTTCCCAATTGCTGCTTTATGTTCAAGACGCTTATTTGTAAGGCTCTTTTTGTTTGACCTATGTAAACCAGTCTGCATGGACAAGTTAACATATAAATTACTCCTGTGATATTACAGTTAATGAAACCTTGAATTTGTATCTTTTTACCCGATTGTGGGTGATTAATAGTTTTAGTATTTACAGTGTTGGAGCAGTGGACACAATGGCCATATTTAAAATTACCATCCAGTGGATTAGACAGCCATGTAATTTTTTGTCCACTTTTGGAATAAATGAATGAACCAATTTGTCTTTAAAGTTTTGTGCACGTTTAAAAGCAGTTTATCTGTTATCGATTTCAAGGAATGATCACTTTTTAGTACCTGCCAATGTTTGAAAAATATTCCCTTTATATCGTTTGACAAATAATTAAATTCAGAGGTAAAACACATAGTTAGATCACTTTTAATATTTAACTTTCTTTTTAAGAAGTATCTTTTGATCACAATCTTTAGCTTTGTACATTGTTTCTTTAAGAATACAATACTCATATCCTCGGATAATACATTTTGAGTGCATTTCTTCAGATTTAATTTCAAATTGTGACTCTGTGCTTCAGTTCCTTCTTACCCGTAAGAATTGACCTTTCGGTATATTTCTTATCAGTGAGCGAGGTTGTTGATTTTTTACCAGTAATGAATTCCGATCCGTTGGTTTATTGAATACAGTAGTCTGTTTTTACCTTTATATATTTTAAGTCTAAAAAATGTATATTTTATCTAGATCAGATTCACATATACATTTTAAATAACTATTTGCAGAATTAATATAATCCACAAAATGATCAAGTTTCATCCCAACCATATTAATAAGACTTCATCAATGTACCTAAGCCATAGAGAGATACATGGTAAAAGATGTTAACATTACACTATGTAACACAATTTTTGTTCCTGGGTAGTAAGTGTTATTTCCTAATTGCTTATGCCTCAAAAGTATAGAAAATGGCTATTATTCCCCACAAACTTTGCTTTTGTGACCAGGACAGTCATATTTTGAAATTTATCTATTTCCAATGAGAAAACGGGCGAATTTGTGTCTTTTTGTTCAAGTCAGAAGAAAACAACATATGAATCCATATTAACATGTATTTATACTAAAGTAATACAAAAATGACTACAAAAGATTTAGAAGTGAGTAGTTTTTCGAGATTTACGATTATACTGTAAATCACTTTCACGAATCAGCCCCCAAATGTAGTCTCCCATCATGTTCTCGTTATACCTTCCTTGGTAGCGGCGTTCAAAGTCCAGTATATCCTGGTGGAAGCGCTCGCCTTGCTCCTCCGAGTACGCTCCCATGTTCTCCTTGAATTTATCAAGATGAGCATCAAGGATATGGACTTTGAGGGACATCCTACAGCCCATTGTGCCGTAGTTCTTCACCAGAGTCTCAACCAGCTCCACATAGTTTTCGGCCTTGTGATTGCCCAGGAAGCCCCGAACCACTGCGACAAAGCTGTTCCAAGCCGCTTTCTCCTTACTAGTGAGCTTCTTGGGGAATTCATTGCACTCCAGGATCTTCTTTATCTGTGGTCCGACGAAGACACCGGCTTTGACCTTTGCCTCAGACAGCTTAGGGAAAAAGTCTTGAAGGTACTTGAAGGCTGCTGACTCCTTATCTAGAGCTCTGACAAATTGCAGTGGTGGCATCAGCACCTTCCGGGGGTCCACCAGTGGCTCCCACTTGACGTTGACGTTGTTCCTCCCCACAGAGAACTCGGTCCGCTGTGGCCAGTCCCGCCTGTGGTAGTGCGCCTTGGTGTCCCTGCTGTCCCTGCTGTCCCAAAGGCAAAGATAGCAGGGAAACTTGGTAAAACCACCTTGGAGACCCATCAGGAATGCCACCATTTTGAAGTCTCCTATGACCTTGATGCCATCTCAGAAAAATGCAGATATGTATCCACTTAGGCAGCTGGAACTAAACTGAACTGGTGGGCTTAAGGCCCCTGTATTTATACTACTATTTATATTACTGGAAAGTTCTAGAAAGTTCTAGAAGTTACTCCAAGTTTACTCAGCACTGAATCTATCTGGAATGTTCTGGAAAATAGGTAAATTTAAAAATACCACTGTCCTGGTCACAAAAGCAAAGTTTGTGGGGAATAATAGCCATTTTCTATACTTTTGAGGCATAAGCAATTAGGAAATAACACTTACTACCCAGGAACAAAAAAAAAAAAAAATTGTTACACAGTGTTATTGTAGATTAATTTCTCCTCCCAAAATTGGCATAATTGAGAGCAAATGCTGCACCCATTGCTGTACCTTTTATCTGGGAAAAATATTGACCTTCAAACACAAAATAATTGGAATTTAAGCACAAATGAAGTAAATCTATAATTCATTGAGAGTGTGGAATAACCTCAGTGGGTCTGGAATTTAAATAGAAAGTGACAGCATCAATGCCCCCTGTATGTGGGATGTTGGTGTACAAACTAGTGACATCAAGTGACAGAAGAATATTATCAGGGAGCACCCTGATTTCATTAATACAGTTAAGAACATCACATGTATCAGAAACAAATGAAGGGAGTTTACGGACAAAGGCTTGTAAATAAAAGTCTATATATTGAAATAGTGGTTAAATAACTGAACCTATACCTGCGACAATAGGTCTTCCAGGAGGATTAGTGTAATATGACAATGTAATATGAACATGTTGTTGAATCAACAATAAGGTTGAATGCATTGATTGCTATATTACTATTTCTAGTAATCGGATAATGGTGTTAAATGACAATGAGTACCGGGTGCATTTAATAGATCTAATGAGTTCTGCTTTCAGTACGCTCTGATGAAGACAACATGTCGAAACATGTCAACGTACCTGTTCTTACCTTGTTTTAATGAATAAAATATGATAATTGAGACACACGTCTGAGATTTGATGTCTTTCCTCTTTGGCGGTGGCAACATCTAAGAAGTGTTTCATATATATATATATATATATATATATATATATATATATATATATATATATATATATATATATATATATATATATATGCACGTTAAAGTTATGTGTGCAAAAGTATGTATGTTCAATAAACTTCTGTGTAAACAGGTGTAGAAAGCTGTATGCACATATAAAATTATAAAACATAATAACTAGTTATAAAAATAGCATAAAACAAAAATATAACATAACTTATGCAACGTGAAAGCGCTTTGAGTGAAATAGAGTTCAAAGGCTCTGTCTGTTCAGTTCTATTTCAGCTTTCTAAGTACAATCTACGCAGAAAACACGCTTTTCAACTGTACCAGTGCATTTGCCACAGGCTGCCTTTTCGCAACGGGCGCAGACATCAAAATTTCCATTTTTATTGCATTTAGCAACCTGGCATTGGGCATGTGCCAGTGGGCGCAGCGCTGGCTAAAGGTTGAGGGTAATTTGCCAGCCGGCTTTTGTGTCTCTTATCAAAATGTTTCTGCCGTAGCTCCAGGGCTAACTGCAAATTAAGTCCCTCCGAGTGATTGTGTTGCTGGTGCACTCCTTGTACAAAATCAAAGTGTTGATGGCTGCCAGGTCCAAAACATTATAAAAAACAGCCACATGCCACCTGCGAGTACCACCTTTGACAGAATACAGCCGTGCCATTTGATCCAGTATATCCACACCATACATCGTTGCAACAGTCTCTGGCTTTAGCATCAGTCCCGATGGTCACTGATTTGCGCAGAGCTTAGAATAAGCACATTTTTTTATTTTTTTTACACCATGTATTGTGATTCAATGTGTATATTTTGTGACAGCTGCTAATAAAATAATAATAACAATAATAATAATAATAATATATGATGTGTAGAATGACTTTCATTAGTGTTAATAATAATAATAATAATAATAATAATAATAATAATAATAATAATAATATATGATGTGTAGAATGACTTTCATTAGTGTTTCAGCACTCGACAGGACTATATAATATGTTCTTTCACAATGACTTTGTCAGCTATATTGTATTGTATTGATTTCAATATGCTGCATAAACTGCAGGTCTGGCAGTTGAAGAAGCAAGTCCTTCTAACTTATTCATTTTTACGATTCTGCAGCTGAAACATCGTATGGTTATTTAATTCAAATATTTAGTAACACTTAAGAAAGGACATGCACGAGATATTCACATACGCAGAGATATTTAAATTTGAATTGCTAAAGCTGTGCAAAAAGCGTCTATGGCGGTGCTAGTGTTAAACCTCGACCCGTTTTGATTGGATCGTTGAATTCATGGGTGGTGGCAACGTGCTTAAATACTGCTTAATTTGTCTCTGGCCACTCCTTGGCCTTGCCCACAGCTTGTGGAATTTTTATGACTCTGCTTCACAAAACTGCATTTGTCTACTTTGACTAAGAGATGGGGGGAAGAGAAAAAACATTAACTTGCAACTTTATCAAACAAGTTTAAACAGTCCATATTATATCCAGCAAACATGATTTGACTGCACTGTCTGTTACAACCTTGATCTTGAAATGTGGTGAAATGTAAAACTAGCTTATAACTCCTTACAGAGTGTAGATAGGGTCATGGTTACAATGGAACACAGATAGGAACCCATATATGCTCTGTTGAAAAAATGCCTTGATCATGACCTTTGACCTCTCCTTAAGGTCAAATGTAAAACTAGCTTATAACTCTTTACAGAGTAAAGATACAGTCATGGTTATTATGGAACACATCTAGGAAGCCATATGCGCTCTATCCAAAAATGCCCTTGCCAGTGACCTTTGACTTCTCCTAAAGGTCAAATGCAAAACTGGCTTATAACTGCTTACAGAGTGCAGATAGGGTCATGGTGACTAAGGGCTCTATCCAACTGCATTGGTGAGAATTTAAGGAAAATGTACGAAATATGACAATACAGTCGTAAGTGCGGGTCTCTGGCCGGCATAATAAAGACAACATTAAAACAAGCTTTTGAATTAAGCCTTTTCTTAACTGACAGGATATCAATGTTTTACAGAAAACAATGACACAGCGAATGGCAAGTACACCTCAATAATAATAACTGCGGCGACTATTCTGAGGAACTAAATCGGAAACAAAACAACATAACAACAGGGCTCATCTGTGCAACTAATTTGGTCGCATATGTGACAAAAAATGTGCTTGTACGAACGTACAGTTTAATTTAGGTGCACATGTGCCACTAGAAATTCCTAAAGGTTCACTATAAAAATAAATGTGAATTTCTTTTTAGCTGAAAGTATAAAACATAAAAAAATAAAAATACACAGACCTAAACTCTCATAGCTCAATCGTAATGTACTCTGGGAATGTAGTTTATTGGTGTCCACTGCCCACTGTTAATCACACATTAAAAACTACAAATCCCATACCCCGCCAATTTCACTGATTTCTCAGTGCAATGGCTACTCGTTTCCAGACAGTTTGAAAACGTGTCAAACGAAGATGAGGAAAATAACAAATTATTTTCATGTGATTGGGGAAGTTTCAAAAGAAAACCGCGATGAACAAAATTCAGATATGTCGGTGTCTTTACAATAAATGAGCAATTAAGGTATTATTATTATTATTATTATTATTATTATTATTATTATTATTATTATTATTATTATTATTATTATTATTATTTCGATGCTTCCAGTACAGCAGGGCTTTTCGTGCCTGCTCCCACTTCTGGAGCAGCAGCTCCAGCTCTGTTGGCTCTCGCACTGGCAGCCATTGTTCCTGCCTCCACTTCCTGTTCTGCTCTTCCTGAGCAGTGGTGTTCCTATTGATCCTCTCGATCAACTGTTTTAAATCTGTGTCCATTTCTGGGTCTACAGGGGCACTGTGGCAATGTGCCCCGCCCCTGTGTGCATATTATGTGTTGTATGTTGCGTGCGTGTGTTAATGTTGGTGTATAGATTGGTACACGGGATATAAACGGGTCTGTGTTTCACGTGTGATTTAAAAAGGTAGATTTGTATTTAGGCACGAGGAGGGCACAAATCACTTCACGTGCTGGTTAAATGTAATATGTGAGCACGGGGTTGCACAGAATTAATTCACGTGCTGGGATTCAAGTGAATAATTAATTAGTAATTGAATCCCAGCACAACAGTATATGTAGATGCACATTTTCATTCAGTCGGGGTTGGGTGTTCGAGAGTGGAGAACGGGTGTGGAGAAGGAGAAACTAAATAGTGAAAGAAAGCGTAAATATAAGTGTTGTACTCACCGTGTTTGTTTGTCTCTCCGTGCACCGTTTGTTAAGTGTTTAGTACGTTTTGTTTGTCTATTTATTTTGGCGCAAGTGCCGTGTCCTGTTTTGCCCTGTGTTTTGAATGTTCAAACCTTTTATTTTCTGTTCTGTTATTAAATGCTGAGCGAAAGCATTCGCTCAGCTTCACCAAACCCCAAATCTCTGTCTGTTTATTTCCTGCATCTGGTCTGACGCCACCCACTCCGGCCGTCTTTGTGACAGGCACCCACACACACTGCCACCATACATAACACGGTTGCTCTCACTCACGTTCGTTTGCCCCTATAAAAAAGTAGATCTGACACATACTTGAGATTTTAGTGCTTATGCGCATTTTTAATAATACAAAAAAATAAACAAAACAAAAACAAACCTAGCTCCTTCGGAGCGCTTACTAAACATACAGGAACTTCTTAGCTACCAACCGGACAGCTAGGCTGTTTACCAGTATAAAACAAAACACACAGGTTATATTTTAAACAGAACAAAAAGGTTTTACACTCTACCTTTTTTTTTAATATGGGTGTACACAAACACCTACAGTCAGGCTCCTTCACTCTGCAGCCCCGAGCAGATTGACTGCTGCCCTTAAATATTGGCAGCTGGCTCCAATTTACAATGACAAGCCAATTGCCAAAACAATAAAACAATTAACAACTTAAATAAGCGTGCATTTGCACATGTATTTTGGCAGGGAGGATTTTAACCCCCCTCCCTGCTCCGTTACAATATATATGAATGAAACGTTGGGAAGTTGGCTTTTTTGATCAAACCTTTTATATATTGTAATGTTAATTGGCAGGCCTCCTTCAGTGGTGGCGGTGAACGTGAACATTGAAAAGTCTAACTGATTAGTTTAATTAAATGTTACACTTTCTTCAATTAGCTGAATTACTACTTCACACAAGGAGGCAGGGAATAAATACAAAGGCATGTGCAGTTTCAATCGAATGCTATTAAGTGTGTGCAAACAAAAAGGGAGAGTAAATTGATTGTATTATTGAGCACCGAATCCCCACTGAAGCAGGGTTTCCCATTTAATTTTATTCATTGCCATTTGCCTATTTATATATAGATGTATTTATTAAACTGTTTAGTCAAAGACTTACCTAGATCAAAATCTCAGTACCATGTAGGTCATATGGTAAAAAAGGCATTAGCTCCAGCACATATTTGTACATGTTAACCCTCTGAGGTCTGGTATGTTTTCAACCTAATAATATTTGAAAAACAGGCTATGAGAATATGACACAATATTTTTGTATTAAACTTTTTTAGTTTCCTTCATTTATTAAACAAATTATATAATTAAATAATAATAATAATAATAATAATAATAATAATAATATATGGAGAGTTGTAATCTCCCATAGAGCTTGGTGACGTTTACAGTCTTATTACTGCAATGTAAGTGTGTGTAATAAGACTGTGACGTCACTGCTGTGGTCGGTAATGGATTACAGGCCACGGCAGTGACGTCATCACCCTGTCAGAATTCTAAACAAACTGAGATAAAATGGCAAGATTCCTAGCTGCCAGTGAGGCTGAGGTGGATAGTTTTATTCAAGAACAAAAAAACAAAGGCACACAAAGGAAAACATTATGTGACCTAAACTTGTTCAGAGACTATCTAAGAAGCATTTCTGAGGAAAAAGATTTGCTGCAGCTCCCGTTGGAAGAACTCGACAACCACCTGTCAAAAGAAAATACGGGGGTGAATTTGAATCCCACACCCTAAAAGGCATACTCGGCAGCATAGATCGATACCTACAGAATGCAAACTATGGCCACACAATCTACTTTAGAAATAGCCTTGCTTTCCTAAAAACAAGAGACACAATACATGCAAAACAGCGGTTTCTCAAAAAAAAGTGGAAAGGGAAACGCTTCTCACCAGGCTGACTCTCACAGGAACAGTCGGAATGGCAAACTTGGCAGTGTTCTGAACATGGTATTTTTTCTGAACAGTCTCCAATTCACGCTCCAGACCAAGGATCAGCACTACCTCGTTAGTAGACATCTCTCTCAATTATTATTATTATTATTATTTATTTCTTAGCAGACACCCTTATCCAGGGCGACTTACAATTATTACAAGATATCACAATTTTACATAGAATTATTTTTTTTACATACAATTACCCATTTATACAGTTGGGTTTTTTACTGAAGCAAGCTAGGTAAAGTACCTTGCTCAAGGGTACAGCAGCAGTGTCCCACACTGGGGATTGAACCCACGACCCTCCAGTCAAGAGTACAGAGCCCTAACCACTACTCCACACTGCTCAATACTGACTCACTTGGAAACAACTTTCTACAATATTCAGAGAGACAAACCGAGACACGGTCTGAGGACAACACAGGAGACATATGGTCCCTGAAACCAAGAATGTACAGCAACACCGAAAACCCGGCCCGGAACCCAATCAATGCCTACAAGTTCTACAGAGAGCACCGGATGTAGGAAATGACAACTCCGGATTCCGCTACTACCTTGCACCAAACTTGATGCTGAAAGCAGGAGGACATTCGCTATGGTTCAAAAATATGAGAGTTGGCATTAACAAAATAAGGCAGAGGATGCACAACATGCAGCTCTCTGCAGATCTGACAGCAAGCAAAAGGTTCACCATCAACTCCACTCATAAAATCAGCATAGAAATGGTCGGCAGCAACATACCTCCAACTGAAATAGTGCAGGTCTCTGGGCACAGGAACCTCTGCAGCATAAATAACTACTCTATTATGAGTGAACAGCAACAGAGAAATGTTTCTTCTGTACTTAATTCCTCTTCCTCATCAGCTCATTTCTCTCAACAGAAAGTGACACTTTCACTCTTTCCCATAGTGCTTGAGTGAGAGAAAGAAAACTCTACTCCTCAGCAAGCCTTACCCAGTAATTTAGGACATTTGTTTGGTGGACACTGCACTTTCAACAATTGATCAATTCAATTCATTTTTCAGCTTTACAATGAATTTTTGTTAAAAAAAAAAAAAATTACACACACTTACCTATAATTAATACTCAATAATAATAATAATAATAATAATAATAATAATAATAATAATTATTATTATTATTATTATTATTATTATTATTATTATTATTATTATTAATTTAGTGTAAAAACAGCAACAATTTAAACTGGAAGGGTGTTTGTCTAAAATACAGTAACACATCACAGTGTGTGCTTAGAAATGTGTATAGGAGTATAATTTTCAGTGTTTTGGGGGACACATTGTTATAACAATCTGCAGCTGTGCATGGTTCGCTTCTGACCATTATAAAAGTGTGAATAGATTTTCTAATGAAATTGTCATTCACAAGTTAAGGGTGAGAAACAAATATCTGAACAGCCATACAAGAAAATGTATAAAAAAAGGCTATGTGCACTGCATACAATAACGCACAGAATTCTTTACCAGACGGAAATGTACAGACTCGCTGGAAAAATCACTCCACAAGAGGGAGCCGTGATACGTGTACCTTTGCTTACAACACGTCTCAGTAGGCTTCACTGGCAAACAATCACATCATAATACAAAATGTAGTCAAGGGTAGGAAAAAAAGCAATTTCAGCATTCTAACTAAGCACCAGGGGCCCTAAATGCAAATTTCCAGAGAAAAATAACACAATTCAATATTCATCTAGCAAGAAACTACTCAGAACAATAAGTGAACTGCTCCTTCCAGCAACTAAGTTGTTTTTTGTTAATTGTATACCTCTGAAATGATTTTATTCCATTTAGAAAATGTGCTTTTGCTCTTCAAAATAGAGCCCCTATAGCTTTATTATACTGTCTTTGTTAAATATTTTATACAATTCTTTATAAAAATATTCCAAAGAACAACAAAAAAGAATTAAACTTGCTATGCTTTAGGCATTTCTTAAACACATTATGGGACAAGTATCAAGATCGACTGACGCAGCACTAAATTGGTGTAAAGTAGCGCTCTGCCGCGGCACACATTTTACCCCATCCTGAATGTATTAACTGGAGCAAAATTAATGAGGTACAGTGTAAGCTACCACATTTAAATGCAAAAATGTAAACCCTCAAAATGGGCTGCAGTAGCACAGATTAACAGACTAATCTGAAAAATAGTGCCTCCCCTCCAAATGGGCTCCCTCAATTGAACAATAGGTAGGTCATTTGGAGATGCAATGATCTGTGTTGACTATGTGTCTTGACTTTATATTATATTATTATTATTATTTATTTCTTAGCAGACGCCCTTATCCAGGGTGACTTACAATTGTTACAAGATATCACATTATACACTATACAGATATCACTTTTTTTTTTTTTTTACATACAATTACCCATTTATACAGTTGGGTTTTTACTGGAGCAATCTAGGTAAAGTACCGTGCTCAAGGGTACGGCAGCAGTGTCCCCCCACCTGGGATTGACCCACAACCCTCCGATCAAGAGTCCAGAGCCCTAACCACTACTCCACACTGCTGCCCTATTATACAACAGATAAAACCAAATATACATTTATTACACTTCAACACCATGACGTACTCATGTACATCAATTGAAAACCCACTTACAGTACCATGCCGTACCTGCGTATGTCAAGTTTCCAATTCTATTCTATGATTGGTTTCTCAGTCTAGCGTTTCAGGTTTCATTCTCTAAAGCAGTTCTAGTACTGTAGAATGAAAGTTGGGGGAGGGTCAGGTGACATTTTTATCCAGTTGCGTGTCATGTAGCGATTGCAATCTAACTGTGGGGTTTAGAAGGCTGAGATATATTGCAGGAAGCCATTCAGATTTTACAAGTATATATATATATATATATATATATATATATATATATATATATATATATATATAGTGTTTAAAATTATTATTTGTTTTATTTATTATTAGTTTTACTTGTTTAGTTATAGTTTATATAGTTTTTAGCGAAAGCTAAACATGGCAACGTACGTGGTCTTTCTATAATAAGCAACGGGAGTGAAGTTGGTTCGGAGGATTTCGATACCAGCGACAGTGCTGCTGACTTATCACTCAGCGATTATGATGAAGAGGATGTGGAGCCAAGAACAATACAAACTGTACGAACAGAAGAGCATGCAGCTACTTTACAGGTAAGCCAGCTGCAAACGGGAAGCTGTTTGGTTTGAAATGGCAGTGCTGTGACGAAATACTATCAAAACACAGCACTGGGTATAGGCAATGCAGCAGCCAGATCCATCACAATGCCAGTGCAAAGTAGCTGTGTACACGCATTTGTGACTATCCATCCAACACAAGCGAAGCAGACACCGTAAAAAAGGTACAGGGTCTGCTACGGAAATGAAAACAAAAGAAAACACGCAAGAAAAATGTGCAGTGGTTGCGAAGGCAACCCTGGGTTCTGTTGTATTAAAACATTTCAATAAATGGCACAGAGCAAGTCGATACTGGCACACGTTTGATGTTGTTTGATTTTTATTTGATAATTACTGTTTACTGATTATTATTGTTATTATCGTTATTAGCAGCGTTTTTGTTTTCATTGTTTAAAAAAAAAAAGTTTTTATCTCTATATTGAATATGGGTATGTAGTACACAGCAGCATAAAGGGTTTATGAAAAACACAGTTTAAGTCATTTATTTGTGTTTTATTCATCATATGTTAACATTTTATAGCAATTACAGGTTTGAAAACATTATTATTATTATTATTATTTTCAAAATCTGGTACCTGGGAAGGGGTTTCATTTTTACATCTGGAGTTGAAGTGATTAAAAGGATATAATGAACCAAGTTTATTACACGACCAATACAAACAATTGTACATAATGAAATAGCCAGTATTGAGCTATAATTTCATCATCAGGGAGATCAAAAAGGGTAATGCAGACCGTAAATACTCTCTCTTCTTCTCAGTACTCTCCCTCTGTTCCTGGTTGTTCCTGGGTTGTTCAGGAAGGTTAGGAATGAGCCTGCACTCTCCATCATAAGAAATACCCCTGAAAATTCACAATATCACGAATTTCACGGAAATCGTGTATTTGACTGCCTACCAGTATTTTACATTACTTTAACACCAGACTGAAGGATATCTACATCATCATATGGAAGGAAACGTAAATGGATGGAGACACATATGGATCACATTAGTTTACTGTAAAGCTACGTCTTAGTTGGTGCTTATCTTGGCGAGAGCCGAGTTCAAATCAGCATGAAGTTTTAACATCTACTCTCGTGTAATGGAAATCATGAAGATCTGGATATGTCCAGTGACTGCTGTGAATAGTACAGCTGGCAACAAGGGAAATACCTTGTGACAGCCTGGAGAGACAGCTGACAGGAGGAAAGAGACCCCATTGGGGCTGGTAAGGGTTAGCTACCCTTGTCGGCAGTATCCAGCTCTGTGTTTACAGGATGCTGGAGACACCCGCCCAAGGCTTCTAAGAAATTAAAGAGAAAAATACCCCTAGAGTCTGCGAGAGCGGGGGCGGAAGATGACTCAACGTTGGACAACACGGTTAACGACTTAGGAATGGAAACGGATATGAGTATGGAGAGTACTTCACAAAAGACTAGTTCAAGATCTGCAGTTAACAAAGACATGGAACTCCAGGTTTGTGTCTGCGGCTGGAACAAGGCGACAACGGTCAGGGGTTTGAAGATTCATCAAGGGAGAATGAAATGCTTGAGGGAGAAGGGACAAGGGCCTCGCATTGATCAGTACTTCTTACGAAGTCAGTCAAGTCAGTCGAATGAAATCCAGCGACAGGAAGCAAACCACAGTTCGCAGGATATCAGCACCCCTGTCATAGATGTGAGGAGGACTTGCATGGACACAGACAAACCAGCATAAGAGAGAAAAGAACCTCAACGGGCACAAGCCTGGAGTTAAATGGCCAAGAGCTTGTGAGAAAATTGCATGGGACACAGTAAACACGTTGCATTGGAAAGATTAAGTGGAACAGTTGAAAAGAAGCTGGATAAATTTGGGGACATCATCTACGCATATGGAAGTGAGAGGTTTGGAGTTGAAAAAAGGAAGGAAAAAGTACAAACTATTCCTGGAAAGTCTAGACGGCAGCAGGAGATTGAACGCTTAGTTAGAGAAAGGAGACAGCTGAGGAATCAATGGAGAAGAGCAGAACAAAGTCAGAAGGAGGGACTCAATCTCTTACAAAGGGTCATAAAAGATAATCTTGCAACATTGCGCAGAGCTGAGCGCCTACGGAAACACTACAAAAAGAAGGAGCGTGCGAGAGCTAACTTTTATAAAGACCCATTCAAATTTGTAAAGGTTATTCACTAGTGAGAAGAATGGCACACTAAAAGCATCTAAGGTTGAGCTGGAGAGATATTTGGAGGAAACACATACAGATTCAAAAAGGCAGGAGCCTATGTCAATTCCGTCAGACATCCCACCTATCAATCCACCAGAATACCAAATGGAGGACTGTGCACCTAAGTGGAAAGAAATAGAGCAAGCTGTGAAAAAAGCAAGGGCTTCATCATCTCCAGGGCCTAATGGAGTTCCGTACAGAGTGTACAAGAGTGCTTCAGGAGTTCTACGAATTCTGTGGAAATTGATGAAAGTGGCATGGGAAAAACAGGTTGTACCAAGAGCATGGCGCCGAGCAGGTGGAGTCTTTATACCTAAAGAAAAAGATTCTACAAGCATCAGTCAGTTTTGTCCCATTTCCCTATTAAACGTAGATGGCAAGATTTTCTTCAGCATTATTGCTCAGAGATTGTCAGCTTACCTATTAAAGAACTACTTCATTGACACTTCAATACAAAAAGCGGGCATTCCAGGTTTCCCAGGTTGCTTAGAACACATCAATGTGATCTGGCAACAAATTCAATCAGCTAAAAAGGAGAGGAAGGAGCTCCATGTGACATTCCTGGATTTGGCTAATGCATATGGTTCAGTGCCACATGAACTACTTTGGGCAGCATTTGATTTTTTCAGTGTACCGATGACAATAACAAATTTAGTGAAAGCCTATTTTGGAGATTTGCAATTCAGTTTTTCAACTTCAGAATTCAGCACTACATGGCAATGCCTAGAGGTTGGAATAATGGCAGGATGCACCATTTCTCCACTGGCTTTTACCATGGCAATGGAAGTAATCATTAGGGCATCAAAATGGGTAGTAGGAAGAGAGCGCTTGGCTTCTGGAATGCGACTACCACCAATTTGAGCATACATGGATAACATGACAACCATGACTACAACAGTAGCCTGCACTAATCGATTATTGGGCAAATTAACCAATAACATTGAATGGGCACGAATGCAATTCAAGCCCACTAAATCAAGGAGCATCTCTATAATTAAAGGCAAAGTAGTAGATAAAACATTCTTCATTAATGGTGAGGCAATACCAACAGTGTCTGAGAAGCCAGTGAAGAGTCTTGGGAGATGGTACGACGGGGATCTAAAGGACACAGTTCGTGTGGGAGAAGTTAGACAACAAGCAGTGGAAGGGTTGAAGAGCATAGACAGCTGCGCTCTACCAGGTAAACTAAAACTCTGGTGCTTTCAGTTTGGTCTACTGCCGAGGTTGCTGTGGCCACTGACTGTGTACGAGGTTTCTTTGACACCAGTAGAGAAGCTGGAAGCTTTATTCAGTTCATACATCAGGAAATGGTTGGGAGTTCCACGCTGCCTCAGTAGAGTGGGTTTTTATGGTAAAGGAATACTGCAGCTATCAGTCTCTGCTCTAACCGAGGAGTTTAAGTGCGCCAAGGTCAGACTGGAAATGACATTAGTAGAGTCACGCGATAAATGCGTAAGGGAGGCAGCACCTGTGTTGAAAACTGGAAGAAAGTGGGCGGAAAAGAAAGCTGTGGAAGATGCAAAGGCTGCCCTTCGAATTGGTGATATCATGGGGCAAGTTCAGCATGGAAGAGGGGGTCTTGGTTTCAGTTCAGCTCCTCCTACATGGCACAAGGCAGCCTCAGCTCAAAGGAGGAAGCTGGTAGTCAACGAGGTGCAAAAGCAGGAGGAGAGGATGAGGTGTATAAAGGCCATTTCCCAGGCCAAGCAGGGAGAATGGATGAGATGGGAGAGTGTGGAACAACGCAAGATTGGCTGGCAAGACCTATGGTCAATGGAACAGAGCAGGATCAGTTTCCTCATCAGGTCAACATATGATGTTCTCCCATCACCACAGAACCTAAACCTCTGGGTAGGAGAGGATCCCTCATGTCCTTTGTGTTCATCACCTGCAACATTAAGGCACATTTTGACAGGATGTAAGGTGGCTCTTAGCCAAGGACGGTTTACTTGGCGCCATGACCAGGTGCTGCGATGTTTGGCCTTAGCATTGGAAGACAAGCGTAACATGACCAATAAGTTGTCACCTGTTCCATCAAAACATTACACACAAAAGACAACATTCCTCCGCCCAGGAGAGCAACCACCAAGAAAAGGTGTTAAAACCAATTCTTGCCCAGGACAACTGGAAGCTGCTAGAGACTGGAAAATGCTGGCAGATTTTGGTCAACGGCTTATTTTTCCACCTGAGATTGCCACCACTAACCTTCGACCAGATATTGTCTTGTGGTCTGGATCAGCACACCTTGTTCACCTGGTAGAGTTAACAGTGCCATGGGAGGATGCTGTAGATGAGGCGTATGAGAGGAAGAAACTGCGGTATGCTCAACTAGCCACTGAAGCGGAACAGCGAGGATGGAGAGTTCGGGTTTACCCAGTGGAAGTGGGTTGTCGAGGATTTGTGGCACACTCTACAACCCGGTTTCTCAGAGACGTCGGATTCAGTGGCCAAGAGTTGCGTCGCATAGTGAAGAACTTATCTGAAGCAGCAGAGAGCAGCAGCAACTGGCTGTGGTTGAGACGGAAAGATTTTGGCTGGGGATCTCAAGCACAATAGAAAGAAAGAAACGCTGATGTACAGGTAAGTAAGCTGGGCTGAGTTGAGTGGGGGACGGAGGGGGGTGATGCTGGGACGCCAGAATCACCATCGAGCCCTCTTGAGGTGTCATGGGCTAGTCGACGAAACACTGAGGATGAAAGGTGCCCACTTGAAAACCCCAGAGATGTACCCTACTTAGCTCAATCCAGACGGTTGTCATGCTGATGCGCTGGGGAGTCCGCACTGTGGTTGATCCCCGGAGCCAGCATCGCAGCCGTTGTGTGTGCTGATGCGCCAGGGAGGCAAAATAAGCTGATCCCTGGAGCCAGCATTACACTTCAGCCATTAACACCAGACAGAAGGATATCTACATCATCATATGGAAGGAAACGTAAATGGATGGAGACACATATGGATCACATTAGTTTACTGTAAAGCTACGTCTTAGTTGGTGCTTATCTTGGCGAGAGCCGAGTTCAAATCAGCATGAAGTTTTAACATCTACTCTCGTGTAATGGAAATCAAGTAGAATCAGCGCTACAGTAGCTGTACACGCTCTGGCTCAATGTCATGCATTTGGTTACTATAGCAACGGGGTCAAACAAATACCGGTGTCCCAGGAAATAAGTTGATCGGGAAATGTTGATCAAGCTCTAGAATTTAAAGGGGAGGTTCCATTGTTTCTAATGTAAACGAGCCTAGGCTAGGAAATAAGTAGATCGAGTCAGGAAATAAGTTGATCAGATATATTAATGAACAATAAATAATTTAAAATTAATTTTGTAAGTATAATTTATATCAATTAGTAGACCAGATTTATTCAGCAGTATGCTGCTAGATAAGATGATGTGAATATCGCTTTGGATCGGTACACTGAAAAGAACAAAAATGCATAATTTAAAATGACTTTTGTACGTATAATTTACATTAACATGCAGATCGGATATACTCGACAGTATTATGCTAGATAAGGGAATGTGAATATCGCTGTAATATATATTAGCAGCAAATAAATAATTTAAAATGAATTGTATGATTGTACATTTCTGATTGTGTATTTCTGTTTGTGTAACAAACGTTAACTAGCAAAATGTGTTACATATTAACATTATTTTGCATTTCTGGAGGTGTTTTTGTTTTTGGAAGCACTACAGTATGGACAGCAGGTATGCGAGCGATTTTCCAAAAGTTAAAGCATGAGTTTCAGTCATGGAAAAAACGGAGCTCCATGCTGCGATTACTAACTAGGCCGCGGTGCACATCAATCACATGATGTACTTGAAAAACGTTGCTTATACAGTATTATTATTATTTTGTATGATGCGCTTTGTTCTTTCATTTATTTTTACATAAAGTACTTTGTATAATTAGGACAGAAAACAAACAGGAGACTGGTTATCATCATGCATGTATTTTAATTACAAGTTTGGGAAGAAACAATACATTAATTAGATAAGAACTAAAGAGTTAACGTCTTTGCTAAACCGTGGAAAATACCTGTAGTTCAATACCAACCAAGATTTTGTGTTGTAAAATAGATCATACAGATTTAAAATCATGTAGATATACACATACACTGAGTGTACAAAACATTAGGAACACCTGCTCTTTCCATGAAATAGACTGACGAGGTGAATCCTGGTGAAAGCTATGATCCATTATTGATGTAACCTGTTAAATCCACTTCAATCAGTGTAGATGAAGGGGGGTCAGGTTAAAGAAGGATTTTTAAGCTTTGACACAATTGAGACATGGATTGTGTACTCTATGTGTGCCATTCAGAGGGTAAATGGGCAAGACAAAAGATTTAAGTGCCTTTGAATGGGGTATGGTAGTAGGTGCCAGGCGCGCCAGTTTGAGTGTGTCAAGAACTGCAATGCTGCTGGGTTTTTCACGCTCAACAGTTTCCCGTGTGCATCAAGGATGGTCCACCACCCAAAGGACATCCAGCCAACGGCAGGCTCATTGTTGAAAGAGGCCAAAGGAGGCTGACACGAATTGTGCAGAGCAACAGACAGGCTACAGTTAGCCAACTGACAGTCCAGTACAACATTGGTGCCGAAAGACCCATAAAAGAATGCACAACTCGTCGTACCTTGACACAAATGGGATATGGCAGCCGACAACCTAACAGAGTTCCACTTCTTTCAGCAAAACACAAGAAACTGCGGTTGCAGTGGGCTAAGGAACGAAAACACTGGACACTGGAGGATTGGAAAAACACAGGCTGGTCTGATGAATCCCGGTTCCTGCTGTTTCACGCTGATGGGAGGACTAGGGTATGGAGAAAACCAAATGAGTACATGCATCCATCATGCCGCGTGTCAACATTGCAGGCTGGTGGTGGTGGTGTGATGGTGTGGGGTGTGTTTTCATGGCACACATTGGGCCCCTTGATAAAAGTGGAGCAACGTTTGAATGCCACAGGATATCTGAACATCATTGCCAATCAGGTGCATCCCGTCATGCGTCTGCTAATGGATTTTTTCAGCAGGGTAATGCCCCATGCCACAAGGCTAGGATATCTGAACATCATTGCCAATCAGGTGCATCCCGTCATCCATCTGCTAATGGATTTTTTCAGCAGGATAATGCCCCATGCCACAAGGCTAGGATTGTCCAGGAATAGTTCCACGAACATGACAGTGAATTCAGCTTACTGCAGGGGCCTGCCCAGTCAACAGATCTCAATCCAATTGAGCATCTGTGGGATGAGATGGAACGAGCTATTCAGAGTAGAGATTCACTACCAGCCAAGTTGACACAACTGTGGGAAGCATTGGAGTCAACATGGGCCAGCATCCCTGTGGAAAGCTTTCGACACCTTGTAGAGTCCATGCCCCGACGAATTGAGGCTGTTCTGAGGGCAAAAGGGGGTGCAAACTCAATATTAGGAAGGTGTTCCTAATGCTTTGTACACTCAGTGTATATACTGTATAATCTCTCTTCCTCACAAATCTTATTCCTTAGTAATACTATACATTACTGCAAGGAATACAATTGTCACGTGCAAACAACATGAGCGATTTTTTTAAAATTCCCAACCCGAGTACACGACACAATTCCTTTCTAAAAAAACTTTCGGCTGGCTATTTGTGGTAAATTTTCTTCACACTACCAATTTAAAAACCACATCCCTAAACATATAACCTTTTTTTAAATATACAATTGTATGTGTAGTGTACTGTATATACTTTAAAAAAAAAAAACTAGCAGTGGTAGGCCTACACCTGAACTGTAGTAAGGTTATGTTACAGGCATACTAATATTAAAATGCATAGAATACGACTTGCCCTGCTAATAATATGGATGCAGCATGTAATTATATTACTGAAACATTTTAATTTCGATTAAAGATTGACAACATTTTGATGTGTAAAATCATTTAATATATAAATAAATCTCTGCGATCACACATAAACTACATCAGAGTGACATCGATGTTATAGAAACATAAAAAGACAGAGGTTTAAAACAGTTTACCATAGAAACAGTCGTCGATCACACATTTTAAAGTTCATATGAAAAGACAGTGGCATGAACACGGACCAACATACACAGTCTAGTAAATAAAACGGCCAGATAAAAATAAAAAGCCGTGCAGTGAACCTCATGTCATGTACATGCCCCACAATCAGGTTCAATGTTACATTATAAAACAATTATTGGGTGACTGCTTTCAACATTTACCTCCACTTTATTAGAAACCAGACATTGTTCTCTTACCAGTTTGTTTTTGTGACCCAAGGTAGTTTTTGCTGCACAGGCCTTGTCACTTTGACCTGAAACAGCTGTCTTCCTGTGACCCTGCACCAGCAGGGGGGGTATGAATGCAATATGTGTAAGTTCTGTTTTAGCACAGGGAAGGAAAAAAATAAAATGTAAATCAAGAGGGGGAAGAAAGAGATGTTCCTTGTGTTTACATTTTTTATGTCATTGGATACTGATATTTTAGAAGAAACACCTATAAAGCTAATATTTTCAAAATTGACTTGTGAGGTAAAAAAAAAAACCTTCTTAAATACGTAAGGTTATCGGGTTAATGGTTATTTTTTGTGTATTCGAATCACACACCAGAATGCATGGCGAGTGCAACTTGAGGGCGTAGCAAAGAAAAGCAACAAAGATAAAGAGAATTGTATTTTACCTTGTATTTGTCTGGTGTGCAATGCAGACGCACATTCAGGTTGTAGTTACAGTTCGTTTTTATAGTTCTTAGTTTATTTATGGCACAAATAGTTTGCTGGTTTGTTATTTGCATGTCTGCTTCTTACACAGTTCTCTTTTCGCTGTCAGTTGAGTTTACAAAGCAACATGTTATTGAAGAGGAATTTGGCTGTTGCAATGATGGGCTGGCTCAGTATGTCGGTAGCCCACAGAGGTGCTAACCTGCATCTGATGATTTAAACAATTATCTAAACCAGAAGAATACATTAGTTAAGATAACATATTTCATACACTTACCAAGATGTTCTTAAGATCCAATGATGCCCTGCGGAATACATGGCACATAAAAAATGATAATTACAACTAAAATTCAATTATTGAAAATCAAATCTACAGGCTGAAAGGTTGCTGAAAAATATAAACTGCTTTGAGTATCCTTGACTACCTGAATGGGAATATTCTAAAAATAAGCTTTTTTTTTTTTTTTAAGATTTTAAAAAGAAGTTTTCCCCAACGTTATATATTTTCTACAGTATTTATAGGTCTCATTATTTCTACATCATGAAGTGGTATGGTGAATTGATCGGCCATACAGAAAGAATACGATTTATATTACATTTCACCATGGAACATCTTCTGACTTCAGATTAATAACATCCCTTAGGGTAGTAGCGTGTCTCCAGTTTCTAAGAACATAATTTCGTTTTGTGTTTTTTTTCTGCAGTTTTATAAGATACAAACTCTTCATTGGGAGAGCTCAACTTTTAAATTATTGAAGAATTGCCTGAATGCAAAATCAGAGAGTTTGGTTTCAAAGTTACTCCAAAGGTTTCTCCTTCTTTAGGGATACAGTATAAAACTATCAAGACACAGCTACAAAAAACATGGCTTAAGATTTCATAGTTAAGTTGCTTTTTCTAGGTTACATTAAGCTCTGTACTGGCAGTTTAGTATTTGGAATTCTAAACTATGCATTGTTGCACTCAAAACTGAACACCAACAGGGTTTATATCATAGTTTGCAGAGTTGCAATAATATTTATCTAAATTAGATTTATTCACGGAATGGGGCCAGTACATCAGGGGTGACCTTATGCCTTTGAAGCTGAAGCAAATTTTCTAAAAGGGCACTGACCCCCAATTAGCACATCATTAGCCTATCCCAGTAATATTCCTCCCTTCATTCATAGCATTGCTCTCCTACATATGTCTCCATAAAAAAAATCTTCACTATTGTTTTTTTTCTGAAACAGAGAAGACAGTAAATGGATAACATTTTTCTTAAACAATCAATACGTTCTCATGCGTTGCACATTCAGTACAATCATCAAATCCTACTGCATGCTCAGATCATCTGTAACAACAAAAAAATAGTTTGGCAATACAGTGTACCATTAAACCTGCTATACCATCATGTTCAGAAGTCCAGCTTTAATGATACTTTCTCACTACATATCTTGGTATACCTGAATAGAAAATCATTTCCTCTTTAAAAATATGCAAGAGATTTTAATGAACCCTCCCACAAGTGCTGTGGTCCCCAAAATATGATCTACCTACTACCAATGCGGAATGACTGGGTATGACATTTTATTCTCATTTTACCCCCAAAAATAGCTTTCTGGCTGAGGTCTGCCAAGGACAGCACTACATTGAATAGTGTACCAGTCTTGGCAGTCACCACTCAGGAAAATAATTGTGTGGGTAAAATAGAGTACAAATGCTCCACCCAGTCATTCAGCATTGTTAGTAAATTAATCATATTTAGGGTACCACTAAATTTGTGAGACGGATTACTCATTAAAATCCTTAAAAAAGGAGACAATTATCTATTCAGTTATACCAAGACATTTATTGAGCAAATAGTCTGAGTGAAGTTATCTGGCAACAAACTTTTCCACTTTTCGTTTCCAAACTTTGGAACACTACTGTATTTCTGCCAGCCCTCCATCCTAACTGGGGCTGATGGAGTTCTAGTTTGAAATTGAGTCACACCTTTTTACCTTTAAGACTTACAAAACTGCTGGGCAACAACATGCATTCTAGAGTAATTCTTCCTATTATATTTTCCATGTGCATACTCTGATTTAGGCAAAAGTAGTATTTAGTTTAATCCCTGTGGCAGCGACTTTGATAGATTTTGTGTGTATCAATAGCAGTGCCTTCATTTTATGGCTTTTTAATAGGAATACAAATAAATAAGACAACAACATAAAATGTAGGATCAATTACTACAAACTTAGTGTATTTGATAAACCCTTAGGGGCAGAGCATTCTTCATTGCATTTATTAAACACACACCCAACCATGTTTACAATGAAAGAAATCTGATTCTGCCACTGAATTTATTCCTTTATCTATTTATGCAAAAATCAGGAAGGCAGTTTGATTGAAAAGCTACATCTTCAAAACAGCATTTTTGTTTCTTGCCAAAACCGTATAATTGAAATGATTGATAAGTAGATTGCTGTTTGACGTGAAAGCCTAAAAGCTGCTTATACATCCAACAAGCTGTCAGGTACTAGAAAAACAAGCATGTCCATTTCATAATTTAAAGGAAACAAGTATTAAAAAGGCAGAACTAACATTTACAGGAAGTATTAGAAATGTGCATTTTAATTTTTCAATAAAACAATTATTTTTATTTTCAATTAACTTACTTGGGACATGTCTGCCTTGAAGTCCACCATTTTAGCCAGGAGTGCTAAGCCACTACTCTGCGTACAACGATTCCCCTGTGTGTAACAGATTACAAAAGTGGTTGATTGATTATAAAATAACCTGACAACAGTGGCTACTACATATATAATTATGGTCAAATAATCTATCAATTTGTATGTCGCTGTATGAGTGATGCACATATTTTAGTACAGCGTTTTAACAGGATTATATTACTGTTAGAACCAGTCTTTAGATACAGTATGGATCTGACCCATGTGCAAACAAATATACATCAGTACTCAATGGAGACCCAAATGGAGATGTAACCCTCTTTCTAAATGTATGTTTTGCTTCCTGTACAGCAACAAAGCTTAAAGATAGTATGCATTATTATTATTATTTATTTCTTAGTAGACACCCTTTTCCAAGGTGACTTAAAATTGTTACAAGATATCATATAATACATTATACAGATATCACTTTTGTTTTTTGTTTACATACAATTACCCATTTATACAGTTGGGTTTTTACTGGAGCAATCTAGGTAAAGTACCTTGCTCAAGGGTACAGCAGCAGTGTCCCCCACCTGGGATTGAACCCACAACCTTCTGGTCAAGAGTCCAGAGCCCTAACCACTACTCCACACTGCTGTATAACCCCCTACTGCTGCATGTAGAGCTATAAATAAAAGTATTTGTTAGTGACTGGTGAATTAATGTAATGAAAATAATTAAAGTAATACAATACTTTTGCATTAAATGAACATTAATATATTGAAATTTATTCTGGATAGCATCAAACAGGAATAAGTCTACAAATTTGATTTATCACAGTCCAGAGTTGTCTTAGCTACATTCAATGTTGGCTTCCGTGCTTATGGTGACATATGACCTTTTTTCTCAGCTAAAATGAGGAAGCAATTATTATAACTTTAAATATCAACTAGCAAGACTACCTTGAACTTGAATCTAGCAGTACCCGAATCACCTCTGTTTTGACATTTAACAGCACCGTGTATCTAAGATTGGCTGCGTCTTGGGTATTTGTTACCGTATGGCATTGATCAACTGATAAAATCACCTACTGTAGTATAATGGTTAGGGCTCTGGACTCTTGACCGGAGGGTTGTGGGTTCAATCCCCAGTGGGGGACACTGCTTTTGTACCCTTGAGCAAGGTACTTTACCTAGATTGCTCCAGTAAAAACCCAACTGTATAAATGGGTAATTGTATGTAAAAATAATGTGATATCTGTATAATGTGAAATAATGTATAATGTGATATCTTGTAACAATTGTAAGTCGCCCTGGATAAGGGCGTCTGCTAAGAAATAAATAATAATAAAATAATAATAATATAAAGATTCTGGGATTAAGTTAAACAACAATACATTATTTTTATACAATAGAAGTAAAAATACAGGCATATGTGTTTCTAGTTTGTTCCAGTTTAGGACAGTATACCAGAATAGAGAACATATTGGACTAGTTGGTCTAACTTTAAATAATGCATAAGTAATTTGTTTGAAACTGACTGTTAATAACATGCACATTTCTATATTCACACTGTGTTTCACATTTGTTAACAATTTTTTACATGCCTTCTAAGACTTGAAATGTAAACTTTACTGTAATAACGTAGTGTGCCATTATCTGCATAAGCAAGGTCCCTACCACACCTATATAAAGGCACCTATAACTATTTTATTGTAGATAAAATTGTATATATTAGGATTTTGTTTTGTTTCTAAATATGGTACTGTATATTAACCAAAATAAAATGCCCCCTAGTTAGATCAAAATATTATTTGAAACAACTGCACTGAGGAACGATATTTAAGTTATTATTTATTTCAGTCTTAAACAGAATATGATTGGGACCTTGGGATACTTTGCGGAATCTAGAGTAGCTCCATTTAACTGTCATTTTTTTCTGTCCACACCTTTTTATGAGGTTCTTGTTTCTGGTACATTTTGGTGAAGGTGTTTTCACCTGAGTTCAGGAGCTGGTCTTCAGTTTCAGTTCCCTGCCAGTGATGTATGAAACATAGACCCCATACGGAAATTAAATATATTTTTAATATATGGAATTATATATTTTTAAACCTGAAATGTATTTATTATATATTTTCTTAAACATGACATGTTGCTTAAATATATTTATAATATACTGTAAATGTATTTTGTAAATCAACATATTCACATTTATACATTTTATTTTTCTAAATTATATTCCAAATACATTGTAAAATATGTTGTAAATAAATATATTCACATTAATATATTTAAAAGTGTATGCAGTGTTTTCAAACAATATATTTATATATTGCATATAATGGGAGACTGCGACGGTCAGGCAGCACTAAATTTAAAACGACAAGGCTTCATAAGTTTATCCATGTACAGCAGATAAAAACACAGACACTGTGATTTTAATTCGGTAAATAAGTTTATTCTTGTCTGAACAAATATGGTCGTTAATCAATCTTTCTGCAGATACCGAAGTGTTACAGATACCTCATAAAAAATAACTGGGCTAAGCCTAGTATTACGAAGGAAAAAAAAGAGAGGTCAATAACAATCAAGGACACAATAGGCTGTTCATATTTTAAGTCACCTTATATTTAAACTGTATGCCCACCAATATGAAAAAAAGAATGAAATTGTAAAAATATATTTCCAGTTTATTAGTGGATTTTTCTTTTTTTTTACTTTCATAGCTCTATTTTCAGCAACAATTCCATAGCTATTAATGAATTTTTAATTGGAAGCAGCAGTTTTTTGTTTTGTCTCATAGTTTCAGAAGAACAATGTTAGTAGGTCTACAGAGAAGCAGCCCAAACACCTGTTGTAATGCAAACAGCCTTTTAGCATATGTAGAAAGCTTTTCATTTTTGTACTTGAGTGTTTTATATACACTGAATTTTTACAAAATGTTGATATATTCCGTTATGTTTAAAGATAGTAGTTATTTTTAAGTGAAATTGTAGAATTCCATTCCTTTCTTATTTATTTGCTTCATATCTGTTTGGTGGAACACATGCAAAATATGGTGTGTGTCCAGGCACTTTACATTATGTAATATATTGTGAATACATTATATAATACATGTTTAGTAAATATATTGAATAATACATTTCTAAAAATACATGGACAATATAATTGATATATTGTTACCGGAAATTATATTTTAAATATATTTAAAATATGTTTAAGCAAATACATTGTAAATATATTTTCCATATGATGCAAACGGGCCAATTTTGTAATATGTTAAATATATTTTATATAACGTTACGTACATAATACATATATTTTTCCATATATTTTATCATTCCCAAAGACTATGAGTTTTATATGAATAATATGTTTACAAAAATATATTTAAAATATATATATTTTTTTAGTATGGAACAAGATCAACCATAGGGTTTTCACTGAAGTGATAGCCAGCGTCATCTGGTCATATGCCACTTTGAATGCAGTTTCCTTTTGTTTTGCTTGCAATTCAGAGTAGTTCTCTAGATGGTGTCAGTGCTGACTAATATAAAGACACTGGCTGGTCTAGCCTACATTACATATGTCTATTGCAGACAAGAGCAACTCAAGAGCAGTGCATTGACTCGCAGTGAATAATGAAAACCACTCTGAATGATTGCAAACATCATACAAAAATAAGGGAACTGTACAAAAAAACCACGTACTCTCATTCTGCTGGGTAGTGAGTTTAGTATAACATATCTTAGAATGAAATACACATACACACACAGAAATTGATCTTAGAGGTAGTGTTTACATTCTAGATTTTAAAGCTGAAACGTCACCTTGCGGTTGTTAAATTAGCACACGTGTATGCTGAATCATGGGTTTGTTACTTCCCTTTATTAAATTACCATTATCCCCAGAAACAAGAATGATGCCAACACCTCACTCTCTAAAAGAAAGTCCACCCTGATTAGTTTCAAGTTTTTGGAATGTGAAAAAAAAAACAAAAAAAAAACCTTTGTCAAAATGAGTAAACTTTTCTCAGAATGCTGAGCCAAGTAAAATACTGTACACATGTATAAAGATAAGAAAAACAACACAGATCTGTATTATTATTTCCACAAAGGTCTCAGTATAGTTTGTGTAACTTGCTACATTTGTTTCAGGAATGCAAGACTTGGCTTTTTGTGATTCTCTTTGAAGTGTGAGATGCATTTAGCATCTGTTTTTGTATACAAAATGCCTTACTTAAACCACATATTTTGCAGATGTGAGCAATAAAGAAACATCTGTTATTAATGTTCTTTTAATCTAAATTTAATCTAAATATTCCTGCAATGTAAACTGACTCTGCACTATTACATCTCCTGTCAAACATGCAGGGGTAGGAGGTGGCTCTGCTCATCTGGATGGATGGAGAGCAATGTGCAGATGTACAAACCCACCTGGGTGGCCTAAACTGTCCATTCCCCTTGATGACCTTGAGGAAATATTGAATGATATCAAGTAAGGACTTCCCACAAACACAAATCAGCTACAATCAGCTTTAATAAGAGGAAAGGAAAGATATATCAGATCAATGTGTTTTATTAATGTTTTGAGCGCAAAGACACCCTAAAATGTAACTCGGCCCCCCACCCCCACCCCCACCCATCAGCGGCTAGGAGGAGATTGCACACTGTGTAGAAACACGTTCAAGACTATTTTTTTATTTAATTAAATAAAAATAAAAAGTGGTAAGAAGTTAAATTTGCATTTTAGCAAAACGTTTGTGCTAGTTAGGTTTTCATCAGGGCTGAAAAACTTTTAATATATTTATATCTTATTGGCCTGAAGTCCAGAGAAAGGGAAATGTGTAGTTATATTAAAATTCATAAGATTAGGTTAAGGAAATATTTAAATAGAAGATATCCAATGGCAGAATTGATAACATGCACCCCACTACACGCACACCCACAATAACAGATACACTTTATTAAGACTTTATACTTTACTGTATATGTAAAGGTATTAGAAAGCATTGTAGAGTAAATACCATTTTTGTGGGGTCATATTTAACAAAATGTACTGTGGGGTTAAATATTTTTATATTGAGGTATGTGGATCACACTACCCAGACTAAAAACACCTTCACTGTTGTGCACAGTCTGGAGGCATTTTCTTCTCTAATATGGTGAGCTGCTTAACATTAAGCATTTATGTCATGTTAAACAACCCAGAGGCTAAGGAATGAACTTCTACCACTGTAGTAGCTCAACAAACAAATCAATGCTTACCCATCAAAACAACAATTCAACTGAGGTTTATTTGTTTATTATTAATATAAGCTCATGCAGCTTGTACAGAAATGTAAGAGCCACAAAATAATCCACGTGCCTGTTGCTACAGTATGGCTGTGCTTAATATGTTGTGTGGAATTCATTTCTATGAATAAATTAGGCAAGCAGTGGGCTTGAAAAACAATGTGTACATATTTGAGAAGAGTGTTACATTATCAGTTACAAAGAACTGGTTTGTATATTGTACCTGTATAATAAAAACACCATTTGGAAAAAAAAAACAATCCAACATGTTTTTATTTTGTTTTTCTTCCCGAGTAATGAAAGGTATGTGGGTTTATTTGGATGATTTAAACAGTGGCTGATCTTAATGCCGTTGCAGTCATTGACCCTTTTATTAATAACAATAAATACAGTGATAGAATAGGGTTAAGAGTTGAAGGGCATCAGCATTAAGATCCTTTGGGTAACAAACTGGACTATTCATTAGATCTGTTTTCTTTCTGATCATGTGAAACAAGCACACAAGAGGCGTCATGGATGATATTGGATTTGTATTCAATATGATTGCACGAGACTGCAGCTTTAAAACTAGAATTGCTGGTTTTTTGTTTTTTTTTAAATGAAGTTTTTTTCTAATGAAGTTCTCAAAAGAGTTTAGTTTTGATGCCTGGCCAAAATCTGCTTGTGGCTTACTCTGGAAAATGACTCTATTATTTAATGCCAAATGCACAGAATACCTACGGTCAGCAAAAATGCTTGCAGCTGTAGAACAGAATTCAATCACGACTCCCTTTGAGATTCTAGAACTGACTACACATTTTATTTTGTATAAAACTTGCATAAAGTTATTGAATACAGTGTTTACTCATGCTATTGTATTCACCTGATTTGTTTTTAGACACCAACAAAACAAAAGTATGCCAAACAGCAGAATCTATAAAGAGTCATTGGCTCAATCTGCATAGCACATGGTAGCAAACCCTGCAAGTTCTCCTGGTTCCGATTAAAATAGAAATGAAGGTCTGTGACAAAGAGGCAGGAACATTTGGACATTCAAATCACTGTATTTTATTAAGGCCCAGCATTGCTAGGGAATATATTAAATTGTAAGATCATCTGAACAACTAACTGATAATGAAAAATACACTGTGCTGCAACTGTGAGTGGAAAGATAGAAGTGGGGCAACTGATCCACAAAAGGGCAACGGTATATAAGATGGGAAACCTGTCCAAAATTAAGTAAGTAATTTCTCTGTAGGTTGCTTCATCTTAAAAGGAACTACCATCGGGGACATTTGCAGAAATGAACTTGTCTATTGCCACATGAGATGTTATGAATATAATAAGAAGATATTGGTTCAAGAGGATGATCATAATTATATATATATATATATATATATATATATATATATATATATATATATATATTCTTGCTGAGCAACTGCATCATTTTAAACCTAGCAAATCTAAAAAAAATTAAAGGGCTCTCAGTTACAACATCAGAAATGAACAAAAGCACAAAACACAGTTTGATGCCCCCTTCCCATAAGCAACATTAATTGACTAGAGCAGCAGAGATTTGATCATGCACAACCATCTCAAAATAACTTGTCTGCATGATTCACGGCTGGATCGAACATGTAAGTACAACACAGAAAGGCTATTTCAAGAGCTAATTTCTCTGTGTTTCTGGTCATTAGTCACATGCCCGGGATTTATATGTCCTTATAGTCCCATTTATTGAATAGGACACTATCATAGACATTGCCCTGAGGCCAATGTCATACATTATCTATACTAACCAGTGAGAGAAATCTTAAGAGGTCTAGCCAGTTTCTGAAATAGTTGGAGTTTCTGAATGAGGTCACAGATATCATTAAATATAGGCCTACTTAATATTTGACATATATTAAAGCTGCACACTTATTTTTTTACATATGTTAAAGCTGTATTAATTAAAATAAAATTGTATCAGTTTATTACATTCTTCCATAATTTAGTCCCTTGAAAGCAGACCTTTTTGTTTACATTCCCCAAATTGTAGCTGTTGGGGTCTGCTTAAAATGTTTTTGCTATCACACAACTTCACTTTTGCCCAAGAAGCAAAACTGAAAATGTATGAATTATCATTTTCGAGAAAACACCAATAGCTCATATGTAAAAAAAAAACATTCTTAAAATTGATTTGGACACTACAACACAATCACTAGCACACTTTCCATATAAAACACTATTAAAACTTTAAAGTAGACTCACTACTTTCCACAGTATATTCCAATTTGGAGGCCAATGAAGGCAATCTTACTGAAATT
The DNA here is from genome assembly GCF_902713425.1 of Acipenser ruthenus. Lineage (NCBI taxonomy): Eukaryota > Metazoa > Chordata > Actinopteri > Acipenseriformes > Acipenseridae > Acipenser > Acipenser ruthenus. The sequence continues at coordinate 23,561,647 of NC_081200.1, forward strand.
CAATTTGAGAGCAGGATTTTGACCTCTCACCACAACCACATGTATTCAATTTGTTGGTTAAATTAAATACATTTTTAATCTTTACCAACATCCCTCTTAAACAGCAGTAGTACCTCTTTTTGGAATCAGTTTACTTCAAGATATTTAGATAGGTGTCTTCCAAGTGCTACAGTATGTGAGGAATATATAACAATTTGATAAAAAGAAAATAATGTTATAAAAAATCTAGTAACAAGTACAAAAAAACAGAACACAAAAATGCTTGTTTTTTAATGTTAGGTTACACTACATACATTTTTTGATACATCTGTATACATTAATACTGATACAGGAAGTCAGCAGGTATCAGTCATCTGCCCCCCATATGATGGTGAAACAAGGGATTAAGTCCAATGATTCTTTAGACAAAGTGCTGTACTAACTTCTTGCTCATATTAATAGCACCCCTTGATGTGTATTTTCAACATATTAAGCAAAGCATTAAATGAATAAAACATTCAGTTCATCATATTTCTGAATGTGTAAATCGAATCTATTGACATTCATTTAAATTCCATCCATTGCAACTGCTGCTACTTAAAATAAATAATTATGGAAGTGCCTATTATTTCCACATAAAGTATATTATTGTAATTATACACAAATATAGAATGAAAAACATGTAAGATAACACCTAATACAATACAGCTTTAAAATGCTAGTAGATATTACAATACAGGAATGCAGCACTCCCTGCCATTTCCCATAAATGAAATGGAAATGATCCGTGTCACCCTGAGGTCTGTACTAAAGTTAGAGAACAGCTGATCCCAAAAGGCTTTCTCTCTGTGTTTTTTAATCTGAAACAAAAACACATTGGAAATGTGAAAAAAACGCCAAGCTATCAAAAGTGCCCAGCCATTTAAAGTGCAGATATCAAAAACACAAGCCAGGTTTCAAGAAACCATTAGGGCAACCTTGCCCAGCACAAAGCAAATAGGCACAACTGTAAAACCTATGGGGGCCAAGGTTGACCCAATTGTTTCTTCTACTTAGCTAGTGTTTTTGACCTTGGCCCACATCGGTTATGTGTGTGCATATATATATATATATATATATATATATATATATATATATATATATATATATATATATATATATGCACATTAAAGTTCTGCAAAAGTATGTATGTTCAATGAAAGTGTCATTCATATCAACTACATTTTTAACATTAAAAATGTGTTTGTTACACATAAATAAAATGCATTTCATTTTTTTGGAAGTTTGCAATATAAACCCTGTGTGGGAATCGAACTCAAGACATTGGTCCCATGCAGCTTGCAATGCAGACACCCTAGTTCCCTTTCAATTTGAAGATGACCGCCAAATTGAATTATTATTATTATTATTTATTTCTTAGCAGACGCCCTTATCCAGGGCGACTTACAATCGCAAGCAAATACAAATACATTCAAGTGTTACAATATAAGTCATACAATAAGAACAAGAAATACAATAATTCTCAAGTGTGACAAACCACAATTCAATAATACAGCAGATAATAGTGAAAGTTACATCAGGATATGATTAAGTAGTGATAGTTACCTTTGGGATATGCCTGCTTGTCAGGTATTCGCTGAGCATTTTATATCAAAGCTGCCTATAGGCCCCTCCGCGGAGTGACATCCTCGGTCCCGCCTCACCAAGGTAATAAATAGTCACTGTGTGGAGATCTCAGCCTCTTTTGCTTTTCACAGACAGGTAGGTAAAGTGGTGAGTATTACTCTAACCCTTTTTTTCCAGTTGTGATTGACTCTTTAGAGCTCACATACCTATCCATCCAGCGCACAGGAAATATCTCCGTTTTGCCTTTCAGGGGAGCGTCTTCGAGTTCTCTGTGCTGCCATTCGGCCTTTCCTTAGCCCCCCGCATGTTTTCAAAGTGCATGGATGCCATCCTAGCTCCCTTGCGACTGCAAGGGATCAGGGTGATGAATTACCTGGACGACTGGCTGATTTGTTCCCAGTCCCGGACAGGAGCAGTGGCCCACACAGCGATTGTGACGGAGCATCTGTCGAAGCTGGGTCTCACCCTCAACGATGCAAAAAGCCAATTAACACTAGTGCAGAGTACAGTTTATTTGATTCTCTGGCTGGATTCCCTTGCAATGCGAGCTTACCTGTTGGACAACAGGGTAGCTGCTATTCGCAACTGCCTGGCCCTGTTTCAACCAGGGTCCACAGTGCAATTAGTGTTGTGCCAGAAACTACTGGGTCTGATAATTCCAGTAAATCTTACATATTATATATTTCCGTCATTTCCTGGTACTCATATATTACAGGTAAAGTGAATTCAATGTTTTTTAAATGGTAATTTATTTGAAGTTGTAAGCAAAGCAAACTTATTGATCTTACCAAGACTGTAGTGTGGCGAAACATGGAGATAAACAAATATTTATTTTTGATCCAGGTCAGAAAGGTTTCAGCTTACAATATATTATGACAAAATGAAGGTTTAAAATGACATAGGTAACTTTATAAAAGTAAAACAACACAAGTACACAGGAAAATGGTCTTTAAAATAACATTGGAGGACATTTTCTTTTCTCACTACCTGAACTTATTTATTTCATTTCTATTACAAACTTGAATTAGGCTATTTAAATGCCATAATTTGCCTTAATGGCAGGTTTCCCTTATGAAAATGAAATATATTTTTTACCTCCAAATATATTGCAAAATATATCATTATATATTAATTATATGTTAAGTAATATATTACTTAACATATATTTAATACTCATCTCAATATATATAAATTAGCTGAAACAAATGTTGAAATATATTTAGGCAAATATCAATGAGCAATATCACACAGAAACAGACATTTTATTTTGTGTGTGTGTGTCTATATATAGATAGATAGATAAAGACACACTATGCAAAATCTTATTTCTGCAGTGACATGATTTATAAAATCTAGATTATACTTTAACATTAAGAACATTCATATTTTTGTATTTTATGAATATGTTTTACACATTATCCCGCTAGCCCTAGAGAACAGCCTTGAAACAGAAAGGTATGACTTACCCCTTTTTACCGCAATCAGACTCCATGCTTGCATATATGCAACTGATTCCAAAAACTATTCCCACTGATTCCCATTTCTACAAATGCAGAACATGGGGTGGGGATTTCATTGTTTCTTACATCCCACTCTAAACCCTTGTTTACTAAAAGCTGAGTGTTGACGAAGAAACCAGAATGGTTTTGAAATGATGACATGGCTTTTATTATGTCTAATACAATAAGGAAAGCTACTTTGCCTCCTCTACTAAAACATTTAGTAAAAGTGTGGAACTGAATATTATACGTTTTCTACCAATGAATGACTGCATAGGATGTGTTTTTTCAAAATTAGACTTTGTAATGTTTACTACTAAAATTGGTATTGCATTGAATTATGTACCAGTCTTGGCACACATCACTGCATAAATTAATACCTTAAAAAAAGAAGAAAAAACACATCTCCATCACATGTAAAGACAGATATTGACAAAGTTCTATACTGTTGAAAAATACAGGTACAACTAAATGTAACTGTTAAGTTCAGTTTAACTCTAAATATATGTACATGTATACAATACATATATTTACAATATACTGAGAAATATTTTGAAATAGCCTCTTTGTTTTTGATCCATGATGAAATCAACACCTTAGGTAAAGAAATTGTTCATAACATTATAAATCACATATAAGAAAACAAGCATAGTGCAGTACTTGCTATGTTCCTATGCATCTAATCCTATGTACATCCTGTCATCACATGCATACAACTCTCTGTTACGCGGTAAATCCTAACACCAAGTTTCAAGGCGTGGCTTAATAATAGCATTTCAAAACACTTTCATGTTACTGGACTGTCCAGGATGCTTTGCTGTCCTCAGGCTCTTACACTATGTGATTTTATCTAATCACATTACCATTTTGCATTTACATAGGCCTACTCTGTATCTTCCCCTCCAACTTTTATTTCAACTGTATTTTATTTATTTTTTTGTAATCATGCAAGCATTTCCCAATCATTTTGAAAACGTTCCCAGAGTCTGGAATAAATGTGCAGTAGTATTTGAATGCTATCTTCCGTGTACAAAAGGCAATGTATCATTGTGATGGAGTGCCCTCCCCTTGGAGTTATTTATGTATGTATTTCATTTGTATTTATTATTATTATTGTTATTATTATTGTATATTGTATTTGTGTGCGGACGGACGAAAGCTGTCCGTTATTGTTTATTATTTGAGCCCGGCGAAAAGCCGGTCTTAGAATGTGTAGCTGGCGTGGATGGGGTTAAATCCCCATCCCAATAAAGCCCATGGGAATGTGGCTGGAGCCTTAATAAGGTAATTGTTTAATGGGTAATTAAGGCTCCAGCCACAGTATAAAAGACCCACTCTGGGCTCAGAGCGGGGAGTTAAAGTAAGAGCCAATGCTACCAGCCAGCGAACAAGGTACTCGTTTTTATAATAAGATTTATAATTGTTTGTGTTATTTTTACTTTGGCCAGAGTGCCCTTTTCTTTTTGTGTTTTGTTTAAATATTTTGTTATATTATTTAATAAATATACATCTGCGGCCGTCTCGCGCTGTATCATTTGTGTTGACTACTGCTTCCTGAACCTGACATTACAACCCACATGCACCACTCAAGCCATCGATGACTTTTTTTTACCACATAATATAAACACTAAATACAATATATGACAGGGAAAAACTAAATTTTTATATTCGTCTTTGTTTAAAGAGAAGATACTTCAGATTTTTGGAGAACCTCTGTGCACTAGAGTGCTGGTGGTGTTACTAATATAAAATATACTTTCGCTGATCTAGCCTACTTTGCAGATATCCATGGCAGTCAACTAGAACTGACAAGAAGCTTCGAAACTCATGGTCAAAGCACCTTAACATAAAAAATAAAAAACACTCTGAATGATTGAAAATATCATATAAAGGTAAGGGGAAAGAGAAAAAAAGAAAGGAATGGAGTGTGTAAGGACTGGGAGTGCAGCGGTACTCACATAACTGGACAGCAATAGAAAAGAAAAAGAGGTACTGAATTACTGAACTGAACTTAGGAGATGCATAAATACAATACAATACAATCCAGTGAAATGACCTTGGGGTACAGGGCTGTATTTTAATCCTCATAATGGCACTTTATGTCTATTGGATATAATGGATTTTTGACAGCATTACTGGTATTAACACTAAGCTCAAAGTCTCATTACAGTATTCTAGATTTATGGTTCTCATAAGAATTTATGAGACACTAGATTTTGAGTTGTCCATCACCATGCATGTAAATATGATTTAGCCTGGGGTATTGTCAGGAGGTGAGTGGTGTGGGAAGAAGTAACTGTCCAATCAGTAGCAATTTCAATTAAAAAAGGTTTGTTTTATTTTAAATACAAACCCCCTATAACAGCAATGGTATGGGGTAAAACGGTGGGTTTTCAGTCCCAAACAAAAAGTTCAATAAATAATACATTTAATATTATTTCCACCCATGCATGGAAAAGTGCTCCAGGAAATGTTTTGTTGCGGTCGTGCTGTGCTCATACAGAGGTAGTGGTGCTCCGGGGTATGTGCTGTGCTCTTACAGAGGCAGTGGTGCTCCGGGGTTTGTACTGTGCTCTTGCACAGGTAGTGGTGCTCCAGGGTTTGTGCTGTGCTCTTGCACAGGTAGTGGTGCTCCAGGGTTTGTGCTGTGCTCGTGCAGAGGTAGTGGTGCTCCAGGGTTTGTGCTGTGCTCGTGCAGAGGTAGTGGTGCTCCAGGGTTTGTGCTGTGCTCGTGCAGAGGTAGTGGTGCTCCATGGTTTGTACTGTGCTCGTGCAGAGGTAGTGGTGCTCCGGGGTTTGTGCTGTGCTCTTACAGAGGCAGTGGTGCTCCGGGGTTTGTGCTCTGCTCATGCAGAGGTAGTGGTGCTCCGGGGTTTCTGCTGTGCTCGTGCAGAGGTAGTGGTGCTCCGGGGTTTGTGCTGTGCTCGTGCAGAGGTAGTGGTGCTCCGGTGTTTGTGTGCTGGCTCCTTGACTGCAGCTCCTCTGCTACTCATCTGCAAAACAATAATACACACCCAACAACAGCACTCCGGCACATCATTATTTTCAGCGTAAGGGGCCGTACTCACATAGCTACATCCCCTTTGTACTGCCAAACTCCTCCTCGTGATAAGCACGGCTTCACAGTCTATCCAATCGCCGCACATCCCACAGCTGATCACTACTGTTTAGTAGTTGTACAGCTATGTCCGTTGGACGACTTCCGGTTCCATCCTACCATTGAATCGGCCCATCCTGGTGAAGGCATATGTGACAGAGAGCGAATGAATCCGAGTCAACAATCTCCCTCCCAGACTGTGAGGGAACGGTATAACAGGAACAGTGTGCCCCGGACTGGATGGTTTGACAGTTCATTCCAGGGTCAGTCGGAAGTCGGCCATCGAAAAGGGGGTGAAGCCACAGTACTAGAAGTCAGCGCCTTACTGCGGTAGGCGATGTGTCAATCAGTGATTGCAGGAGACCTGATTGCACTCTCTACCAAAGGGGGCGTGACTGAAGGTCTATCAGGGTGTATGGTTATAGAAATGAAAGGGAAGAGAAAAAAACAGTTTCAATAGTGAGTGTTTTGCATTGTATCTGTCTGTCTAATCATTGTCACCTTTATAATTAATAGAAGACAGAAATCTGGGAGCTGTCGCTAATCAGCCAGCAACAAACCCAGACTACACTGCACTACTGTTTCACTGTTGTGATATAATTCACCACTTACACCAAGGAGCACTCACTGTTGAAACTGTGATCGTGTGTATGTTTAAAAGTGTGTGTCTTTATTGTTATTATTTCAGGACTGAACCCCATGGTTTTACTGACTTTACACATAGTATAGTCAGTGTTTTCATTTTAAAGCAATTAATAAAGCTTCATTTTCACCACTTGAACTGTTGTTGGACTGTTGTTTCTAATCACTGTATCACCACTACACCTGTGCACTATAGACCATTTTGCCACAGCATACCACCAACCTTACTCGGCGCCCTTCCAGGTCAGGAGGTAGATTTGCAGCTCAGATTCATTCTCTCCCGTTCACAGGTATACAAGACCATGTGAAGACCAAGTGTCCCCTTGCCCTATCCATGGCAATATAAATATCCTTTGCCACTGTAAAATGCAAGAAACAGTGTTGTGTCATACTGCTGCTATTACATGACAAGGACCCCATCAAGCTACGTCAGTTAACACTAGATCCAGCGTGGTTATACTCATACCTAAAACCACCACTGGCAGTCATTATGACAGTTACATTTTAAACAACATCAATATTAAAATGAAAGACAAACTATCGGATACATCTTGTGGGGCTAATTACGTTAGTTTGTTTAATAATCAATTTAAACACTTAATTAACTTGTATAATTAATACAGTTCAAATTAACATGTGTTAATCAACTTGAATGAATACTATATGACCATTAACATATTAGATCACCGACTAAACACAGACAATCTATTAGTTATCTGTGAAATAATCTGAAAATTCATTCACGTTAATTAAGACCTCATCAATATTATTTTATTTAATGACGTGTATAAGATTGAGGAATTACAATGAACACACAAAACACCCTCAACCACAACAAGGTAGGTTAAAATACTGTAGCAGTTTATAAGATAATAATAATAAGGGTACAAAAAGGAAAAACTTAGAAAATCATCATGAGGTAACAGTTCACATACATATCAATGCAGCATAAGTCAACACCTATTCTTTGAATGTATATAAGAACATAAGAACATAAGAAAGTTTAAAAACGAGAGGAGGCCATTCAGCCCGTCTGGCTCGTTTGGTTGTTAGTAGCTTATTGATCCCAGAATCTCATCAAGCAGCTTCTTGAAGGATCCCAGAGTGTCAGCTTCAACAACATTACTGGGGAGTTGGTTATATATACTTCTATAGATGTCATTTTTCAATAATGCAATTAAACTACAATACAAGTAGAATCCTGTTGCCTGACATTCAGTATAGGTTCAACATCTCATTCTAAGACAGTACATCAATTCCTCTGTCTCAATCTCAGTACAGGCTGCGCGGATCTGCCGGCAGGTGATAACGTCACTCTGCAGACAGTTCCCTCAGCTCAACTTCACAGACAGTGGTCCTGCATCTACTGCTCACAGGCAAAATAACTTGTTAAACACAAGCACTTATTATGAAAATGCAAAACCAATTTCACAATTACAATTCTTCTAATAACATATCACAGCTACGGCTGGACTACCATTGTTCACTAACAATTACACAAGTATACTTTTGAAACACTTCATATGACAATATGAGTTAAGCAGATTAGTTACTTTTTAACAAGGTTCAAACTCTGAGGTTTTTCATACGCGCATTAAAAGCGCAATTTAAGATAACTATTTTATCAATTTCTATGTGTTGTAATTATCATTAATTACTCTGGTTCCACAAGGGAAAGGTAAGGGAATTATACTCAACGGTTCCTTGAAGACGACCACAAAAGTCTGCTGAGCAAATCTTCTGTTGTAGTTATATTCTCGCTTTGTTTCCGCAATTCTTCAAACCCAATTTGGGCTCTTTTATCTTCAAAACCCAAGTGGGGGTTTTACACACATCCTGTGTGTTTTCTTCTATGAATACTTTGCCTCAAAGGCAGACACAGTCTTGTTATGCTGTGTGTTTTCTTCTTTGAATGCTTCGCCTCGCAGGCAGACACAGTCTTGTTATGCTGTGGTTACGACTGGGAACAGAAGCTTGTATCTGAGCCAGGAATGGTTCTTTTCGACGCGTAGATAAACTGACTCGCAGACATCTTTTTTTCCTATCAGCAGGAGTCCTGAACACAGGTTTCTTTGACGTTCGTTTATTGCAGGGTACAGAATCTTCTAGTAGTCAAGAGGTATAAGCTTAATGCTATTTTCTCTTATAAGCCATGTTAGACTCAGAAACCAACTCTGAAACCAATTCAGAACCAATCCAAAGTTCTTACTGCAAGTTGCCAGTTCTTATAGGATTTTCCCACAAAGACCTATAAATTTCCCCAACAACTGTCTTTTGTCGTTTTTGGACTATGATTGACTCACCCTGCATGGGATGACTCCATTATCTAATTTATGACTTCCTTCGGCCGACTCCAGATTTTGCTTCCTCAATAAATTCTTATCTCAGGCTCCAATCTATTTATGATCTTGTAGAGACCCTCGGTGTTAGGTTCAGCTAAAGTCCACCGATTCTCGGCTCATTAACCCCCACCCACTCCTTTGTGTAGGATGTCTCAGGAATTTCTCCAGCCAAAAGTCCACATACTGCACTGCACTGCATCCTTGAATGAATATAAGTACAAGAATGAATCCATTCTTGTACTTATATAAAAAATAGTTATTAGTTCCAGGCAATTGTGTCTACAAACTCAAACTTTTATTCAAGCACATCATATCAAACATCTGCACAGCCGAAATGCTGTATTTAAATGAACAATTAAACATAAAAGGGTTTATTTTCTAACTTACTACATATAAAGCACTACTTCAAAAAATGGCCATATAAAGGCCATTTCCCAGGCCAAGCAGGGAGAATGGATGATGGGAGAGTGTGGAACAACGCAAGATTGGCTGGCAAGACCTATGGTCAATGGAACAGAGCAGGATCAGTTTCCTCATCAGGTCAACATATGATGTTCTCCCATCACCACAGAACCTAAACCTCTGGGTAGGAGAGGATCCCTCATGTCCTTTGTGTTCATCACCTGCAACATTAAGGCACATTTTGACAGGATGTAAGGTGGCTCTTAGCCAAGGACGGTTTACTTGGCGCCATGACCAGGTGCTGCGATGTTTGGCCTTAGCATTGGAAAACAAGCGTAACATGACCAATAAGTTGCCACCTGTTCCATCAAAACATTACACACAAAAGACAACATTCCTCCGCCCAGGAGAGCAACCACCAAGAAAAGGTGTTAAAACCAATCCTCGCCCAGGACAACTGGAAGCTGCTAGAGACTGGAATATGCTGGCAGATGTTGGTCAACGGCTTATTTTTCCACCTGAGATTGCCACCACTAACCTTCGACCAGATATTGTCTTGTGGTCTGGATCAGCACGCCTTGTTCACCTGGTAGAGTTAACAGTGCCATGGGAGGATGCTGTAGATGAGGCGTATGAGAGGAAGAAACTGCGGTATGCTCAACTAGCCACTGAAGCGGAACAGCGAGGATGGAGAGTTCGGGTTTACCCAGTGGAAGTGGGTTGTCGAGGATTTGTGGCACACTCTACAACCCGGTTTCTCAGAGACGTCGGATTCAGTGGCCAAGAGTTGCGTCGCACAGTGAAGAACTTATCTGAAGCAGCAGAGAGGAGCAGCAACTGGCTGTGGTTGAGACGGAAAGATTCTGGCTGGGGACAGGTAAGTAAGCTGGGCTGAGTTGAGTGGGGGACGGAGGGGGGTGATGCTGGGATGCCAGAATCACCGTCGAGCCCTCTTGAGGTGTCGTGGGCTAGTCGACGAAACACTGAGGATGGAAGGTGCCCACTTGAAAACCCCAGAGATGTACCCTACTTAGCTCAATCCAGACGGTTGTCATGCTGATGCGCTGGGGAGGCCGCACTTTGGTTGATCCCCGGAGCCAGCATCGCAGCCGTTGTGTGTGCTGATGCGCCAGGGAGGCAAAATAAGCTGATCCCTGGAGCCAGCATTACACTTCAGCCATTAACACCAGACAGAAGGATATCTACATCATCATATGGAAGGAAACGTAAATGGAGGGAGACACATATGGATCACATTAGTTTACTGTAAAGCTACGTCTTAGTTGGTGCTTATCTTGGCGAGAGCCGAGTTCAAATCAGCATGAAGTTTTAACATCTACTCTCGTGTAATGGAAATCATGAAAAACTATAATAAAATAAACATTTCAGAATAAACTAGTGTGTAAAGAGGTATATATACATACAAAACTGTAAAAACAAAATATTTTTTTAATTTAAAACAAAAGTAACATTTTTTTTCTTGCTTGTGTCACTCGGTGCAGAACTGAATCCAGGTTTTCTGATTGAAATGTTTCTGACGAAGCTCTGTGGCTAGCTTCAAGATTAAATCTCACCTACTGATATTTTCCCCGGTGCATTCCTTGTACAAAACAAAAGAATTGATAGTAGAGATAACAACATGGTTGTATATATATAAAAAAGAATATTGTTATATTCATAAAAACATGTATTGTAAAAGGCAGTCAAAATGACTTGGCGGTTCTAGGTGGGCAGGATTATAACTTCCTTATTTTCGTGAGCTTGCCTTTCAAACACTGTCAGGGTTATTAATACATGTATTTAGGAAAAGTCATAAATGGACAACAGCATAACTTTCACACACGCAGAGTAATTTCAATTTGAAAACCTCAAACCATCAAAATGACTCCCGTGGCGGTTCTAGTGTTGAAGATGTTCATTGATATAATTTAATTACAATGTCACTGTGGCAATGTGCCCCGCCCCTGTGTGCATTTGTGTGTTATATGTTGCATGTAGTGTGTTAATGTTGGTGTGTTGTAGTTGGTACACCGAATATAATGCGGGTAAGGTGCACAAGTGTTTAAAATGTATAATTGTATTTAGGCACGGGGCTTGCACTTCACTTCACGTGCATTTAAAGTATATGTGAGCACAGGGTTGCACAGAATTAGTTCACGTGCTGGGATTCAAGTGAATAATTAATTAGTAATTGAATCCCAGCACAATTGTATATATAGATGCACTTTTTACTCACTCTGGGTTGTGTGTTCGGTGAGTGGAGAACGGGTGTGGAGAAGGAGAAAACGTAAACTAAAATAAACTAAAATAATAATTGTTAGTTGGTTAGACTCACCGTGTTTGTTTGTCTGTTCATCCACTGTTTGTTTAGTGTTAATCCGTTTTGTTTGTCTATTTATTTGGCCGTGTCCTGTTTTCTGTTTAAACCTTTTATTTTACAATAAAACAGTGAGCGCCGCAGTGTCTCAGTTTCACTGCAAGTACTGCCTGTCTGTGTGATTCTTTCTGGCCTGACGTCACCACTAAGCTAAGCTTGTCACAGTCACATACAGTAAAACAAAGTGAGGTGTAAGGTTCTCTTTCTCACTTAACATAAAAAGAGTGTGGTGTGATGCTTTTTATTGTGTATGCACAGTATTATGTTATCACCTTAATTATATATAGAGGTAATATGAGAAGCAAAAAAAAAAGCGTTTTACTATAAAGTACCCAAATGTAGTTATTAGTTAGAAATTATTTTGCTATTCTTTCCTCAATCTTATATATAAAAAGTATTACTGGGTGCTCCTGCTGGCTTTCAGAGGAGTGTTTAGGTATACTGAACCATTCTTATATACCAGTAGTTAACAACAAAGAGTTCTATATATACAATGCTTATAGTAAGTGTTCACCCCCCTTGGACATGTTCACAGTTTGTTGTGTTACAACCTGAAATCTTGATGCATTTAAATTGGATTTTTTTCCCTTTGATTTACACAACCTACGCAACACTTTCAATGTGTGAAAAAATGGGGGGGGGGGGGGTAACACTCCTAAATAAGCTCAGATGCAACCAATTGCCTTCAGAATTCACACAATAAGTTAAATGGAGTCCATCTGTGTGCAATAAAAGTGGTTCACATGATTTCAGATTAAATACACCTGTCTCTGTAAGGTCCCACAGTTGTGTAGTGCATTCAAAGCAAAGATACTACCACGAAGACCAAGGAGCTTTCAAAACAACTCTGGGATAAAGTTGTGGAAAGGCACAGATCAGGGGAGAGGTAATAAAAAGATTTCAAAGGCATTGAATATCCCTTGGAGCACAGTCAAGTCGATCATTAAGAAGTGGAAGGTATACGGCACCACCCAGAATCTGCTTCGAGCAGGCCGTCTTCCCAAACTGAGCAGCCGGGTAAGAAGGGCATTAGTCAGAGAAGCCACCAAGAGGCCAATGACAACTCTGAAAGACCTACAGCGTTCCATGGCTGAGATGGGAGAAACTGTCCATGTGTCAACAATAGCTCAGGTACTCCACAAATCTGGCCTGTATGGAAGAGTGGCAAGAAGGATGCCATTTCTGAAAAAAGTCCATGTAAAATCCCACTTGGAATTTGCAAAAAGGCATGTGGGAGACTAAAAAGATGTGGCAAAAGATTCTGTGGTCCGATGAAACAAAAAGTGATCTATTTGGCCTAAATGCAAAGCGTTATGTGTGGTGCAAACCCAAAACAGCAGATCACCCAAGTACCACCATCCCTACTGTGAAGCATGGTGGTGGCAGCATGCTTCAGTCTGCAAAAGACCTAAGACTTGGACGGAGATTCACCTTTCAGCAGGACAATGACCCCAAGCACACAGCCAAAGCGACACTGGAGTGGCTTAAAAACAAGAAAGTGACTGTCCTAGAGTGGCCCAGTCAAAGCCCGGACTTGAATCCGATTGAGAATCTGTGGCAAGACTTGAAGATTGCTGTTCACCAACGATCCCCATCCTACTTGACAGAGCTCAAACAATTTTGCCAAGAAGAATGGGTGAATATTGCACGATCCAGATGTGCAAACCTGGTACAGACTTACCCCAAAAGACTCACAGCTGTAATTGCTGCCAAAGGTGGTTCTACCAAGTATTGACTCAGGGGGGTGAATACTTATCTAACCAAGACATTTAATTTTTTTTATTTTTCATGAACTGTTATTTCACAATAAAAATTCTCTTGCCTCTTCAAAGTGTTGAGTAGGTTGTGTAAATCAAAGGAAAAAAAATCCAATTTAAATGCATCAAGATTTTTTTAGGGTGTGGCGGAGTGTCCCGCCCTTTGTTTATTATTTATTTATATTATGATTTATATGTATATATGACAGCGAAAGCCAATATTATTTGTTATTGTTTTGTATTTATATTTTAAAAACCTTGTGAGGATGCGTGACTGATCAGCTACTGATTGTTTAACTAGCTGACAGTCACGCATCCTTATTAAACTTGTGCAGACTGTGGCCGTGGGGTAATAAGATAATTACTAGCTAGGTAACCCCTCGGCCAGAATATAAAAGACCTCCAGCTTTGGCTACACAGGGGGGGGGGGGGGGGTTGTGGAGTGTCAGAGGAGAGACGTGAGTTTGTGAAGAGAAGTAGGCCTAAACAATTGCTACGTATGTTGGTTTCACAACCAGCATACATACTGTTTGTTTGTTTGTCCCTTGTGCCTTTTTGTTTGGTGTTTTGTTAAAATCTTTTGTTTTATTATTTAAATAAAATAACTGAAAGCCGTAGCGTTTCAGTTTTGCCCCACCATTCCTTGGTTTGACTCTGTTTTACTGGTCCGTGATGTCACCACATCTGCGGACTGCAACCACTCTGTCACAAAGAGGTTCCATAATTTCAAACTTCAGATATCTTATTTAAGAGTTCTCAATAGGACATCCAATCTATTGGATATAAGCAGATTATACGACAGTGGAATTGCCTCATTTACTTCTATAGGGAACCATATGGTTCATCTTTTCCAAGAGTGTACGCAAACCTTGAACTTCTGCAGTTAATGTATTTTTACAAACACAAGACAGTTTTTACAGTCATTACAAGCCATTTTCTTATAAATTATGTTGTCATTCCCTTCCGTTTGCTGTCATGTAGGTTTCCACTATACAACTAAAAACAACCATCATTCATTTGATATTCTTCCTCCTCTGAGGACACATTTTGACAGATGATAAATAGCAACTACTGACAGTCATCAACAAAAGCCATCCTGCTTTCGCCATAAGTACAAAAGTCAGGAAGACACAGGGATAAGAGTTTGACATATGGTATGGTAAAAGTAAAAACCTAATCCTCTGCACTAAATCATGCCTTGACCTGAGCACTGGCATCTATGTGCATCTGTGACTTTTTCAAAACTGCATCTAACATATGAATGCTAAGAAACCATATGGTACATATGGCTGTATTATGTAATAAATCCAATGCTTTAGCAGATATGTAGGCTACACATTTAAAGTAAAAAAAAATAATAATACATACATTTTAAAAACATTACTAATTATTTCTGAATTATCTTTCAGAATAACTATATATTTTTATTTCAAGTTTGCTATACAGATGATTTATTGTACTTAATGCCTCTGGCGTATATGCAGTATTGTATTAGGTCTGAAGAAGAGCAAAGTATATATCATTTAAGTGTATGTCCCATCAAAGTGCATTCAATTGCAAAATCCATAACCAATGCTGTATCATTAAATTGACCCCATTGAAGTGTCATATTGGAAGTGTATATTCCTGTTCCCTTTCAATTCGAAGACGACCAACAAAAATACTTTTGGGATATTAAAAAAAAAGTTTAAAAAAAGTCCTTTTCCAAAGTACTGTCTGTAGGCTGTGCTCCACTCTGCTGCCGGTGGATTCTACCATCGCAGCCCTAGCCCCTCCAGTAAAAGAGGCCCACCTTAAGAAGGCATATGCAGCTGAAGCGCAAGTTACATACCTGGCCAACACAGCAGGTCTCCTCACGGCCTACACCTGGATGGCATTTTGCAATCGGCGCCTCTCCCTGAACCAGTAGCTTAGGAGCTACGTTTGGTATGCTGCTGCAAATATCAGGCTTCCAAGGGCAAGCACTGGGTCGAAGCCTGGCAAGCCGTATAGTGGTGCTGTGAGGCATGTGAGTAACAATGGAATGTCCAGACAGAAATTTGCGTGTAACAAAATGAAATGTTTTATTAATATTATTCGCTACACGAAACAAGTAAACAAAACAAAAAAGAAAGAATGGCGTGAGGGAGGGGGTGCTGGAGTAATGGTCAAAAAGAAGGGAATTGGAAACGTCCTTAGTCTTCTTCACGGTGTCCCCGGACATAAAAAAGGGGATAAAACAGAAAAGAAAATATTAGTAAAGTTTCCACCCCCGTGCCAACAAAATGCAACCAAAACAAGCCAAAAAACCTTTGTCTCTCCCTCCGCCTATTTACCCCACCTATCTTTTCTAGGATCAACCCGAACACAGTAGCACGTTCCCTTTAGTATGCAAAGCCCCGCCCCTGTAGTCAGTGGAACATCAATCCCAAACTGACAAGTGTCCTTACAACTCACTTGACTCCAGTGGCCAGAATTTACATACTCGCAGTTCCGCCCCTCACCAAGGTGACGCCCCTCATAAAGATAACTTTCGCCATGGTCACGAGACCTGGGTAAGGGAAGTCCCGAGTTGGTTTGCTGCCTTCTACTGTCCGGAGGCTGAATTACAGAAGGGTTGGAGCACCAGGTACCACCGCGTAATCCTAGCGTTTGAATCCTTCATCGTGTCTAACCACTTTAAAGAGGCGTGATCTGTGATGAGTACAAAGGGTCGTCCCAGAAGATAGTATTTTAAGGACTCTACAGCCCACTTTACTGCCAGACATTCTTTCTCCACTACCGAATACCTTTGTTCTCTGGGCAGTAACTTCCGACTGATATATAGTATCGGGTGTTCTATACCATCTCTCTCCTGGGACAGAACAGCCCCCAGACCAGTCTGCGATGCATCGGTGTGAAGGATGAACTCTCGGCTGAAATCCGGGCTTACTAATGCTGGGGCCTGACTCAAGTTAGTTTTAATAGATTCAAAAGCCGTCTGACACTCTGCACACAACTTAATTTTATTTGGAGTGTTCTTTTTAGTGAGATCAGTGAGAGGGGCGGCTATAGTGGAAAAGTGTGGAATAAAGCGGCTGTAATAACCAGCCAACCCTAACAATGATCTCACCTGGGTTTTCGTGGTAGGTACCAGTGAATCCAACAAAGCCTGGACTTTTGAAACCAACGGTTTCACTCTACCCTTACCCATTAAGAAACCTAAATATTTAGTTTCTTCTTTTCCAATAGCGCACTTTGCCATATTCGCTGTGAGCCCTGCCTGCCTCAGAGACTGTAAGACGGCTTCTAATCTATTCAAATGTTCTCTCCAGGAAGAACTATAAATGACTACATCATCGATATACGCTGCTGCGTACTCTCGATGAGGTTGTAATACCCTGTCCATTAGTCTCTGGAAAGTAGCAGGAGCTACAAAATTGAAAAAGACCATCTGGAGTTGAAAATGCTGTTTTCTCTTTCGTTAATGGAATCTGCTAGTATCCTTTCGTCAGATCCAAAGTTGAAATAAACCGAGCTCACCCCAGCTTGTCTAAGAGTTCATCTACCCAAGGCATGGGATATGCATCAAACTTAGAGATAGCATTCACCCTCCTAAAGTCGATACATAACCGTAGTGACTCATCTGGCTTGTCTGTTGGTACAATTGGGCTACACCACTCGCTTCAGGAAGGTTCAATTACCCCAAGTTTCAACATACACTCCACCTCCCTCCGAACAGAATCTCTCCAACACTCTGGAATGCGATACGGTTTCTGTCTAACTCTCAGACCTGGCAGAGTGATAATAGCATGTTCAATCAAATGCGTTCTTCCAGGCACGTTAGAAAACACATCACTGAACATATTGATTAGATTGCTTACCTCTTTGCGCTGATCAGGAGTTAATTGTTCCCCCATCGGGACCTCAATTGCTGACACTGGCTCAATTGAGGGTCCAAAATCCTCTCCCTCCTGTGCGGGAGATATAAAATGGACCTCCCGTTCTTTCCACGGTTTGAGGAGATTAACATGATAAATTTGATTTTCTTTCCGACGCCCAGGCTGTCGGATCTCATAATTAACTTTTCCAATCGCTCGAATAACCTCAAAGGGACCCTGACATTTAGCAAACAACTTAGATTCCGATGAGGGAAGCAACAACAACACTTTGTCTCCAGGTCAAAAGTTCCTAATTCTTGCATTTTTATTGTAGCTTTGCTGTTGCTCCTGCTGTGCCGCTTTGAGATTGTCATGTGCCAATTGACCGACTAATTCTAAGCAATCACGTAACTGTACCACATATTTTACTACATTTTTAGACTCTTTTGGCTGTTCTTCCCAGCCTTCTCTTATGAGATCCAAGATACCCCGCGGCTGCCAACCGTACAGGAGCTCAAACGGAGAAAACCCCGTTGAAGATTGTGGTACCTCACGAACTGCAAAGAGCAAGTAGGGAAGCAGTTTGGCCCAATTGCATTTTTCTTGATCTACAAAGCGGCGCAACATACCTTTCAAAGTCTGATTAAAGCCCATCCGTTTGAGGATGAAAAACGGAGGTTCTAATTGAACAGATTTTCAATAATTTGTATAGTTGCTGAATACAGCCAGACATAAAATTAGTGCCCTGATCAGTGAGAATTTCTTTCGGGATTCCCACCCTAGAGAATATTTTTACCAATTCATTTGCTACTACTTCTGCATTCATAGAGCGTAAGGGAACAGCTTCTGGATATCGTGTTGCGTAGTCCACTACTACCAAAATATACCGATATCCTGACTCTGTTCCCTCCAGAGGGCCTACCAAATCTACACCAATCCTTTCAAACGGTACCCCAATAATTGGCAGTGGAACCAGAGGTGTGGGGCGAACTGACTTAGGGGCAGCTAATTGACATTCAGGACACTCAGATACATACTTCCGCAAAAGACCATAAACCCCTGGCAAATAAAACCGGGCCAGAATTCGTTCCTGGGTCTTTTCAGTTCCTAAATGACCTGAAAATGGGATATCATGCGCCAATCTCATGACTTCCGACTGAAAAGGCCCAGGAACCAATAACTGTTTTACGAGCTGTCCCGTCCCGGGAGCCCGGGTTATTCTATATAAGTGCCCAGATACAGAAAAATGCGGAAATACCACTGGTTGTCCTTCCTGCATATCCTTCCCCTCAACATATCTAACCTGTTTCCAAGCATATTGTAACGTGGGATCATTTTGTTGTTCATATCCCAAGTCAAAATCTCGGTCCCAATGGTTAGGTACACTGAGAGGAGTATCTTTTATTATGTGACCATCCACATCAGTAACCTCGCAGCCCCGGTTACACTGAACACCTACTCCCTTACCCTGCCGTTTAAGAGATTGGTTTACCTTTGAGTCAGACCCCTCCTCTTGTCGTCTTAGAGTTCCCTCATATTTCTCCACCCGGCGCTCTCTTATTGTTTTTCTCGGGCGGATTTTAGGGTTAAACAGGTCGGATTGCAATGGAAAAATCTCGCCAATTGTTTTCTCCCGTTGTTTAGATTGTCCCCCGGTAGAAACTAAGACCATTTCCCGACCTAAAATACGATCAAAAAACGGCCAGTCTCTTCCCAGGAGAACAGGGTATGGTAAACATTGCGCTACAGCCACTTTAACGTAAGCTGAATAATCACCTACAGTAAGTCTAACTTTAGTGGTGGGATAAACCTGTTTCTCCATGGATACAGGAGATAGCCACTTCACCCTGCGGCTCCCAGGCTACCCCATCCAAGAGAGCTTGCCGAATCAATGTTTGTGCACACCCAGAGTCCGCAAATGCGTAAGTACTCTTCCCCCCGACCTGTACTCTTAACTGATAAGGGCCCTCCTGACATTCCCCAGTGTTCTTACCTGTTACTGCTAACCAAGATCTTTTCACCAGGTCCACCTCCATTACCGGACAATTCCTGGCAATGTGTCCAGGCTCATTACAGCGGTAACACACTAGGGTAGGAGGCGCCAACGGAGTTGATCTGTCCTGCGAGTCAATGACCGGCAGGTTAGGGGATTTTTCTCTCGCCCAGGATGGGGCTAACCTCAGCCTCCATGGTCTGAAGGTCTGGTTACCCCCTCTGGGCTTCATTGGCTGGTTGGTCTGAGTTAGTTTAGGTTCAGGAGTGGGGTCTGAGACTGCGCCTTCGTTCGCGTCTTCATATGCCTCCGCCAGGATGATGGCATCTTCGAGAGTGGTAGGTCGATTCCTTTTAATCCACTCTCGATTTCCTGGCAGTAATATGGACGCGAACTGTTCTATGACAATCTTCTGCACCAGTTCTTGGGGTGTGTGTTCTTCCGGCCACAGCCACCGGGTGCACTGATCCATAAGATACTGTCCCGCAACCCGGGGCCGCATCCCCTTGGACAGCTGGTATTCCCAAAAACGGTGCTGGTATGTTTCCTCCATGATCCCCAGGCGTGAGAGAATGGCTTCCTTCACTTTATCATAATTCAATGCCTCTGTGGCCGTCAAGGCTCTATAAGCTGCCTGGGCTTCCCCTGTCAGGCAAGGTGCTAATTTCATGGCCCAATGTTCCCTAGGCCACTCTGCTGCCTCCGCCACTCTGTAAAAGGTAACCAAGAAAGCCTCGGGATCATCTTCCGGAGTCATCTTCTGCAGCTTCGGGCAACCGCTGTCTCTGATGTTGATGGAGGTGTTGAGAGCTTCTCCACCAGCTGTCCAAAGAACTGGGCAAGCTGTTCCTGGCGCCATGTCTCTCTCTCCTCTCGCTTCTCCTCCTGCTCCCTAAACATTGCCAAAACAGTGGCCAGAATTTACATACTCGCACTTCCGCCCCTCATAAAGATAACTTTCGCCATGGTCACGAGACCTGGGTAAGGGAAGTCCCGAGTTGGTTTGCTGCCTTCTACTGTCGGGAGGCTGAATTACAGACCGAGACCCCTTTGACTCATCACAGGTGCGTAGACAGCTTTGGCTGTCTCAGGCCAGGGTCCCGGATATGGACAAGTCTGCCTTGCTTGACGTGCCTATCTCCCCTGGCCATACATTCAGGCCAGCAGTGGAGGAGATCCTGCAATGCTCTCATTGAGAGCGGGAGTCGTCCCGACAGGTGGACTCGATGCTCCCATCCTGTGCTCCAGCACAGAAGAGTATGAGAAGCTGGTGTCCACCCGTGACACATACAGTCACACGAGCGGTTCTGATCCTCACTGCACCGCGTGACGCGGCAACCTGAGGCATTGCCTTCAGGCTTCTGCGGCAGCTAATAACCGGGGCCGCCCGCAAGGATGGAGAAACGCTGGACGAGGGGCCCCAGCGCAGCAGCGCTCAGGGAAGCAGTTCCAATGCTGCCCTAGGCAGCTTCCAAAACAGGCTCCACCTCTGCCTCAGCAGCCCCAGGAGAGCCCCTGAAGGCTTGCGGCCTGAGACCCACCCCTTCTCTTAACACCAGCTACAATACTAGCTCAGATTTTTGGGTACTCACCACCGTACACACCGTTACATGCTGCAGTTCCGTGTGGGCCCGTCTCCCTTTCGAGGGATCATGGTTACATCCGTGAGCGACCTTCTTCAGGTCTTGGCCCTCAAACAAGCCATTCACCTCATAGAACCCACCTCTCAGGAGGAGGGCTTCTACTCAAGATATTTTCTAGTGCCAAAAAAGGACGACGGCCTCCGCTCCATCCTATACCTGAGACACCTCAACAGATTCTTGAGGGAAAGGAGGTTCCAAATGGTCACACACTGTCACATTCTCCAGTCTGTCCGGCCAGGCGACTGTGGACACATATTTTCACGTCCCTATTCATCCTGCGCACAGGAAATATCCCTGCTTCGCTTTTCAGGGAAGCATCTTCGAGATTTCCGTGCTGCCATTTGGCCTGTCCTTAGCCCCCCGCACGATTTCAAAGTGTGTGGATGCCATCCTAGCTCCCCTGCTGCTGGACAACTAGTGCCAGTGCAAAGTACAGTTTACTTGGGTCTCCGGCTGGACTCCCTCACAATGCAAGCCTACCTGTCAGACGACAGAGTAGCTGCCATTCACAACTGTCTAGCCATGTTTCAACAGGGATCGATAGTACTGGTATTGTGTCAGAAGTTACTGGGTTTGATGGCCGCAGCTTCATCAGCTCTCCAGTTGGGGTTACTCCATATGCGCCTGATTCAGGCATGGCTCAGTGCCTTCCAGTTACATCCCAAACGTGACAGACACTGTCGACTGACCGTGTCCCGCGTATGCTGGGAAGCTCTGCACTGGTGGAGGCAAGCCTCTCACCTGCGTGGAGGTGTAAGGATGGGAGTGATTCACAACCGTCAGGTGGTGACGACAGATGCATCCAACTTGGGTTGGTGTGGTTGGGCAGGCAGAGGAGTCTGCAGGTCCTGGTCGGGTTGTTGGACATACCTGCACATAAATGCGCTGGAACTGTAAGCTTTTCATTTCGCTCTACAGCATTTCCTTCCAGTGCTCCAGAGGAGACATGTCCTTGTCCGCATAGACAACATGTCTGTAGTAGTGTATATCAACCACCAGGGAGGGCTTCGGTCCCCGGGGTTGCACCGCATAGCCTTTCGGCTTTTGACCTGGGCAAAGAGGAATCTGTTACCCCTCCTGGCTGTTCATCTCCCGGGAGTGGTGAATTGGGTGGCGGACCTCCTCTCGAGGGAGGGTCCTCACCCGTCAGAATGGCGACTCCACCCTCAGGTGGTAGAGTGCATTTGGGAACATTTCAGGAGAGCCCGAGTTGATCTCTTTGCTATGGCAGAGATGACTCACTGCCCCCTATGGTTCTCCCTCCACCGCCTCGACGGTCCACTAGGCGTCGACGCCCTAGCCCACGAGTGGCCCAGGACGCTCTTGTACACATTCCCATCAATACCGTTGCTCCCGGCCTTCTTAGAAAAAGTCCAAAGAGAAGAGGCGACATTTCTCCTGGTGGCCCCCAAATGGCCCAGGAGAATCTGGTTTTCAAACCTTTGCCAGCTGTTGCAAGGCCAGCCCTGGGAGATCCCGCTGTGCCTGGATCTCCTCAGTCAGGCAAGAGGCACCCTCTGGCGTGCAGCTGGGCAGACTTCAACTGTGGGTCTGGCCCCTGAACAGGACTGCCTGTCCGCCTTAGGACTCTCAGATGCAGTCGTCAGTACACTGCAGAATGCTAGGGTCTCCTCCATAAGGTCGTTGTACGCCTATAATTGGAAATATTTTCAGAATTGGTGTATGACCAGAGGTCATGACCACATTTATTGCCCTCTAGCAGTGTTTTTCAAACTTGGGTGTGCGAGGTCTCGTCAAGGGGTATGCGAGAAAAATCCTGTAATGGTGGACAATGCATTTTTACTACATTGTAGTACTTTGTGACTTAGAAATCAAATCAACAATGTTGAATCTCCTTTAAAATAAAACCACAGCCGCACTGGTGTACGTTTCCTTTCTGTTGGGCGAGGTTAACTCTATGAAAACAGCTGGCTGCTGACAGTGAGTTAGTGTTGAGCGCACATATGGCTAATTTACATATTTAAATAACAAGGCAGAGTTATTTGAGAGTTGTTTTGAGCAAGTTTTATAAAATGTTATTGGTTTGGTATTTAAGTTTGATTTTGCTTTATTTGGAGTGAATTGTATGTATTATATTTTTTTTATTATGATAGTATGTACACGTTTTTTTATTATATTAAATTTGGTCTTACCTTGTGTCTTGGTGTGGGACGGCGTCTAGGCTGGGAAGGAGCTGAGAGCGAGTGATGTCACTTCCAGTGGGAGGTTTTAAGCAATTTCCGCAATGATGCTGGGAAATGTAGTTTGTACAAATACTGTTAATGGGTCTTGCCAATTGATTCGCTCTGGATAGTTAAGGGAGGAGTTTGATGGATATAAAAGAGCGGAGACAGAGACAACGTGGAGGACTGCGAGAGACAGGGAGTGTGCCACAGAAGAGAGCCAGAGAACCAGAGAGACGGCAGAAGAGAGCTGCAAGAGCCACAGGAGTCCCTGAGAGAGCAGAGACGTGGAGAACAGAGGCTGGGATCCAAGAGGAATCTTCAGGACTAAATGTATTAGTAGAACAAGCAGGCTGTACTGGAGAGTGGATTCAGGACTAAAAGAGTGCAGTTTAAAAGGGAAGTAGCCGGACCACTTTTAATGATTAGTACATTGCCTAATAGGGTTTATGACCCGCTTGCTGTTTAGGGACCCTAGTGCACCTTTATATTTTCTCTGCTAGAGTGATACCTGTGTTTTTAAAAGGAGATAAACCCAATATTTGGTATTTGCCTGTAACTTGTAATTTATGGTTCTTGCACCTGTTCTATTGATATAAATATCTATGATAGAGTGGTATTTTGGGGTGTTGCATTTTAAATTACCTGTGGCTATAGGTTGTGCTCTTAAATATATGGATTGGTATAGTTAACTATAAAGAAATATATTTTAATCTCTGTTGGGGTGTTCTGTATACTGCATAATTGTGAGTCACTCAGTGCTGTTGCTTTTTTTTGTCTCCAGGGGGGGTGCCTGCCATATCCAGGGAGGAGCTTGGCACCAGTGTGGGGGGGGGGGGTCACTAGCTGCACCTTTTCCTGGAGCGGTTGATGAGGATCCAGTGGTGTCTATTGTGACTTTGGCCTGAAATTCATTTCTTTTGTATACTTTTGCACCCTAGCAAAGTAGTGGGTGCTCTTATTATTTTCTTTTGATACTTTGTGCACTAGTAAATTGGTGTGTGCTTTGTTTTTTTATTTTTATTTTTGGTAACCCCTGGTACTATAGAAATTGTATTCATATTTTAATGATTTTTATAAGGATAGTAAACATTGTTTATTGTAAAATGGTACAACTGTTTGCCTTTCTTGTCATGGTCGACCTGTTCTGAGTTCCAACTGGTCATAATTACGAAGCTGTGTTGTTTTTAGTGTTGCTAGGGTCCTAGTGCCCCATATATTTAGTCACTAGGTGGCGTAGTTGGCTACTGTTTGAATTTAAATCCCAAAAGAGTGTCCCGTGACATGATGTTGCTTCTTTTAAAAATGTGTAGTATTTACTAGGTAAGTTTACTCTCTGAAGTTTAAATATCCTGTGTTAGTAGTTTAATCAGTTCAGTGTTTTTTATCTAAAAAAGCCCAATATTATTATTATTACAAAAATCGAATGCCGGGATTAAAAAAAAAAAAAAAAAAAAAAAATCCCTGACTCCTGGGATTGGGAAGTGTCTGGAATTGGATTCCCTACTCCAGACCTATTAAGTGTGTTCATATCATACAGTGAGTGCCCAGCAACAAGCTTTAATGGTCTTACAGCTGATTAACACTAACAGACTACTGCACTTTTTTGGTTGTTGCTAAAAGTCATTTTATATAAATATCCCCTTTCCACTTTCAACAAATTAGCTTTTGGAAATACTCACTTCAAAACAATGTGCCTATTCTGGCTAGATTCGATACCGCACAAGAAACACATAGCATTTAACATTGTCCCTGCTTGTGTTCAACGATACAATTCGAGTTCAATAAAAAAAATAAATTAAAAAATCTGTTTACTCTCTACATGTCTGCATTTGTTTGAATAAATGCATAACTTTTGTTGACAATTGCTGTTTTGTTTTTCAGAAGCATAAACTGTTTTTGGACTCCTAATTTGGACTTGTTTTGGCATACTTATTGGAGACTTATTGGAATAATTTGACATAGCATTTTTAGTTGGTGCATTTGCATCGTTCTTAACTAATAACATTTTATTTCCTTTGTTTTTAACAGCGGTTTTCCATTTACAGTACTTAATCTAGAAATTAGAAAAGACCACTATTTTTTAGGTATATTATGACTACGGGTCTACTTAAATCACTGAGAATTTACATATTTTTCCAGGGTAGGTTATGGAATAAAATTAGGATTTTGCAGACCTATTTAAACATTAAATAAACTTAAGTAGACAATATTTCAGAGCACTATAAAAGCCTAAAAATAGTGATGCTTGCTTCCTTACTAAAATTGAGTTATGTCATTTGTTGTTTCCGACGGTTGGAGAGGGCTTTTTTGGCGGAATTGTAGCTTTCCGACTGTTTTTAGTGATCCGTCCCAAAATCAGAAATGGCCAGGAAGCATCAGAACAGTCGGAAACCCCAATTTGTAACGAGGTGAGCAGAACGAACACAATATTCTATGTGAGGTCTTACTAATGCATTATAAAGTTTTAACATTACTTCCCTTGATTTAAATTCAACACTTCTCACACTATATCCGAGCATCTTGTTGGCCTTTTTTATAGCTTCCCCACATTGTCTAGATGAAGACATTTCTGAGTCAACATAAACTCCTAGGTCTTTTTCATAGTTCCCTTCTTCAATTTCAGTAACTCCCATATGATATTTGATAATGCACATTTTTATTGCCTGCATGCAATACTTTACACTTTTCTCTATTAAATGTCATTTGCCATGTGTCTGCCCAGTTCTGAATGCTGTCTAGATCATTTTGAATGACCTTTGCTGCTACAGCAGTGTTTGCCACTCCTCCTATTTTTGTGTCCTCTGCAAATTTAACAAGTTTGCTTACTATACCAGAATCTAAATCATTAATGTAGATTAGGAATAGCAGAGGACCTGATACTGATCCCTGTGGTACACCACTGGTTACCTCGCTCCATTTTGAGGTATCTCTTCTAATCAGTACTTTCTGTTTTCTACATGTTAACCACTCCCTAATCCATGTGCATGCATTTCCTTGAATCCCTACTGCGTTCAGTTTGAGAATTAATCTTTTATGCGGGACTTTGTCAAAAGCTTTCTGGAAATCTAAATAAACCATGTCGTATGCTTTGCAATTATCCATTGTCAATGTTGCATCCTCAAAAAAGTCAAGCAGGTTAGTTTGACACGATCTCCCTTTCCTAAAACCAAGCTGACTGTCTCCCAGAATATTGTTACCATATAGGTAAGTTTCCATTTTAGATCTTATTATAGTTTCCATAAGTTTACATATAATAGAGGTTTATTGGTCTGTAGTTACCTGTTTCGGTTTTGTCTCCCTTTTTGTGGATCGGTATTACGTTTGCAATTTTCCAGTCTGTCGGTACAACCCCTGTGTCAAGAGACTGTTGCATGATCTTGGTTAGCAGTTTGTAAATAACTTCTTTCATTTCTTTGAGTACTACTGGGAGGATCTCATCCGGCCCAGGGGATTTGTTTATTTTAAGAGCTCCTAGTCCCTTTAACACTTCTGCCTCTGTTATGCTAAAGTTATTTAAAATTAGATAGGAACAGGTCGACATGTGGGTCATGTTGTCCATGTCCTCCTTTGTAAAAACCTGTGAAAAGTAATCATTTAATATACAGTATTTGCTATTTTTTTTTCTTCATCTATGATTTTGCCATTTATTATTTTTATTATTATTATTTATTTCTTAGCAGACGCCCTTATCCAGGGCGACTTACAATTGTTACAAGATATCACATTATACATTATTTCACATTATACAGATATCACATTATTTTTACATACAATTACCCATTTATACAGTTGGGTTTTTACTGGAGCAATCTAGGTAAAGTACCTTGCTCAAGGGTACAACAGCAGTGTCCTCCACTGGGGATTGAACCCACAACCCTCCGGTCAAGAGTCCAGAGCCCTAACCACTACTCCACTACTCCACATTGCTGCCCACATTTGTGTCTCTTAGACATTTAACCTCCTCTTTGAATGTTCTCCTGCTGTGATAATATTGGAAAAACATTTTGGAATTGGTTTTATCCCCCTTAGCAATATTGATTTCTATCTCTCTCTTGGCCTTTCTAACTTCCTTTTTGACTTGTGTTTGCAGTTCCAAGTACTCTTTCTGTGTACTTTGTTTTTGGTCCCTTTTAAACACTCTGTAAAGTGCCTTTTTTTGCTGAATATTTTTTTAAATTGATCTATTAAACCATTTTGGCCATTTTGTTTTAGATTTAGATTTGTCTACTTTTGGGATGTAATTGTTTTGCGCCTCTAGTACTTCATTTTTAAAAAAAAACAGCCATACTTTTTCTGTGGATGTTTTCTCTATTTTACTCCAATCTATCTCTATTTTTTTCTCTATTTTATCTCCAATCTGTACATTGATGAGAAATACTTTATATTGAGTCTCTAATTTCTGTGTGTTTGCATAGCACATGCTGAGTAAATACATGCGTGCTTAGACATCATTGCAATGTTATTATGCAGAGCCAAGCTATTTACTCTGTGTGCGTGTCTGTGTGAGTGTGTCTGTGTGTGTGTGTTAATGAGGGAGAGTTATATTCTCCATCACAGCATAATAAACAAATCCGATGAGTCACCTGGTGTCATTATTATTATTATTATTATTATTATTATTATTATTATATTATTAACATGTCTTGTTTTTTAGACGTTCTCGTCTTGGACGAACGCAAGAAGATTGAGGAATATGACATTATGCAAGGAAGTGTGAAAACAGATTGGGAGACAAAGTGAATTAAAAACATAGAGAGGATTTTAATAACACCCATATATATAAACTGACTTCATTGTATTCGGTAACTGCTAGTATCTGTAATGTGATACTTTGATGTAACTGGATAAGGTCTAAATAGTATTTTAGTATTTTTTTCCAGACCTGTGCTGCCCTGGATTTAAAGTAGCTCTCGTATTTGCTTTACGCTCTCTTCTGCTTGTGGATTTTGTGCTTGGGTTCAGGTCACTCCCTTGCATTCAGTATTAAGATCATCTAATGTACCCCAATCCAATTACCTCTCTTCAAAGACCACTATACAGTAAACTATTGTTATTACCGTTATTATTAAAACTAAAAACACTTGCCTGCTATATCCTTTATTTTACTTAGATTTCTATTTTAAAAATGCATTTGATAAGGGATAAGGGACACACAAGCTATCACAGCACATTAAGGCAGCTAATTTAAAGTGGTGTACATTTAAAATCTATTACATTTACACTGCTCAAATTACAAAACCTCTGCCAAATTGTCTCCAGGGTTTGCTCCCCCCCCCCCCCCCTAGCATACCCCCGTGCAAAAATGAAAGGGTTGATGAGTCTTTTCCGTCTAAAAGAGTACCGCCTGTTTCAAATTGTCATAAACTTTTGGGAAGATGGAGAGTCGTCAGCATCCATTGCATTAATGTCAATTTTGATACAGCTTATGTGAAATTGTCAATAACACCCTATCGACTTGACAATGTACGTTTAATGATTGATTGCATTTTTTTTTAAAGAACCTAGGAATGTAACATGGAATTTCAAAATATAGTAAGTCTTACTGAGTAAGAGAAACATAACGTCACTGTTATGATAAAGAACAAACAACTGGAACATTTTGAAATCAGTAAACAAAATGAGTAGTTGTATTGTATAGCTTACTGTATTTCATTTTATTAATAAATCATGTTTATCCGCAACACACAATTAAAAACAGATTGTAGGATATTCAGGTAAAGTAGCCCATTTAGTACAAAAGACATTATGTTACAGAACAAGATAAATTAATTAAATTAATTTGCTATAGACTAACATCGCAATCTAAGGTTAACATGTTTAATATTAATATCATTTATGTCCTCATTTATAAAGTGTTTGTTTCATGTTTATGATTATGAGTCCTAGATGGTAAAATAAAACAAGCTTACTTAGTTGTAGATGAGCTATAACAAAACTAGCATTGATCACAGCTACTGAACTAATTTGCTGCAGACTTTTAGCTGCTGGGAGTATTGTGAAAAAAATTAAATAAAAATAAAAGTGATATTTTACCCACATCGTCAAATATTTTTGACAATTATTTTTGTAAGATTTGTTTTTTAGTATTGCAGGTTTACCAAAACATAAAAAATTGGCCTACTAGCCAGTTAATTATTTTAAGTGATTAATTCCACATCAATCGGAAATATTCAGATTCACTTTTATTTTAATGAAATGATTGAAAAAGTGTTGTTGCATGCATGTAAAATAGCTAAAGTGTTTATATTTTAAACTATTTACTATTATTATTATTATTATTATTATTATTATTATTATTATTATTATTAACATTTTGGAATTACATTTATTCATTTGATCACATTGTATTCATTTTTCTGCCTTTCAGTAAATGTTTATTTTTATGACAGGATGCCTCACTCAGGCACTTCTTGCTTAACGATTGCCTTGTTCCTCAGGATCTGCTATTTTCAGAACTGCTGATGACGTAAAACCTGCCATGTGCTTCATTTAGATAGTGTTTCAGCCACTTTTTATGTTCATTGCACCCATTCCGACTGTAAAAGTATTTGATTTTGTGGCGGAAAAAAACGTTGGGATAAGTATCGGGTTAAAACTGGCAGAGACAGCAAGTTTCGAACTGTCGGGAGAGCCTTGATTTTCAGAACCATTGTACCGAGTCAAAAGAAAGAAAACGTGCCTATTCGGATCTACAATTCTAACTGCATTAAAAAAGTAAGCAGCAGGCTGTTTGAAGTGAGGTGGCTGTGCTGGATAGTACCTGCAGTAATGATTTAACTTGGCTACAACCAACAGGAATACTTTTTGTCTGTTTGTTTGTTTTCTGAAAGCCGTTATTTGTTTTACGTTCTGTTTAGCAGCCTCTGTAATAGCCTTTCGTTTGATGTGTGATTCTGAAGCTAAATAGTGATCGATCGTATTTTCTCCAGTCACATTACAAGATGCAAAACAATTTATCTCCATCTGCATGTAAAGTTTCTTTGGGAAATGTCTTGACACGACCCTTAGGTGAAATATACTTTTTTTTGCTTTAGTCGTCCATTTTTGGTATTTTACCTTCAATGCTGAAAACTAGATTTTAGCAACCCAAATCAAAATAGCAAGGCAACACTGACTTTGTTCCACCTCCTACTGTACAGTAGTCTACAGAATTAAGACACGTAGTTTGTGTCGCTTGCGGTGTGTAGTAGTTCATTTAAATTAGGTTTCTTTTCTTTTTCTCTCCGTACTAGTCAGGTATGCATTGGCCCCTAAAATACATGAATTTCACGCTGACCCCTCAATTTCCCGATTTCCACAAAATCCTGAATTAGGAAGACCCCTAATTATTACCATAAATCAGATGGGGGTACGCGGTAGACTAGATTATTTGGAAAGGGGGTATGGGGCCTAAAAAGTTTGAAAACCACTATAGCAATTATTTTACAGTTTCTGCAAGATCTGCTAGAGGCAGGTAGGCCCCCCTCTGCTGAAAGTGCACCTAGCAGCTATATCTGCATGCTATGTCCCCATTGACTCAGTTTCCCCGGGCACTAGTTTTCTGCCGACCCATTTTCTAATGGGTACTCTGCAGCTTATAAAGAAAGGACTTCCTCTCCTAGTGGAGTCTAGACGTGGTATTGGAGGCTGTCAATAAGGCCCTGTTTGTATACATTCCTTAGAGTTGAAATATCTCTCTATGAAGACAGCATTTTTGTAAGCCATCACCTCTGCTAAGTGGGCTAGTGAGCTACATGCTCTGTCAGTGCACAGTGCCTTTATGCATATTTAGGATGATGGAAACGGTATTGTTATGCACGAACCCCTCTTTCCTCCCTAAGGTGGTTACGGCTTTCCACTTAAACCAGTCAGTGGAACTAAAGACTTTCCATCCCCCTTCTTTTTCTTCAGAGGAGGATCAGAGATTAAATTCCCTCTGCCCGGTTCGGCATTGAGAGGTTATGTGGATAGGACGAGAGCGCTGCGTCAGTCTGACCGACTCTTTGTCTATCATGGTAAAAGGACCCTGGGTCAAGCCCAGGCCTACCCCCACCTGGGTCTTATTAGAGGAGCTTCATTGATTGATATTTGTACTGCAGCTAGCTGGGTTACTCCGCATACATTCACCAGGTTCTACCGACTTAACATAGTAGATCCCTCTGTGCCTTCATTGTCCTTAAGGTTGCATACTCACACCATAAACATTAGTTCAGTGGTAGCGAGACGTCCCTTTTCTGTTGTTTCTGCTCATGCTCCCTTGCGACGGCTTTGATATACTTTCACAAAAGTATTGTTGTTGGTTGTGAAAGAGAAGACGACCAACACACCTTGCGAGGTCGCATCATTCACATTCATGGGTTCGATGCGAAAGAGAGCGTGATCTCCGCAGAGTCACTACTTATTCCTTCGGTAGGCGGGACAGAGGACATCACTCCCCGGAGGGGCCTATCGGCTGCTCTGACATAAAATGCTCAGTAAATACCTGACCTGTGGCAGGCATATCCCAAAGGTACTGTTGTTGGTCGTCTTCTCTTTCAGGGAACCAGGGTTACATCCGTAACCTATCGTTTTGCTGTGCAGCAGTGATTTATACAGTTAGCTGAGTACATGCATTGTGAACTGATGTAAATAGGCTTGGGCCCGGTGCCAGGAACATGAACGCTTTTAATACATTCCTGCTCTAAAACGACTGCAAAAAGGGAAACAAAGACTTTTCATTAAGAGACTGTAAAGACTATGATATGCTACAATGAACACAGCATTTGTTAAAGGTAAGTTGATAATTATTTCATTTTCAAATATGCTAAAATTACATGTAGATGTGTGAAGAGACTATGAATGAATACGGTTCTCAGAATGAATATGGTAAACTGCCAGCGACATGCATACAGCATTTAAGTAACATTTCTAAAAAATGATAAATCTTATCACTGTTGCTTCTGGAACAAGCAGTTGTTTTGCAAATGCTTGGATTATAAATAAAAAAAAATAAAAAAAATGTCAGCACAGCCTTTTCATATCTGTTTGTCTGGGAATTGTGAGATTAGACACCCCGGGCCTAGCTGGCTATCACTTTATTTCTAGTTGGAAGGATGCCAGGCCAGACAGACTAAAGCCAGCCCTGAAAGATCCTTTCTTTGAATGCATTCTTCCCATCGGAACAGTATTAGATCGACAGGCACAGTGAGCATACAGCTGTTCCCTCCCTACCCTCCTGCCAAACAAAGTAGAGTAGTGTTGTGGGAAAATAGCAAAGACAAAATTAAAAACTTTCTTGTCCCTCTACTTATCACATGTGGCACATCTTTCACACGGCTGCACTTTTAACCAGCCTTGCTTGTAACTGTGCACTGTAATGGAAGTGGCCACGAGACTTGGGGGCACCTGGTCAAGAGTTTGCTGCAAGACCTGTCAGCGGCTTTTCTTGTTTCTTGTTCAATACACAGACATGACTGTGGGGGGGGAATTATGCCCTCACAGGCAGCCGATCCCACATTTACAAGAGTTTGTTAAAACTGACATTGCATTCTGTTTTAATTTAAGCCCTGACGTACATTTTTTTTTTACAATAAATGGAAAAATGCTAAAAGCATAAATCAAATAATGTGCAATAGATGTAGTCAAGCATTTATAATTGGCCATCATAGCATGAAAGAGGATAAAAGAATAGGGCCCTGGAAGTTTCATTAGCACAGAACGTATTGGAGTCTTTTTAAAAGAAAACATATTCTGAGAGAGCTTTCCTCTGTAGTGTGTGTTCTATTATTTTAAATCTCTTTAACAAACACAGAGTCCTTGTGGGCAACTTCAGCTTGACATGCACCACTGTTAATGTCAACCAAGCATACAGAGTCTTTTTCCCAACAGAAAAAAAATAATAATAAAATAAAATAACAGATTTATTTTCATCTTGTGTGTACACATTTGTTTAATGGATTTTGCTGTTTAAAGGTGGATTCTTGTGAGAGGTAAAAGCCTATATGTCAACACAATGTCCTTGCATTATTTATAATATGTCTAATCCCACATGTAATGATTGTGAAAAAAAAAAATAGTACCTTTTGTTGACAACTCGTAAGATTCCTGTCAACGGGCTTTCTGTGTCCACTAGACACTAGATGGTGCTGTCATGCCTAATGCCGCCATCTACGGTAAGCTTTGTATACGTGGTTGATAGAAAAAACTGACAAGAATATTTCCCTTGTTAAACAAACAAAATCTAAAAAGATAGCTTTTCTGAAGGTTGTACAGCACATTTGTGATGGTTTTACGAATAGAAATATAATCACAACACTGAATACAGGTAGCATTCTGTTTATTCTTAGAGTTAACAAGATAAAGCAAGTATGCATACACCAGTCAATGCATATTTCACAATACACTGTATGAGGGGTGTGCTGATACTCATATTTTGCAAGTAATTGTCTTTAAGAAATTTGAAGTTGTTAGGTATTAATTAAATGGAATAAACACAAAACTCAACACAAAACAGTGCTTGTTTAAACAAACAATAAGGTTATTTAATATAGAACCTGTTGTAATCAAACTAGCTAAAACTCATTAATATTGTATAAGCAATTATTTGTCTTACCTTTTTTTATTCTTTTGTGATGAAATCTTTTTTTTTTTTTTTGTTTTCTTAGGAATGTGTCACCTCTTCAGTGAATTGTGGGATTGCAGTCCTGGGCAAGGTGTTATTGTAAACTTGTGTGTGATTTGATGGGCATGAGCGAGAGCTCCTCCCCCCTTATTTCCTTCCTGCCAATAACAAGCAAGAGGTTTTTACTACTGTACTGTATACAGTATAGGCGTATGGAGGATAATTTG
Organism: Acipenser ruthenus; assembly: GCF_902713425.1. NCBI lineage: Eukaryota > Metazoa > Chordata > Actinopteri > Acipenseriformes > Acipenseridae > Acipenser > Acipenser ruthenus. The sequence goes on from NC_081200.1 coordinate 23,595,835, forward strand.
TGCCAAAATTAAAAAAAAAAAAAAATAAATACATTTGAAATAAATAAATAAATAAATAAAAAATGAAATAAATACATACAAATATAAATAAATAAATAAATATAAAACGAAATAAATACATAAATAAGTAGAAATTGAAATATATTTAATAATTTATCTATTTATTTATTTATTTCATTATTTATTTACGTATTTATTTTGTTTTTTATTTATTTATTTACTTATATATTCATTTCTTTATTCCGTTTTTTATTTTTATTTCATTTTTTATATCTGTATTTATTTCGTTTTTTATTTCTTTATTTCTTTATTTATTTCGTCTTTTCATTTTGGCACAATCTTTTCGAGCTACCGTCAATCATGCTCGATGGGCGGGACAATAAGTGAATCGGTGATCTACTAACTTATTTATTTCGAATTTTATTTATTCATTTATTTATTTTTTAATTTTTGGCACAAATTATCTTTCACAAATTATTATTCTTCCATATAGGCGTACTGTACAAATTTATAAATGTGCTGCCTCTGCAGCATGCTCCATGCACTGCTGCCGCAGCATGCTCCCGCCGGCCAGCCATACACGCTGCTTACGCGCCCTGCAGTCCAGTGAAAAGAAAAAATTAATTGCCAAACATAAACAAACTGCTCCTTTAAAAGCAGTTTGCAGAGAGAAATTCTGTGGTTTGGTAGTGAGAAAATTTATATTGGTCATGAGATTGAGAATTTTTCTCTTTCAGCAGTAGCCATGAACTTTCAACTGAAGCTACAAGCTCTCTAAGCCACATTGTCATGGTTGCAAGTCAAGCAGTTGCCGGTTATAAGAGTGAAACTCTTCAGTTCTCCAGTTAGCTCATTCACAGCATTTCACAGTCTGCTCAAGATATATCGTATGCCCAACTTAGTTTGTTAGTATGCGTGAAGTGGGGGCCATCTTTCCGATGGGACCACCAGAGGTTTCCTCCCAAAATAAAGGGGGTTTTCCTCTCCACTGAACAGTGAGATTAGTCTTTAATTGCCCTATCAAAAAATATAGATGCATTTTTATTTTTTTATTTTCAATTTTCATTGTTTTGCATGCAAGGTGTCGGGGGTCCTCTTTTGGGGGTAAAGTGAAGCTCACTTCCCAACCTTAGAAGCCCAGCCGCCACTGACTCTGTCCTCCGCAAGGGAAGGTTCTCAGCCTTGGGGGAAGTATCGGTTGCTTCCCAGCTTTGGAGACAGATCGGTTCAGTCTCACCTCCGCATGACAAGAGGAGTCTCCTTACTCATCTCTAAGTCATAAAGCGCATCTCTCCTAGTATCAATTCTCTTCCTCTTAGCAGCCCTCGATCATATCCAGTGAATCTCTGATTAACTTGACAAAGTCCCACATATCCCACTTAAGGAAAGGAAAGGTCACTTTTATATGACAAATCAGTTGCATTGGCTAATTTTGCAACATATTTTCACTGTCAGTTTCCAGCCTTGGCAGTAAAATTGTCAATGCCCCAGATGAAAATTTGCTTTCAATCGGCTTTTAAAACACGCAGGAGTTAATTGCCATTGATTGGTACTCAGTTGTAAAAGTGAGGGAAGGGCAGCTTTTCTTGTTTTGAAATCAGCACATTAACCCTTAGTGGTCCATTTATTCAGCACGTCTCAGGCGCGTCAGGTCCAATTTATTTTCACACTCGCTGTTTATTTTACACGCTTCTATTTAAAAGTATTTTTTTCACAATAAAGGCACTGCATCTCCAGCCCCGCACCACCCCATGTTCGCTGTATTTTTCACATACCTCTTCATAGTCGTGCATAACTGATAAATCATCTCCTGATCACTCGTTTTATCACCAATCTCCTCAATAATGCAATCCAAATCATTATTTTATTACTATAACATCTCAAAAAGCTCTGCAATGTCAGTGATATTCTTTGAGCGCTGGACGTGCCGTGTTATCTCTGTGGTGCCGGGGTATTGCTCAGATCGGACCGGAAAGGGAAAATTGTAATGTCAGACCTGGTCCGACATAGGACCGCAAAGGGTTAATGAATAGGTGCGTTTTGATTTATTTATTGCCTGCCGACAAATACTTCTTAAAGGCAATTATTCTGAAAATATCAGTATCAGTACACCTCTAATGTATACTGTATACCTTGTACTGAAATCATTTGACCTTTACAGGACACAGGGCCTTTTTTTGTTTGCTTACACTGCACTAGCGCACTCAGATTCAAATCAGCCTACTTCTGCCTCATCAGTTCTTATACTGTATCAATAAGATCATTCACCCCTCAGCCACAAAGAGGAGTTTGTATTGCAAAGGGGTGGATGCCTAAAGATACCTACCATAATACTAACTCCCCATGTGCAACCAGCAGCATTCAGTCACTGATGGTCACAAAAGGACTGAAGGTGCAGTGTTACTATATAATATACAAAACCAGATCAATGCCCAACGCTGTATAATGAAAAAACTAACCAAAGGCTCTATATTAAACTGGCAGCAATTGCGTCCCTAATAAGCAATGTGTATTTGTATTAGATAGCTATATAGATAATTAAAGACTAAAAAGATTTTCGTAATTACTCTTATTAAAGGTAATTCATACGATTTTGTCTTTTCAGGCTTTTGGAAATATGTCAGTTTCTATATACTGTAATGACAGTCTAAACATTGAGTACAAGGCCACTGTACTTTAAAATGTAATTTAAGTTTCATTATTACCCTGATTTTCTCTATTTCATTAATGCGCTACACATGTTTTTAGGTATAATTCAGTAAAGTATATTAGTTTATTATACAAATATGTCATTTAGGTGTAAAATGATTTATGCCCTAATTGAGGCCAAAATATTATGTTTTTGTGCCATTCCATGCTGAATTTAAATTTATTTTGCAGAGAAATTGATTACATATTCGTGAGGATTTTTTGGTCCATTCAATTTAGAATTCTAATCATAGTTCTTTTTGGGATCTTACATTTTAACAATGCCCAAATAAATCAAATCAGGGTTCCAAATGACTACAGCAACATCCATAACTAATTTATTCATTAATGATGCAAAACTGTATCTCATAGAGTACTGTAGACACCGTGTTTTAAACATGTTTAAGCCTAATAAGCGGAGTCAAATGAATATGTATGCTCTTTATAGTATGAAATTAGGAGTAGCTTATACATTTATGTGAACATAAAATATAGGCAATATAAGTGAGATACAGAGTGGACCTTAAAACAAGGAAATAGCTTTACCTAGAAGACAAATCTACTGTACTTGGAGACAATAGTCTCCCTTGGTAAAAACAAAGATTGTATCCACTTGTGTAGTAAACCATGGAATTAAAAAAAAAACACCTTTTATCTTTAAGTCCTATTTCTCCGTTCTACTGTTCCATGTAGTGCTGCTATAGGTTTTTAGTGCCACTATTTGTGGTTGTTTTCAGTAATACATCACTGTCACCAGCAGATGTGAGAAAATGCTGATAAAATTCTCTGTTTGGGTTTCCCATGGGTTGACCTCTTATTTTATTTCTGCATACTTGTTATTATGCTGATGGTTGAGATTTGCTATTAAAAACTTGCAAGCAGTTCTGCACTCTCAGTATTCATTTTGTTGAATTCTCAGCTCAGTTCGGAAGCCTGAAGAATCGTTTCTCCCTTTGTCAAAAATAATCATCTACCAGTCAAGCCTTACCTCGTCTCCTCTACCACCTCTACAACAGTATCTGCCTCCAGGAGTCTGTGACTCGCTAATCCTTCTTGGTTGCTTAGCCTTGGTGGTGACACTCTGAAGGTGGCTCTCAGCTAGGAAAGAGTGGGGATCCTGGGACCAATTAGTGAAAATCAAAAGCCAGCATTTTTTCTGCCCTAAGAATACGTAACACTTGTGGTTACTCTGTGACACTTTTAGGGTGTTTATAAGAATATGGGGTCTATTTAGTTGCTGTAAATGGAACATATGTCTTGTGCTTTAATGCACCAAACTGGTAGAGAGCTGACCAGGTGACAGTAAACCAAACAACACTGTTAACTATGTGTACAAAACTTAACACTTCCATATTCCACTCTCTCTTTACAGGTTCTTTTGGTATTCTATGACACCAACCCCGACCCCCCAGATGAATGTCCAAGGACCACAACACAGGTGAGTAAGCTTCAATTTTTATTGCCATCAACGGCCACAGTAATCTTTATCAAAATAACAATTTACACAATTAAAATACAATCCCAACTAAAACTATAAATATGACATCTATCTAAAATAGCAATTCTTCCTAAAAAAATTTGGCTTATGTTAACACTATCTAAAAGTTAAATTGTGCAAATAGACAGGGAGGGTCCCGGTACCCCGGCTAACTCACGGTATTTCTCGACCATGAGAAGAGAGGCCGTAGCACAGAAAGATATAATGTTGTATTCCTTGTGTCCTGGCTCGTAGTATCACTCCAGGCCGAAAATGACCCTTGTCCTCTTCGCTATAGATTAGCCCCACACAGTCAGGCCCCATCAAAACCCGGGCCCGGTTTCTCCCCGTCCCGAATGCTGTCCCGCTGGACACAGTCCAACTGGGGGTCAGCCCAAAACCCCGGGCCCAGGTACCCGCTGTAACAAGCAAAAAGAACAAAACAAAGCCACAGTCAGTGCAGTTCCCTTGCAATGTTTTGTGTCCCAGTTTTTAGTTTCTAATGATACTCTTCCACCACAATAATTATGTACAATCGGTATAATGTTATTTGACACAATTCATAATTCCTATATAGTAGTAAAGTCAATATATGTGTCTAATAAAATGGTTTCCAATCACACACAGATGATCTTATCTGCAAGCTAGACAGGGTTCACCACTCAAACAAAAGTATTACTACTTGGTTGTAACTTCTCTTTATCTATTTGTCCAATTTTTCCATGTATTCACAATGTCGTGTAAAATGAAATTGTCCAGAACTGTCAGCGGATACATTCTTTTAAAATACATTGAAAAACAATTGTTATTGTACAGTTCTGAAATTGGTGATGAATAAAAAATAACAGCGTTTGTGTGATTCGTAATTTTATTGGATGCTGTGCTCCAGGAAAAAGACAGGGGGAGGACGTGATATACTATACAGGACGTTGTGGTGATTGAAGTTCTGCGCTGTTGATGACTTCATAATCGAAAGGAATCGAAAATGCACAATAAAAATAACCAAACTACCAAAGGCAGTATTTACTTGCAAGATGCTTTCAAAACAAGACAAATTTGGCTGGAAAACTGCCAATCTGGCAGCACTGACTGGAGGAGTAGCCTATAAAAGTTGCACGCGAGATTCATGCATTACCTATGAAATGTTACCTCAAGCTCAATGAACAAATAAAACAGGGATCTGTATTATTTTTGTTTAAGAAATCTCTATTTTGTTGGCTTTCCAGTACTTTTGGATTTAGGACTACACCACTGTTTATAGGGCAGTTAGTAATTTAATGAGGTAATGGGTAACAGGTGATACAATTAGGTTCCTCAGAATGTCAATCAGTTCTACCATTTGATCACCAGTGTACGAATAATAAATACAACAAAATAGTGAACACACAAAGCAAAAACTGAACATAATAATTTATAAAATAAAAACAACCAAATAATCACAGCACAATTACAACAAACAGTGCAAATCAATCAATCAATGAAAATGTGAAAAAGTGCAGAACTCAGTTTGGTCACTTGTGGCACATATTTAAATAAACACCACAATTTTAAATAGTATCTTCCTCCCTATTGTTTTACATACAGACAAAAATACAACATCACACTCTTAACCTTGGTACTGAAAAGATTTTAAAGGCATTTCGATTAGCTGCTGTTTAGATCAATTGAATAAACCCCTATGTCTTTTGCTATCAATTATGATGCAGTCGTGACGTGCAGATAAATACCTGCCTAAATGGACGACCCACGGACCATACAAATCTGCCTGCTAGAACTCATTAAAGCTGCAGTGTTACACAATCAAGTCTAATTTTACACTAAATTATAATTTATTGTGTCTGTTTACCATAGTCTAGCCTTCCTGTTGCAGAAGCTGTTGACTAGTTTGTTAGTGTTAGATGTAGGGATCTGTCCCTCCTAAGAAAATAATGTCATTCAATGCACCATGTAGCACTCACATATCTGACCCTATAAAATTTTGACTTCAGTGATGGTTAAACGTGTGCGATGCATGTCTGATTATTTCATTTTGGCCCGTTCCAACCCGTGTTTGTTTTTCAGGGAACACAAAAAAGACAGAATATCAAAAAAGGACTGTGTTTTAAAATAAGTAGACTTCATGTAGATGTACTGTATTGGTTTTGTTGATACATTACTATGTTTTCAACAGAAGTATTTTAATTCAGAATGATATAATTCTGAAAATATCACTTGCCAAAACAGACAACATGTGGACTGTAAAATGTGTTTTTTCAATCTTTATTTTTTCAATTCAAGCAGAGAATGTGTGAAATCGACCTTTATGCTTAAAAAAAACAAAAAAACGACTTTATGGCATTGAGAAACGTCTCATTTAGCAAAACCCATTTATCATATTCAACATGCAACAAACCAACATTCTAATTGAAATAACATTTGGTCACAGCGGAGCTATATGTTGTAAAGATAAAGATCCTACACAAATTAAAAAATTGTCTCAAATAAACCGTAGAAAACTCAGCATATAAAAGTGTATTATATAATGCAGATACTTTAATGTGTTAAGTGTCCAGCTGGGGGTAGACCCTCCGTGGAGGATGGCTCTGAATGTATTTGATTTTTCCAAGAAACAGTAATTCAAAGCTCACTACAGGAGTCGCCTGTGTTCATGGGGGGTGGATAATCTATACTGACAGCTTTGACATCTTGCATAGAAGTGGTAGTAGCAAACATGCAGATAGAGTTATCAGTCAACTACACAAATTAAATGTAAATTAACTTGTGATTAATTTTTGGAGCCTGTGAACTGTGCCAGAGTGTCATCCTATATGTATACATAGAGCAGGAATAGCACAAGTAGTGGTAACTGAAAGTTGGGACTTGATTTAGGCATCCAGAAGGAAATAGCAGGCGCTTAAAGATAATCTTCAGACAGGTCTGTACAGGTCATGTATCTTAACTAATGCATTATTCCTCCTATTTAGAATCACAGTCTTCACACCATGGGGACTTTGTCTTCTACTTAAATCCAGCTGGTACAACAGAGTGTAACCATGAATCTGTTCCCCTGCAGCACTTATACCATATTGAGTACATGTAGTATTTATTACATCCACTATGGGCAGTGTTGCAGGGGGACAGGTTAATGGTTACAATCTGGTGTACCAAATGAACATAGAGCTAAGATATGTCCATGGCACCAGTACAACTCTCTTTTCAGATTACCTCCTGTACAACTCTCTGTTCAGATTACCTCATGTACAACTCTCTGTTCAGATTACTTCCTGTACAACTCTCTGTTCAGATTACCTCCTGTACAACTCTCTGTACATATTACCTCCAGTTGAAATAAGTATTTAAAAAGGCTTTAAATGGCTATGAATTCATTTAATTGTATTTTTGTTGACACATTTCCCTTACCCCTGGCAGGCGTTGCACATGACTGCAGTTTATAAGATGGGAAGCTGTGCAAACGGCTTTATGGTGATTTACAGCTAATGGCATATGATGCAGTTTACAAGTTCAATCAATAACTTTGAAATGCCCCAGAATAAACAGATGGCTTGGGGATACCATTAATCTCGGAGATCGAGATTATTTTTATTGGGATCATATGGGTTTACATTTTTCAAAAATACAGCCAACAGTCATTAACCCGGTGTTAAGGAGACCTACATAAAGAAATGATGCTGCAATTCTGTATTATGAAATCCATGCATAATAATTTTAATACTACTTCCAGCAATGTGTTTTACAACAGGCTGTCTATGGCCAACATTTTAGATTTTTGTTACTCACCTGGGTTTTGATGCTGAGAATAGTGGAAAATGAATGCATGTGTTTTTGGTCATTCAGGTGGTAACAGTTTAGCTGAGGAACACAAACAATGTGCACTCAAAAGTCAAAGTTTAAAAATGTTTCTTTCCATCTCATGTCATTTGGTATTCTGGGGGGGGGGGGGGGGGGGTATGCTGCTTTCCGTGTCCATCTCTTACAGAATGATTTATAGGAGCAAACAGTTAATTCGATACCCACAAGATTTTTATTTTGTTTAATTATAATGACGATTAAACTAACCTCTGCACAGGCTTCCTGTTAAAGTTACACCCAGTAGGTTAATGAACAGGCCTTTTTCTCTAAGGGCAAGTCTGATTTAGGAAACAAGTGAAATTATTTTTAATGCATTTTCCAGAATAATGTTGCATCTCAACTGGTCTTTTCTAGGTGACATTTATTTTTATTTTTGTATAAATAAATAATCTTAGCCCTCAGCGGATTGTTAACCATATCCAAAGCCCCTACACAGTTTGGCAGAATTAATGCTTAAGGGCACTTTTCTCTCGAAGCAGTGGGCACACATGAGAAAGGTATAAGGAATTAAATGATTCCTTACCCCAAAGAGGGTCCCTCCAGGGCAGGTTTGAGGCATGCTCTTACACTGCGTCAGCTCTCCCTCCTCTATGGAGTAACAACTACTTCAGTCTCCTGTGCCACCAGCTCACCAACTTCCATGAGCACCAAGATTCACGTTAAAAAAAAAAAAAAAGGCAAACTCACTGACAAGCACAACATATAACTGTAATGGCTGCACAGCTATATGCAATAGATACTGGTTCATATCCCAATTCTAGATCTTCTATGGGTCTGTTTGACTAAGCTACTTTTGATTTCAAGCTTTTCTGGGGCTTAAAAAAAACCCATCTTTCTACCATAGAGAGGAGATTAAATCTATAAATACATCCACTTTGGAACTGGCCTGCTCAAGCATTTCCAGAGGTGCCTCTGAGATCTGCTGTTAACAAAGAAACCTCAATGCTTATTTATTTTTATCACACGTAATCAGTATTTGTTGATTTATTGACATCTGTGCACCATAACACCCATAAGCCTTCTTGAGAGATCTGAATACTTTTCTCCTTTTTTTAGCTGAAGCTTGGATGCTTGCTCTTGCAGTACAGAAGCTCCCTTTTGTTTAATGCGGCTGTGGCTAGCGTTACAAAGTTGGACAAAGTCAGAATATCACATTCTTAGTAGATTCACAACCAATCAGTATTTATTGATCCTAGTTATTATTAGTATAAGTAATTTCACATATTACATTGTGTCAATATACATCTGGTTATATAACCTGTACATATATATATATATATATATATATATATATATATATATATATTTTATATATCTTTGAGCTAATATATATATATATATATATATATATATATATATATATATATATATATATATATATCTCGAGATAGATAGATAGATCGATAGATAGATAGTTAGTTGATCTTTTTATGCTTCTTCTGTGGAAAACATATTCCTAGCATCTAGTGTATGTGATTTTAATGTTATCTGGAGATGAATATGCAATATGCAGTAAAATCAATAACTCTTATAGGTTTCAGCATGACCTGTGGTGGTAGTTCCACAATCTTGTTGCCATCCAACTCCTAATGCTCATTGCTATGTAATGAACTGTTCATAGATAGATAGACAGATAGATAGATACATAGATAGTCAATTGCATTTTGGGAGTTTGTGGCCCTTATAGTTAAGCAAATTAAAACCCTGAGTAGATTCAATTTTTCTACCATTTCTTTAAGTAAAAGTATATACAGAGACAGAGAGAGAGAATAATGTTGTGGAAGTGTGTGATATGAAAACTGAATGCCCACCCGAGGAGTGGGATGCTACATATTTCCAAGAATCCTACCCCGAGGGTGAACATTAATTCCTCATTTATCACACATTACCCCGTGCAGTATTTTTTATAATCTCTGGTGATCATTTTTTTCCTTCCAGAGTTCAACTATGTGAGGTACGGTTGAGCTTCCTTTCAGGTGACAGCTTGTGCCAGGGTCGTGCTCTGTTGTTGGTGTTAATGAGCACGTGTTTCCCATAATATCAACTGGATAAGCCCATTGAAAAAAGGTATCACCAGTTATTATATGCATATATACAGACACACGCAGCATACACTGTGTGTATAAAATATATGTTCTAGAAGTGTTACATACCAATAAATAAAACAAACAGTAGGCAGAGTAGTGTGTTTATGAACAGGCCTTTCTCTTCTAAGTGAGATCAAGTCAGATTTAGGCAGATATTAAATGATACTACAAAAATGAATCACAAAAGAGGTTACACATCACTCTGAAGTTCAAAACAGTCTAACACTAAAAACAAATCAGAAACGGGGTGGGGGCGGGATAGCTAGAAAGCAGATTAAAATTGCCCGTCTGCTTGGCAAACAAAATAAACATTACTTTTATATCCCGTCACAAAGATAAGAGGAACCCATGCCTGTGTAATGCAGCATCTGTTGGTTTACTAAATCCTTCAGGTTCCCTTCAAAGTTTGGGTCTAAGTTATATATATATATATAGAGCAAAAACTATATTTGAAACAGTTGCAACATTACTGTTTTTGATATTCATATTTATATTTTCTCCAGGTCTATAAGTCAATTCTATTGCTGTTGTTTAAGCATGATAACATAATTTATATAAACATGAACTGCAAAATAATCCACTGCTGCCCTAAGGTTCCTTCTGCAATTGCTACCAAATTCAATTCTGCTTGTTAATAAGATTGGTGTTTGGTTTTTCCCCCAGACACCCATAGACAGACACTTCCTATTGAGCAAGGATGTGAATGTAACATAGAAAAAGAGAAGTGTTAGTTGATGTGCAAACACGACAGAGTCAAATTGGTCTCCCTTTTTGGACATTTTATTAATGTGTGCTGTTTGCTAAAAAGTGTTCCTCATGTGTATAAATAGAATCACAATAATGCCCACCCAACACACACCCAGGATAAGAAAACCTGGACAAAATGAATCAATGTACAGTAACATACAGCAGCATCTTTCCACTAGGTGAATAAGGTGCATGTTATTTGTGTAGTATTATGATATTTTCCTGATAAATGTAATAGTAACACTTTTTTTTTTTTTTTTTGGTTTAAGATTGTATTCTGTGTCTTAATTCCTTGAAAAAAAGTACAAAAAAATCTAATGAAAATATTAAATACAGATACATATTTTAAAAGAGATTATAACACACAACCAGTTAACCTAAATAGCAAATCATAAAGCTTCTCAGTATTTCATTATTGTAATCTCTGTTCTTATTCATTTCTGTACTGAATAATACTGTAGTCATTTAAACTGTTTTTGTGTAACAGTCTTTTGGATTAAAGTCTGAAGAAGGAAAATAGCCAAATTATCCACAACACAGATATAAAACGGACATGGGCAGTTGTATTTTGAAATATACATTATTTATCCCACACAACATATCTGACAAGATATACATCCATTTTTAAGAAATGTGTCCTAATCTGTCCCTTAAGAGGTGAAATGCATATGGGGAATAAAACTGAAGATGAAGGTGTTTCCTGAAACCATAAAGTATGATACAATGGAAAGAGAAAAGAGACTTTGTGCACTAATAAGAACTGGTGTCAAGGACAAATGAGTATTACTGCTCAACACAAGACAAGATTATTACAGTGTCTAGTTTGATGAATCATTGCTAAATGTTTTTACAGAACACTGCACAGCTGCAAGAAGCTAAGAATAAATATAAAAATGCTGCTTGAATACTCAGTGAATCCGAGCTGAAGAGACACGCGGTTGTCAAGAAAGCCACTACTTTGTCCCCCTAACAAGGAGATTGAAGTAAATAAAAGACCATAAACATTAGACAGTGGAGCAATTGGAGAAAATAATGCTCTGACCAGTGAGTCAAAAATGTACAGCATACACAGAAGAATTGGTTTGGTGCCGTATCACCATGGTGAATAGATTGTTCTGACTGTAAATACCAGTGGTAACATTGGCAAGCATGTGTGGTGATCCATGGACAGCTGTTCAAAATGATAACATGTGTGAAGGAACAAGACAGGATTCTTAAGATAGTGCAGCGAGTCTGGGTTCGGGGGTTAGGGTTATACCCATAATGTGTATCTTTGTTCTCTCACAAATGGTGTTAAAATTACATTCCACTGTTTTATTGCTTTGGTGAGATTTAGGAAGTGGAGCCCTGGTTACCCTCCCTTTACCCGTTAACAGTCTCCCTATTTAAACCCCGGAACTGCCTCACCCTTTTTGTCTGCATTGTTTTTAAGCAGTCTCCCTATTTAAACCCCAGGAGCTGCCTCACCCTTTTTGTCTGCATTGTTTTTAAGCAGTCTCCCTATTTAAACCCCGGGAGCTGCCTCGCCCTTTTTGTCTGCATTGTTTTTAAGCAGTCTCCCTATTTAAATCCTGGGAGCTGCCTCGCCCTTTTTGTCTGCATTGTTTTTAAGCAGTCTCCCTATTTAAATCCTGGGAGCTGCCTCACCCTTTTTGTCTGCATTGTTTTTAAGCAGTCTCCCTATTTAAACCCCAGGAGCTGCCTCGCCCTTTTTGTCTGCATTGTTTTTAAGCAGTCTCCCTATTTAAATCCTGGGAGCTGCCTCACCCTTTTTGTCTGCATTGTTTTTAAGCAGTCTCCCTATTTAAATCCTGGGAGCTGCCTCACCCTTTTTGTCTGCATTGTTTTTAAGCAGTCTCCCTATTTAAATCCTGGGAGCTGCCTCACCCTTTTTGTCTGCGTTGTTTTTAAGCAGTCTCCCTATTTAAATCCTGGGAGCTGCCTCGCCCTTTTTGTCTGCATTGTTTTTAAGCAGTCTCCCTATTTAAATCCTGGGAGCTGCCTCACCCTTTTTGTCTGCGTTGTTTTTTAAACAGTTTTAAACCCCGGGAGCTGCCTCGTCATTGACTTTACTGGATTTAACCCTAAAATCAGAACCTCTAATTACAGACAATGCTGAAAGATAACATTGAATAATATGCTAGACGTATAATCAGTCATGTGACAAATTTCACCAAACGCATATTTTTTAATATATTAATTTTAGTAATTTATCATCATATACAGCAGTCCGTCGTGTAGCCTACTGCTGTGGAGCCAGAGTAAGGGCTGATATTATAAAAAGAAAGGGGTTTGGCAATTGCCTCCAAGTAGCTAATTGGTGCAACAGAAAGATTGACAGTGGGGCGGGTTTTATTCTCGGTCGATCTGGTGCTTCATTGGTGCACTCTGTTTTTCATCCTGTAGTGGGCACGATATGGTATCAACTCCACAGTGTAATAAAGTTAATGACAAGCGTTTTTTTCTGAACGAAGCAAAGACACGTTTGGAAGTATTTTGAGGAACCGGACGGGAAAACCGTGGTATGTAAATATATGCCAAATAAAATGGCCTGAATTAAAATGCTACTTCTGTTGAAAATATAGTACTGTACCAACAAAACCAAGTACAGTACATCTAACTGGAAGCCTACTTATTTTAAAACACAGCTCTTTCAGCTATGTATTTTTGACATTGTATCTTTTTGTCTTTTATGGCTATGTTATGACCATTTAATGAGATGCAGAGGTCGCGCTAGCTTTTAAAAATGTGCATTTGTAAAAAGCATACCATCTCAAAATCTGTGTTTTCAACCATAACATCTGCATTTTTACATATTGCATCAACATAGTTATTTTATTATAGACATAAAACGATTTCTTTTGAAAATCCCCCATTCACAACATAAAAATCAATGTTGTAGAACATGTACCAATGTCTCTGCAGGTAGCTGTCAACATCATAACTATTTACAGTTTTGCTGTTTAAAAGTTATTTAATTTTTCTTTTAGCACCCAAGACAAAAAAAATACTTGTGCTCTTTCCAAATCAAAGTCTTAATAATTCTCAGGAGCTTCCATTGAAATGATCACGTTTTAGATGATCCTCACGTAAACGTTTGCTGGTCTGCACTCTGTTCTGACAGCTAACCCTGTTCTGCTGGTACACTACATAGGGACCTCTGCAGATTTTTTTCTTCTTTTGTTTTTAAAGAGGATGCAATAAAATGATAAAAAAATAACAAACTACTGTTATTGTTGTGTATTTTATTAAAATATCCTTGATTGGTTGTTACTCTGACTGGTTATGGAGTTAAACACATTTTTTGCTTTGACCACCAACTGGTACAAATCAACACGAATAAGGTAAAAAACTATAATTTTATATATGTAATTACTAAACTAATGTAATCAATTTAATATGCATAATAGTTTTTAAAGCATTACTTGCACTGTTACACAGTAATACACAGCTCCACTTGCATTACTGCATTTTTTTTTACCCTTTCATAACATCGATGAATCAATGCATCAGCTTTTTTGGAGCACGATATATCGACAGTGAAAAATTAGGCATCGCCCCAGCCTTACACTGAAGTCAAAATTGTATATATGGATTTGTGGCACTGATCCCTGGACAGTAGTGTTAATATAACAATGTATTGGAATATTTTATTATTATTATTATTATTATTATTATTATTATTATTATTATTATTATTATTATTGGTTTTGTTTTGTTCGTTGATATAATATAATGTAAAAAAAAAAAAAAGTTTATTTTATTCACTTTGTGCCCACAGGTCCAGCACAGATACATCTCAATTGTGCAGTACAAATGCAAAGTGACATTTACTAAGATAAACATAATAATCCAAATGCTTTTAAAAAGACCAAATTCCCATTTTGCTTATTTATTTATGTATTTTTAGATTCTATTGATTTTTTAGTGTTACATGCAGGACAGCCACAATAAGATTGTTACCTTTATTAAAAATGTGCATGGATGAATCGGCTAATCAGCTAATGTCCATAAATTAACCAATCAAAAATTTGAATCGAATGACAGCCCTAATTTCAATATATAACTTGGTGTGTATGTGTTTTTTTTACTTTGTATTTCAGTCTTTACTATGTTGAAATGTTATTTGCTTATTTAGGGTTTCTTTGTTTGGACAATACTAACCAGGGTTGTCCGTATACATCATAATGTAATATAAATAGTGTGTGTGTGTGTAGATATAGTTTAAACGTTTAAACACTGACACCTGCATAGCATTTAAACGTTCATAAAAATGTACCAAAAGCATATCCCTAAAAGATAAGCATTTCCAAGACACCTAAAACATGCAGGCTCACTGTTTCAAAAAAACAAAACAAAAAAAAAACATGATGCTACTAGGAGAAACCTGATTGGAATTGGCATAGAAAAATAATAGAAAAAAAAGATCTTTAATGAAAGAGTATTCATTTGTTATTATTGATCATTTAGATATTTTCTTTACACAACCATGGCATTCCAAATGTTTTTTTCCACTTCTATATTCAAAACGTTATTTCAAAATCTATGTTTTTTTTGTTTTGTTTTTTTTTTACTTGCAGTGATATGTGTTTTATATTTAAGAACCTCCAGCCTCTAGACGATGTTAGCAGTGAAACTGGTACGTTAGAGGTAGGTCACACATTTCAAATACATGTATTCTTTTTATAAGCAGTTTTGTGTATACTGTAGTTAAAATTAGTTTTCACGTCACAAGCTGTATACTCTTTGTAAAAAGACACAAGCACGCACACACATTCATACACCACTTACCATTACTTTGCTGACTTTCAATAGAAGGATCTACAGGGAAACTGCCAGCGAGAACCAGAAGAAAGCAGATTACTGAATTGCACAGTATTAGAAAGGTATGGAGGAGTCATAGAATATAATCACAAAAGCACATTCGAGAAATGACATTTGAAACCCCATTTTCCCACTTCTCTATGTCCATATTATCAGAAAGCCAGCAAGAATACAAGGGGTTATTAAATGGAGAATTTGCAACATATTGTCAGTGTTGTCTCATAATTTGTAACTAATTGAGCATTTAATGACAAAATGTGACACTGTCTAAAATGAGATGTTGAAATCTGTTCAGTTTGAATCTCTTTTGATACCTTTATGGCTGGCATGATAAAGGCTTTTGAGGGATGTTGAAACAAAGGGGATCAATCTACATGGCAACACTAACTCAATCAGGGGGAGGTATTCTCATTCACTTTTCAATATACAGACAATCACAGAACCACATTTTCGTATACAGTATAGAACTGAAGTAAGATCTATGGCTTGAATGCCAGAACTGCCACCAGACTATATAATTACTAAAATAGACTCTGTAAATAATTTTTGATATGGGAACATCAGTTTTCATATTCAGTTTTCAGTACAGTTAAGAAGCATTGTATGCAAGAAAGAGAATATAAATATTATTATTATTATTATTATTATTATTATTATTATTATTATTATTATTATTATTATTAGTAGTAGTAGTAGTAGTAGTATTAGTATTATTATTTATTAGCAGACTTACAATTGTTACAAAGTATCACATTATTTTTACATACAATTACCCATTTATACAGTTGGGTTTTTACTGGAGCAATCTAGATAAAGTACCTTGCTCATATATATATACCACTCCAGCGAAATTACAAGGTTTTAAGTGGATGGTTAGAACAGTAAATATAGCCTCCTTTAATTTCTAAGTCTCAGTAATTTCTTTCATACATCTATATTGGTATCAGGCTAAAACAACTCCTGATTTCAACATCTGAATCTAATTAACACCTCCTGGCACCACATGTTGGTAGTAAATTACTGTTTCAGTAATAATGCTAATATGGCTGATGATGGCATCTCTTTCTTGCACAAGAAATTTTGAATAATTTCCTGTAAATTCATTTTTTTAATGAAATGGCTACAGAGCTTATACATGTACACCATCATTGCAAAACAAGCATTTCACAAAGAAAAGTTTAGCAGAAGGGAAGAAAAATCCATCTATGAACAGTCTACCATATTTTAATTAGCATTATGTCCTTAGATCAGCTAACTTGATAGGCATAAATACATAAAGTAGAACTGGGAAAAATGTGAGCATGAGTAAGCTTTCATTTTTTTTAAATTCAAAAATTGAAAGCTCAGAATTGCATTTTAATGATTAAACATCTTTAGTGTTTTGTTGGTGTAATGTGTGAAAGGCACCCCTATGGCTTGTGAAAGGTTCCTTAGAACTGTAAGCTTATTTGCATTAATGCTTGACATCCCTTTATGATTTTGCAGTTTACCGCAGCCAATTAAATTCCAGTGCTTTTCAGTGTTAGACACCCATAAGATAGGGACAGAAAAGACTAAACAAATGTGACAGAAGTCCCATGGGAGAAACTAAAGGGAGAAAAACAATACACAGCATATCAAAGTTTCAGGGAGAATAAAGGAAAATGGAAGAATGTGAGAAGTTAATGATATACTGAGTAAACTGAGTTGTTGTTAAATATCTAACACCTGAACAACCAAAGAGTATGATTTGCTGTTGTCCATTTGCTTAAATATTTTGTGCAGTTCAAAAATAAAAAAATAAAGCAGAATATTAACATTCCCCAAATATACCTGTATATTTTTAGCTGTTAGGAAACAAACATGTCCTTCCCCTGAAATTGGTTTGTTAATATGCTACTTTGGGATTCAAGGCATGCTCTTGCTATTACCTGTAACAGAAGGTGGGTTTTAAATGACATCTTGAAGCTCTGCAATAGCGCAGAAAGTCAAATAGAAACTTAACTTTCATCAGGTCCCTGAGGGTATTTTGTATTACCATTCATATGTCTGTGTTTAACCTGGCCCTATATTATATTTTCAGTTATTGTTCTAATGAATACAATTATGTGCAGTGGATAGGGCCATATTCACTAAGCAGTTAAACTAGTGCAGAAATGTTTTATAAAATACATAATTTACTTGCTATTGTTCATGTGCTGAAAATAAATAAATAAATGATGCTTTTTGCAGCTAAAAGAGAGAAGAGAGAGATGCGTATTCCTCCACCCTTCAAAAAAAACCCTACCCTTCAGCTTCTGTTGTGTGTGTGAGTGTGTGTTGTCTCCACTGATTTGCAAAAAAAAAAAAAATCATCCCACTGTAGAGTAGATTCCACGGATACATTGACCCACCCACCTCGGTGCATTGGGTCTTAACCCTTTGCGGTCCTATGTTGGACCAGGTCCGACATTACAATTTTTCCTTTCCGGTCATCAAAAAGGCATCGTACACAGGTCCCTAGTCGTTTTTTTCTCCAGAAAAAGCCAAGAAAAGCTTTCAATGGCCAAGAGAGGCCGATAGAAGCTGAGAGAATCCGAAAGGATCTAAGCATAGTCCCTTCACCACAGACATAACACGGACATAAACAACCAAGATAGCTGCTTCTGCATTCAACGCTCAAAGAAAATCGCGGACATTTGCCAAGCATTTTGAGATGTTATAGTAATAAAATAATGACTTGGATAGCATTATTGAGGAGTTTGGTGATAAATCAAGTGATCAGGAGATGATTTATCAGTATGCATTACTATGAAGAGATATGTGATAAATACAGTGAACAAGGAGTGGGGCAGGGCTGGAGATGCAGTACTAAGTGTCCTTTTAATATGCAGTGCATTTTAAACCTGTTAAAGTTACTTTTAAACAGTGTGTGTAAAATAAACTGTGCGGGTGGAAATAAATTGGCCCTGATGTGCCTGAGACGCGCTGAATAAATGGACCACTAAGGGTTAATACATGTATTTAGGAAAAGTCAAAAACAGACAACCACTGATCTTTAACACACTGTGGCGGTTCTAGTGTTAACTAACAGTACATCCTCCTTTCTTAAGTCACAAAATACAATGGCAATTTACCACTTTTAATAAACACTAAATCTGTAATATAAACACATAATAATCTATTGAAGGACAGGGTAGACTGCCTGAACCTTCTGCCATATGTACAAGGATTATTCTGCCTCAACATGTATATTGGCTAATAAACTGCTAAATTACTGTTCAAAATGTTTCAAAGTCCTTCAGAAATGCTGGGAGTCGTCTTTCTCTCTCTGGGTATCATCTTGGAGGTATTGGCTCTGGAGAGCTCCCTGTCGGCTCAAGGCAGACTGGTGGGACCTCATCTGCTGGTTCTGTGACGATACTTGGTTCCAATGAATCTGAGGGCTCGCCCTGAGCGATGGTGAGGTGTCATCTGTTTCTTCGCATGCTATGTCTCTGTACCCTGACAAAGTATGAGCAGGGAGTACCTGCATTTCCTTGTACTATCCCTTTTTGTTGAGAGTCCTGCACCCAGACGTGATCTCCAGGGTAAAGTACTCAAGGTTTTCGCTTTTGTTGTAATTTCGACTGGTTCTTTATCTTCTGGAGGGCGGAGAAATCAGGCCAGCAGGGTTCCAACAGTGATGGAACAGTTGGAATTGTAGAACCTAGTTTTCTTCCTAGCAGTAATTCTGCTGGGCTGATTCCATTAGTGAGAGCAGTAGAGTGCTATGCTAAGAGTGCTAAGTTTGGATCTGAGGTTTTCTTCAGCAGTTGTTTTACTGTTTGTACTGCACGTTCTGCAGCTCCATTGCTCTGGGGAAAAAGTGGGCTGGACATAGTATGTGTGAAGCTAGAGGTATTTGCAGTTGCTTAATGAGTCCTGGCCACCAAACGGAACATTTGGCTCTTTCCCTGGATTTTGTAATTCCTTGGTGACCCTCATGTAGTTTGTCAAGGATCTCTTGTTGCACTGATGGAGGAATAACTAGTCTGGACCCCTTTAGCAACAAACTTTGTGCAATGGTAAGATCACCAGAAACTGTCTAATAAGCTTTCATTGACTTTGCCTCATCTTGCCATCCTTCCTGGGAATGGTGCATGACTTGACGAAGCAACTTGTCAGCCTTCTGCTTCTCTATAAGCTCTTCTAGGCGTTTCTCTGTAGTGGGAAGGGTTGAGACAACTGAGTGTACATACCCCTCAATAAGTTGTTCCACTGGCAGGTTATTTTGTTGTGTAGTCATTGAAATAGGTGATCTGGACAGTGTGTCTGCTGTGGCTAGATTCTTCCCAGGAACATGTGAGATGGAGAACTGAAAGTGCATGAGTCTCATCCAAAACTGTTGAATCCTGGGTGACAATTTGTCTAGATTTTTAGTTCCTAATAGTGCAACTAAGGGTTTGTGATCTGTCTCCACATGAAATTTGATGCCCACAAGGAAATCTCGGAAACGTTCACATGCCCATGTTGTTGCTAGAGCCTCTTTTTCGATTTGAGCATAGCGTTGCTGTGTGTTGGAGAGTGCTCGTGAGGCATACGCTATGGGGCGCAATTCTGTAGCCATTTGTTTCTGTAGGAGGACTGCCCCTAAGCCATAGGATGATGCGTCTGCTGAAACTATGGTTTCTTTATTTGGGTTATACACCTGGAGGTGTTGTCAGCTCTAGCTTTATGTCGTTGAATGCTTGGCTCTGTTCAGGTCCCCAATACCAGGAATTTTGTTTGCTCAGGAGATCCCGAAGTGGCTTTGTCTTCCCTGCTAGGTGAAGTATGAATTTGTATAAATGATTAACTAGGCCCACAAATCATCGGATTTCACTGAGATTCTTAGGCTCGCTCATCTGAGTGAATGTTTTGATTTTATCTGGGTCTGCTCTTAATAATCAAATCTGGGTCTGCTCTCCATCAATAATTTGGCTTAAGAATTTGACTTGACTCCTCGAAAACTCACACTTATTGTTAATCGTTAATCCGGCCAGTTCCAGTCTTCTAGGACTGCAAAGAGGTGTTCATCATGTTGTTCTTGTGTAGCTCCATACACCAGAATGTCGTCCATTTGGCAGAGGACCCCCTCCAGCCCCTCTAAGAGGTGAGACATCCTCCGCTGGAAATGTTCAGGAGCTGAAGAGATGCCAAATGGTAATCTTTTGAAACAAAACCTCCCAAATGGTTTAATGAAAGTTGTGAGTAGCTCTGAAGCTGCTGATGAGGGAATCTGCCAGAATCCGGACTAAGCATCTAGTTTTGTAAATACTTTGGCGTCCTCTAGTTGTCCTAGTGTATGCTCTACACAGGGTAATACATGTATTTCCCTACGAACATTTTCATTCAGTCTGGTAAAATCCACACAGGTCCGCACCTTCCCGTCTGGTTTAGGAACCACCACCATTCCTGTGCATCATTCTGTCAGTACCTCCACTCGTGAAATGATGCCCATCTGTTCCATATGGCTGAGCTATGCTTTCACCTTGGTAAGTAATGGGAGGGACACTCTTTTTGGTGTTGACAGGGATAACGGCTGTGCGTGTGGCATAAGCTGAATGTGGTATTCCCCCTCTAGCATCCCCACTCCATGGAACAGTTTTGGGAACTTCTGCCTGACCACAAACTGGTTCCACATTCGTTGGCTCTGTTCTTTTAACAAGGCCTAGGACTGTAATGGTAGGGCGACCCAGTAGGGCTATATGCAGGTCACGAACAATGTACACTTCTTGTAGTGTTGTCAACCCCCCTACTGTCAGACTTGTGGAG
This sequence comes from Acipenser ruthenus, assembly GCF_902713425.1. Lineage (NCBI taxonomy): Eukaryota > Metazoa > Chordata > Actinopteri > Acipenseriformes > Acipenseridae > Acipenser > Acipenser ruthenus. Next base: position 23,617,261 of record NC_081200.1, read on the forward strand.
AATTCCCACCTCACATTCAATGGAGATTGACCTGGTCCCTGTAAAACTTTGTTTGTTTTGCTGAGTGGTGCAGTCTGAAAATCTTGATAGAGGGATTCTGGGATCACTGTCACGTCAGCACCTGTGTCTACCTTGAACTGTGCATTGCAACCACATAGGTGAGTATGGTAAGCCATGGTAATTCCTATTGATTGGTCCAGATGGATCCAAGGAATGCAATCTCTGTGTCTCTTTTATCCAAAATTTCTGATACTGCTGATCTAGATCTACAAATAGCAGCAAAATGGCCGTTCTTTTGGCACTTTCTGCAGGTAACCTCCTTTGCTGGACAGAGTTGCTTGCTAGTAGGACTTCTCCCACACCAAGAGCAAGTTTTAGTGTGTCTCTGGGGTTCTCTCCACTGTCCTGGCCATGCGTGCCTCTCTTTATCTGGTGTCCCTTGTGTTTGCTTTGGGTGAACTATTTCCAGCTTACTGCTTGCATTGGCAAACTTTCCTCTAGCAGTATTGCTTCAACTGTTTGCTCTGCATCAGAGTTGTTTTGTAATGGAGACTGTTGCTTTCTTATACTTTCACTTTGGCGGGCCAAGTTCTTTGCCTTTTCTAATGTAAGTTCTGTCATTTCTCAGACAGTTTCATATCTGCAAGTCCCACAACCAGCCTGTCTCTGATCAATTCTTCTTGCAACTCTCCATAATCGCAGTGTTTGATAAGATTATACAGTGCTCTGATGAAATTATCTACGTATTCTCCCCTCTCTTGCGTGATTCTGTGAAATATGGCACGTTCAAAAATCGGATTGCGGCGAGGCACAAAGTGTTTATCCAGTTCTTCTTTGCCTGTACTATATTGTTTTAATCGGTCTTCTGTAAGATTCCTAGACCAGATAATAGCCTCTGCTTCAGCTCCCACAGTATAAATTAGGGTATTCACTTGTTTCTCCTGCGATTATTTGTCTAACCCAGAAGCCTGTCGGAATCTCTGAAATCTGCTAATCCACAGCGGCCATTCTTCTGGACGCATGAAATCGAATTCTGAAGGAATATTTGAAACAAAGCTGAGTCTTCTGTAGCCATTTCTGCTATTTATATCTGTCTAATCTCTTAAATGTGTTTAGTACTCACCATTGGTGTTACTGAGCCGTCTTTTGTTTTCTTTTTCCGTCTGCTTTTTTTCATGTAGAGAGCAATCCAGAAAATATTCTTACACAAGTATTTCAGGTTTTAGTTCATATCGAAGGCCATTCGAATCACTTCTGATACCATGTTGTATTAGAGACTGAGTCAGACACACCACACTCATTGCTAGTCAAACAGGAACATCCTTTATTTATTTTTAGTACTGTAACTTATACTTACATAACACATAACTGGGCAGCGAACCTCCTCTCGAGGGAGGGTCCACATTCGTTAGAATGGCGACTCCACCCTCAGTTGGTAGAGCGCATTTGGGAACGTTTCAGGAGGGCCCAAGTTGATCTCTTTACCACGGCAGAGACGACTTACTGCCCCCTATGGTTCTCCCTCCACCGCTGCGGCGGTCTATTAGGCATCGATGCCCTAGACCAGAGAGAAAAGGCGACAGTTCTCCTGGTGGCCCCCAGATGGCCCAGGAGAATCTGGTTTGCAAACCTTTGCCAGCTGCTGCAAGGCCAGCAGCTGGCAAAGGTGAGAGGTACCCTCTGGCACTCAGATCCGGGCAGACTGTGGGTCTGGCCCCTGAACTGGACCATGTCTCCGCTTTAGGGATCTCGGACGCAGTCGTCAGTACATTGCAGAATGCTAGGGCCTCCTCCACAAGGTCGTTGTACGTCTATGTGGAAATATTTTCAAAATTGGTGTATGACCAAAGGTCATGACCCCATCTATTGCCCTATAGCAATTATTTTACGGTTACTGCAAGATCTGCAGGGTAGGTCTCCAGGGCGTTCATTTTCTGTCGACCCGCTTTCTAAATGGTGCTTGGCGGTTACGTCCTCCTAGAAAGGCCGTCCTCCCCGAGTGGAGTCAAGATGTGGTATTAGAGGCGCTCACTAAGGCCCCGTTTGAACCTATACATTCCATAGAGTTGAAATATCTCTATCAAGACAGCCTTTTTGTTAGTCATCACCTCCGCTAAGCGGGCTAGTGAGCTACAGGCTCTGTCATTGCACAGTGCCCGTGTGCGTATTTGGGATGATCCTCCCTAAGGTGGTTACGGCTTTCCACTTAAACCAGTCAGTGGAACTAGACGCTTTCCATCCCCCTCCTTTTTCTTTGCAGGAGGATCAGAGATTAAATTCCCTTTGCCCAGTTTGGGTATTGAGAAGTTATGCGGATAGGATGAGAGCGCTGCATCTTCGTCTGTCATGTTAAAAGGACCCTGGGTCAAGCCCTCTCGAAGCAGCGACTGTCCCACTGAATTGTGGACACAGTTTTGACTGCATATACTAATGCCGATCTACTCCGCTTACATTGATCAGGTTCTACCGACTCAGCGTGATAGATTTCTCAGTGCCTTCATTAGGCACAAGGGTCCTTGTAATGGTTGGCTATCTGGGGTGCCAGGCAAATGCATAATCTACCATATTTAATTGTCACCAAACCGCTACTAGGATATAGTAATTCACTTTCCATATGTGACACCACTACACCCTATATATGCCCAGGGAATAATAACTGTGTAATTGAAAATAAATAAATACAGACAGGACAGAGGAGGTAAACAGCTAGGAGAAGAAGCATTGAGGAACCATTCAATCCTCAAGCATTTATTGTGCTCTACAAGTAACAAGCAGGCCTCTTGGTTACTAACAGTGAACTAACAAAGGAAAATATACTAGTTAATTACATCAATTGACCAATCACACTATTAATTGGTTATACGAACACCAACAATAAATATATTGCACAGCATTGTTATATATTACACATAAATAGCTAATAAATATATTGCACATAACATTAGTTAAATAGTTAGCATATAATCACACTATTAATTGGTTATACTGAGCCCAATAGGTAATTATATTGCACATCACTATATATTGCGCAACCAGTTATATTGTACTCTAATAAGTTATTGAACCCAATAAGTTATACATATATATATTTGCACACTTAATAAACTCGTTACACATATTGCATGTAAGTAACTAATAAATATTCTGCACATAACATTTTAATTAAATAGTTAGCATATAATAGATTAGTTAACCATCAATTAAATAACAAAAGACCATTCATTATGCTATATTGTTTATAATTTGTCCTTAACTGACACTACTGTCACTATTCTTAACTTTCAATATTCGATAAAAACTAGAGTCAATGGCCCACTTATGCTATGCAAATATATAAATAATAAAACTATATAGCATAACTAATAAGGTTGCAATGCATTGCAATACGGGAAAACAATTTACAATTACATAGCATGTAACCCAACAAATAATATATTAATTAAATGTTGCACAAGAGTTCCAGCACGTTTATCCAAAGAAGCAGGAGAAATGAAAGAAAAAGAAATAAAGTGCATCTGTGTATAAGAACAAATCGCAGTAAAGTTCCATTAGTTTAAGAGCATAGAACTAGTAGTACGCTCTCCTTTTCCACCGTAATAAAAATCAGCATGAAATAGTTAAAACAGTTCGATGAAAATGCAATTGTCCATATCAGGAAAAACTATAAACAAAAGTTTATTTTCTCAAACCCGATGTAGATTCGGCAGCAACACGTCTCCCCAGGTTCCACACGCACTCCAGCCACAGCTCTCACCGCAACACTGCAACACAGCTCACTCGAATAGTTTGTTATTTTTCTTTACTCTATTCTGTAAAACATCCAACAGCTATACTTGCAAAAACAAACAAAACACAGCTAAACTTGTTGTCTTCAGTAGCGTGCTGTCATATTTTCAAAACTTTCTTCTTTCTCTATCTCTCTCTTGCTCAGCTCAACCATATCTCCCGCAATACACCTTGCGCACAACATTTTTCTTCCGTCCTGCAACAGTGCTACCTTTATATCCCTGCCCGTGCAATCCCAATGTTACGTAATTATTTTTTTTAAAGGAAGCAAGTAATATATAGCCAAGCAAACCGACACATTTACCCATCGTCACACGCTCACATCACAAACATTAGTTTGGCGGTAGTGAGATATCCCTCGTCTGCTGTCTGCGCTCACGCTCCCTCGCAATGGCTTTGATATACTTTCCCAAAAGCATTGTTGTTGGTCATCTTCGAATTGAAAGGGAACGATAGGTTACGGATGTAACCCCGGTTCCCTGAAAGAGAAGATGACCAACAAACATTGCAAGGTCGCATCACTTGCATTCGCGGGTTCGATGCAAAAGAGAATGTGATCTCCGTGGAGTGATTGTTTGATACCTCGGGAGGCGGGACCGAGGACGTCACTCCCCTGAAGGGCCTATCAGCAGCTCTGACATAAAATGCTCAGTGAATACCTGACCTGTGGCAGGCATATCCCAAAAGTATTGTTGTTGGTCGTCTTCTCTTTCAGGGAACCGGGGTTACATCCGTAACCTATAGGTTTGAGGTCTTAGGGCAAGTACTCTTTTGGAGCCTGTACCCTTTGAATACCATAGTTAATGGGTATTAAATTAAGAATACCACAGGAATCTTTTCAACACTAATTACTTTTGTTGTAGACCACAGTATTTTATTGTATACTAGATGTCAAAATTATTACGGCACGACTGACTTCATTTGTAAACTGTTGCAAGTCTCTTTTTTGTTTTTGGCAGTGAGACAAGAGCAGTGTAGATGTGAAATAATTAAACTGAACATTTAAATCAAGCAAAACTATTTATTTAAGATTTTTTCAAACAAAACAGAAGCAGATGTAGTCATGGCAGCAGATAACACTATCTAATGTTTTCAAGCAATAGAACAAGTAATGATAATAAAGAAAGAGCTTGCTCTTCAGAACCAGCTGGCTAATAGTACAGCACAGTCGTAAACTGTGTTATTTTTATGTTTGTAATGAATGCAGAATTATCATAGTTTGTGTCATTTTAGATATTAGCTAAGAAACTATTTTATGAAATACCCACATCGGCTAATGTGTAGGCATGTTTAATATCATTTCATAAACAGATACACTACTTAAATCTGTTCTAAACTTAACCCCCCTACAAACATTTAAATCCTGCTATCAATTCAGTCTCCCAGATCACAAAGCTTCCTCTTTTTTCTTTCCTCACGCTGGTGTCTGCTCTTAAATCCCTATTGATGTCCAATTAAACAATTCATCCTTCACTTGTGGTCACACATAATGGGAGTTATTTTCAAAGGCATTATTATGACTGTTTTTTCTGCGCCTCTGTTTTTTCCACCGATTCAGTATTTTCTAAAGCTGCAGAAAACACGACAGGACTCTATCCGCTAGTTTGGTTCATTAGTTATTCTGACGGTTTCTTTTGGTGATATGTAATGATCTATTTTCTAAAGACCAAAGTGGTGAAGAATATAAACTTCCACCAGTTTGCTTTCCGCCTGCTTCAGCACGGTCAATACGACTATCCGCCAATAACAGTGACAGCAAGTCAGACTGAGTCTACCTGGCATTCAACGTGGATCCTATGTTAAGGTCTCCACACACCAGATGCGATGCGATTTTTTAATTGGCAATGAGACACTTTCACAGCGACATGACCATACACACCAGAAGCGACACAGAGACGATGCGACAGGTTCTGCCAGATCTATACAACTGTTAAAAATTGCTATTGACAAACTGATCAAGACTGGTACATATTTGTCAACATGATGTAGTAATTATGAGTGTCTTCTCTGATGGTATTTTAACACATATGGCAATAAATCATACGTACCAGGCTTATCTAGTTCCTTCGAAATGGACCCATATATTGTCTTACAAATCTGTATCTTTATAATATACACTTATAATATACAGTATATACTTTATGACCTTTGTCATAAAGCTCTGGGTATTTTTTCAACGGCAAGTATTATTGTTTCCATTTTGGTTCTGCTTCACCCTGCTGGACCATGTGCATTGAAGCTGAATTGCAAAAGATTCAATACTATTTATTTCGTGTCACTCCAGTGCCGCTCCTGCGTCACCTGTCGCGTGAAAGATACTTATCAAAAGTATAGGTTCTATTCATTTTGTCGCATCCACAGTTTCGCTTGCCACATCACATCTGGTGTGTAGCAGCCTTTAGAAGCAGCTGTGTGTGTGTGTGTGTGTGTGTGTGTATTTATGATCCCAAGACTAATTTGAATTATTCTCCAAGGTAGTCCCAAACGTGTCAATCTATAGGCTACTTTGGAAAATTACAAAATTAAAAAAACAAACTAAAAATAATTTTAAAAAAGCTTCAATGCGACGATGTTGAAGTTGGCTTCTTATTCGACCAGCTTCTTATTCGCATCCCAGCTTCTTATTTGCTAATAAGCACACATTTTAAATAACATGACCAAACCATCCACCTAATATAAACATGGTATTTGAGTAGAATTGTAAACAGTTGTTTTTAGTTTTAAGTAGGATTTATAATTGAGTGTTTAAAGTTGTGGATGCATACAAAAATACATTCCTTAAAGTAAATTAGCTTTAATTTCTCTTCAGGAACCATTTTCAATGCATACTACTTGCTGTATCATTTTGTTTTAGCACTGTTCCTTTTTTAGTGAATATTTATGATTATGGGATGTTTTGATATTATGCTTGTTGCAATATTGACTTAACAATTAAACATTACTTAGCCCACTTTAGTACTTCTGAAATATACTGATGCACAATGAAAACGCAACAATCTAAGTTTTCCATCAATAGCTCATTGGGCACATACATAATGTTATTTATATTTTAAACAGTCAGCAGTTTGTTGATTGTTTGAATTGTAGTGTTGCTTTGGATAACAAAATGCTGAGCTCAATTCATGTGATTTCATAAAAACGCCAAGTGCTCAGTGTTTGGTATTTGAGTTGAGTTAAAATTGCCAAAATGAGTTGATTAAAATCTGTATAAATAGCCATTCGAAAAGACATGATTTTATTTAACGCAAGAACAGCAAAAGATACGACCATGGCCCACTTGAGTAATGTTAGCCTGGTTGCTAGCGGCATGATTGAAGACGGTCTATCTGTGAGAGAAGTTGCCCAGAGAATGAGATGTTCTGCATCAACAATCAGCAGACTAATCCAGAGAAACCAGGAAGCTGGCTCTGTGAGGGGTAGACCATGTTCTGGAAGGCAGAGGGTCACCACACCGGCCCAAGACCGTCACATCCGACTGATGCATCTGTGTTTTCAGACTGCAGTGGCTACAGCACAAGAAATTCCAGTAAGACATAACCTGTGCATCAGCAGAATCACTGTAGCTCGCCGTCTGCATGAAAATGATTTGCATGCTCGGTGGTCGTTTAGGTGTAACATGTTGACAGCTGAGAGACGAAATTGGCGTCTTCCGTGGGCTACAGAACATCTGAGGTGGCAGCAGAGAGAGTGCTGGAGTGTTTTATTCTCTGATGAATGCTGTTTTGCCCTTGACAACCGATGGAAGGTAACATGTGTGGAGATGTCGTGGTGAAAGTTATGCTAACTGTTGCGTTGTTCGAGCCAACTGGTCAGGCAGTGGAAGTGTAATGATGTGGGGAGGAATCTCCTTTAACACAAGAATGCCTGTGGTGCAGAATTAGGGCAACCTTACTGCTCAGCGATACATTGACAAAGTCCTTGAGACAACAGTTTTTCCGTTCCTGCAAGCCAATCCGGAAGTGTCAATTTTTCAGCAGGACAATGCAAGACCACACAGTGCTAGGATTACAATTACACGACTTCAAGAAAGAAATGTCGAGGTCTGGCCGTGGCCAGCTTTTGTTCCTGACCCGAGTCCAATAGAACATCTATGGGACCAAATCGCCAGTACCATCTACAAGAGACAACCGCAACCAGCCAACTTTACCAGCAGGCTGCAGCTGCACAGGAAGAGCAGTCTATCCAGAGGCTGATCAGGGGCCGGTTGCATATAAGTGGTTTAGACTAGTCTAAACTGCTAGACCTGTCTTAGTTTTGTCGCTTAGACTAGTCTAATGAAAGTTATCCTAAAATATTAGCCTCCTCTGCCCAGGATAACTCTGAGTCTGGTTCTTTGTTGACATGATATAGCAACTGAACAGCAGGGAAACCTCCTCAATGAAGACTCTGGGAGATATATCAGACAGCTGATTGTGGAGAATTATTTCTATGAATAATGCCTAATTATTCCACATAGACAATAATATTATTTAATACATAAAATATGTACAGTACATATACTTAAACAGTTTACGTTTTAATTTATTAATAGATGACATAAATAAAAGTATTTTTCTAATTAGTTTAATTACAGTTTTTGTTTTTATAAGGCTTTTTAATTCCATACACATTTCCTTCTTTTCTAATTCTAGTTTTTCTATCTCCAAATTAAGTTTCTTCTCTTCCAGGTTAAAATTTCTATACTGTTTGTTAACGTCATTGCCATGGTGACATCCCTCACTTCCTTTTCTCTCACTATTTCCGTGCTCCTGTCCTAGTTCACACTTATGATACGATAATAGTCATGGTTTAAATAATAGAATTCTAAGGTGATTTAAGATTAGCAATTAGCTTTAACAGTTATACTCTTTGAGCTAATGGAATAATAACGTGTATTATTTATTTACGAAGTACGAAGTGAACCTTAACCTTAACAGAACCTTAGCATTCAATAAGTTACGGTCTACACAGTAACAGATAGCAGTTTGAAAATAAAAATAACAACGGTCACAAATGTATTGATTTTAAAACATTGTACATTTTTGTCTGCCTCAATCTACTGATACATCTAAAATAATTTCAGAAACACTGTTGTTTGTTTTGGGGGGGTGGCGGAGTGTCCCGCCCCTTTGTTTATATTATTATTTGTATTATGTATTGTTTGGCCAGACGAGCGAGACGCCTCCCACCAGGTTATTGTTTATATTTTAAAAACCTCGTGAGGATGCGTGACTGATCAGCTACTGATTTATTTAACTAGCTGACAGTCACACATCCTTATTAAACTCGTGCAGACTATGGCCCTGCAGACTATGATATCACCCCTGCAATGCCACCCTTTCACAGTGGGCAACAAGTTCTGAAACTGAATCTGTTACGCCCTCCTGAGCAACCCTACTCTTGCCTACTGGGAGTCACTAAAATGGGCATTCCTCTCCAAAAATCTGTACCCCAAGTTCAGATGCTTTTTTCAATTTGGTTGAAGGACCACCATCAATTTTTGAAATGTTCCTCTTAAAAAGATTTATTTTTTAGCGACCGGCACCATATTTTTCTACCATTTCTGCACGTCTTTTACAGTCCGCTTGCGCTGTGGATTAAATTTCTATATGTTCTCAGTAATTCTTCCCCATGCTTGGTGTTTGTACGGTTTGTGCATTTGTTAGAAAATGTCCCTAACAGTGTTTACTTTTCAACACTGTACTCCTCAAAAGGCATAATTCTTCAACTGTGGTAAACTGCGTGCATCTTTCCTTTCTAACGTCGGCCATTGTTTCCTTCTCGGTCAGTGTCTTAAATTACCCAGAACACACTGCGTGTTTGGCTCGTTAATCGGTCTTAGGTAAGATGCCTTTATGCAACAGGCTTAAGCCCCCGTCACACCTGGAACGATACCGATAAAGATTTTAAAAAAGTGTTCCAGTTCAAATGAATGGAGGTGGTCACACCACAACGATAACGATCATTGTAAACGATAACGATAACTATCATTTCGATTGCTTTCAGAGCGATTTTTTTCTACTACAAAGATAACGATAAATGTTCCTGGCCAATCAGGGCTGTATTAAATGTGACATCATCACCTACCTGGTGTTATTTTATATATTTTTTTAAACACGATAAACAGTAAATACAGGCATTGCAATGATTTACTACAGAGAAGACTGCCCTCCACTGTTCCACCGCAGAACATCATGTTGGAAAACTGGTTCTAGTATACATCAAGGAATCTTTTTTTTTTTAATTGTTAGAAATTATTTGATAAACAGCCATTAACACTAGAACTGCCGAATTTTCAAACTACCTAGAACCGCCACGTGGGTCACTTTGACCCATACATTTTTAAACTGCTTTGTTATGAAAATGAAAGACAAACTATAGGATAAAACTGAAAAGTTTTATTCATGAACATCATATCTAACAATTGCAACACAAAAACACAATATTTAAATGGAAATTTAAACATAAAAGGCTTTATTTTTAAAATGAGCACATATACAGCAAGAATACAGTAAAAAAAAAAATTAATACAATATACATTTCAAAAGAAACAGGTGTAAACAGGTATATGTCCACACAAAACTATAAAACTGAAATCATTGTTTCTAATACTACATAAAAAGAAAATATAACACTACTTCCGGTATGACGGCTGCATTTTACTCTATGGAGGCATCTGCCAGCTGACTGTGCCTGCATCCAGGAGCTGTGTTGTAAACACAGACGCAGTTCCATTGAACAATATTGTGTAAACTGGTACATACAAACCTGTAAAACCGAAATGTTTTTTTTCTAAAAGTAATATAAAAAAAGAATGTATAACATGTTTCATATTTGGCACATAAGTTGTTATCCTACCTGTCATTTCAGTTTGCTGTATGCATCTGAGTGCAGCTTGTCGTATTCCAATCAAAATGACTACTTTCAAGATTCAATATTTCCTTCTGATATATTCCCAGTTGCATTTGTGGAACAAAACGAAGGATTGTTGTCTCCAGGTACATTGAAAAATAAGCAACTAGGCTTTCACTGAGTTTGCATCTTGACAAATCCACAATCATAGCAATCTCTGTCTCATAGTCAGTCTACAAACAAAGAAAGGATTGAAATACAAAAAAAAGTGTGCTAGGAGGAGGCGTGTCTTGTTTGCTGCATTTACAAAAAAAAATAGCATATCTTACGTTATATTAAAAAAAAAGACATGTATTGTAATTCATGGGTCACATTGACCCACATGGCGGTTCTAGGTAGAACTGTTTATAACTTTATCATTTTTGCAATTCTGGCTATCAAACACCGTCAGGATATTTAATTCCTAATATTTAACCCATTCTTGCCTAAATTTTCTGAATTAAGTTTCCTTTGCTATACTTATGCGCAGATGTGACTTATGAACATTTCTAGTGTTTTTTTTAAATTAGCCTTTGCAATTTTCAAAGAAATCATATTTTTTTCTGCGTCCCATATATGGGACGCCAGGCACAGGTGGGTACATGTTTTAATATGCTATATATCTTACCAATAATAATATTCAGGAATACTAAATAAAGTAACAAACCACAATATTATATAACAATAACTTTTATTTATATAACAATAACTTTTATTTATTATATATCAATAACTTCCATTTATTATACTTTATATCAATAACTTGTATTGTATAACAAGAACTTTCATTTATTGTAAATCAATTAACTCAAAATAAACAACTTAATTGTATCAACAAGTATGTGGTAAAAAAAAAAACATAACTCATAGCTAAACCTACTTTACAGCATGTTATAATATAAGTCATTTGATATTTTTACTTCAACCTGATATTCTGTCCACACATATTGAAAACAAACTGGGGACCTCTGACACCACTTTGCCAATTACTGTTGGTGGAATGGCTTGAAACAGTCAATATACAGTCCAACATGACATTTGCAACATGCAACTTTAGCCTTCTTGCTGCAATAAGCACACCTTCTCTGCGTCTGATTTGTTTTTGAGTAGTGACCTTGTTCATCCCGTCACACAGCTTTGGGCACCTTATCCTTTCTTTGGCCTCCTGCAGTGAGTGGCCGACCAATGCCAGGAGCATTCCTCACCTCAGCTGAAAACGTTAGCCTGTACACATTTACCACCTCTCTTTGAAAAGCCAGCAGGCCCAGGGATCTATTCTTGTGCCCTGCAGAGTTCCTATACAGAAGCCATGCATTCTGTATGGCCACATCAGGCATGAACATAAAGAAGGGCACCCACCACTTCTTTGAGCGGATGGAAATTCTGTAGTAGCTAATGTTTTGGTCCACCCATGTACTTATTGTAGTATCAAATTACCTGTGGCTCATCAACTTCAATCACCTTCTTCTCAGCCTGAGAGTAGCGCTTTGCCTTTCCAATAGGCATTACTGGCTGACAATTAGATGACATTGTGACCAAGCTGTTATCATTCCATTGGTAGAATTGGTGAGTATTCAGACACCACAGCTTATAACCAAACTTGATTGGTTTGCTCTTCATGAACTGTTTAGCTGAGTGCTTCCTATAATAGGGAATCATGGCTTCATCTATACACAGATTTTGTTCAATCTGGAAGGCCTTGAGGAATCTCTCATTCATCATTTCATAGAATGGCCTCATCTTGCCAAGCTTGTCTCCAACAGGTAGTCTGCTGTTATCAGCAAGGTGCAAATATCAGAGGATCTCTTCGAATCTATCACGTTTCATCAATTGTGAGACTGCAACATATTACATACATCTTCACTCTGTTATATTACCACAGAAAAAAACCTGTATGCATCTGTGCCTGGTGTCCCATATATGGGACGCTACAAAAACAATGCTCAGTTTAGAAAATATGCAAAAGAAATTCATAAAATGGTTATGTACAGCTACAGCACACCCTAACCAACATAAATCCATGAAAAAATAAGAATGAAAGATAATGGCTAAATAGATTTGCATCAATATCTCTAAGCTATCGCTTCTTTGCGTTTTTTGCTCAATTTGAAAGATTGCATTTGATGCCGAGGGAAGAAAAAACCTGGCAGCCAAATAATAAAAGCAGGAATAATAGAGCTATAAGAGGGGAATATTTTACAGGTTTCATTATTTCATTTCAGTGAACACACACCCGAGGAGATGCACATTTTCACCCCGTCCCATATATGGGACGCTAGGCATTAATGGGTTAATATATTTAGGAAAAGTCAAACGGACATGCACACACAATTTACAACGGAAGAGTAATTAACATATTAAATGCAAAATAGCACACGCACAATGTATGATCCTATATGCTCCATAAAGACTTTTTTTTGCTTAATAATAATAATAATAATAATAAAAATAATAATAATAATAATTAGTATAAATATATACATCATTTATGGAGTATCATCATATTAAGTAAGGTGTAATCAATGATACATACCATGTTCTTATTTTATGTTTAACTTTAATGGGAAGTGGTTGTACCCAAGGTGACTGTGCATACCTCCTTGAGGCAATATCCACGCGTAATTTGTTTCGATCAAATTTGTTTGTTTTACGTTGTCCTAATTAAACAAGCGATTGGTAAGACTGAATGGAAATAATAATGTGCCCTTGTGTTTGCATTTGTGTTTTGACTCATTTTTCCGCTGGTTTGGCACAATTGTCGATTGTGTTTGTACAGCATTTGCTAACACAATTGAACCAGAAGTATTACTTTGGCGGATAAAACCTCTTAAATGCTCATTACTTAACCATTTAGAACCTCAGAAAATTATGTATGAAATGCGATCTGCCGGTGGATAAAACAGAGGATCACGTTAGAAAATAGCCAAATATTTTTTTAATCGATAAACACTAGAACTGCCACGGCAGTCATTTTGACGGTTTGAGGTTTTCAAATTTAAATTACTCTGAAACTTATGCGGTTGTCCGTTTACGACTTTTCCTAAATACATGTATTAAATACCCTGACACTGTTTGAAAGGCAGGATAACGAAAATAAGGAAGTTATAATCCCACCCACCTAGAACCACCATTTTGACTGCCTTTTACAATACATGTTTTTATTTTGAATATAACCTACAATATTCTATTTTATTTTTATATACAAGCCTGTTGTTATCTCTACTGGACCTGGATGCTATCAATTCCTTCGTTTTGTACAATGAATGCACCGGGGAAAATATCAGTAGGAGAGATTTCATCTTGAAGCTAGCCACAGTGCTTCGGCAGAAACATTTCGATCAGAAAACTGCAAAGCAGCAGGCTGCAGCAGCTCAACCTTGATTCAGTGCTGCACTGAGTGACACATTTATGTTTAATTGTTCATTTAAATATGGCGTTTCAGCTGTGCAGATGTTTGATATGATGTGCTTGAATAAAACATTTGAGTTGTATCCAATAGTTTGTCTTTCATTTTAATATTGATGTTGTTTAAAATGTAACCGTCATAATGACTACCGGCGGTGGTTTTAGGTATGAGTATAACCACAGCGGTTCTAGTGCTAATTCAGGCCCAGTGTGTACAAAAACAACTTTTATATAGTACAATAGTTTCACATTAACACTATTCAAACTACACATTATTAAAAGAAAACACTATATGGGTTAGATATTAGCAGAGCCCTGGTACCCTGTCTTTCAGAATTCCCTTTGTTTAGGTTATTAAAATGACCAGGTGCTGTGAATCTGAGCAACCAGACCCCTGTTATCTGCTCTGCATTGGTTAAAGAAAACATTCCTCCCCAATAGCTGTCTGCACATTAATGACCCACGAATGCAGGTGACTGTTTTGCTATGAATACTCCTAAGTGGGGGCAGTTCAGAGCAGATTTAGGTAGCGACTGATTACTCAAATTACTGGTCAAATAATACACCTAAAGGGTACTTTAGGACTGGTTGTTGCTTAACTAGGAATATATATATATATATATATATATATATATATATATATATATATATATAAAACTGCAGTGTACAAAATTGAAGGCATATGAAAGAAAAGGTTTTTTTAAAAAAATGTACACAAAAAGATTAAAAACTCTTATTTTCAGGACGTTTTGGGCAAAAGCCCTTCTTCAGCTGATTAAAAAGAAAAGTAAACACAGTGCAGTAAACTTGTTGTTATTCAAGAATTGTAATTATACAAAAATCCTATGGATGATGTCATGATTATTAGAATAGAATGTTCATTCCCAGAGGTTCCGAAGTCCCCAGTTTGAAGATAAACTCTCGTTCCTTTTGTTTCCGAGCAACATTTGTTCCATAGCACTGATTGATCACACAGACTGTGATGTCTTCAGCAGTGTGATCATCACTGTTGAAGTGGTGGGCTACTGGAAATGCAGTGGTGTTAATGCGAATTCTTCTTAAGTGTTCTACAAACCGGTCTGCTAAATGCCTTTTAGTTTCCCCAATATACAATTTGTTGCATTTCTTGCAGATAATGCAGTAGACAATTCCTTTAGGGCAGGGGTGTCAAACTCAATCGTACAGCGGATTCAAAATGCACATCCCGCGGGCCACACAGTTGGGCCTATGAAAATGAAAAGCATAATAATACAGTATTAATTTACCGAACATCGGCTGTATAAAAACGGTAGCTAAATTCACATCAACAACCCACGTAATGTCAACATGTTTGTCAACGTCAAAACATACCAAGGAATGCAAGCAGTTTGATATCCACACCATTTATATTAAACAAATTATTTATGTTTTAAAACAGCACATATCGCAGGAAAACCAAAAAAAACCAAACAAACAAACAAACAAAAATACCGTGGTTTGGACTCACAATATCAAGTTCTTGAGAGCACATGACCTTAGCCCGCTGCGCTACTGCGCAGTTGTTTAAATGCGTTCGTTTTTGGAATTGCACACAAGAGAGGCATGTAGCTTCCTTGTCTAAATCCACAGCAATTGACATTTATATACCTATATAAAAAGTACAAGTTTCATGTAATAAATAAATAAATAATATATATATATATATACAGTGCCTTGCGAAAGTATTCGGCCCCCTTGAACTTTGCGACCTTTTGCCACATTTCAGGCTTCAAACATAAAGATATGAAACTGTAATTTTTTGTGAAGAATCAACAACAAGTGGGACACAATCATGAAGTGGAACGAAATTTATTGGATATTTCAAACTTTTTTAACAAATAAAAAACTGAAAAATTGGGCGTGCAAAATTATTCAGCCCCCTTAAGTTAATACTTTGTAGCACCACCTTTTGCTGCGATTACAGCTGTAAGTCGCTTGGGGTATGTCTCTATCAGTTTTGCACATCGAGAGACTGAAATTTTTGCCCATTCCTCCTTGCAAAACAGCTCGAGCTCAGTGAGGTTGGATGGAGAGCATTTGTGAACAGCAGTTTTCAGTTCTTTCCACAGATTCTCGATTGGATTCAGGTCTGGACTTTGACTTGGCCATTCTAACACCTGGATATGTTTATTTGTGAACCATTCCATTGTAGATTTTGCTTTATGTTTTGGATCATTGTCTTGTTGGAAGACAAATCTCCGTCCCAGTCTCAGGTCTTTTGCAGACTCCATCAGGTTTTCTTCCAGAATGGTCCTGTATTTGGCTCCATCCATCTTCCCATCAATTTTAACCATCTTCCCTGTCCCTGCTGAAGAAAAGCAGGCCCAAACCATGATGCTGCCACCACCATGTTTGACAGTGGGGATGGTGTGTTCAGGGTGATGAGCTGTGTTGCTTTTACGCCAAACATAACGTTTTGCATTGTTGCCAAAAAGTTCGATTTTGGTTTCATCTGACCAGAGCACCTTCTTCCACATGTTTGGTGTGTCTCCCAGGTGGCTTGTGGCAAACTGTAAACGACACTTTTTATGGATAACTTTAAGAAATGGCTTTCTTCTTGCCACTCTTCCATAAAGGCCAGATTTGTGCAGTATACGACTGATTGTTGTCCTATGGACAGAGTCTCCCACCTCAGCTGTAGATCTCTGCAGTTCATCCAGAGTGATCATGGACCTCTTGGCTGCATCTCTGATCAGTCTTCTCCTTGTATGAGCTGAAAGTTTAGAGGGACGGCCAGGTCTTGGTAGATTTGCAGTGGTCTGATACTCCTTCCATTTCAATATTATCGCTTGCACAGTGCTCCTTGGGATGTTTAAAGCTTGGGAAATCTTTTTGTATCCAAATCCGGCTTTAAACTTCTCCACAACAGTATCTCGGACCTGCCTGGTGTGTTCCTTGTTCTTCATGATGCTCTCTGCGCTTTAAACGGACCTCTGAGACTATCACAGTGCAGGTGCATTTATACGGAGACTTGATTACACACAGGTGGATTCTATTTATCATCATTAGTCATTTAGGTCAACATTGGATCATTCAGAGATCCTCACTGAACTTCTGGAGAGAGTTTGCTGCACTGAAAGTAAAGGGGCTGAATAATTTTGCACGCCCAATTTTTCAGTTTTTTATTTGTTAAAAAAGTTTGAAATATCCAATAAATTTCGTTCCACTTCATGATTGTGTCCCACTTGTTGTTGATTCTTCACAAAAAATTACAGTTTCATATCTTTATGTTTGAAGCCTGAAATGTGGCAAAAGGTCGCAAAGTTCAAGGGGGCCGAATACTTTCGCAAGGCACTGTATATATATATATATATATATATATATATATATATATATATATATATATATATATATATATATATTAGCTCAAAGAGCCAGCTGCCTGCAAGTTGCCTAAAATTAATAGCGCATCAAAGAGTCACCGAGGTTGAAACATTTAGCTATGAGTCAACAGTAGCTACCAACACGCACACACACAAACACGTGCGCGCACACACATGCACACACACTCTCACACACACGCGCAGACACTCACACACACATCCACACACGCACACACACACAAACATGCGCGCGCACACTCACACACACACACACACACTCACACACAATCAAGTCCTTTCGTAGATATAATATAATGTGAACGTGAGCTGATTCAAATAAAAACACTTTCAATCTAGGATTCGTTTGGTCTGTGTGTGTTTTATATGCAACCGCTTTGCTCTAGAAATCACCATCATGGTCATTGTACCATACTGTCAATTTGTATGTTTTAAACACAGCAAACAACAGTTATTTTTGCAGCGGTAACCAGCTCATCTCCCCAAAACACAATTTAGGCTTACAATCCTTCGAATAATAACTGTGCATGAAATGTCCAGTGAACTATTTTGCATAAACCTGCCCAACCTAATTATACGCGATGTCAATTCGCTACTGAGAAAAATTTAGAGTGGCTAGCTGCTAGTCAAAAATGGATCAACAACATTTCATGAGTGGCTCTACAAAAAGGAAATTGGAGAAGGAGGCCAAAGCAACTTCGCTTTTACAAAACATCACGTCAATAAATAGGAACCTACTGTGTCACTTGATGGAAGCCAAAAATTTAGAGCAGAGACTTTCAATGTGATAAATCGACAGGTTACTGTCTTGTCAATCACCGACTGGGTGCTGAACGATCGCTTTGGGGTTCTCTTTGAAAACGGCGTCTGACCTCAGTGACACACGCAAACGGCCAACAGAGCTTGCTGCTGTTTACTCAAATGACGTTGACCTCAACTTTGCTGATGAACTTATCTAGTTCAAATTCTTCATTCAAGAAGAGCCAAACAAATATCCTACTCAACTGCTTCTAATTCTGCGGCAAAACAGACTCCATTCAACATTTCCCAATGTGTTAATTGCACTAAGACTTTTTATGACCTTGCCCGTTACGAACTGTGAGGGGGAACGCATTTTGCTAATTTTGCATTTATTACAAGTCTGCATTATTAATGTGCCATATATTTATTGTGAATTTGTGATAGTGTAATCTAGCACTGCAGAAGCGCAAATATTTGTTGACGGAAAAATGTACAATTTTCAGTCGTTTTACACACGTTTTTTCTGCAAATGGTGCCAATAAGCAGTTGGGACATTAACAGATGTTATTCATTTAAAGTACAATTACAGGCATTATGCTGCTTCTGTAATTAGAAGAAGACCCCAAACAGCTTTTCTTTCAGTTTACAGTGTGCACAATTCTACAAACTGACACATGTGCTTTTAGGCATTAATATACTGTATACATATTTTAGGACACAGCACATTGAGGAATACCGTCGCACAACTGTCTGTAACACAAACCAGCAGAATCAGCATCACAATGAGTCACAGGCCAGACCCCAACAGCAGCAGGAACAATGTCATTGGGACCAACACCTACACAAACAAAGTCAACAACAGCATTTATTCATTTCATATTTTATTAGTCATTTATTCACAAACAGACAGATTTGCATTACTTGGAGACACCAGCACAAAACACAACAGCAGAAATCACGACTTTATCAAGAACCAGAGCCACAGAAATTTCAATTACAGCACCACACCAATCATGCCTCAATACAACACCACACCAATCATGACCCAATGTTTAAAACAGAACAGCAAGGAAATTACAAACCACAGCCAGACCAAAAACAAAAACAGCTGGAATGTCGCCCAAAGAACCCAGAACCAAAACAACAAAAACATTTACAACACCACGATAAGGACCCACATATCCAAACAGAAAGGCAACAACAACAGCTTCCACTAGAGGCAAGGTGACTTCAGGAGCGCGAAAGTTACAATAAAGATCCGGAGCCAAAGCGACTTCAGGAGCACGAAAGCTACAATGAAAACCCAGAGCCAAAGCGACTTCGGGAGCGCGAAAGCTACATTAAAAACCCAGAGCCAAAGCGACTTCAGGAGCGCAAAAGCTACAATAAAAACCCAGAGCCAAAGCGACTTCAGGAGCGCGAAAGCTACAATAAAAACCCAGAGCCAAAAAGAAACAACGAAAAGACAAAGTATGCCGCAAATCCTGCTTTACAAACAACTGCAAAGAAAAGACAATACCACCAGAACCCAAACAAAAAAAAACTTTGTGCAAGGCATATTATGTTGACAAATATACCTTTGTGAGAGCTGAAAGAAGACAAACCTACAACATTTGCTACAAAATGAAATAATTAACAAACACATACAAAAGGAAAAATATTTTAAGACAGCAACGCCGAAAACAATACTACATCACACAACTAGTGAAAAACTTAAAAGGCAGGAGTCATGCTTCAAAACTCATGACAGCAACATATCTTGTTGACCTTTCCATCAAGGTTTCTTTGAGAATGCAGAACAGTCTACAACGTCGATTTACTGCACTACAAAGCAACACACATGTCCTTCTTAATCAAATACTTGTACAGGACAATGTCTCCCAAAAAGCAGAGATAATATGTGGCCCAAGTCAACACACATCACACACTGAGGCCTACTTTTGGGAAGCCACATATAATAGCACTCTTCTGTCATGCATTCCCATTAATGAGAAAGGCAAATGCCAGATTTTCCCTGATGTGCCACGGAAAAAGGACAAAAAGCATAGTCAGCCCCAGCCACTTCCAGATGAAGATGACAGTGAAGAACGAGGGCAAGCAAAGGAAAAACAAAGCTCGCACAAATGGCAGTGCCATAAAAACATTTGTCGAATTGACTCAAGCTCTTCTCTTGTTCCTTGTGTACTGAACATCCTTCAAAGCATTGTTTCAGCAGACCCAAAACACGCACGTGCATTTATGGACACATTTGATGACTGCAAATGAGGCTTTTCATGCATCTAACAAAGCTGGTCCTCACATTACCTGCTACATGTCTAGGAGCACTTGTAAATCGTCACTCTGTTACCTCTGTACCCTTGGCTGCCATTTTCCTCGTGTAAGAAAACTTGTACATAACAATTATTCTGTGGTTACAGTGTACCGCCAAATTACATATTTGCAAATGGCCTTGGAAGATGGTGATGAGCACACTATGACAGAACTGTGCAAACCTTATTTGAACACACCGGACGTGCATCACCAGGAACATCCAGAGCTCTTACTGAGTGATGCATCCATTCTCACAAAGTATCATGCACAATTTCTGACTTACACACGACACTCAGCTGACACACCAAAACACACTTGTGCTTCTTGTCACAAGCTGTGCCACAGAAGACAATGTGTTGAAATAGCTGCCATGCAAACAACACCAAACAATGACAAGTGGCTGAATTTAAGGATTTACTTAGATTCCACTCCAGTTTCCACTAGCAAGAACTTGCCTCACCAGCAGAGGGTTCAGAAAGTGCATGGCCGAACCTTTCACCTGCCATTGCTTCTTCAGGAAACACTGAGCAAACTGCCCCCGCCAAACCAAGCCTTGCCAGATGACTTGGAACTGCACATCCTGGTACGCGGTGCGCCAACAAAGTCCAAAACTGTTTGGGAAGACATTGTGGATCTCAAGAAAGTGTATAATGCTTTACGGAAGTTGAAGGAAATCAATCCTTTCTACAAAGACATCATCTTGCCACAAAACTCTGTCAACTTGCTTACTAATCACAACTTGAACACATTTCAGTGTCATTCTGACAACGAACAAGAAGATGATGATGAAATCATTGTGGAGGAAACAACCAAAGAACAACCTCACCCCAATGAACCTTTGCTACGTAAGGTTCAACCTGAGGAAGAAGCTGTTATTTACCACAATTACACAATACATCCCATACACAGTGAAAGAAAGAAAGGTACAGCTACTGATCTTAACCAAATGCTTCACATACAGGATGACGCTGTGGAAGACTGGGAGAAAAAACTAGACCTACTGTGTTTCCCAGACTTGTACACTCATGGCATTCATGGAATGCATGCTGAACGGACACCTCATTTGAATCCAACAGAGTTTGTCAAAGCTCAGTTGGATTCATGACATGCGCAATTTAGGCTGAATCAGCAATATATCTTTCACCTGCAGCATCAGGCCAATCTTCGGCAGATTAACAGAGGCATTTACCACAAGATGAAGGTGCACCGTCCCCAGGAACGTATGACTGCAGCACAGTGGTTGCAACAGGTGTCCAATGATGACCTTGAATCTGATCTTACCACCATTTTCTCCTGTTTAAAGAACACTCCACAATACTGGCGTAAACCAAGAAATGATGTGGATGCTATGACTCAAGCATACGGAGCAGCAACATGGTTTGTCACACTGAGTCCTGCAGAATGGACCTGGACTGACCTGGGACAACACATAAAGGACGTGAATGGACCAGGGTTTGCAAACGTGCCCATCAGTGAACTTGTTGCACGAGATCCTGTCAGTGCATCTCTGTTCATGCACAACAAGTTTCTTGCAATCTTGAATTTTATCACATCCCCAAATGGCCCTCTGTGGAAGATTACACATTACTTTTGGTGCAGAGAGTACCAGGGTCGTGGAATGCAGCACTTCCACATGCTTCTTTGGGTGGAAGATGCACCACTTATTTTCCGCAACTCACAAATTGCACAGTACATTAATCAACATGCCGCTTGTACCATTCTAAATGACCTGATAGCACCTGTACTCAGAGACCGTGTCTTGAAATGGCAGTAACATAAATGCAACAAATACTGTCTTAAGATCCAAGAAAATCAAAAACAAGGTGGTGATAGTTTGTCGCTTTGGATTTCCCAGAAAAGAACAAACCATTGTGGTAATCCGAGATGTGGCTGAGGCCATTGCTGGACAGAAAGCACTCAAACCTCACGGCAGACTCTATGACCTCCCACAGAGTAGTACAGAAGTCAGAATAAATGATTACAATCCAGCCATTTTGCTAGCTTGGGAAGGCAGTATGGATATTCAGTTCATTGGTGAACAATCTAGAGCCCTCAACCGCTACATTACAAAATACCTTTCAAAACCTGAGAAGAGTTTTGCCCTTGGCATCATGAATGACATCAACTCAAACAATTCTCTGGCCAGCAGACAGTGGAATGTTGCACTCCGCAGTTTGTCCAACAGAGAATGTGGTGCACTTGAAGCAGGAGACAATCTCCTAGGCTTACCTCTCTATGGCACAGATCCGCAGACAACTGCTGGCTGAAATCCAAGGAACACATTGACATGCTAGCAAAAGAAAATCCTGACTCAACCGACATCTACTTTCCTTCCTGGATTGACCCATACTAGCCAAAACGTCTGGAGGCTCTGCAAGACATGAGCCTCTATGCTTTCATTGCATGGCATGATGTGGTGACAGAGTAGCCCAAAAATGAAAACATCCCTTGTTACACGTTTCCCTTTAGATACATCAAAAAGAGAAGCATGTCCTACTTAATCAATCATTACCATTATAGTGTACAGGACTACCCAGAGAACTACTTCTATGCTATCCTCCTACTTTTCAAGCCATGGAAAAACAGAACAGACCTTCTTCCTGAAGGGTGTCATTCCTATGTGGATGCCTTCCATGCATGTAAGGATAGCCTGCAAAAAGCTATGGCCTATCATGACCAACTACAACAAATAGCTGCAGCTGATGAGGAGGTAACTCGACTAGCAGAGAAAAAACAAAAGGAAATAGAGGCTGAAGAGGACAATGAGCTTGAAACAGAAGGACCTGAAAATCCAGTTCACTTTGCTACTGTGCAGGCCACAGAGGCAATGGCTGAATTCAGAGATGTGGCAGCACAACCTCTTCTACAAAATGTAGAAGACATGCTCAAGCACCTTAATAAAGATCAGAAGAGAGTGTTTGACCACATTGCCAAAACTTTGCAACAACAAACAAACAAAAGCTCCCATCCTCTGCATGTTTGTGAGTGGCACTGGAGGCACAGGGAAGAGTTTTCTTATTCAAACTCTCACAGCATGGGTGAGACAAAGCCTGGGAAAAGAAGTGGCAATCACAGCACCCACTGGAGTTGCAGCATACAATATCAATGGGATGACCATTCACAGACTTCTAATGCTTCCAATGGAGCATGGAAAAACACCGGTGTATCGTAACCTCTCTGATGAGGTACTGCAATGCCTTCGTACAGACATGCGAGATGTGACCAGACATGCGAGATGCCTGTAACCAGATCCAGACTGCCATGCTTGATAGTATACCTGGAGATGACATTTATCTTGGCAAATGACACTGTGGACTGCCCTCATAACTTCCAGAGAAATGTGTTGAAAAAAATGAACGCCTACAAGGTTGACTGCAGTTCGAGAGCTGGACTGGAAACTATCATACGAGTCAAAATAGGCTGCAAACTGATGCTTCGCAAGAACATTGACATTGCCACTGGTCTCATCAATGGGGCAATAGGGAAGCTTCAAGCTGTTTCCTACCATCTGGAAAACACAAGTAAAAAGGTCAAAACCATAACCATCAAATTTAACAATGGAGTCACCCATACCTTTGAACACATGCGCTCAAAGTTTGAAATCATGGAGTCTACATTGTTCGAGAGCAGTTCCCAGTCATTGGTGCTCATGCAATCACCATTCACAAATGCCAAGGGATGACTCTAAAAACAGTTATGATGGATCTTGGTAACTCCATTTTTTCTTGTGGACAAAGTTTTGTTGCACTTTCCAGAGTTACTTCCTTAAGTGGTGTCCACCTTATCAACTTTGACCCCACCTGCATTTATGCATGTCAAACTGCAGTTGAAGAGCACCATCGGCTCAGAAGGATTTATTGTCCAAAGTTGATAAGCTTGAAGGAGACTAACACGCACAAGGGGCGCAAGGTAAAAGATCGTGTGCATTTCATTCACCGAGCCATCATTAATGTTCAGGAACAGCAAAAGCAGAGGCTTGAGCAACCCCAATTTCACCTCATGCTATGCAAATGCAACAATGCAGTGCCTTCTTCACTTGCAACCTCTGAAGGAGTCATTAAAACACAGTCAACAAGAGGCTATCAGGAGCTTTGTTCACAAATATGATCACTTGCCATCCACTGCATCTCTAACTACTCTGGATATTTGTCACTTTTTAGGAGAACCTTTTAATAGAGGTGAGCAGCAAGATGTTGCAGAGTTTCTCACCAAATTGTCTGAAATTTGTCCTGAAGTATCTCGCATGGTTTCAGTCACCATAAGTCATGACATTCTATGTACTATATGTAACTACCGCTCATCAAACTGAGAGGTGTTGCATGTTTATCCTCTACATGTACCTCCTGGTACAGATTCCATGTGTTTGGAAGAACTCTTATTGTATTACTTGTATTGTAACGCTTGAAATGTTTTTGCTTACGATTGTAAGTCGCCCTGGATAAGGGCGTCTGCTATGAAATAAATAATAATAATAATAATAACTCATTTGTAGAAATGACAAATGGGCAATGATTCCTGGTAGCAAATGCAGGCAATGCAAAACTTCTCCAATCGTGAAATGTGAACTTATTCAATCAGCAGGAAGAATGATTGCAGTCCAACTTATGCTTTGGGAAACCAAACCAGATGGGACCGTTACAAAGCGACACAATGCTAAGTTTACTGCTGTGCAGAAGAGCAAAATTACTGTGGACAACAGGAATTACCAATTAGCTTCCATTATCATACACCAAGGACAGGATGTTACTTCAGGACATTATGTGTCTGTTATTGCTGTGGGTGCTACTGGAAAATGGGTGCATGCAAATGTTGCACTTATTGAAGTCAAACCATGGCCAAGAAATGCAAAGGACATGTATATGGCCTTTTATGAAGAGATCCAATGCTTTACAAGTGCCTTACATTAGCCTAAGTTCATAATACCACTATATCAAGGAGAATAATGTTTTTTTTTTTTCCAGCATTACAATATATTAGTATACTACCCTTTAGCATGGACATGTATATGTACCTTTTGAACCATCCATAATATTGTAGTTTTGTACCTACGTAAATATCAATATATTAATACCTACCAAAATAGACATATTGTTTTCACTACTCATGCAACTATAAGAATACAATGTTTACACTTTCAATACTGTCCAAAAGTCCCTTCTACCATTATTTTACTTTCAAATCTTTTCTCATTTCTCTTCTATTACTCTACTTAGTACTCTCTTGTCTGTCTGTCTATTTACCATACACACATTCTCAAATATCTTTCCCTCGCTTTATTCATTATTTGATGAAGTAAAAAAAGGAGTGATATCTATAACAAAAACATTGTCAATGTAAAAAAACAAGTTAGAAAAACGCAACAGCCGTTTAAAGGGGTGATATGAAACACAAAAGCCCAAGTTAGGAGAAGCAATTGGGGCAACCTGGTCAAGCATCAAGCAAATAGGCACAATTGGAAGGTGCTGGGGCCCAACATTCACACAATTCTTGCTTCTAACTTGGCGCCTTTTTTTGATCGCTTTGCTCCACTTTATCGCTCCACTTGAAATGCTCAGTGGCACAGCGGGCTAAGGTCGTGTGCTATTCAAAAACGTCATGTTGCAAGTTCAAACCACTTGAAATGCTCTTTGTATGACTTGAAGTGACTGAGACACACACCTAAACACTGAGACCCACTCGCACACACTGAGACTGTGTGTGTTTCTCAGTGTATGTGTGACTCGGTGTGTGTGTGTCTCGGTGTGTGTGTGTTTCAGTGTGTGTCTCAGTTTATGTGTGTCTCAGTGTGTGTCTCAGTGTGTGTGTGTGTGTCAGATTGTGTCTCAGTGTGTGTGTGTCAGTGTGTGTGTGTGTGCCTCAGTGTGTGTGTCTTGTGTGTGTGTGTGTGTGTCAGTGTGTGTGTGTGAGTGTGTCTCAGTGTGTGAGTGTGTGTCTCAGTCACTTCAAGTCATACAAAGAGCATTTCAAGTGGAGTGATAAAGTGGAGCGATAAAGTGGAGCGATAAAGTGGAGCGAAGCAATCAAAAAAAGCACCTTTCCAATTGTGCCTATTTGCTTGATGCTTGACCAGGTTGCCCCAATTGCGTCTCCTAACTTGGGCTTTTGTGTTTGATATCACCCCTTTAAATGGCTGTTGCGTTTTTCTAACTTGTTTTTTTACATTGACAATGTTTATCTAAGTCATTAATGTACATTAGGAATAGCAGAGGACCTAACACTGATCCCTGCGGTACTCCACTGGTTATCTCGCTCCATTTTGAGGTTTCTCCTCTAATCAGTACTTTCTGTTTTCTACATGTTAACCACTCCCTAATCCATGTGCATGCATTTCCATGAATCCCTACTGTGTTCAGTTTGAGAATTAATCTTTTATGCAGGACTTTGTCAAAAGCTTTCTGGAAATCTAAATAAACCATGTCATATGCTTTGCAATTATCCACTGTCGATGTTGCATCCTCAAAAAAATCAAGCAGGTTAGTTAGACAGTATCTCCTTTTCCTAAAACCATGTTGACTGTCTCCCAGGATACTGTTACCATATAGGTAATTTTCCATTTTGGATCTTATTATAGTTTCCATAATTTTACATATAATAGAAGTCAGTTACCTGGTTTGGTTTTGTCTCCCCTTTTCGTGGATCGGTATTATGTTTGCAATTCTCCAGTCTGTCGGTACAAAAAAAGGTGCCAAGTTAGAAGCAAGAATTGTGTCAATGTTGGGCCCCAGCACCTTTCCAATTGTGCCTATTTGCTTGATGCTTTACCAGGTTGCCACAATTGCTTCTCCTAACTTTTGTGTTTGATATCACCCCTTTAAACGGCTGTTGCGTTTTTCTAACTTGTTTTTTTACATTGACAATGTTTTTGTTATAGATTATATATATAGCAATAATAAGCAGCAAAAAAGGGAATTACCAGAGATTACAGCCTGATTTTTGGCAATAATGAGACAGATTTTACTGACATTTTAGAAAGCCATTTTTGTAAAATGCTACATAAAATTTAATGTTTGGAAAAATTGTAAAACAAACATTGTTTCAAATATTATCAACAACACTGTGGATTCAGGGCTTTATGGCGATTAGAAACTGGTTGACAATGGTTTTATTGTTATTTGTTTATATTTTAAATATTTAGTTTACCTTTTCAATATTTTGCTTGTCTTTCGTATTGCTTTTTGAATAAATTATACTGTAATACAAACATGTTGGTGTTTTAATAAAACAATAATTAAAAGGAACAAAAAAACTTCTTAAAAGGAATCATGTTAAACTTAAAAAATGGTTAAAGAAACAATTTACTGTGAAAATGATGCAGTTGTTAACAATACTATTATGCTGTGTATGGATAGTTATTTTGTTATATAACTTATCAGGTAATTTCACTGCCTTCATGCTTTATAAACAGTAAACTTGAATTATAAAAGGACCCATCAATAATATAGTCATCAAAATGCATGACACATTTTAAAAGCATATTCATCTCTTCAAGAAATGTAATATAATTACATGCTTTTTTTTTGATTCAGTGAAATGATTGGGTATGCTAATGCAAACAGCTCTTTCAGACTGCATAAATAGACCTCAACCCTCATTCAAGAGCTGCAGTGCCTTGTATGTTAGGAACATTATCTCACAATACTTTCAAGATCACACTGGTAACCAGTTACATAGCACAATATACGGACAGTAACCTGGATGACTGGTAGTTGTTTACACTGTATCAGGTGTGTTCTTGACTGATTTAAGGCAGCAAATGAGACATTTAAGGAGACATTTAAATGAGACCAGCAAAGAGGGGTAAACCACTTTGGAATTAATAATGAGTATTAACTTTTTATCAGCAGCTTGGGGCAGCTTCAACATAACCCAAATAACTACAATTAGCTGCTAATGGCATTGACATGAGAGTTGAGGGTCCATTACGACCTCCCTGGTTTGAACAAAGCATACCGGGATGGCTGACATTTAGATTGATGCATAAGGGGTGGACCAACCTCTATTGGCGGCGTTTAGAGTCAACCACGAGCACCTTGGTCTTATCGGGTCAGTTGCGTACTAAACTCTACCCGTTAGAACAGTACTATCTGGAGATCATCTCCAGCTGCGTTACAAGTTTGTCCCAATTGCAACAAAAAAGATCAGGAACAATGTTGGGGATCATCCGATCATGGCCTTAGTACAGAACACCGATGTTATTGCCTGAAAATCAGAATTGAGGGGTGGGAAATAAAAATCTGAGAAAATGACCTTTTTTTCTTGTGGCATCAATATGCTTCCATGGGATTATATTTAAAGAGGTCTTTATTGCATTATGCAAGGTAAACTGACGAGTTTGTGAGTTAATACATTTATAACATACAGGTAAAAGGCACAACAGTATATATAGATGCACGTTTTACTCACTCTGGGTTGTGTGTTTGGTGAGTGGAGAACGGGTGTGGTGAGGAGGTAAAAACTATTTAAAAGAAACTAAAGAAAATAATAACAACTGCTACTATGTGCTGGAGGACCAGCCCGGTACTTGTTTTGTGTTTAGCGTTCGTCCATCCTGTTTGTTAGTGTCGATTCGTTTTGTTTGTCTGTTTATTTTGGCCTCAAGTGCCGTGTGCTGTTTTCTGTTTAAACCTTTTTATTTTACAATAAACACACTGAGCGTTTCACCTGCCAGTATTGTCTGTCTGTTTACTCCTTTCTCGTCTGAAGTCACCCCTACAGCCAGCCTGTTCACACTCTCATATGGTATTTATAATGCACATTTTTATTGACTGCGTGCAGTACCATACACTTTTCTCTATTAAATGTCATTTGCCATGTGTCTGCCCAGTTCTGAATGCTGTCTAGATCATTTTGAATGACCTTTGCTGCTGCAGCAGTGTTTGCCACTCCTCCTATTTTTGTGTCCTCTGCAAATTTAACAAGTTTGCTTACTATACCAGAATCTAAGTCATTAATGTACATTAGGAATAGCAGAGGACCTAACACTGATCCCTGTGGTACTCCACTGGTTATCTCGCTCCATTTTGAGGTTTCTCCTCTAACACTATGTAACACAATTTTTGTTCCTGGGTAGTAAGTGTTATTTCCTAATTGCTTATGCCTCAAAAGTATAGAAAATGGCTATTATTCCCCACAAACTTTGCTTTTGTGACCAGGACAGTGATATTTTGAAATTTACCTATTTCCAATGAGAAAATGGGCGAATTTGTGTCTTTTCGTTCAAAGAAATGACTACAAAAGATTTAGAAGTGAGTAGTTTGTCGAGATTTACGATTATACTGTAAATCACTTTCACGAATCAGCCCCCAAATGTAGTCTCCCATCATGTTCTCGTTATACTGTCCTTGGTAGCGGCATTCAAAGTCCAGTATATCCTGGTGGAAGCGCTCGCCTTGCTCCTCCGAGTACGCTCCCATGTCCTCCTTGAATTTATCAAGATGAGCATCAAGGATATGGACTTTGAGGGACATCCTACAGCCCATTGTGCCGTAGTTCTTCACCAGAGTCTCAACCAGCTCCACATAGTTTTTGGCCTTGTGATTGCCCAGGAAGCCCCGAACCACTGCGACAAAGCTGTTCCAAGCCGCTTTCTCCTTACTAGTGAGCTTCTTGGGGAATTCATTGCACTCCAGGATCTTCTTTATCTGTGGTCCGACGAAGACACCGGCTTTGACCTTTGCTTCAGACAGCTTAGGGAAGAAGTCTTGAAGGTACTTGAAGGCTGCCGACTCCTTATCTAGAGCTCTGACAAATTGTTTCATAAGGCCCAATTTGATGTGCAGTGGTGGCATCAGCACCTTCCGGGGATCCACCAGTGGCTCTCACTTGACGTTGTTCCTCCCCACAGAGAACTCGGTCCGCTGTGGCCAGTCCCGCCTGTGGTAGTGCACCTTGGTGTCAATGCTGTCCCAAAGGCAAACATAGCAGGGAAACTTGGTAAAACCGCCTTGGAGACCCATCAGGAATGCCACCATTTTGAAGTCTCCTATGACCTTGATGCTATCTCAGAAAAATGCAGATATGTATCCACTTAGGCAGCTGGAACTAAACTGAACTGGTGGGCTTAAGGCCCCTGTATTTATACTACTATTTATATTACTGGAAAGTTCTAGAAAGTTCTAGAAGTTACTCCAAGTTTACTCAGCACTGAATCTATCTGGAATGTTCTGGAAAATAGGTAAATTTCAAAATATCACTGTCCTGGTCACAAAAGCAAAGTTTGTGGGGAATAATAGCCATGTTCTATACTTTTGAGGCATAAGCAATTAGGAAATAACACTTACTACCCAGGAACAAGAAAAAAAAAATTTGTTACACGGTGTAATCAGTACTTTCTGTTTTCTACATCTTACTGTTAACCACTCCCTAATCCATGTGCATGCATTTCCATGAATCCCTACTGTGTTCAGTTTGAGAATTAATCTTTTATGCAGGACTTTGTCAAAAGCTTTCTGGAAATCTAAAGAAACCATGTCTTGCAATTATCCACTGTCGATGTTGCATCCTCAAAAAAATCAAGCAGGTTAGTTAGACACTATCTCCCTTTCCTAAAACCATGTTGACTGTCTCCCAGGATACTGTTACCATATAGGTAATTTTCCATTTTGGATCTTATTATAGTTTCCATAAGTTTATATATAATAGAAGTCAGTTACCTGGTTCGGTTTTGTCTCCCCTTTTCGTGGATCGGTATTATGTTTGCAATTCTCCAGTCTGTCGGTACAAACCCTGTGTCAAGAGACTGTTGCGGTTTGTAAATAACTTTTTTAATTTCTTTGAGTACTACTGGGAGGATCTCATCCGGCCCAGGGCATTTGTTTATTTTGAGAGCTCCTAGTCCCTTTAACACTTCTACCTCTGTTACGCTAAAGTTATTTAAAACTGGATAGGAACAGGTCAACATGTGGGCCATGTTGGCCGTGTCCTCCTTTGTAAAAACTAAATAATTTAAGTAATCATTTAATATATTTGCTATTTTTTCCCTTCGTCTATGATTTAGCAATTTATATCTCTTAGACATTTTACCTCCTCTTTGAATGTTCTCTTGCTGTTATAATATTGGAAACATTTTTTGGAATTGGTTTTAGCCCCCATTAGCAATGCTCATTTCTTATCTCTCTCTTGGCCTTTCTAACTTCCTTTTTGACTTGCATTTGCAGTTCCTCGTTGAGTGTACTTTGTTCTTGGTCCCTTTTAAACGTTCTGTAAAGTGCCTTTTTTCTAGGGATATTGTTTTTAATTGATCTGTTAAACCGTTTTGGCAATTTTGTTTTCAATTTAGATTTGTCTGCTTTTGGGATGCAATTGTTTTGCGCCTCTAGTACTATATTTTTAAAAAAACAGCCATCTTTTTCCGTGGATGTTTTCTCTATTTTACTCCAATCTACTTCTGTTAGTCTCTGTTTCATACCTCGATAGTTTGCCTTTCTAAAATTGTAAACCTTAGCTTTAGTCATTACTTTTGGGGTTTTAAAAAGCACTTCAAATCAGACCATGTTGTGGTCTGAGTTTGCCAATGGTTCTCTAAATCAAGGCATGCCTCCTCTCTAGTCGGTGCCTTGACAAATTGTGTTAGGAAGCAGTCATTTGTCATTTCCACCATTTCAATTT
Organism: Acipenser ruthenus; assembly: GCF_902713425.1. Lineage (NCBI taxonomy): Eukaryota > Metazoa > Chordata > Actinopteri > Acipenseriformes > Acipenseridae > Acipenser > Acipenser ruthenus. The sequence goes on from NC_081200.1 coordinate 23,649,339, forward strand.
CGTCTGTCATGCTCCCCACCGGGTTTTCCCATTTTATATGGGGGAAGTTGAAATCCCCCATTAGTATGGCTTCTCCTTTGCTACATGCATTTCTAATGTCATCGTATAACAGATTATTTTGCTTGGTGCCTGAATTTTGCGGTCTATAGCATGCCCCTATTATTATGCTCCTTGAAATTGTGTCCATTATTCTGACCCATATTGATTCTGCGTTGTTTTTTTCTTCCAGATTTAACACCTGGGCTTAAAGACTATTTTTGATGTATAGCGCTACCCCTCCGCCTCTTTTGTCTGTAACAACCATCACATCGTCGTTACTTGTTAGTGCAGTAGCTTCAAGTTCTAACATTTAGTTTCTGAGACTTCTAGCATTATACATTTAATGGCTATCTTACCTGAGTCGTTGCCTTGTTTTGATGTAGTCTCCCTTCTTTTTTTTGTTGAATTCTCCCCCCTTCCTTTCTAGTTTAAATGCTTCTGAACCTCCTTGAGGATCCTTTCTCCAAGTAGATTGGTTCCCTTTTTAATTAAATGCAGTCCGTCCCACCTATATAGTTAGTTCTTGTTGTAGAATGTGGTCCAATGTTCAAGGAAGGTGAAGCCTTCCTGTGTGCAGCACGATTTCAGCCATGCATTTAGATAATTTATTTCCAGCTGTCTGTATGGTCCTTTGCCGGCTGTATCCCAGAAAATACCACAGTTTTGGTCTTGTCTTTTAATTTCCTTCTCCTGTTCGTTCAAGGAAATTGTCCACGTTCTCAGTGATGTGTGTGACAAAGGCTCCTAGAAGGCAGCACACTGTTGTAGTAAGGGGGTCCAGACTGCGAACTGAACTTGCTGTGTTTCTCAATATGGAGTCCCCAACAATCATGAATTCCCTTTTTTTTGCTGTCTGGCCGCACTGTTAATAGGGTCCTGGATGTTGTTCCTTTCATCCTCTTGATGTTGCTTTTGGTCATCTAAATTTTGAAGTGGCTCAAATTTGTTGGATGTTTTAATTTCTGGTGGTTGTGTTTGACAAAGTTTATTTTTTTTCCCTGCTTCTGCCTACCTGAACCTAGCTGTTTTGACCCTCTTCTATCTCCCTGGTGGCTGTCAGTCTGCTAGGGGTGCTGACTTCCATGAATTGTGGGTGTGACAGCTCCTCAAGTTCCTGTTGCTGTCTCATTTCCTGCAGCTCCATTTATAGCATACTTACTAGCTTAAGCAAGTCCTGGATCGTGTGGCACTTTACACACACTTCGTTTAGCTCTGCTGGGTTTTCTTGAATTTCCCACATCATGCAGGTGTCACAGATCACTGGCTTGAAGACCATGTTAAAATGATTATTATTATTATTATTTTTTTTTTAAGTTTAGTTTAGCTTCTGCAGCTTTCAACCTTCTTTCAAACTGCTTCTAACTGCTCTGCACTTTTAAAACAATGCACTTCTCACACAATGTCGCTGAATCTGAATCAGCTGCTCTGAGTTTCAGTTTGTGATCAGAAAAAGACACGCAGCTGCTAGAATTTAAGCTGCATTAATTTCCCAATCAATGTATTTTCTGATGAAAGCAATTCCAGGTTTAATTTCTCCTTACTGCTTCTAACTGCTCTGCACTTTTAAAACAATGCACTTCTTACACCATGTCGCTCCCACGCTGTCGCTGGAAGAACTACCTCGCTTTGTTGTGTTCTGTTGTGCTGGTAGCTCCGCCCCTTCCCCTTGTCTCAGAACGGTGCTGAATTTGAATCAGTTTTAACCATGCAATAGCCATCGACGGAATTACAGCTTTATAAAGGGGGTAGTTTTAGCCACCTATTCTACTTTGGGATGTTTAACCATGCATTAGCTACAGACGGAATTATGTTTTTATAAAGGGAACAGTTTTTAGCCACCTATTGTACTATGGGATGTTTAAACATAATTCCATCTATGGCTATTGCAGGGTTATAAACCATCTATAATGCTTTATTAACACTCTATAAGCATATATTATATATTTATAAAACATTAATAAGCAGCACCTTAATATAAAGTGTTACCTGCCACGAGAGCTCAATCAATATTTTCAACTCGCGACACTGTGCAATAAGGTGGCCTAGAAGTGCAAAACGGAATTAAAATATTTTGAGAACACATTAAATATTTTTAAAACCCAAAGATTATTTTGAGGACACAAATAAAATATTTTTTAAAAGACAAAAAATATTTTTAAATCATAAAAAATATTTTAAAAAAATATATATGTATTTTGAGAACTTACAAAATATTTTTAAAACACAAAAATATTTTTTAAAACATAAATAATATTTTTAGAAAACACAAAAAAATATTTTGAGGACATAAAAAATATTTTTGTTCTCACAATATTTATTTTATAATGTTTTTCTAATTGTGTTTTGCACTTCTGGGCCACCATAGTGCAGTACTATACTAATGTCATTATGATATGCTTGTATGCTGCGGGTGAATCTCTTTTGCATGTTCAGTATCTCAGCACTCCAGCAAACACCAGTGGTGGCAGCCTGTGTAGCACACTAACTTGTTTATCTCTGGTGTTGGCTCCCTCTCCTCCCCTATCACCATGGCAAAATGCCACATCCTGCTAGACCTTACCACACCTAAACTCAAACACCCCAAGCCAGCTTTCACAACTAATTGGGAGCTTTGTGTGCTTTGTCAGAAGGAGACTAGGGAAACTTTGTAGTGTCCGGCTAAATCAACCAAGGCACCCACTGGCAGCAGCTACAAATCATTAGCAGGTCACCTCGGTCAGTTTCAGGAACCTTGGCACATGCCAATGGACATTGACACTCAAAGACTTAATGATGGGGATGGCACAGAGGCCACAATGATGACAAACCTCGCTGGCTGGCATAAAACATGCCATTTGATTTCCATTACAAGAGAGTAGATGTTAAAATGTCATGCTGATTTGAACTCGGCTCTCATCAGTAAGTACCAACTAAGACGTAGCTTTACAGTAAACTAATGTGATCCATCTGTGTCTCCATCCATTTCCGTTTCCTTCCATATGATGATGTAGATACCCCTATCCTTCTGCATGGTTTTGATGGCTGAAGTATAATGCTGGCTCCAGGGATCAGCTTATTTTCTCCCTAGCGCATCAGCACTCACAACGGCTGCGATGCTGGCTCTGGGGATCAACCACAGTACGGTCTCCCCAGCGCATCAGCATGACAACCATCTGGACTGAGCTAAGTAAGGTACATCTGAAACATGTACCTTACTTAGCTCAATGAAATTTTACCAAACAAAGCTGGAACAACTACAGAGTAAATCCAGAGAAGAACGGAAGGCTGGTACTTCATCAACTGTGCACACACGTTCAAGCCATGGCAACATTGACCTCACAGAGCCCATATGCTTTCTCTGTGATGAGCCAGCTGTCTCTGCAGGTCTTCACCAAGCTTCCATCCATGACACTGATTCGAAGGTTCGGAGATGTGCAATGGAACTACAAAATACTGCTCTGCTGGCCAAGCTTGCACCTGGGGACATGATTGCTCTTGAGGCTAAGTACCACCTGAAATGCCTTGTGAACTCTACAAAAGAGCAAGAGTAGCTGACATCACAGGTGCTGATGAGGATCATGATGGTCATCTCCACTGCATTGCATTCACAGAGTTAGTGGCCTACATGGAAGACTTCCGCATGAAAGAATCAGTTTCCCCAGTCTTCCAGCTAGCTGATCTGGCACACATGTACAAGGCTCATCCTGAACAGCTGGGTGATGTGGTTGAGAGCCGAATTTACACTACAAGACTGAAAATCAGATTACTATCTGTGTTTACTGTTCTAAGGGCATATTCAACAGGGGAGAGGTGTACTTCTCACATTTGATGACCACATTGGTGGTGCTCTTAGGAAGGCCTGTGACCATGATAGTGATGCAATGCATTTGGCACGAGCAGCACAAGTCGTGCGCAAAGAAATGTTCGACAGAAAGTTCTCATTTGATGGGTCATTCAAGCAAGGATCCCAACAAGATGCTGTACCACCATCCCTGTTGGCTCTTGTGAACATGATACAGAAGGGTCCAAACATCAAGCATCAAACTCAGGTTGTCACTACATCCAGCACAACGGCAGCTCTCTCCATATCTCAGCTCCTGATGTTCAACAGGGTGAAACACGCATGAGCTGCAGATGCCTCTGGTGCAGCTCATAACAACCGAGACCGCAAAACACCACTTCCACTGTACATTGCACTGAAGATCCATGCTATCACATGCAAGGGAAACCTTATTGATACACTCTTCAGCATGGGGATGTGTGTTTCATATGACTGTCTCCTGCAATTGACATCTGACATAGCCAATGGGGTCTGCCAACGTTTTAGGATGGATGACATTGTGTGTCCTCCAAAAATGTGACAGCAGCAGTTGACACCATCGACTACAATCCTAGTTCTGCAACAGCAAAGGATTCATTTCATGGCACTGGCATTTCGCTTATGCAGCATCCATCCCACCAGTTTGCAGGACTTGACTGTGGTGTGTTGGTCATCAATCAAACCACTTCCTCCACTAGGTCAGTTGCTCCTCTGCCGCCAAAGTACACAAATGTGCCACCAGCTGCCTTGAAGACCAAGCAGTTCACTGTGCCTGCTGTCCATGGTCCTGTGAGCCCCCTTAACCTGCCGACTGTTGCACGGGCTGCAGAGGCAGGGTCCGATTGGCTCAATACAGTGATGGCAGCTCTCAAGAAGCAGTAGTTAGACAGGATGGATTGGGTATCCTGGGCTGCCTACCATTACGACATCCAGAAAGCAGTGATCCTGTCTGCAGCAATCAATGCACTGTTGCCATTGTTCCTGGACAGTGCACACTCAGTGGCCATGATCAAACATTCCATGGCCATTGTCCAAGCAGCTGTTCAACACTTCAACCCTGGTCAAGTCCCTGTTTTGCTGCTGACCAACCACTGTACGCCGTTGCCAAGCAAATCCAGTGGACTTGGCCAACCACTCTTGCAGAGGACTATTTTGTGATGATGTTCAGTGGTCTACAACTCGAGATGGCCATGATTAAACACACAACATTAAGCAAAGATGATTAAGCAATGATTTCTGTCTGTCTTATGAACAAACCAGTAAGAACTGCAGCAACCTATAACTGCAGCAACAACATTAATGATGCTTTGATTAAACATACTCATTCATTTTATATTTGCAGGTACTGGGAGATTGGCTAGATGATAGCGGATGGACAAGTGCTCTAGTGCAGGCCGACATCGCAAGCTCTGGTACAGCAGATTCCTTCATCAGAGCCAGCTATGTGACTAAGACCCGGCATGCACACCAAGTCACAGCTGCATGTATCCACACACTACTGCACTGAGCATATGCCGAATACACATCTGCAGCAACAGAAGTGTGAAGTGTGACAGAAGCTGTGTCCTTGGAAGAATGGTGTGCAATGCGAGCACAGCAGAGTGTCCAGTGCGATTACTGGTTGAAAACGCTATTACTGGAGATCATCTTGCTGCTGTACATCACATCTCTTTGTGAAGGTGACTTTCAACTCTACGTGGAATCGCTAACGAAGATCGTACCCTGGATGCTTGCACTGGATCACTCACACACTAATACAGGTGGCTACCAGTACACATTCATTACATGATGGTACCTTCTGAGAAGCTGTGACAGGATGACTGGTGCAGTGCAAAAGATGTGGAATGTCCAGACTGTTGTCTCCCAAAGAATAATCCTTTTTAATAACAAACAGAAATATTACAAAAATAATCCAAATGAAAAATAATAATATACCCCGGTATCAGCGATGATATTGGGGTAAAACAGCAACACTCAAAAGTTCTGACTCAAAAAAGGTAAACAAAAGACACTCCTTAAACCACAATCCTCCATGTACGAAACTGTGCTCTTCTCCTTCGGGGATCATGGTGCGTGCGCTGTGCTGTGTTGTGCTCTGTGGTGAGGGCGTGCTCTGGGGTACGTGCTGGCTCCGCAGCTACAGCCTCTTGTCCTCCTGCTCCTCTAACGACAAACACAAACAAACACGTAATACAAAATAGAAAACAAAACACTAGCTCCAGCCGGTTGTTCTCACTTTCTCAGCGCAAGGGGAGGTTTTGACATAGCTGCTTCCCCTTTGTACCCAGCAAACTCCTCCCTGCAGTCAGCGCGTCGCCATGGTTTCTCCAATAGAGGGCTGCCCTGCAGCTGACCGCAATGGAATCGTCCAGAGTACTTGCAGCTACGCGCCCCTCCTAATATGGTCACCTTTGGGTTTCCACCTACCACTGAGGTGGCAGATCTAGGAGGCAGCATATCTTCCCCCTTACACAGCACCCTTTATAATCGGGAGGGAGATTTACAGCATCGATCCTTTCTCTCTCTATCACAGAAGCATCCAGAGATCCTGGCAGAATTCCATGCAAGGAAGTATGTTGTGCACAAAATAAGCAACAAGTTCTCAGCAATGGCAATCAACCAGTGTCATGAACAGAATAATGCAACAGTCAAAGGATCTGGGGGAGCGGTTGGACTGACGGACAATCCCGGGGCTCTGAGGCGTTGGATGGTGGCTGGTCCAGAAGTTGCAATTCGAGGACTACACAGTGGAATCACGCAGTCATGACAGTGAATGTCACCATCATGAACAGCATCACGGGGTACAAGCTGCATTCCTAAAAGATGTCAGATCATTAACCGCTGTGGTTGAAGAGATGAGAAATCAAATTCTGGAAGAAAGCCAAGATATCAATGACATATCTGTGGCAGAAACAGTGTGAAAGGCTGAAGCCCTTGGTGAAGAATAGTACAACAAATTTGTTGAAGAAAGACTTGTTCAGTCTACACAGTCTATCACAGATGCATTGCCCAAGAACAAGTTATCACTATTCAGTCGCCCATCTGTAAAGTCACCTTCAAAGCAAAAGATGCTTAAAGAATGACTGCAATCTCTTCACGCAGCTGTGTATCTCCTGTCAAACAAGAGATGGAGATCTGGATCAATTCTTCACCTGTGAAAACCAGGCAGCCCCACTATCATTGTCATTGGCAGGCAAACTTTGGCTTGGTACAAAAGCAGACCTCCTTCGCTGCCTTGAATGGGAGGAAACTCAATGGATGGTGCTGCTGTGGTCCAGATGCTCAATCCTGGAACAGCAAGGACTTTTCAAGACTATGCAGACATGGTGTTTACACCATACGTATCATCTCAGCTAGAGACAGCTGATCGAGTGGACGTTGTCTGGGATGTGTACATCCCACAGAGCTTGAAAAGCACAACCAGGCAGAAGAGAGGCAAGGGTGTTCGATGACGAGTTGTCCCCACTACAGTAATCCCCAAAAACTGGAAAGACTTCCTACGTGTGGATGAGAACAAAACCAAACTGTTCAGCTTCCTGTCCCAACAAGTGACAAGCTTCCCAACTGATGGAAGGGATGTCTTGTGTTCGCTGGCTGACTCTGATGTGACAAACCTGGCCCCCTGCTTCCACAAGGTTGCTGACACCCGCCTCCTCCTACATGTGTCAGATGCTGTACAGAAAGGGTGCAGGAAAGCATATGTGCGCATCGTATATACCGACGCTGTGGTGTTGGCAATCGCCACGTTCAACCAGGTTAAGCCTGACGAGCTGTGGGTGGCACTTGGTACTGGATCAAATGTCTGGTATATACCTGTCCATGAACTGGCTGCTGTGATGGATCCCAGGATTTGTGCCACTCTCCCTGTCTTCCATACATTCACAGGGTGTGACACTGTCTCTGCATGTAGGAAGAGATGCACTGGGCAATGCAAATGTGTCAAGGCCACCCTCAAGTGCACTGCCCTCTGCTCCTGTTCTGGAGAATGTTAGCTTAAGCTAGAACTCAGACCTACCAGTTCCTCAGCTCTCTGCATCTAATAAGTATCTGTGTGACATTTAATTATTATTATTATTATTATTATTTATTTCTTAGCAGACGCCCTTATCCAGGGCGACTTACAATTGTTACAAGATATCACATTATTATTAATCTACATATAGACACCAGATTTATAATAAAATTGTTTATTTGTGGCATTCATTACAACAACCCAATCAGACAGCACATTTGAGCCCTGAGTGAGGTCACTGACCTCTCATGGTCGTCAGAGGTCAAAACCAAGATGGCTGAAAACAAACCTTAGGGTATGTACAAACACTGTGGAAAATGTCATGCTTTTATCATAAAATGCACAATACCTTTTACATATGAGCTTATCAGCTGTACTCTCAATTGCAAATAAGATCAAGTAGCATGGTAACGTAGTGTTATTAACACTGTAGTGCTGGGTCGATAAGATGCCCTCCTCTTCCTCTGGTACGTAGCTGTGGTTCCAACATTTCAGTCTATTTTCTAACCCCATTTTCAGATAGATGATAACACCTTTTAAATTCCTGGTCGTTGGAAATGGTAAAGGGGTCGTAGACAGGATGGTAACGTCTGGATATTTGTCGAGATTTGTCGTACTCAGCTAGCAATCAGAACTCTATCATATTAACTATACATCTTCGCAATGGTGCAGAAACTGAGTAAGTGCACTTTATAATGAGTAGCGGATCACTTACAGATGCATATTTAATTATTTAAAATTGCTCCATGGTGATGATATTCCTAGCCCATTCATTTCTTAATTCTATTCTCAAGTATTTGTGAATTGTCCCGTTTTATAAAGGAATGTGTTTTTAACTACAAACCAGAAAAGGAGAGCCATTTCATCTTCTGGTTTTCGTTCCAGCTGAGCTATGACTGCATTGGATCATTCAGTTGCTTAATTAGGAGGAGTTCAGCTGCTTCCCAGATCTCTGCACGTTGTCAATTTAAAACTGTCAATAAGTGAACATGTAGGATTGTGGCTCTCTAGGGGCAGGGTTGCAGACACCTGAATGTTTTTTAATGATATATTACAGACTTTTTCATTTTAGATGTGATTTTCACTATCCATCCACATTATTAATTACTATAGCACGGTCACTGTTACAAAGTGGTGTGTATATACACTACCGGTCAAAAGTTTTAGAACACCTCAATTTTTCCAGTTTTTATTGAAATTTAAGCAGTTTAATGTCTCAATGTACTCTGAAATTAAAGCACAGAACAAATAAACAATTGGAGATAAAAAAGAAATCATGGAATCGTTTTGTTTAACAAAATTTAATCTAAATTTTTGACTCATCAAAGTAGCCACCTTTTGCAGATATAACAGCCGAACACACTCGTGGCATTCTTTCTACAATGGAAATCAAATATTGTTCGGAAAGTTCTTCCCAACACTGTTGCAGAAGTTCCCACAAATGTGTTGCACTTGTAGGTTGCTTTGCTTTCACCCTTCTTTCCAGTTCATCCCAAACCAGCTCGATGGGGTTTAAGGAGACTGTGCTGGCCATTCCATGATTTGAAGCCTACCGTCTTGTTCTTTTCTTCTAAGGTAGTTCTGACATAGCCTGGAGGTATGTTTTGGGTCATTATCTTGCTGTAGGATGAACCCCTGACCAACTAGGCGTATACCAGAGGGTATTGCATGGCGCTGCAAAATGCTGTCGTAGCAGTTTTGGTTCAGGGTGCCACTCACTCTGTGCAAGTCGCCGACTCTGGATCCAGCAAAAGAGCCCCAGACCATCACGCTTCCTCCTCCATGTTTGACAGTTGGTGTCACACACCGAGGAACCATCCTTTCGCCTACTCGACGGCGTACAAAAACCCTGCGTGATGAACCGAAGATTTCAAATTTTGATTCATCGGTCCATAAGACCTTCTTCCAGTCTTCAGTAGTCCAATGGCGGTGCTTCATGGCCCAGGCAAGCCTCTTTTTCTTATTTTGCCATCTTAGCAATGGCTTTCTTACTGCCACTCGACCTGTCAAACCTGCAGCTCGAAGTCTTCTCTTCACAGTTGAAACTGAGACTTGCTTACTTCGACCAGTGTTAAGCTGTGCTTGAAGCTGTTGTCCTGTGAGCCACCTATCACGCAAGCTGTTGACTCTCAGAAACTTGTCTTCTGATTCTGTTGTGGCTTTGGGTCTGCCAGACCTCTTCATGTCAGAGTTTCCTCCAGTTTCCAAGTGCCTTTTGATGGTGTAGAAAACTGTATTCACTGACACCATGGCTTTCTTTGCAATTTCTCTAAAGGAAAGACCTACACTTTTAAGGGTTAAAATGGTCTGTCCGTCTTTCTTTGTTAATTGCCTTTTTCTCGCCATTATGAGAGCAATATACTACTTCCTGCAGTATAATACTGTCCAAATAATGCTTAAGAGGGTGTAGTAACACAGTCTGTTCCAACACTGCTTTTATACAGACAGAGGGTTTGTAAGTAATCAACAAAAGTTGGGACACCTGTAGGAATTGTTAGCATCAACTTTCAAGGCTTAATTTACTTCCATTGCTGCAGAACAGCTGTAAGTTTTTAACCCATTTCTTGTTCCCTGAAAAAGGCCTTTTTGTATAACTCTGAAATGTACATTATTTTTCAGTTTTTGGTAACCTAAACTTTTTTTTTTAACCTCTGGCAGTTTACCGCTTACCTTTGTACCATTTCAGGTTATTCACTGGACTTGAACTGCTTAAATTTCAATAAAAACTGGAAAAATGGGGGTGTTCTAAAACCTTTGACCGGTAGTGTGTGTGTATATATCTATATATCTATATATATATCTATATATCTATATCTATCTATATATATATATATATATATATATATATATATATATATATATATATATATATATATATATATATAGTTTAATCATAAACCTAATTAATGGATACTTAGCAATACATTTGACATTTCTTTATTCTTGCTCGAGTTAATACAATTGAACAGCCCTTAGTCTAAAGAGGTTGATGGACTGCGTTAGTACAGTACTTAGTCTCCTCTAGGGATGCAAGTCCTTTAGTACAGGTTTGTTACAATTGGGAACAAGTTTAATCTTCATTTGCTAAGTTTATTGCAATTGGGAGGCTGTGTGGTCCAGTGGTTAAAGAAAAGGGCTTGTAACCAAGAGGTTCAAATCCCTCCTCAGCCACTGACTCATTGTGTGACCCTGAGCAAGTCACTTAACCTCCTTGTGCTCCGTCTTTCGGGTGAGACTTCTGTACTAGGCTAGTACGCATCTTCTGTACTAACCACGAGATCATGCCCTGCTTTCAGTTCATTGCAGTTGACCCACTGGGATTCAATGTCAGACAGTTCTTAAACATACCGGTATGAATGTCAGCTAATCACTCAGACAACAGCACCCGTTTGCCTGTGGTGGTTTAGTTCATCATGTTCCATATGATGGGTTTACATCCATTGTAGTTTAGCAGTCAGTTTGATTTTACCCTTTGCTTTGTAAATGTGGAAATGGTATTGGTTAAACAAACTAACAGCCAACTCTGATTGTAAACTGAAAGTGTTTCTGCAGTCGGGAAACAATCCTTATTATTATTTATTTCTTAGCCGACGCCCTTATCCAGGGCGACTTACAATTGTTACAAGATATCACATTATTTTTTACATACAATTACCCTTTTATACAGTTGGGTTTTTACTGGAGCAATCTAGGTAAAGTACCTTGCTCAAGGGTGCAGCAGCAGTGTCCCCTACCAGGGATTGAACCCACGACCCTCCGGTCAAGAGTCCAGAGCCCTAACCACTACTCCACACTGCTGGCATCCATAGGTCCTTGTTAAGACAGTACATCTGTAGAACGTCACTACTGACACTAGTTGATCCTTATGTCCTTCAAACTACAATAACTAATTGGCAAGGCACATACACATTTTTTTAATTTTAAAAACATGGGACTTGTGGGACTTATTCTCAGTATTCATTACGAATAAATAAATAGCATTTGGATCAAATTACAGGTAAGGCTTTAAGGTAAGGCTTGATTTTTCTTTGTTAGCTTTGCTGGAACACAGTGTATTTCACTGAAGAACCTGGAAAAAATTAAACGGATTGGATCAGATACAGGGGGTTTTACTGACACTTTTATTAACAAAAAATAAATAAATAAAATAAAAAATAAAATATTTTCACCTATTTTTTAAAGTGATTTTATTTTTTATGTATAACTACTGTATAACCCCCAAAAATATTGTCTTTATTATGGTCAATTTTATTATTTTAATTGAATTTAGTAATTATCTCAATTTTTTGTAATGCATTGACAGGTGTAGACTACTTCTAGAAAGAGTTGTATAGATCTAAAGTTTGTGCCGTGAATGTCATGTTCTTTTATACACATAAATAAGCGTACTGCTTGGGGGTCTAACGGACGATCAACTAACCCTGTCTAGTATATTATTCCGCGTATGCTAGAGGCTCATGGTTGGAATGCAGCCCAACGTAAAAGACAATGGCATTGCAGCATAATTTTGGACATTTTTAACATTAAAATGTGGGTTCATTATAGTAAGTAAATCACCATAAATCGAAATTCAAATGTAAAATATGAAAAATCTACGTACGTTTGGTGGTGTGATCATAGCAGAGCAGTTGCAGGCGTGTATGGAAGAACGGGTAAGGAGAGGTTACTAAATGCATTGTGGGAGTTGTATTTCTAACAGGAGGGCAGATGTTTCGGCAATGACTCAAGTCTCGCAGCACGATGATGATTTACATATGCAGTACATGCATGATGCATAACATTGTCAGCAAGTCATGAAGCTCAAGTCGCAAGCAAGTCACAAGTCCCAAACATCAAGTCCCAAGTGAAGTCAAGTCAAATCATTCAAATCCAAGTCAAGTCGCAATTCGAAAAAACATGGCCACTTGAGTGCGACTCGAGTCCAAGTTACCGACTCGAGTCGCCAACTCTGCATAATGCCACTGTATAATATAACAAAGATAAAACATTGCAGTGATTCCCTTGTGCTTTTTGGGGAATCTAAAAAAAATGTGCAACGAGAACCTTTGCGTAAAAAGGAAGTAGAAAAAGGTGTTTTACATTTACAATATAGTCATTGATTCATTTTTAGTTAATGAACACAGTTCTCCTAGGTATTTCTAAAGGTGTGTGTGTGTGTGTGTGTGTGTGTGTATTCTACAGTGTAACCAAAGCAATGAATCCAAGGCGGAACTAAAGACTGCAGTCTACTGATGAATGAATGGACCTAATGGCACATAGATGAAAGGGCACCTAAGTGGAAGGGAAGTGAAAGAACATAAGGTAAAACTATATGAAACCAAGTAGACAAGTTTTAGTACACCAAAGAAGTTATGAAAAAAAACATACTGAAGACTGGGAACTGTATTTTAAAGAAAGACACATTGATCAAGGTAGAACTGGAATCTGCCAGTCCAGTCTCCCTCCATACAACCAAGCAGCAGCTGGGGGCAGCAAATGGAGATTAAGTGGGAAATGCATTATTCATGGCCACATTCCTTTTTAAGATGATAGACATCAATTTTGTTGATTGTTTCCAGATACAGATTTCTTTAAAAAAATGACAATGATATAATGAATTTCAGGTGCCGTAAATCACCACATAGAACCTGCATGGATAAGGCAGTCATATGAGCACTGAGGAATAGATTCTCCTCCACTGTAAATCTAACCCATCACCTGCTGCAAAAGAAAGAAAATCATGCCACAAGTGACATTTTATTAATTATTATTTTGTGCACTGAAATGATTTATTATTGTGTTTCTCATTTACGATGTACCTTTACCTGATTTGTTTTTCTTTTGTATTTTCTTTTTGTTGTAGCACTTTGGAGTCTGCGGGTCAATTGCAACGAACTGAAAGCAGCGTACTAACTGGGGATGATCCCGTGGTTAGTACGCAGCTCTGTACTAAAATAGTACGCAAGTTAAATACCAATTGCAACGAACTTGGCGGCTGAAGTTAGTTCCCAGCTGTGTACTAAAAAAGGTCTAAATTGCAACAAACCCAAAAATAACTGCTGCTGCCCGCTAGAGGATACTAAGTACGGGACTAACTTAGTCTAACTCTTGCAGTGGACTAAGAATTTTAGTATCATGCTAAGTGGAATAGTGGAAGACATGTGAAAGTCCCAGAATGTACTGGCAGTTTATTTTTGCTGAAATAATAATGTGTGCATATAATATACACATATATGTCGTCACTATATTTGAAGCATCTGCTGCCTGTACGGATATTGTAATAGTAAAATAAAATTACATTGCGACTACAATACTGTTAACTACTAATAATGAAGGAATGTGTCGGCAGCATTACAGTCATGCATGTAGAGCCTGTAGTATGCGATAGTAGGTTTCAGATTTGAGAGAAGTATTTATTTATTTATTTATTTATTTATTTATTTTTTTTTTGGGGGGGGGGGGCAGAAAGTCTTTTCATTCCCTTTGATTTGAGGAGACTCGACACTGGTGGTTCTTAGGGGCGAGCAGGGATATTGAGTAGGGACACATTGGGTAGAATGTAAGTTCAGTGTTATTTTACATAGTAGGACCTGGGGGCACTTTACAAAATAAAATAAACAGTGCTCTTCTCAGGGTGTTTTTAGAAGTGATTATCTATGATACTTCTTCGGAATACCCCCCTTCCCTGTTTTGTACTTGTTGTGGTCCAATGAAAACGGTGTCGAAACAGCCTGTGTGTGTTGACCATGGTTATCCTTTACTCCCTTTAAAACAGCCTGGGCCGCACCGCACAAGCTGGAACTGTCTGTATCATGTATAAAGCTAATGTAATCAAAAACAGAATTGAAAAAATAAACCAGCTTTGCTAGTTTATTTCATGGCATTGCACTTGGTTGACTATTTTATAGGCAGTCCGTGTGCCCTGATATGGAGTATATTACCATGCATATATATCTTAAATAAAAAAAAAATATTACGTGCACACATATAAATATATGTTAGAGACGAATTAATATTTATGTATAAATGTTGGCCTATTTATGTAAAAATGACTATTAGCTCATAATATCGTAAAACACATACATTACTGTTACAAATATTTCAAATGTTCTGATTCAGAGCCATCCCACCTTGCGCTGTGTCTGGCTGCCTGTAAAAGTATAAAGTGGTTCTGATAACACAGTGTAATCATTTTTTTTTTTTTTTTTGGTTCCTGGGTAGTAAGTGTTATTTCCTAATTGCTTATGCATCAAAAGTATAGAAAATGGTTATTATTCGCCACAAACTTTGCTTTTGTGACCAGGACAGTCATATTTTGAAATTTAACTATTTTCCAGAACATTACAGATAGATTCAGTGCTGAGTAAACTTGGAGTAACTTCTAGAATGTTCTAGAACTTTCCAGTAATGTAAATAGTAGTATAAATACAGGGGCCTTAAGCCCACCAGTTCAGTTTAGTTCCAGCTGCCTAAGTGGATACATATCTGCATTTTTCTGAGATGGCATCAAGAGGCTGCAAGCATCCGGCGGACGCATTTTGCTATGTCTGCGGCCAATTTATCAAGACAAGAGCGAAAAAGTACTCCGTGGAAGCATCTGCCAAGATGTGTGAGGCCTACAAGGCATATTTCGGCATACCTGTCGGGGATCAAGACAAACCCTGGGCACCTCATTTCACCTGCGAGCACTGCAAAAAAACTCTGGAAGGTAAGATGGACAATTGTTGCTCGGAATTTTGTTATAAAATTTGTTAAAATATTTTAAATTGTAAAAGTTTTTAATTTTAAAATGTTTTACAATTTTCAATGTTATTGAAAAAATATATCATATATGAAAAATGTTGCGAGAATCTCTTACACATTAGTCATGGGT
The DNA here is from genome assembly GCF_902713425.1 of Acipenser ruthenus. Classification (NCBI taxonomy): domain Eukaryota; kingdom Metazoa; phylum Chordata; class Actinopteri; order Acipenseriformes; family Acipenseridae; genus Acipenser; species Acipenser ruthenus. The sequence continues at coordinate 23,665,041 of NC_081200.1, forward strand.
GAAATAAATGTATTTTTGTAGGATGGTACAGAGGGGAAAAGAGAGACATGAAGTTCGCTATCCCAAGAATTTGGCGGGAACCCACTGACCACTCAAGCAACTGCTACTTCTGCATGGTGGACCCTTCCAAACGTCAGACTGGCAAGAATGCACCTGCTATCACATATCCGGACCTTCCTTCATCCATCGCCCCGGTGCCACACTGCTCCCCATACCCACTCCTCCGGAAAGAGAGCAGCCGTCTTTAGAAGAGAGCAGCAAGTCAGAGAGCGAGGAAGACTTTGTAGATCCAGATGACAATTTCAGAGGTGGAGCTGAGGAGAGAAACCCATACTACCCCAACCAAAAAGACCTCAACAACTTGATTAGAGATCTTGGTCTCACCAAGTCCAATGCCGAGCTTTTGACGTCTAGGCTCAAGCAGTGGAACTTGTTGGATGAAAGTGTGCAAGTCGCAGATCAGAGGAAGCGTCACCAACCTTTTTCCAGCTTCTTCACCCGTCAAGATGGGCTCTGCTTCTGCCACAATGTGACCAGTCTGTTCGAGGCAATCGGAATCGCCTGTAACCAGAATGAGTGGCGCCTCTTCATTGACAGCTCATCCAGGAGCCTCAAAGCCGTGCTGCTCCATAATGGTAACAAGTACCCGTCTCTTCCCCTGGCTCACTCGGTGCACCTCAAAGAGGATTACAACAGCATCAAGACCTTGCTGGACGCCTTGAAGTATGATGAGTACGACTGGGAGGTCTTAGAAGACTTCAAAATGGTGGCATTTTGATGGGTCTCCAAGGCGGTTTTACCAAGTTTCCCTGCTATCTTTGCCTTTGGGACAGCAGGAACACCAAGGCGCACTACCACAGGCGGGACTGGCCACAGCGGACCGAGTTCTCTGTGGGGAGGAACAACGTCAAGTGGGAGCCACTGGTGGACCCCCGGAAGGTGCTGATGCCACCACTGCACATCAAATTGGGCCTTATGAAACAATTTGTCAGAGCTCTAGATAAGGAGTCGGCAGCCTTCAAGTACCTTCAAGACTTCTTCCCTAAGCTGTCTGAGGCAAAGGTCAAAGCCGGTGTCTTCGTCGGACCACAGATAAAGAAGATCCTGGAGTGCAATGAATTCCCCAAGAAGCTCAGTAGTAAGGAGAAAGCGGCTTGGAACAGCTTTGTCGCAGTGGTTCGGGGCTTCCTGGGCAATCACAAGGCAGAAAACTATGTGGAGCTGGTTGAGACTCTGGTGAAGAACTACGGCACAATGGGCTGTAGGATGTCCCTCAAAGTCCATATCCTTGATGCTCATCTTGATAAATTCAAGGAGAACATGGGAGCGTACTCGGAGGAGCAAGGCGAGCGCTTCCACCAGGATATACTGGACTTTGAACGCTGCTACCAAGGACAGTATAACGAGAACATGATGGGAGACTACATTTGGGGGCTGATTCGTGAATCTCGTAAATATCGTAAATCTCGACAAACTACTCACTTCTAAATCTTTTGTAGTCATTTTTGTATTACTTTAGTATAAATACATGTTAATTTGGATTCATATGTTGTTTTTTTCTGACTTTATGTGAAAGAAAAGACACAAATTCACCCGTTTTCTCATTGGAAATAGGTAAATTTCAAAATATCACTGTCCTGGTCACAAAAGCAAAGTATGTGGGGAATAATAGCCATTTTCTATACTTTTGAGGCATAAGCAATTAGGAAATAACACTTACTACCCAGGAACAAAAACTGTGTTACATAGTGGAATGAATGAATGAATGATTCAGAGCCCCCTTCAGTTCCTGTTTGGTAACAACAACAATGCTTGATCCTTAGTACCGTACTAAATCTGGGGATCAGCTAGTCTCCAACTTTGTTCCGCTTGTTTTTTCGATGCAATTGGTAATAACGTAGTACGCAGCTGGGGATGATCCCGAGATAGTACCGTACTAGCTAGTACGCAACTTAGTATGCAGCTCTGTACTAACTCTGCAAGTTCGTTGCAATTGACCCTGCATGTTTAAATCACTGTTTATTTTTGTGTGCACACTATTTTACCATCTGCATGAGCACTTTCCCTACTTTAGTAGGAAGTCCCGCCCCACACCCAGTCCAGCGAATCAGAGTATCCAGGGGGATATAAAAGAGGAAGGACAGGAAGGAGGAAGGAAGTGGTGTAGGGAAGCAGTCTGGTTGTGCCTGCTGAAGGAAAACTGGTTGCTGGAATCGTTAAATGGACAGATTTTTGTGTTTATTTTTTGGATTTTCTTTTTTTTGTTTATGTATCGCACCAACTTTTTGTGACTGCTTTTCATATCCCGTCATATTGGGCTGTTTTTTTTTTTTTGAAAGCTACCCAACACTGCGAAACTCGTTATGATTTTAGAAAGACGTTTTTTTGGAGCTGTATACATCTTTTTATTTTTTGCTTTTGCATGCTTGCGTTTTGCTGGGTTACATTGCAGGGGCTGTCCTGCATTTTTTTGAGGCTTTGATATATTACAAACTGTATCTCCATAACTTATATTTACCCACCCTGAGTCAGCTCTGTGTTTGAGGTCCAGGGGTCCATTCCAGGGTGATACTTACCTGTCCACTGTTGGCGAGAGTCAGAGACAAGCTAAGGGGAAGTAACCAGCTGGAACACAGGAGTGTATGAGAAAGCTTTACTTATCGTTGTATATGTTTCTGACATTCTCCTTCTTTGCCCCTCCCCCCATCTCAGGTTTCCCAAGATCTCCATCTTCATCTTCCTCAGTGGGTCAGTGTATTGTTGCAGTGAGGTCCACTGGCGGTTCAATACATGGGACAGTGGACGTTGGGACGAGTGGGCAGCTGAGCGGTTTGGGAACAAACTTCAATCTGACTTCCAATACTTTTACTGGACTCTTTGTGTGGCAGCTATGCATGAACATTATTTTTACATTTTAAAAAAAAAAAAGATTTTACCAACAGGAGGGGATTACCTCAGTTTGTATTTTTTTAGGTTCTCCCTCATTTTAAACTGTTTCTATTTGTTGCGAGTTTGTGTGGTTTCTAACCCCTTCTGCCATTATATATACTGTATATAGCAAAAATCACTTGTTTTACCTTATATTTGGACCTGTGAATCTGACAGCTTTTGTTCCACTGTTAAAAGGACAATGGTTCTGAAGTGTCCCGAATTCAAAAATACCAAATTGTGCACCTTTAATGTTAACCGTTTACCTCCAACTAGACACAAGTCTGAGATACAAGGTGTCACTATATACAAAAAACATGTGGTTCCTAATGTTTATTTTTACACCCCGATCACTGAATTTACGCCACTGAACAAAAACAAAAAAAAAAAGTTGCAACTAGTACCTCCCACACACTTGATACGTTACAGTGGTGTCATGTGATCAGAGTCAGGAGCAGGAAGTATCAACATACCTGACGTCAACAACAACAAAACAAGATGTAGACAAATAGTCAGATGTTACTTCAAAGCTGATTTCATGAAGCACAGCTCGATAAAACAGCTACTAATCAAAGGTAAACTTTTTTTTATTATCAATCCTCATTGAAAAGAAAACGAAAGTTACACACAGACTGTTTTTAATTCATTCAGGATGTTTCACAGTTCAAGCCAAAGATAGCCACCACGTCTTAAGTTCAAATGGGCTGTAAATTACATTTAACAACTGCATCACATCAAAGCCAACGACTGAATATGTTATGTAACAACTCCTCAGTGAGCGATCCTGAGTGAAAAAACGGTAATCCAGATTTTTTTTTTTTTTTTTTTTTTTTTTTACCATGTATTTCAATTGGACGTACCACGTACGTCCTTAGCACTGGGGAACCTTTTTTTTGTACGTACCAGTTACGTCTGTAGCACAAGAGGTTAAAGAGCATTTTTTTTACCCTGTAGAAAAACAATAACATTTGTTTTAACCTACCTGGATTTTCCTAAGTGTGTGTGTTGGACCCCCGGGGATAAAAAAAAAAAAAACCTGTTCCGGGAAGGTTATTACTACTCGGTCATAAAGGTCCTTGCCCTTTTCAAACTCAATGTGGCGTAGTTGGTACTATTCAAATTTTTTATTTACTTGTGGTTACCCATGGTTACCCCACCCGTGACAATCAGTTTACTGAAGTTTCTTTGACCTTGAAAACATGTTATTCATTCAATGACGGCTTAGTATTGATTGATTATAACCAGGGTTATCAAGTCTCAACAAGATGGTTATCTGATCACACAACAACACAATGGTTAACAGCAAGGGAAAAAAATGTATCTGCATGTTAAAGAAAACACAGTTCAGAGCTTATCTGTGGGTTGAGTTATTGTACAATACCGTGCTTCATATTGTATCAGAGAAATAATCGGCTAATTGCTCCAGCGGTGTGTTTTCATTCCTTCACGTTTCCTTCTTTGCATCATTCTACAGGGAGTGTTGCATAGTTATGATATCGCTGGCATTTGCTATGGCTTTTCTTTCAAAACACCCATAATTATTTAATAGGCAGGGTAAAATGAAGACTCATTTCAGAAACCTGTTTCCTGGAGCGCCACTCAGAATCACTTGTTGAGTAGAACTAAAGAGCATATTAGCCCACAGTATAAATACCACAAGCATATGTGATATTAGTTAACAGAGGTCATACAAGGTTTTGTCACTGTATTCAGCTGGGTTAACAACGTAAGTTAACCACTGCTACCATGTTTTCTAAATAGACTTAGTGTGTTTCATTTATCAGTACAGACGCAATGTAATTGTGTTGATACATTTTTAATTTCAACTCTGTATACAGTTTACATATTCATTTTTATAGTTGGTGTTTTCACAGTAATTACCTGTCATGTGATAGCATTGACCTTACCTCTTGTGTAATTACATGTTTATTTATTTTTGTTATCACTTCCAATTACAGTCATTTTGTGATTTGAGACTGTTGCTAGACATTTGAGCCATTTCAGAAAAATACACCTGGATATAAATCTGAATATTAACTGACTCCAATGCTGCGGATGATTATATATTCAATGAACAACAGAAGTGAGTAGGGGAGTGTGGAAAGCTTACAATGGAAGTCAGCAATGCAAGGATTTGACAAGTGCTGTTTTTGAGTCATGCATTTGACATTTCCGAAAGACTGAATGTATAATAGACGTTCCTTTGTCAAGATACCATAAATACTGCTTGGAGGAGTTTCAGACCTTGAAACATGCAACTTACGTTCCTTGTCTATCATTTAATACACTTACTTGCAAGACTTTGCTAATATGAGACAATATAATATCGCACTGACAGTAGCCATTGTCTACATTGTCATGTGCTAAGGAAAATATTGTTTGAATAAAAGACAAACAATACGTTCAGCAAAGGAGCACACATTTTGCGCTCCGGCAAAGTCAACAGTCAACACAGGCTTTATCTCTATGTACCAGTTTTGGATTTGTATTTATGTTCAATTGAAGCTCTTTTGAACCAAAGTAGTAGTTTGGTCCACTAAGGAGTGCCTACACTTTTAATAAGAAAAAAAAAAAAAAATATATATATATATATATATATATATATATATATATATATATATATATATATATATATATATATAGAGTCAGTATTTGGAAATTCTGGGCTGTGATTTGGTTAAAACCTCATTATAGGAGCAAAATTAGAGTGAACTATTGCCCTAACATCCTTACACCACAGGGCAATAGTCTCCCTGTGACATCTGATTTGTTCACATCACTGTCAGTCCTGCCCCTTTTCAAAGTAACGCCCTCCACCTCCACTCCTAACAACAAAAGAAAATGGGTGCTGAATGGCAATTCTGTGACTTAAGAGAACATTAATTACAAAACATACTACAGCTTTATTTAAACAAAATACTGTGTAGCCATAAATATTTGCGACCAAAATATTTGGCGAATCACACCCATTAAACCTATTTTGCTCCAGAAATGTCGGTGACCTGTTGCACTGGTAGTAGTATATTACTTCATTATATGTACAGCACTAAGATATTTGTGCCAAAAATGTTTACATTTTTCTCTTCATACACCAAAAATGCATAATAAAAGGCTTGCAAATATTTATGGCTTTACAGTATATGAAGTCATATTTACTTCATATACTGTATTTTTAACACAAAAACAAAATAAAATATTTAAACAAAAAACAGTGCTCACAGAGCAAAATAAATAATTAAACAAAATAAATCATGAACACTACAACCGGTCAGGCTGGGCAATCACCTTCACTGCCCCTATCCTTTGTTTAGTTTCGTTTTCACTTGCTCTCTTGCTCTCCCGTACTCTCCTCTGTACACACCCACCCAGAACCGAGAACGCTGCAGGTTTATATGCAGGTGACCATCTCCCGATTTAGCAACAAATTAATCACTTAAAGATGGCCACCTTCTGCACAAAGTTTTTAATTGCTTCTGGCAGAGGGCGAGCGACCAACCTTGCCTCTGGCATCCCTGAGCGGAGCGGGCGTGGCTTCCCTGAGCGGAGCAAGGCAGGCATCCTTGGACAGTGCAAGGCAGGCATCCTTGGACGGTGCAAGGCAGGCATCCTTGGACGGTGCAAGGCAGGCATCCCCGGGCGATGCATGACAGGGCAGTTGGCAATCCCTCGGAAGGCGACGGCGGGAGGGGAGTCCCTGGCCATAACGGTGGCAGCAGGAGCCCCACTTCTCCCAGTGGTGGTGATGGAGGCAGAGGTAGCTCCTGCTCCTCTCCTCTTGATGGCAAAGGCGGCAGGGGCTCCTCCCCTTCTGGCTGCGAAGGCGGCAGGGGCTCCTCCCCTTCTGGCTGGGAAGGTGGCAGAGGCTTCTCCCCTTCTGTCTGCGAAGGCCGCAGGGGATCCTTCCCTTCTGGCTGGGAAGAATACAGGGGCTCCTCCCCTTCTGGCTGCAAAGGCGGCAGGGGCTCCTCCCCTTCTGGCTGCAAAGGTGGCAGGGGCTCCTCCCCTTCTGGCTGCAGCGGGGGGACAAGCAGGCATGCTCCCTCTGCTGGTGGAGTTGGAACCAGCAGGCATTCCTCTGGTGGGAGGGGGCAGTTAGCTGGGAAATGCCCCCACTCCCCACAGATGCAGCAACAGTACTGCACGCCCATGCTGCGGAGGAGGGCTTCCCAGCTAACCTCCTCCTGTGGCTGTATCCCCGGTTCCACCTCCTCTTCCTGAGGAGGGGAGTGGTAGTAGTCGGGTGACATGTGCCCCGGACCTTGCCAATTTTAAATCACCACTCATCCCCCCTCAAGCACATTAGGCAAACCTCCACCGGTGGCTGCGTCTGCTGCTGCCGCTTCTGCTGCTTTCTGCAGCTCTTCCTCCCCATCCTCACACCACACGTAAAAAAAAAAAAAAAATGAAAACAAAAACGAAAAAAAAAAAATGCAGTACCCTTTCCCGGCCTGAGTCGGAGGCTGTGGTTGATCCCACGAGGACACCACGTGTGACAGGATGACGAGTGTTGACGTCAGGCCAGAAGCAGGAAAGAAAATAAAGACAGGCAGTACTGCAGGGCAAAAAGACGCTGTGGCACCGTTTATTTTTAACACAAAAACCAGATGAAATATTTAAACAAAAAACAGTGCTCACAGAGCAAGATAAATAATTAAACAAAATAAATCACGAACACTACAACTGGTCAGGCTGGGCAATCGCCTTCACTGACCCTATCCTTTGTTTAGTTTTGTTTTCACTTCTTCTCTTGCTCTCCCGTACTCTCCTCTGTACACACGCACCCAGAACTGAGAGCGCTGCAGGTTTATATGCAGGTGACCACCTGCTGCACAAGGTTTTTAATTACTCCTGGCAGAGGATGAGCGACCATCCTCGCCTCTGCCAGAACACGTTTAAATAAAAACAAAACAATAACATGGCGCTTCGCCGTCATATTTATAAAACAAGAAACCATAAATAAACAATAACACATCGTCATAAATACAATAACTAAATCATAATACACAAATACAAAATAACACATGGGCGGAGGGGGAGACCCCGTTCTAAAAATAAATAAACAATACATTTAAACAACAGGGCCTTGCCCTGCCCACTTTTCATGTGCAGGGCTTTCAACCGCCCTGCTACACTCATATATTAAATTTCGCGAGCAATTAAAAATCCACAAAATGAATGTGCTGTGAAATATATTATTCATACATGTGCCATACATTAAAAGAAAAAGAAGCGCAAACATTTATTGCTGCAAAAATTGACCTTGAAGGCCATTAGTGAATTTAAGTTGCAGCAAAAAATCCTGTTTTAAAGTGTATACTGCAGACTCAGCTCATTGTTATAAGTTCCTCGACTGTTTGTTTTCAAACACACTTCCCATGACAAAGGTATGTAAACATACTGAAACGTTGGGAAATTGGCTCTATATAGTATAGTGAAGATTTGTTAAAAGGAGTATAAACTGAAATGGGACTTTCTCTCTGTAGCATGGATAGCTATCATGAACCAACATGGTAGATAGCGCTGTTCTTTTGTATTGTACCTACAGAAAGTTTTCAATTTTCAAGGTGAAGAAAAAGTTCACAGAACAACAGGGTGGAGTAAAAATGGCACTGAAACAAATAAAGAATAAGATATTGAATGTGAAACATTGGTGACTATACCTTTTAAATAAATTATACATAACACGGATTAGATTAATGCATTTGATAAATATTTGAGGATGTTATTTCATTTCTCTTTCTTTAACATTTCCTCCATACCCCCCCCTCCCCCCACACACACCCACACCACCAAGGACAGTCTTTTCAGAACCCACTTGCAGTGTTTGAAACAAAGCATGGCTATTCTTTGGTGTACTTTGAGTAACGAAAAGAAAAACACAGCACTGCAAGACAACGTGACTAAACGCTGCCTTTCTGCATTCAAGTCTCAAACTGTATTTTAAAGACTGCGGGAAATTAAGTGTCTTAACTGTAGCCAGTGCATCACTTATTTTAATTTGATTATTCTGAAAGCAAATCATAGCTTGCCATCAGTTTACTATAAGAATGCAAAACAGAGCGGATCCAAAATAGAACATCAGGCAGCAATGTAGAAATGTCAAAACTAGATTAGATTTACCTAACTGATTTTAGTCTGCAATTCCCACTAAAGCTACAGACAGCAAACACTCTACTATAGTGCATTCTGCTCTTTCCACTGTCATTATAAAAGGTGCTCAAAAGGATCGGAACTGATAACATTTCCATTGAAATTCACAGAATTACCCAGAAACATCAAGAATAAGAAACATGCAGTACGTAGGGTTTTCAAGACCAAATGTGCAATTTTGAGTGGTTGTTATATAAATAATGCATGAATAAGAACCTATTCTGCTGTTTGGCAGTGCATGTTATTCATGCACATGGATACAATTAAGCATCACTGCTACCAAGGGATGAGTAAAATACCCTAAAGGTGGCCTGGATAAAATCCTAGACAGCAAGCACAAGGTTATAATTGAAAATGCTTTTGGAAAATGTTCTGCTTTGCATTATATGGTATAATATAGTATTCAAGACCTCTTGTGCCTCTAGATTTGGCTGTCAGTTTTTGTTGCCCTTTTCTTAGTGTCGATCCTCTGTTGAGTCTCCTTGTTTCCGCATCACTAGCTCTCTCATGGCTGTTTCTGCACTGCTGATGATAACTGGAATGGCTTGTGAGAGCTGTTGTTTTACAGGACATTGCTGTGTATGAAAGATGCTTGTTCTTTGATATTGAGGGCCATAATGAGGCTCATTCTAGTGAAGCTAGTAACAGTAATGGGATGCATTTCTCCATATATATTTTTGAACCAGGATACAAGGACAGGGAAGAACCGTAATAAATATTTGCTACACACAGCAAGTTAATTTGGATAAAGCTGTCACTGTAGTCCATGGAAAGGGAATTGAATGCTAAATGATTTAATGATTTAATTTAGAGATTTGACATATATTATTAGAAGTTAAGTTAGGCGCTTTGTGAACTTCTCCTGTAATTATTGTTGTTTGCTACTGTAACAGACAGTGTTGTGTGATGCACTACTGTTACAGATTCGTATCCTGTTTGTGAGATGAGGAACCACGAATGCATACGAGCCTGGTTATTTTGCATAGTGGTTAAGAGGCTTGCTTGTGTGTATGGTTACCTGTTCGTGCCCAGTCTCTGTCCTGTTAGATTATCATAACAGCAACAATTGATTCCAGAGGTGGATTATTAACTTTAAGGTTTGAACTGCTTAACAAGGAATTGTAACTGCAATATTCTCCAGGTACTACTATCAGCCTTATGTGTTGCAAGAATGCAAAAGGATTCAGAAGTGCCAATTTCCCAGTGGTTTTTAGATGGCACTGTCAAGTCACAGTTAATCAGCTAAACGGTCACAGCAACTACAGCTGAATGATGCGCTGGGAGTTGCTTTGGGCTGTATTCAGTGTTTTTTTTGCTCTGAAGAATTATAAAGAGCCTCTTTGTTCGTAAGCTCTAAGGAGTAGTAATTAGGGCTGAAACATGACATTCTACTTTTTTTATTTGATAAAGGTTTATCAAGTACAACTGTTCTACTCACCTAACAAGAAAATTGTTTCCTTAATAACTAGATTTTGAGTTATTTTACATTGTGGTATTTTGTTTGAAACATATACTTGGCCATAGGCCTTTAATGGTAGTAGTTTCCTGATTTGAGGCCTACGTTATTTTCCAGCTCGCAATTGGAAGCTGTAATTTCTGTTTCTAATTTATGAGCTGCAAAGAGCATTTCAACATTTAACATTAGTATTTATATTATTATTAGTAGTATTGGCTGTAGTAGTGGTGGTCATATTTGAAATTGACTAAAAACAATTCTTAACATTTATCATTTTGTGCTCTATTGTTTTAAAAATATTATTACGTAATCATATCTCCAAATTGTTATTGGTTATATAACTATAGTGTACAAAATTGAAGGCATATGAAATAAAAGTTTGAAAAAAAAAAAGTGCACAAAAGGTTTAAAAGATTAAAAAATATTTTATTTTCAGGACGTTTCGGGCAAAAACCCTTCATCTATTTAAAAAAAAAGTAAACACAGTGCAGTAGACTTGTTATGTAATTCTACAAAATTCTGTGGATGGTGTCATGATTTTTAGAATCAGTTATTCCAAAAGTGATTAAATGTGTGTGTTTTTTGGAAATTGTGGCTTTCCAGACAAGATCATCACTAAAGCTAAATACTGCATTTAAAATATAAATAGAAAAAATACTTTATATAATAACAATATACAACACACAGATAATAGAAACCCTCTGGTTCTCACTTACCACTCTACCAACAGAAAGATAACAGACAATTGTGAAAAGAAACTTTAACATTTTACAAGACCCATCTAAGAGAGATGCTAGGAGACGTGAATACAGACGTGAACAAAGAAACAGAAACAAAACAAAACCAGAAAGAAAGAAAGAAAGCCTGATAAATTACACTGCTTTTTAATAATTCAGATTGCTTAGGCAAAGTTTTTATTTATCTAGAGCTGCTGTAACCTACCCGAGTCTGAACTGCTTTAAGACAATCAGTGCAAGGGTTAAAATCCTCCCTGCATAAGACATGTGCGCAGGCAAATTTATCTTAGTTTGTTTTATTGTTCAATTAGTTTTGTTAATTGTTTTATTATTAATTATCCCCTGTACCTGGTAGTTATTGTTAAATTAGAACCAGGTGCAGGGTATTTAAGGAGTGCAGTCAGTTGGCTCAGGGCTGCTGATGTGTGTAGAAACCTGTGTGTGTGTGTGTGTGTGTGTGTGTGTGTGTGTGTGTGTGTGTGTGTGTGTGTGTGTGTGTACACAGCCGTAAACATAAAGGAAAAGGTAGTGTAAAGCCTTTTGGTGTGATCTGCGTAAAAACAGTGTGTGTTGTTTTGTTTATTTTGCAACAGGTAAACAGCTTAGCTGTCCTGTTTTAGTTTAGGTTCCTGATTTGTGTTTTAGTTTTAGTGCTCAAGAAAAGAGCTAGTTGTTTGTTTTGTTTATTTTGTTTTTGTGTTGGTTTATTAAAAAAAAATACCGCGTCAGCGCTGTTAAAACCTTCAAATCCTGTGTCCTGGGACTGTTTTAAAGGGGCAAAGAACCTGAGTGGGTGTGGTTTTGTTACACGTGGTGGCAGCGTGTGTGGGCGCCCCTATAACCCAGTAAAGATGGATTTTAAGGAATTGATCGACAGGATCAATAAAAACACCGCTGCTCTGAAAGAGCAGAATGAGAGATGGGAGAGAGAGCTGAGGTTGGCCCAGTTGAAGAGACAGGAGCGGGAGCCGACCGAACTGGAGCTGCTGCTCCAAGTGGGAGCAGGCGGGAGAAGCAGCGCTGTCTCCTGAGCCAGAGGGGGTGGAGCGGCCGTCCCGAGAGCCAGAGGAGGTGAGGGAGGTACCTCCACCACAGCCCCGACCACCACCCCTGGAAACCAGTCCAGTGCTGCCGGGTACGGTCCCTTACACCTTGCTCCTGGACACCCTGCCGGTCTGCATAGACCTCCTGGCGCTAAACCTGGAACCCAGGAGCCTACACCAGCAGCCACAGTTCTAAACCTTCAAATCCTGTGTACTGGGTCTGTTTTAAAGGGGCAAAGAACCTGAGTGGGTGTGGTTTTGTTACAGCGTTTACATGAGCATAAGAATTCCGATATTTTTCGGAAAACTAATTCCGATATCAAAAGTCATGTAAACACAGTTTTTGGAAAATGTATCGGAATATTCCAAAAGTCAGTTTTCGGAAAACAGCACCTAGAAATTTCCAATTAAATTCCGAAAACTAACAAAATGTATATCATGTAAACACACTTTTCAGAAAACTTCCGATAGCGTACTGCACATGTGCAAACTTTGACCTTCATTCCTGCACGTGGTTTTAGAAAACAGAGAAAATAATAATAATTTGTAGTCAGTCTGCATGCATTCATTTGTCTAGTTAGGGATAAAGTAATACATTAGTTAAAGTCTGTATGTATTTGTTAATAGCCCATACTTAAGCAGCAAATGTTTTCCAGCTTTAAAATGATGTGAGAATTTAAAATAATGTCTGCAAACGAAACTGGTAATATAGAACAGGATGAGCTGTTGGCTAGGCTGATTGAACGTAAGAACATAAGAAAGTTTACAAACGAGAGGAGGCCATTCAGCCCATCTTGCTCGTTTGGTTGTTAGTAGCTTATTGATCCCAGAATCTCATCAAGCAGCTTCTTGAAGGATCCCAGGGTGTCAGCTTCAACAACATTACTGGGGAGTTGGTTCCAGACCCTAACAATTCTCTGTGTAAAAAAGTGCCTCCTATTTTCTGTTCTGAATGCCCCTTTATCTAATCTCCATTTGTGACCCCTGGTCCTTGTTTCTTTTTTCAGGTCAAATAAGTCCCCTGGGTTGACATTGTCTATACCTTTTAGGATTTTGAATATTTGAATCAGATCGCCGCGTAGTCTTCTTTGTTCAAGACTGAATAGATTCAATTCTTTTAGCCTGTCTGCATACGACATGCCTTTTAAACCCAGGATAATTCTGGTTGCTCTTCTTTGCACTCTTTCTAGAGCAACAATATCCTTTTTGTAACGAGGTGACCAGAACTGAACACAATATTCTAGGTGAGGTCTTACTAATGCATTGTAGAGTTTTAACATTACTTCCCTTGATTTAAATTCAACACTTCTCACAATATATCCGAGCATCTTGTTAGCCTTTTTTATAGCTTCCCCACATTGTCTAGATGAAGACATTTCTGAGTCAACATAAACTCCTAGGTCTTTTTCATAGTTCCCTTCTTCAATTTCAGTATCTCCAATATGATATTTATAATGCACATTTTTATTGCCCGCATACAATACTTTACACTTTTCTCTATTAAATTTCATTTGCCATGTGTCTGCCCAATTCTGAATGCTGTCTAGATCATTTTGAATGACCTTTGCTGCTGCAGCAGTGTTTGCCACTCCTCCTATTTTTGTGTCGTCTGCAAATTTAACGAGTTTGCTTACTATACCAGAATCTAAATCATTAATGTAGATTAGGAATAGCAGAGGACCTAATACTGATCCCTGTGGTACACCACTGGTTACCTCGCTCCATTTTGAGGTTTCTCCTCTAATCAGTGCTTTCTGTTTTCTACCTGTTAACCACTCCATAATCCATGTGCATGCATTTCCTTGAATCCCTACTGCGTTCAGTTTGAGAATTAATCTTTTATGCGGGACTTTGTCAAAAGCTTTCTGGAAATCTAAATAAACCATGTTGTATGCTTTGCAGTTATCCATTTTCAATGTTGCATCCTCAAAAAAGTCAAGTAGGTTAGTTAGACACGATCTCCCTTTCCTAAAACCATGTTGGCTGTCTCCCAGGATATTGTTACCATATAGGTAATTTTCCATTTTGGATCTTATTATAGTTTCCATAAGTTTACATATAATAGAAGTCAGGCTTATTGGTCAGTAGTTACCTGGTTCGGTTTTGTCTCCCTTTTTGTGGATCGGTATTATGTTTGCTATTTTCCAGTCTGTCGGTACAACCCCTGTGTAAAGAGATAGAGATTATGTAGATTTCAGTCGGGATGTCTTCAGATTTGAAGATTGAACATGTTGAATCTTTTTCAGACGCAGTTTTGTTCAGATGTGATCAGTCTGTCTGTGTGCGGTGGTTGCCGACCAAGACTGACTGAGACCGATGAGTCATAAGGGTGTCAACCAATGGTGAAGCAGGTTTAAGTGACGTAGCTTGTCATGTAACTTGTCATACAAGATGGCGGAATATTGACAGCTTTAGTTCCACAAGTAAAAATACATTAGTCTTGAATTGCTCCGAGTGTCCCGAATTCAAAAATACCAGATATGTGCACATTTGAATAGTTTTTTTTAGGCGTTTACTAATCAAAGGTAAATGATCAGTTTACCTTTTTATTATCAATCTACTGGAAGCCTATATTTTCTTACTGCGCTAAAACAGAAGTAACCGGTGTGTCGATCTCCAATAGGTCACAAATCACAAGCCCCTAGATCCACACGCTGAGAAAAAAATGCCAGTCAAATAAAAAATCAACAGGTTGAATTTTATTTACCACAGGCTAAAGTGTATTAGACAAGCTATACAAAAAGTCAAAAACTGCCTGAAACGTTTGCACGGTGTAAATGGTCAATTAATTAATAGGCTAAGCGCTTCTTTTGGTTGCTTCGCAGCGCTCTCTTCCACCTAATCAGCATACGATGCCATGCATAATATGTGGGTCGCTATGTTGGGCTAAGTTAATACAAAAATGTGTACAGGGCAGTATTAATTACATTTGCATACATAGTAATCACCAGGATCTAGTTGTGGTCCGTCTAATTCAGTCTTAGCAGTGTGACACCCAGTCGGGAAAAACTCAATTGTGACGTCAAACCAAAACTCAGCACAACTGATCGCAGAATCTGTGCAAACTCAGATGAGATGAGTCAGGACGGCTTGAGTCGGGCTGTGTGCGGCGGGCTTTATTGGATTGGTCTCCATTCTGTCACAGAAATGTCCGGTCTTCAAATCGCACTTAGACTACTACAGTACTTTGCATGCGAGAATATCCTGCGTTTTCCAAAAACTTCAATTCAATACAGTTAAATTCTAATTAGATTTTCTATCGTTAATAATGTAAACACAGAAAAGTGACATTTTAAGAAAATCGCTTTGTCATGTAAACGTACTGATTGAGAAGACAGCTTTGGGACTTTTTATTGTTTCAAACTTATCCAGGGCGACTTACAATTGTTACAAGATATCACATTATTTTTACATACAATTACATTATTTTTACATACCATTACCCATTTATGCAGTTGGGTTTTTACTGGAGCAATCTAGGTAAAGTACCTTGCTCAAGGGTACAGCAGCAGTGTCCACCACCGGGGATTGAACCCACGACCCTCCAGTCAGGAGTCCAGAGCCCTAATCACTATTCCACACTGCTGCCCTAATTGCGCCAGTAAAAACCCAACTGTATAAATGGGTAATTGTATGTAAAAAAAATAATGTAATTGTATGTAAAAATAATGTGATATCTTGAAACAATTGTAAGTCGCCCTGGATAAGGGCGTCTGCTAAGAAATAAATAATAATAATAATCTGAAATCAAATGAACTGAAGCACAATCTCGTAACTGCATCATTGTATTACAGACTTAATAAAAGTGCAAATGCAATGAAAGTGAAACATAACGTTTCTGTTTTGCAAAACAAATAATACAAATAACACTTAATTTACTATTTAAGAACACAGTATACATATACAGTTCTGGCAATGTCTAAATCAGATTGGCAGATTTTACCCAAATTGAAGTCAAAGTAGATGCTATAGTCAGAGGTGAAAGTAACTTTAATTTCTCACCTGTGTCGTGGTACTCAGCACACTGCGCTTGCTTGCGCATGCCTAACAACTTCCACTAAGAAAGCAGGGACGCGCCCATTCAAATACGGTACGTTATGCTGTTTTCGGTTTAACATTTTTTTTAATTGAATTTATCATACTTTCCAGTCTTACATCTTTTTTAATGTAATTTATCATATTTTTCCACCATTAAGAAAATAGTATACAAATATTTATCATAGGCAATACATTGGATCTTGTACATTTTTTGTTACTTGTGCAACTTTGCAGTGGACTTCTCATTAATTATTTTTTCTTTTTAGAGAAATTAATTGTCTGTTGCCAGTTTAAGTACCACTTTCTAACACTACACCGGCTCTATAGTCTATAATCGCGGCTTCTATCAAAGTGGAAAAACAACATCCACAAACTTGAATTTAAAGCTTATCTATAAACTTCAGGTACATTCAAACAGTATTACAATTGCAATAGAAAAGATAGTGATAGACAAGTTGAAAAAGACATGCAAATAGAATAATCTAGCTAGAAAAAATAATTCCAAAAAAATGTTGTATTTTTATTTTTTTATTATTTGTGCCTTTTTTCCTGAGGGATATCAGACGATGTTCATTAGGTAAACTGTTCCCCCACTACTACCACTAGTTGAATGAAAATTGATTTGAGTTTGTTTCAAGGACACTCGAGACACCCCAACACTAGAGACTCGAAGTCAAGGACTCGTGACTCGGACCCTGACACTCAAGACACCCCGACACTCGAGACTCAAAGTCAAGGACTCGTGACTCAGACTCGGACCCTGACACTTGAGACTCAAAGTCAAGGACTCGTGACTCGGACTCGGACCCTGACACTCGAGACCCCCCGACACTCGAGACTCGAAGTCAAGGACTCGTGACTCAGACCCTGACTTTCGAGACCCTCCGACACTCGAGACTCGAAGTCAAGGACTCAGGACTCGGACTCGGACTCTGACACTCGAGACTCAAAGTCAAGGACTCGTGACTCGGACTCAGACTCAGACCCTGACACTCGAGACCCCCCGACACTCGAGACTCGAAGTCAAGGACTCGTTACTCGGACTCGAACCCTGACACTCGAGACTCGAAGTCAAGGACTCGTGACTCAGACTCGGACCCTGACACTCGAAACTCGAAGTCAAGGACTCGTGACTCGGACTCGGACCCAGACACTCGAGTCACCCCGACACTCGAGACTCAAAGTCAAGGACTCGTGACTCGTGACTGGGACCCTGACACTTGAGACTCGAAGTCAAGGGCTCGTGACTCGGACTCAGACTCAGACCCTGACACTTGAGACCCCCCGACACTCGAGACTCGAAGTCAAGGACTCGTGACTCTGACTCGAACCCTGACACTCGAGACTCGAAGTCAAGGACTCGTGACTCAGACTCGGACCCTGACACTCGAAACTCGAAGTCAAGGACTCGTGACTCGGACTCGGACTCAGACCCTGACACTCGAGACCCCCCAACACTCGAGACTCGTACTTGAGGTTTGAGGACTCAACTACAAGTCTGATATATACATTGCCTATAGAAAGTCTACACCCCCTTGAACTTTTTTCACATTTTGTTGTGTCAGTGCCTCAGAGTTTCATGCATTTAAATGAGGATTTTTTCCACTTATCTACACACCATACTCCACATTGAAAAAGGTTTTTATTGAGAAAAAAATTATATATTAAAAATACAAAACTGAAAGATCAAAATTGGATAAGTCTCCACCCCCCTGAGTTAATACTTGGTGGAAGCACCTTTGGCAGCAATTACAGCTGTGAGTCTGTTGGGAAAGGTCTCTACCAACTTTGCACACCTAGATTTGGCAATATTTGACCATTCTTTAAAAAAAGTGTTCATGCTTTGTCAAGTTCCTTGGGGAGCGTTGATGGACAGCAATCTTCAAGTCATGCCACAAATTTTCGATTGGATTTAGGTCAGGGCTCTGACTGGGCCACTCAAGGACATTTACCTTTTTGTTCCTTAGCCACTCCAGTGTAGCTTTGGCTGTGTGCTTTGGGTCGTTGTCATGCTGAAAGGTGAACTTCTGTCCCAGTTTCAGCTTTCTTGCAGAGGGCAGCAGGTTTTCCTCAAGGACTTCTCTGTGCTTTGCTCCATTCATTTTCCCATCTATCCTGACAAGTGCCCCAGTCCCTGCCGATGAGAAACATCCCCATAACATGATGCTGCCACCACCATGCTTCACAGTAGGGATAGTGTTCTTTGGGTGATGCGCTGTGTTGGGTTTGCGCCAAACATAACGCTGTGCATTTAGGCCAAAAAGTTCCATTTTAGTTTCATCAGACCATTAAACTTTTTGCCACATTGCTACAGAATCTCCTGAATGTTTTTTTGCATACTTCAAACGGGATTCAAGGTGGGCTTTCTTGAGTAATGGCTTCCTTCTTGCCACCCTACCATACAGGCAACATTTGTGGAGTGCTTGGGATATTGTTGTCACATGCACACTTTGACCAGTCTTGGCCATAAAAGCCTATCGCTCTTGCAAAGTTGCCATTGGCCTCTTGGTAGTCTCTCTGATCAGTCTCCTTCTTGCTCGGTCATCCAGTTTGGATGGACGGCCTTATCTAGGCATTGTCTTGGTGGTGCCATATACCTTCCACTTCTTAATAATCGTCTTGACCGTACTCCAAGGGATATTCAAGGCCTTTGATATTTTTTTATACCCATCCCCTGATCTGTGCCTTTCAACAACTTTGTCCCGGAGTTCTTTTGAAAGCGCCTTGGTGCTCATGGTTGAGTCTTTGCTTTGAAATGTTCTACCCAGCAGAGGGAACCTACAGGAACTGCTGAATTTATCATGTGAATCACTACAATTTAACAGGTGGAGGTCACTTAACTTGGTGTGTGATTTTGAAGGCGATTGGTTACACCTGAACTAATTTAGGATTGCTATTACAAGGGGGGTGGACACTTATCCAACCAAGCTTTTTCAGTTTTTATTCTTAATTAATTTTCTACAAACTTTTAGAATATTTTTTTCACTTGGAAGTTGTGGGGTAGGATGTGTAGATAAATGAAAAAAAAAAAAAAACTATTTTAATGCATTTTAATTCCAGGCTATAAGGCAACAAAAGGTAAAAATTTTGAAAGGGGGTGTAGGCGTTCTATAGGCACTATATATATATATATATATATATATATATATATATATATATTGGTGGCTTTGGACTTCTCATCTGTTTTATTTTATTTATTTTTATTTACCTAGGAAAGCTGGGTAAATAAAGCTGGCCACAAATGGTCTCTTAAAGCACCAGGAAATAACAAACATATATTGAAAAAAAGTAAACATTTTAGACTATGTTTATTTAACTTAAACTAAAACACTGAATAAGCAAAGTAGTTTTAAAAATAAGGCTTTGCCAGAATAAAGTGCTCCTGTAATATTGTTGCATTTTGACTGCATCATATACTAAAGGCAACCATTTACCATCTTACAGCTGAGAAACTTGTGGAGTTGTGTACATTCTATGAATTTATATAAATATTGTGGCGCCCGATTGGCCAGTTTACAAAATAGCATTTAGGTGCTGCTATATCTATCAATTAAAAATGCAAATAAAACAGAAATAGTTGATAGTCTTTATGGTGTATAGCAGCATGTCTTCTCAATAGCGCCTCTGTTTGTTCTTGCCAAGGCACCATATACAGTCTTGCCTGCGCACACAAATACCGCTCGGTGATGGTAGGGCATTTATGGCGAAATACAAAATGACTATTCAAGGTACAGTATATGTGCTGTGTAGAAGATTACCAGAAGAAGTAATGCTGTTATCTGTTGCATGTACAGTGTAGCCAATCAATCAGTCTGAAAAAAACTACCTAATGTATTTCATAGTGGAACATTATTGAAATACAAATCAAAATTCAATTGTGCTGTATTACAGGAACAAGTAATAAGAAACATGCATTATAGACTCAACACAACATGAGATAATATAATTAGGATTCAGCTCAATCTGATTTAGACTCAGACAGTATATGCATGAACAATAAATGTTAAATCATTTTGCCAATGTGTAATTTGGGAAAAACAACACAAAGAGGGTTGTTAAATTATAATACAAAGCATTAATTGAACTAACACACGTCTTGTTAGCTGTATATGTGTGTCTAGGTCCTATTTATCACTGAATTGCAATGAGAAGGTGTGGCTTATTTAATTCAGGTCAAAATTATGCATTAATCACACTTTCTGTAATAATGCCATTACATTTTATATTATTTAATTTCTAATTTGCATATAATGAAGAATAAATTGAATATGTGTATAAAACATAGTATTTGTATTTGCCATTTGTAATGTAGATGTTTAGGTTCAATACAATATTATAGTGTATAGAATGTGGGTTTCTTTTAGTCAGTATTGTGACCAATCTGCTGATTGAGTAGGAGAGTGACTTTATTCATTACTGCATGACAACTAATACGTTATTGTTTTGTTATTGAAGAAATTTGCTGTTTTGAATCTGAATATTGCTTATTCCACTGAATGGAATTAACCATTGCCCTTTTCTTTTATGTTCTCATTGGCCCTTTCTTTTCAAAACAACCCACGCAGGATAAGCTAAATACAAAGCTCAAGTCTGTGTCATATCATATTATGTGCTTTCTGCTGGATTCTGTATTATTGTTACTGCTCAGATCACTGTTATCCAAACAATGCTTTTGAAAAGACTCCTCATATCACTATGTGCTGTGCACTAAAGGCTATGAAATACTGCTATGGATTAGCTGTCTTTTCTGAAGCAATTTTTGCTGGAATATAACTTAATAAGGGAAAGTGGATCCAGGCTTGTGGACAGTTTGGAACACTACCATTTTAACTGGTTCAAATCAGAAACAGGGTCAAAGCTTAACCTCAATTCAGGAAGCAGTGACTTATTTCACAAAGGCTTGATGAGAATGTGCATCTGTGGCTATGAATAGATTTGCTTGAGAGGTAAATTAGAACCACAGTCCACAGAAAAGTGGATTACAGGAAGGAAAGTTTTGTTTACACATCCTATTGAACTCTGACTTCATTACCCTAAACAGGTGATCAAATAGAATTATAGTTCCAGTCTGGCTAGCTTTGTTAAGTGAATGTAAATCAGGGTGGCAAAAATGAGGTAACTTTCTATTTGGTGAGATTTATCAGGAACTTAACAAAATAAATATTGGCACATTTTAGTGGGACCTTTTGGTGATTCTTAGATATATTATATAATTGAAACCAGTGCATGCGCATTCAGAGGGTCCTAGTGATCGTAGAAATCACACAGTACCTGAAAGGACTTTTTTAAAATCAAGAGCTTATCGGATTATAGCCAAATGCAATTCGAAAAGTCTACAGGTGGGTCAGTGTATGATAGTTTGATGAAGATAGGTGCAAGATCAATGCAGTTATTGCGTTCACCATGTATAATGTGACAGACAAACATCACTGCTTTTTTAACCCTAATAACCCTGTAATAGGGAGCTTGCTTTTGTAAAGGGGTTTCATTTTTGGTGGAAACGGCTAAATCCACTGAATTTTACCACCTTTTAATCCGTTAAATATCCTCCTATTTTCTAAAGTGGACCTCCGTTTTACCTGCATTACATGCATAATTTTCTGTCAAAAATAAAGCGTCAGAATAACTAATGAACCGAATTAGCGGATAGATTCCTGACGTTTTTTCTGCAGCTTTAGAAAATACAAAATCGGTGGGAAAAGCAGAAGTCCAGAAAAAATGGTCTAAATAATGGCATATAACACTATCCTCCAGCGGATCTTTGAAAATAACCCCCATAATGTTGTTAACTAACTGTTTTAGTGTCACTCTTCAGCAGTTTGTTTATCACAGATTTGGCCATATTTAAACTGCTGTTATTATTTACAAAATAAATGGTAAAAAAAGAAGCAAGAAGAAAAACATATACTCAGGCTTGGGCAAAATACTTAGGTATGTGTATTTTCAATACAAAATACAACTGTATTTGGAAAATACAATTTGAAATTACAAAATACCTTTCAACAAACAAGGTCATCCAGAAAAACGATTTTGTCAATAAAGGAACTGAAACAGTTAACAATTAACAATTGTCAAGCTACATTAAGCAAACATGGTGTGGGTGCTTGTTTCCACCAGGGGAACCAATATCTAATAGTGTGTAGGTCGCTCAAGCCCTGTTACTAACACTGGCCACTACATTTTGATAGATATCCGTTGGAATATTATGCCAAATCACCTTCAGAGCGTTTGACATTTCAGCAAGGGTTGGTGCTCTGATGCCTAAGGTGGCATTTCAAAATGTCCCACAGTGGTTTGATGGTGTTGAAGTTGTCACTCTGCAGCAGCCACTGCAAATTTTCAACATTATTGTCCATGAACCACTGTCTAACACCTGGAGTCTTCCGGTGGTAAAAGAGCACCAAGGATCACGTGGCTTGGAGGGCCGCGGCGGGACCAGAGCTCCTCAGGCTGACAGGAGGAAGCTCGACTAAGAGACTGATGTACATAGAATTAGGCACCACTAAAAATTGTGAGGAAAACAGAAAAAACATTTGGGCACCCTAAATAAAAATAAATAAATAAATAAATTTTAAAAAGGAGACTACGGTGGCTGTTCTCCATCAGTTCTCCTGGAAGAAGTCATCCGTCATTGTCTTTGGGGGAAGAAAATCATCCCAGCAAAAGAGAACAGACGCTCAACAGGAGGAAGAATGGTATTAAAGCATACAAAGAATTTCTTTGTGAAAGGGTCTTGCTCTAAAGATGCCACATCCTTCCTAGTGTAGTGCTTGTTGTTGAGGGAGTCATTATCTGGGAAACATCTTTGCTATCACTAAAAATAAGGAAGTCCTCTTCCTTTTCATTGGGTCTCTGTGGCAATGTGCCCCGCTCCTGTGTGTATTTTTGTGTTTTATGTTGTATATTGCGTGTGTTAATGTTGGTGTATTGTAGTTGGTACACAGGATATAATGTGGGTAATGAGCACAAATGTTTAAAATGTATAATTGTATTTAGACATGGGGATTGCACTTCACTTCATGTGCATTTAAAGTACTTAATATGTGAGCACGGGATTGCACAGAATTAGTTCACGTGCTGGGATTCAAGTGAATAATGAATTAGTAATTGAATCCCGGCACAACAGTATAAATAGATGCACGTTTTACTCACTTGTGTTTGTTTGTCTGTTCGTCCACTGTTTGTTTAGTGTTAATCCGTTTTGTTTGTCTTTATTTTGGCCTCAAGTGCCGTGTCCTGTTTTCTGTTTAAACCTTTTATTTTTCAGTAAACCTACTGAGCACAGCCATTGCACTTCAGTTTCAACTCCAGTACTGTCTGTGACAACTAGTGCATCTTAAAAAATGGATGGTTGATTGTGGCCAGAATTGATTCATTAACCTCAGAAAACTGTCAAATCGTTACTGGAATCCAGGTATGATGGCCTGTAGTAGGTAGGAGCAGTGGCATAGGTTCGTGGCCTGCAATAATTTTGACTCCACAGCAAAACGAGGGGCTGAGAGCACCATAGTAACAGGTTTTCTGATTGAAGGCGATCTTGTGCAATGTGCTTCAGCACTCGGCCCTGAGTACTCATCAAGTGAGTCTAACTCCACTTCTTAAAGCTAGGAAGCTTGGAGTTTTCCCATCAACTGGGGAACTTTCTCATAGATAACAATTAGTAGGTTCAAACTGTCATACAATGAATTCCATCGAGTAGGGCATGGACTAATCATTTGACAATGGCCAGAAATATTTCTGAAGTTTTTGGACAACTAGATGCATTTCACTTGAGCTGTGCAGCGTTTTCTCGCCTTAAATAAAAATACGTATTCGAACAAAGTATGGTATAATTTTCTTTTATAAAATGGCTTGGATAAATTAAGTGCTGTGATTGGCTGAACAAGATCACATGACCGTGCGGTAATAATTGTCTTACCGCACGGCTATGACATCATAGACCAACTTACTTACTTGATCTATTAATTTTAGTACGTATTAGTAATAATAACACTTATTTCTGTAGGTAAAAATGTCAAAAATTGGCAAATATACTGTGGTATTTATTTAGTCAGAGAACAGAACAAAGAAAACTCTGAGGCAAGCAGCAGCAGTAAACACTATTCAAAAGCCATCTGAGAAATCACCATGCAAGTCTCACTCAGCATGTAATACTGTATATGCAGCAGCGGCATCTACTTACTAAACTAAATATCACCTTATAAAACTGACTAGTGAGTATGCAATTTTTAAATTCGACACAGCAAATACATCTCACCACTACCGATTTTTTTTTAACAAAACAAAATTAAAATCTCTCCTGCTCTCTACTGACACAACTGTTGGGCTTTTAAACAAGGTTGGGTTCGGCATAGAGTTCTATTGTGCTCACCGCAGACGGCAAGGACTGCGGCACTGCGCAAACTGACACGGAAGTCGTTTAGTCCACATTATCATCTAATGCTGGTTTACAATCTAGGGAAATTATGCCAGTTACCGGTATCAGTGTTATAACAGCCTCAGAAAATATTGGTCAGCTTCTCTTGAAGACTGCAAAAAAAAAACCCCAAACACTTGGAAGCCTCTCCCTCGAGTGCCAGTGCCAGTGCAGTGTTCCATGAACCCTCCCTCAGATGTGGGAAATCTGTCTGCTTTCAATTTACAAATGTCATTTAATCTCGAAAATGTTACAATAAAAGGCAATGTTCAATGTAATGTTTATGGCAAATATAAAAAGTACAACATATATGTTACAATCAAACAGTCTTCAGGGACTATTTTTTATCAGTGGAAGGATACATAATATATTTCTTATTTTTTTTTTCTTAAAGCTAGTTTGTGTAATAATAATAAAAAAAAATGTAGCCATTATATAAGCGAAATAACCCCCTCTAGGGTGTGTGGTAAGACAATTCTTACCGCACTTCCTGAGTGGTTGAAGGCAACGCACCCAGGGCGTGTGGTAAGATTTGTCTTACCGCACACCCTGTCGTGGGTTATTTCTTATTTAGCTTTTCTACTATTATTCATGTATTTATCTTTTTATACTCCTACCCACCTACTTCGATGGGAATACAATTAGATTTATTATTTTTAATAAAGAACGTGTTTGATTTTAACTCACATTGGCCTTTGTTATTATTAGAATGAAATGAAAAGACAAGTTTGGCATATGGCACATCTTTAATTAAAACTTAGCTTTCATTCCCTTCGGATGTTCAGTTTTGTTTACATATTTTCTTTTGAAACGTTTAACACAATTATAGATGAAACATTAATAATAATAATAATAATAATAATAATAATAATAATAATAATAATATACTGTATATAACCTACATTTTTCTTACCTGATGTGCTGACAAGTTAACAGTGGGCTGATGGCAGGAATGCCTGACTGGACAAGTTATTTGTAAATAAGGAAGAATTTAGGGGAAGATGTCACTTCAGATAATATACTATTTCAGATACAAGCCATACAGGAACAGAAAAAGTATATATTTTTGTATACAAAACGTTGTTTACAAAACTCCTATGTTGCGTTCTCACAGTGAAAAGGTTGTCTGCATCTGAAATCCTGCAATGAAGCTCCAGATGGTACAGCAGCAATGTATTTTAAAATTACAAAATACTCAGACATGTGTATTTTCATACAAAATACTTATACATTTGCATTTGCATTACAAATTACAAAAATAGTGTATGCTGATATAAAACAAGCAATATTAATATTATATTTAATGAGATTCAGTTTGGAATCTCGGAAATTAGTTTTATCTCAGCATACTTCATTCACCCTATATTAAAACTGACCCTAAGTTTAAAAAACAAATAAACAAACAAACAAAAAAAAAAACATTACACTAAAACGAAGGATTTCTTGCAAATGTCAATCTAAGATGCATTTATCATTCATTATTTCAATTCTGCCTCATCATGCCTGTGAACCAGAAGACAAAATGTAATAAATTACAGCACTGACATCAATTAAAATTCAATTCAATTTACAAGGTCGCTTACTCCAAAATGCATGCTTGTTAATGTTGGTTTAATGAATTAGAATGCAAATCCTACTCATATCAAAATGAAAAATCCTTCCAAATGCCTTAGACTTTAATTTGTAGTTTATTGCAATTCTACCAGTTTACATTTTACATGACCCCTTATATGCCAATTATACATAACTACTTGTTACACTGCAATTAACTAGCAAAGACAGCATTATTATTATTATTATTATTATTATTATTATTATTATTATTATTATTATTATTATTTCCTAGCAGTAGCTTACAATATTACTGCACTTTTATATTACTACCATGAATGTAATACATTTCTGTTGGCTAAAAAATTATGATTGAAAAAGCTAGCATGCATCTTTCTTAATCATGAATAAACAGTATAGAACAGGCAATGGGAGAAAATCTATTAGCAATAGCAAAATAGATCTCAGGACTACTACTTGGAATCCTAATATAAATTAAATTACTTAAGAGACATTTCAACAGTTGACTTCAGTATCTGGACTTCAAAATCAATACTTTACATTAGGTCTCCAATTACACAGTATTTACATAAATGGTTGTGCAGTTACAATGCAACTACGTTTAATATGTTAACATCTTTTATAAATACCCATGTATTTATTATAGGTTTGTCAGCATGTGATGAGTGGTTGCACAACTTTGACATCAACAACAGGAGATGCAGAATAACGCCCTGCGTGGTTGCCTTTTATTATTACAGGTAAACAAACAACACTTTACACGATCCAAAACAAAGAATCTTTCACACAGCTGGTGCAACAGGGTCAGCAGCACAGTCAGCAGCTTCTCTACAGAGTGTGTATCTCTGCGCTGATCCTTCAAGTCACTCCTCGTAGTCTGCAACGATGTAAGCACAAACCTGGTCGCAAAAACACAGGCAATACACTGCCACCCCACACTCGAGAATGAGATCCCCAAAATTATTATTATTATTGTTTATTTAGCAGACACCTTTATCCAAGGCGACTTACAGAGACTAGGGTGTGTGAACTATGCATCAGCTGCAGAGTCACTTACAACTACGTCTCACCTGAAAGACGGAGCACAAGTGACTTGCTCAGGGTCACACAATGAGTCAGTGGCTGAGGTGGGATTTGAACTGGGAACCTCCTGGTTACAAGCCCTTTTCTTTAACCATGGACCACACAGCTTCCTATATACTGCCAGAATCCTGAAATGCACCAAAATCTAGACAATCAGTGTACACTGCAGTACTGACCACGAGGAGTACACCTGACAGTACAACAGCTTCAGGTCCTACCTGCCCTCGAGCACAGCGCTATCACAGGTCGGGAGGGAGATTTACAGTGCAGATTAATTCTCTCCCTGTCACAAGGTTGTATAGGCAAGTAAATAAATGTTAATCAGTCCATTCCTGGTAATTAATGATCAATTTGTCAGTTAATGCCACGAGATGTAGTGCAGCGGTTTTAAAGTCGACAAAATTATTAATATTATATTCCTTAAAAAAAACGATTTACTATTATAAACCATTTTAAACATAATGTTGTGTTGGCATTATAGTCTAATATTAGAAATTACAACAAAGAAGCCGGTTTGGTACCGATGCTGAAACATTAGAGCGTTCATTTTAAACTGCAACAGTGTGTTAACGGTATGTTACATTTCAGTTCCCAAGTTGTGTTTTCAGTGGTCATTTTGTCTCAAATAAAGGCTTTCATTTGATACAACTTAATTAGTAATGGATAAAGTCAGTCTTACTTTTTGTTTAAAGCCATTTGAACATTGCAGTTCAGCAGACACAACTTGCAAATATTGTTGCAGTGTTACCAATATCTGATTTGTAGAAGAAGGAAAAAAATCACCTGACAACTAGGAATTCTGTCAAAATAATATAATATAAAAACTGTAACAATTACATTTCAACTTCTCTCTATTTACAATTAGTTTTATTTACACATTTAGTTACACACATAAAACAGAAAAAACGTTCAAGCCAAAAATAACACATAAATGATGAGGGTAATGGTAAATATTACTAATACAATCCTATAAATACATATTTGTAAAGTTTATTATATTGAAAAATTATGTGGACACTAAAAAAACCAATAAACGTTTTGAGAGGAAATATCATCTATGTATTGTCTTCTCTGTGTAGTCCATCAACATTCTAGCTACAATTTATACATACTGTAGTATCCCCTGAAATTTGAAGCAACAATGTGGAAGCAACAGATTCCATTCAACATTTTCTAGCAACATGTTGACTAGTGTCCCCTTGGCTTTATAAATTAAATAATGAAAGTCACACTGTGAAAGCATCATACGTGCTTTAAAAAGTACATACACAGTACATGTTTTATATCAGGCAAGGTTTAATTGTTTTTTCTGCCCAGTACAGTACAAGTTGCTCCATTACAATTGAAGAGATTTTCACTTTGCTCTACAGGGACCTCAGTGTTGGACGAGAGAAGGCTGGAGTCGCCTCAGGCTCCCTTGTAGCCAGTACCAATCTGATGATCACTGAGATGTAAAATGAATTCATTTTATTTCTCACCTGGAGGGAAGCTACAGAACTCATCTCTGAGGAAAGTAGCCCTCGCAACTGGATTCAATCTAGATTGTTGCAGCTCTAGGTTCCAACTGTACATGCGTGATTTGCTTCTAAAACTTAAAACCTAGGCCAGTCAAAAACGCAGTGGAAAGCAGCATTAAAAATACCAGGTATGATAAAAAATGTATCATTGAATGCCATTTTAGGACTAAATAAAGGGATACTTTATACTTCTTACATTTCGTGTCATACCTGTGCACGTTTGAGTCTGAGCGACTGCTAGAAATCAAAAACACAAGATGAGAAAACTAACTGAAAATACTAGACAGCGAGGTGTGTGAGATTCAGACTTAAATAGGAAATAGGAGAAGATTGACAGGGAACGCAAGGTGGAGCCCCGAATGTCGTCCCCCGAAATACGCCTATAGGCTATCGCATGTTTAACAGAGAATTTCTTTCGTTAGATCAAGCTCCGAATCTGAAACAAAAAAGCTGGTAATGTGTTGCCTGTGCACAAGGGATCATTGGGGTCATGGCACCAATGTAACAATGCGGAGACCGGGCACGAACCGACAACATTGCACACTGCAAGCAAGCATCTTAACCAGTATGCAAAAGTGCCAGGCTCATGTTTTAACCTCATCTTACCGACAGGGGACACAATTCGTAACAGCAGTGTATCACACAACACTGCTCAATACCCCCCATTTAACCTCAGTGATCGGCTGCTGTCAATCTATGAGATCCAGGTCATGGTACCAATGTAACAGGGCGGAGGCTGGGCGCAAACTGGCCAGTGAGCATCTTAACAACAGTGTTAAAACAAATGGTTTTAGAGCTTTTAGCTTAATCTCATCTCACCAACAGAGGACAAAATCTGTGCCACACTGTTATAGTTAGTGAAGTGGCTTAATTTGGAAGAATGAGGTTTGCCCGAATCATTTTGTTGTTGGATTTGAATGAATGCAAGATTGATTTCAAATCCAGATCCGTTAAAAAAATACTACCAAATATAAAATATCTCTTGAAAAGTAGGCTTGGAAAACATGCAGTGCTCTGGACTATTAGTGTGAGCATTATGAGCTACAGAAGCTCTCTACTTGGGTGGTTTGCGTGTGTGTGTTTCTTGTGGCTGACAAATAACAGAACACTAAAAGGTTTTCGTTTTGTCTGCCTTATCAAGAATTTACAAACACAGGTCAGTGTTCTGTTTTCGAAATAGTGATCATTTCATGTAAGTATCAGGTTCAGCTGCATCTAGTTTTTTTTATTTTTGTTCTGTCATGTTTTATATCCAGTCTTCCTTCATCAAGAAGGAAGAACATATTCAAAACCAATAATGTTTACATTTAATCTACCCTGTGTAACTTAGGTTAAATGATGCTGCTTTTACTTAAATTGCTGCACTGGGTTAAGTTTCGCAATCAGTACAAAACTCCCACTGGCACTGAAATCCATAGGCTACATAGGCTGTCACAAGCATTCCACTATATATACATAACAGAAAATGCTGTACACTGCTCAGACTTACCACCTTGCACATTTACATTGAACTGGCAGGGGGCTGTCACAAGTCATTTAATTAAACTACTGTTTACAAAACACCAGAGGTGAATTTGCGAACCCGCTGCAGGGACTGAACCTGGTATCCTCACCACCAGAAATGAGATGCAGAGAGTTCTGTTAATTCAGGTCAGCAGAGTATCTTTCAGCTTTAACCTGGATCTTCAGAGTGTGGTACATTACCAAGTAGACGTCTAGTCAATGCCTAGAAGAAGAACTACTAATTTGACAGATTAAAGATAGTCGGCTAGTCGCCACTTTAATATAATAAATCAATCACATATTGGATAATGTATGGTGCTCGTTCTGAACATACTGTTTCGTAACACTTTATTTTAAAATGTCATTATATGTCAGCGGATTGAAACCGCACGCTTCGCAATTACTTCTCAATCATTTCTCAATCATTTCAGAACTAGTTTCTCTGTGGTCGACTGTCACTTTACCATTTGACTAGTCGACTGGTCCCCACCCCATTGAAAAAAAAAAAACAGATGTATTAAGACATGAAATCCCCTGATGAAGTGAGTATGTTATTTGTAATTAAAAACACATTTCAGTCATGTTGAAATCAAATTAGTATAAGATTTTGTTAAAATGTGCTAAATCAATAGCAAGTGTATCCAGAAATGACAAGCCCCTACTGTGCTTTCAGACTTATCTGTGATTGGGCCCTTGACAAGACAGCAGACATGTACCGAAATAAGACAAATCTCCCAAATCAGTCAAGTCTATGAAGGACTCTGTTTGCAGCGTAATACTTTGTTAGATTAACTTACTTTTTGTTACCAGTTATCCTTTATTTAAGTTCACCATAGTAAAAGCAAAGAAAGGCATGATAAAGCACAGTGAAAACACGGTCAAGCATGTAGAAAACAGTGAGGTATTGCAAAGCTTATTAATAAACATGGAAAACCATATTTAAACTACGGTAAATGCATAGTATAACCATGGGAAAAGCATGGGAAAAATACTGTAGGAAACTTTTTTAAGGGTAACCACACATTTTTTTATACTCTAAAGCTTTCTATGATTGTGGTCAATGTGTATTTTATCTCTTTATCAAGACCCATATCATTATAATTCTTTACAAGATTCCTTTAGATACACCATGCTGTCATTTATGTTTCTCATGTGTTAGATGTGTAACAATAGCTTTATATGTTGTTTTATTATATGTATGCCTGGGACTCACTTATAAATTCATTTTTTTAGTGGGTTTCATAGTGGAATATTACACATAAATAAATTCCACCACCTTATGTAATAAATGAGCAAACTGAATTTTCTTTGCATTTTGCTGACATGTTTTTTTTTCTCTTTGAGAAACATATTTGGTTCACTGGGAACAGCATCTCCCTAAGCCCCTAGACTTATGCCCTACTTCTAAATCAATGTTTGACAAAGAATCGGCCTCCCCTGCAGTTTAAGGGGCTATCACGGAATTTGCCTGCTGAGAAGGCCATACACAAGGCTAGACACTGAGCCATATCTTGGTGTTTGATGGTAACTGTCTTATTGGGAACCACATTGGTATCTGAAAAGGGGAATCAACTCTCATTTTGACCAGTCATCCATTGGCTTGGTGGCCAAGGTTGCAGTATACAAGGTGAACAGGAGTTAATTTACAAGGAATAGCTTTCAGGAGAGTAACGGTCTCATTTCAGAAAGGTCTGAACTGGACTAAGAGACATACACAACCTGCATAGCATGATATTGGATCAAGTATGAATACCTTATTACATGAACGCAATGTAAAACAGTGCTATTAAATCATTCATGCTCCTGAATACCAAGAAAGTTTGATCAGCAGGTCCACCTTGACTTGTTTCATTGATGAATTTGGGCACACAGATGGTTTTAATTATAATAAACTGTGCTTTAACACACAAAGGTACGTTATTAAATTATAGGACAGCACATTCATTTCAGTATGTTACAGCACAACAGATCTAAAGGGCCTCCTTACTTTGTAAACAGATGCTGAGGAGCATGCTGTTGTTCAAGTAAATCATGAGATTGGTAGACTTCACTACAGCTTATTTGACTTAATGGCTTTTCTTTTGAGCCATAAAGGTAAACATTTTAATAGAGGTAGTAGCTCAGCCACTCAGCTCTGAAGCATTTGGCTTGGTTCAGAAAGCAAGTTGGATTACCACTTAGCTAAGTGTTCAGGGATTAGTTGAGTTATGCATCTGTAAATCTCATGTTTCTGTATACTGGTAGAGTATATGATAGTTTACACCCCTTGAGGTGCACAATAGGAAAGCTACCTGGAGGGAGGGGTTCTTGGGTTCTAACCTAAATATTAAAGGCTGTTTTTTGTGTAATGAAAAGTATACCAAATAACTGTACACACAGCTTATATGCTTTCAGTGTCTAGCTTGAAGAGTATTCGTAAAAAAAAAAAAAAAAAAAAAAAAGCTTTCAAGTCTTAGTTTAACTTTGTATTTGAAACTTCCCAATTTCCCATTTAGAAGCATGTTGGGATAAGCAAATATTTGAGCTCTATAAAAGCAGAGGGCTACCTTTCCCTTGGGGTGACCTTGCCTGGAGCATTTTAGACAGTATGTGTTCTCCATGTATTATGATAGTACAGATTTTATAACTGTACACACAAATTGATCAAAACGACATCATATGAAGGCACACAAGAATTTAGTCAGCACAAATAGAAAAAGACAATGTGTATATTAATCGTGTTTTTGTACAGGAGATCAATAAGCTTGTTAATTGGAGCAAACCTATTTCCAAAAGACAGTCTTGTGGTGTACCATTAAGATGACAAAAAATCATGCTTGAATTAGTGAAATGGATTTTAAGGTTAAAAAACAAACTCAAGTTAGCTGCCCTTCACAATTATATTTATACATTTGTATGCACTTTTTACTATTATAGTGTACATCTGCTGCATTATATAATCTTGAGAATATTGTCTTGAATTTGGAGTCATACAGTTTAAATTACTAATTTGAAAGATGACAGTTTGAAAATGTACAAATAACAACAAAACACTGCAATGGTTCACTTCAAGTAGTTGAGTCAGTGCACTTGAGTTGTTCCCTTATATGGGGTCGCTGTATTTCCCATTTTCCCAAAATTAAGCCCAATGATTGTCTTTAATTCAATTTACACTACGTGACTGAGTGTTTTTGGTAGTCAGAAGATAAATTAAACAGGATATGTTTCTCCCCAAGATGGTTTCAGTTGCAGGGACATTGATTACCTTCCCCTCCGAAACCCCTTGCCAGTACATCTCTCGAAGAGCCGCATAGGCATGGTCCTGCTATCGCTAAAATCAAAATGAAACAAGTGAGCCTGAATCTAGGCCTACATTAGTATAGTGTGTAATAGCATCTGTAACAAAAACATGTTTGCAGTTAGAATAGTGTGACATCATAAACTGAATCATTATTTCAATGTATCAAATTGAGAAATAATAGGTGTAATCCTCATCAGCAAGGATCGTCCTATTCAATTAATTAGGATATGTGATGTGTCAACTATGAGTTTTCACTTTCCCCCATTAAACTGTGTTGAAATGGCACTTAAGGTAAAAATGTATGAGAGACTAATATGATTTTTTTTTGTATTGAAGAGTAAAGTGTAACGACAGAACGTGTCGTTATTCTCTTATTTTTTTCAGTTTATTAAAGTAAATAAGTGATGGCTTATGGTTACAGCACAGGGCCCAGCACCACAAGTAAACTTCTCCATGGTGTGCCTCACACTGAACCAGCTCTAAAACTGCATTATTACTGACCTACAACATGTTAACAGCTGTGTTTAATAGCAAATATTGTTTAGGACTAAAGTTGTAATGTAACTTACCACACAGTCCTTCATTTCAACTGCCCCCAGGTTTAATGAGGTTTAATGAGTGGAGAAAAACATTATAGTTCTAGACAGTTTGATAGCCATGGTAAACTGCATTTAAAAAAAAAAAAGTGTTTGATTTAAAAGCTACTGTGCAGGTTTAAAATCAATTTTCTAACCATATTAGCATAAGCTAATGTCTAGCTGGTCCCCCTTTTGAAGATCTTTTGTTTCTTGTATATTTTATTATTCAGTTTGGAGTTTGCAGATATTTCCAAGACCTCAATCAGACCTACAGCAAAGGTTCCCTGTATGCCACCATTTATTATCTATAGCATATTTGAAATATTTGCCTTGCTTTGTTGCTTTTAAAATACACCTTCAAGCACGATAGAGCTCAGAAGTAAAACAGAAATTAGCCCGGGATGCAATTTTTTATTGTGTTTTTATTTTATTGATAACATATTACAGGAACCCTCTTAAATAGGCTATGAGGAATGTTTTTATAAACCTTATGGGGCACAAGACATTTAAAATGTCACAATGGCCTATCTGTACCCGACAGCTACAGGCTTAGTATTAGAGATCTGAAAGATCTTTCTTATGCATGCTACATTTATATATTTTATGCATTTAAATTACACCATACAAGGCGAATAACATGCTCAGAGTAATGTATTGTACAGTATATGGCCCTCTGAAGTGCAGGGAATAGAAAGCTCATTTTAATATAGATAAGTCAGCCTCATTTAATTCAGTGCAAGCTCTTTGCCAAATACAGATGAGTTACTAAGCGGATGATTTAACACTGTAAAAGTAGTAAATATCCTCTCTTCTTTGCCTCTGAAAGAACATAATAGTAAAAATGATATACAATAGTATCAGCTGATTATTTCCATAGAGATCAGTACATATTTATTACCACTAGTCTTGTCATACTGTGAAAAGTATGGAAATTACTAATTTCTAATAACACATTTTTAATTTAGAATATAGTTAAACTAAAGTGCTTGAACATCCTTGAGATAAGGGTTTAAAAAAAACAAAAATCAACTTTAGAAAGTAAATGATGACTGGAACATTTTTTTTTTGTTAAACAGTCCAAAGCTGTTCATCACTCACACCATTCACACCAATTATAGTTAGGACTTTTAAATGTGGAATGTCCATAAATTCAGCCATAACAAATCTGCTCACACACTATCAATTTGAAAACATATACAGATTAAACCTTTACCATATCACTGTATGACAGGAAGCAATCAGGCTCCTAATATGAAGAACAGACCTAAAAGATCACGAATAAAGCTTTTGGCAAAAAAGAAAAAAAATGTAAAGCATATTTTAAAGCAACATATATTTGATGTTATTTATATTAAGGTATGGCGTTTCATAAATTGTAAGATACTGCTCTTGGTCTGCACAGCATAGATTGCGAGCAGCTTGCTATCTACCCTTTCTATCATGAGTGTAATGGACATTTTATACATGTTTGGTACCTGGGGCTTAAGTTGAATTCCAGAAGCGGACATGGTTGGTTAGAACACATTTGGTAAAGATACAGTATGTGACAGAAGTAAAACAAGATGATTCCCATTCCATTAGATTGCTATATTATTATTATTATTATTTTATTATTATTTATTTCTTAGCAGACGCCCTTATCCAGGGCGACTTACAATTGTTACAATATATCACATTATACACATTATACAGATATCACATTATTTTTACATACAATTACCCATTTATACAGTTGGGTTTTTACTGGAGCAATCTAGGTAAAGTACCTTGCTCAAGGGTACAACAGCAGTGTCCCCCACTGGGGATTGAACCCACAACCCTCCGGTCAAGAGTCCAGAGCCCTAACCACTATAGCCTTGACTAGAACATAGTGTAACCATCAAACAAGCAATGCATTGTTTCATCATTATATAAAATAGAAACACAATAATCTAACATTAAGGCTTCCAGATAAAAAGAGATATATTTTAAGCCTTTCTTAAAACATTCTCTGTATTGTTTTTGAAAAACAGGATTAACACACATATTTTAGATGTGAACATCAGTTAATCCATACATAGTGAACAACAAAATGGCCTCAAAAATACTAAAGCATAGAAGGAAGGTATTATATAAATATGTTTTATAGAAACACAAAGTAATTTAAAATCTCTTTGGTTTGTATAAATTCTCTCATTTGTATTATGCAATATAAATCACAGTAGTAATTTACACACATTTTGTGAAAGGCATGGAATTGTTCTTAAATATGGGCTATTCCTCCCCTCATACCTTTTTATGGCAATATGAAGTTGTATGATGTATAGTATATTTCTGTAACATTTCTTACAGAAACACTGCTTCAATATACAGTATGATAAAAGGGTTCCATTGCAGTCTTGCAGGTTTTGCTAAACCAGCAGCTCTCTCTCTTATTTTAATACAACACATAATGGGCAGGATTTTCAAAAATCAGTGTTATTGTATCAAACTCGTGGTATATTATTATTTGTTTATTTAGCAGGCGTCTTTATCCAAGGCGACTTACAGAGACTAGGGTGTGTGAACTGTGCATCAGCTGAAGAGTCACTTACAATTACGTCTCACCCGAAAGACGGAGCACAAGGAGGTGAAGTGACTTGCTCAGGGTCACACAATGAGTAAGTGGCTGAGGTGGGGTTTGAACTAGGGACCTCCTGGTTACAAGCCCTTTTCTTTAACCATTGGACCACACAGCCTTCCTATAGTAACGAGAGCTTTGGTAGCAAGTGATTTTCAAACGAAATGTGTTAATGAAATCAATCCGTTAATGCTTTGAGATTCGATGAGGTCGTTAATGAACAGATTTCTCATTAAAAAAGCTTAATTGTTGCAGGTCATGTACATCACTTCCTGTCTCAGCGACTAAATAAGGGGAACTCGTTAATCAAAATGCATGTTAATGAAAATCGGACAGCACAGATTACAAAAAAAAACTTTATTTCTTTTTTGGATGGGGCGGGGTTAAGCCATTTATGTATATTGGTTGGAATTTATTTTCTTATGTTGACATGTACTTTTGTATGTGTTTTAGTATGTACGATTGCAGACTATAAATAAATATGTTTGAAGTGTAATTTGTGTTTGTAGTTGTTAGTTATTATACATGTATACCATGTATGTAACACTTCATTATACATTTATTAAGCTTTTAAAATTACAATATAACTCCTCAACCCAATACACAATTTATTTATAATCATTTGGTGAATTCCTCTAATCATGCATTCTCACTGGTACTGTTTTCTCGTCTCCGCAATAAATAAACTCAACATGAACAGAAGTAGCCACCAAACACTTACAGTATTATAAGAAGATGTTAAATATGTGCATGCAGACGTGTGAAGGTGAGAGTGTAAAGATTTCCATTACACGAGAGTAGATGTTAAAACTTCATGCTGATTTGAACCCGGATAAGCACCAACTAAGACGTAGCTTTACAGTAAACTAATGTGATCCATTTGTGTCTCTATCCATTTGCGTTTCCTTCCATATGATGATGTAGATATCCTTCTGTCTGGTGTTGATGGCTGAAGTGTAATGCTGGCTCCAGGGATCAGCTCATTTGCCTCCCTGACACATCAGCACACACAACGGCTGTAATGCTGGCTCCGGGGATCAACCATAATATGTGCATACAGACGTCTGAAGGTGAAAGTGTACATTGTACATACAGTGTGAGGGCAGTCTGACAACATTACCAAACCATGATCTCGATCACATTAGGTATTCCATTCATGTCCATGGCGATATCTTTTGAAAACAAGCCCCATATTGCACTTTTTAACTATTAGACTAAATGTTTACAGAATACTTAACAACTGCTATAAGGACCATGCTGCATGATTTGTTTATTATTAATACCGTTATAAACTATACCGAAAACATGTCTTTATAAGCATTTGGGTGACACAGTATAGGTTACCTTCATTGTAAATAAAAAACATGATTTGATATAATGTAAGTATAACGCTATTAATAATAAATGAATCATTATAGCAGCAGTTTTTAAGTATTCTGTAAATATTTTGTCAAATAGTTAAAAAGTACAATGTGGGGCTGTCAGGTCTTGTTTTAAAAAAATATCATCACAGACATTATATACAAACCAATGGAATACCGTGTGTGTGTGTATGTATATCTGTGTATGTATGAATGTATGTGTGTGTTTAATAGAGAGAGAATACATGCATGTCTCCAGTTATATGTGATTTTCATGATCACGTCGCATTAAGTTTTAGCCAAAATTGTAGATATTTATTACTGCCATAGCCTTATCTTTTTGCCACTTGATTCACCCCATTGCCACTGTACTTTATGCATCCATGCATCCCTTCCTGCGATGTCATCGGGCAGTGTGTTCCAAACTTAAGGTTACAAATTGTTAAAACAAGTGAACAAATCTCATTCATAAGCACAAGTATATAAAATTATAAAATATCTTCATAACTACAAATATTGAATTATTTAGGTAGTCTATCGTTGGCATCACAGCCGTGGTCTGTTAAGGTGAGTTATAGTCTTTTGTTAATTAAAACCCTCCTTTTCCAAGTACAAATTAACTCCTGATAAATTATGACAATTAACACGGATTTGCTTTTAAATTGGCATGCAAACAAAAGAAATAGTCGGAAGAAGCACTGCTCGTTAAGATATTAACATTATTTTGTAAATCCACATAATTTCGGAACGTTACCACGTTGGCATGATTATTTAATAACGAGATAGATAGGCATAACAACCTCATGAAAATGCCAAAATCTATGCTACATAGCGATTTGTGGATTAACACTGGAGTTATCATTTACAAACTTTTGAAAATCCTGCCCAATGTCTCTTCTGAGAATACTACAAAACATTTTTTTTATTGAAAGGGCCACAATTGTTTTTTTCCCCCTTCATTTCTGGTTTTAATTCCATAAGAAAAAAAAACACATTTAAGTGATAAGTGGCTTTTCATAGCATGTGATTTTATAGCTATTGTTCCATTGCAAGCTATTTACATTATTTTACTTTAAATTAGAACTTTATACAATGATGTTTTTATAATGTAAAAATTACAGATATCTACCATTATGTGTGTAAAGAATAGGGTTAACACAGATGCAGTTTAGCCTGAAAATCAGTTCAATTCCAACAATATGCAATTGTAGAAATGTATTGAACTATCATTTTTAGAATCCACGAAATATACAAAAATGTTCCTGACTCGATAATGTCTTCTGTCACTTTGCAATGAGTGTGAATTTGGAAACCTTTTAAAAATCAGATAGTAACACTTTGTATGAATGCATTGTAAAAATGAATGTGATGTTCACTGTATTTAACTTTATCTTCAGAAATATATGCAAGGCAATGAATGAACAAAATCTAAAGCATAAGAAACTGGAAGTCAACAGAATCTTATCTGCTGGTATGGTAAATATTTAAAATTAGAAATATGTGTGCATCTATAAGGTTACATATTTATGCTGATAATGTGTTTCTTTAGGAAGAAAAATAAATACATTTGACCATAGTTATAAAATGAAGCTATTTTACCGACATAACTAGTAAGTAACTAGTTTTATATTATTAACAGATTATTTCTCACAAATAAAGAACTGTGTGATTTAATCTTACAATATAAAATATATTTTACTGAAGGAAATTGAATGCATTTGTGACAAATTACTGTTTTTTTTCGTTGCAGTTATGAAATCAACATTCAATGAAACAACTAGAGTATTTGAAAAAATCTCACATTTATTTACTGTCAAACAAGTGTTAAACTTTACATCAGCTATTAGTGATGAACTCTATTAACAGGTTTACACAAAAGAATGAATGAAGCATACCAGTGCTGAAAGAATTTACACACCTTGTTAGACTTTTTTTTTTTTTTTTTTAAGACAGAAATAAATTAATTTCCAAATGTAGGAATCTGAAATATGGTATCATAATACCCATGACTTTAATAAAAAAAGGATGAAAACGTATAGATATTGAAGAGTTTGTTTCAAATGCCTGTTGCCCATTTTCCTTTGTCAAGTATTTTACAGTAAAACAAATTACAGTATTACCTAATTTGCACCAAATTGTGCAAGGCATGGCATTATTGGCTTAAATATGGGGCACTTCTCCCCTTAGACTAAGTTCATTTGGCAATACAAAATTGATTTTTAAAAGGACAATATTTATAATTTATATGTAAGCAAAACACTGTTTACAAGTGGAAAAAGTGAACATGGGTTGATGTTTTTTTTTTTCAAACATACTACAATGAACGAAGTGTAAGAATAAACACATTTTATAACATATGTGCAACTTTTACACAATAATCTCTTACATTTTTTTAAATGTTTTTTTATATTTATGGTTGTCATGAATTAATTTTATTTTACACTAGCAATACAACAAAATATATTTTCTTTAGCTGTTATTCTTGAGAACAGTTCAATGTACAATTGAGAAAATATAAGGCCTGTGGCTTGATTGCTAGTGGTCATACATTCCCAATCTTCAACCTTGATGGACATGACTTGTAACTACCAAATGATCCAGGACCTTTCTAGTCCTGATTTCAGAAAGTCTGGTCTGGAATATCTCACGACAGTTCAAATCACTCCACACCGGGTCTTAGCGCCTGCATGTGTATATAATACAACATGGGCTATTACAAGAAATAATGCAAATGTATGTACAACCTTAGTTCGAAAACTGCTGAATTGGAATTGCCAGTTATTCTCAAATTGTTCAGCAGCAGCACATCTAAATACATTGTTGGTTTGTCTTTGACAATTCTTTGTATTACTATATTCTGCATATTATATTGAGAGTTCATCATAAAATTTCACCAAAAAAACAAAAAAATGCAGATATTCAAATCAGACCGCAGTGTCCGTCTGTCCATAGAGATAAAAGGGAAGCAGGTCCATTCAAATTTCCTAATACCTGCATCAAGAGTATTTAAAATACATTTAAAGACTTGTCACCAGCTGCATTTGTCCTTCTCTCACATCTCCTTCGGGAATACAGCCTTCTTTGCTAATAGGAATAATGTATCCATCACTGTTACCTCTGCTGATTTGATAGTATGCCTGAAGCTGGTTCCCAGCTCCGAGATTGGGCATGCTTTTGTAGTAAACGTCCTCGTCGTCACTCCTCTTTGAAGGAGAGAGATCTTCCTCCACATCGGGGCTGCTCTCTGGGTACGGAGAGTCTCTTAGGTTAGGCATACTAGTATAAAGGGAGTCTCTGTTTGGGGACTGCAGGTTGTCCTCAGCCTCTACTGTTAGCTGTGAAACATAGCTGTCTGTTCCCTCGGTCTTCGCTTTCTTCTGAGGGTGATACAGAAGCGAGTGAGTCCGTTGAGGGATTAGTGGGGCCTCCAGCTCTGTGTGGTGTAGCTCTAGTCCTGGGTTGTCGCTGAGCACCAAAGATGAAGCGTCTGCCACGATAGCGTCATCTTCGCTGCTGCTCCCGCCCACGGTTACTTTGGCTGAAGGAGTTCTCTCAATGTTGTGGTTCTTGTTGCAGGCCCGAAGGTTGTTGTGCACCAGTTCAGAAATTATCATCTTTTCAAAGGCTGCGTCGTCAAGACTGAGTCCACAATCCATGACCTGCACGCTGTCATTGTAGTCCCCATTGTGAAGTGAGTAGCTATTGTTAAAGTTACCATTTAGCGGTAGAGTATCCATTGCACTTGCATCCCTGGCCTTGTTCAGCGAGTGTCCTGGAATGAGAAAACATGGATGAGATTTAACTTTAGGGAAACGTCACTTCCATTCCCAAAATGAAAGTAAATAAATAAATAATATACATTTAATGCAGTTCAGGACAAAACTTGTTTCTTGTATTTCAATTATAAAACAGTTATAGTATTTGAAAATCCTTATGGAACCATGATATTTGTACACTGTCATTTTCATGAATACTGAGAACAGCATTCCACATTGCCAAATAAAATATCACGAATGCCGAAATGACTATTTGAAAAAAACAAAATAAATCCTTAACCCTTTGCGGTCCTATGTCGGACCTGGTCCGACATTGCAATTTTCCCTTTCCGGTCCAATGTCGGACCCTGTCCGATATTATCAAAAAGACGCAAAAACACGTCTCTAGTCGTTTTTTTGTCCGGAAAAAGCCGAGAAAACCTTCAGTGGCCGAGTGAGACCGATGGGAACCGAGAGAAGCCAAAAAATAAAAAATAAAGGGCGTATCTCATGAATACTGATAGCTCCGACACCACATAGATAACACAGACATAAACAAACAAGATAGCTGCTTCCGCATCCAGCACTCAAAGAACATCACAGACATTTGCAGAGCTTTTTTTAGATGTTATAGAAATAGAATAACGACTTGGATCGCATTATTGAGGAGTCTGGAGATAAAACAAGTGATCAAGAGATAATTTATCGGTATGTACTATTATTAAGAGGTATTTGAAAAATAAAGCGAACAAGGGGTGGGGCGGGGCTGGAGATGCAGTACTGAGTGTCCTGTTGATATGCAGTGGGAAAAAAAAAATACTTTTAAACAGCGCGTGTGAAAATAAATTGGACCTGACGCGCCTGAGACGCGCTGAATAAATGGACCGCTAAGGGTTAAGGAATGTTGCAATCTATGCCATTGCATAATAAAAAAAGCTTCTAAACATTTACATCCCAGAGAAATAAAAAAAAAACTGACTTCTGTCCTAAACAACACTAATATATATATATATATATATATATATATATATAGAGAGAGAGAGAGAGAGAGAGAGAGAGAGAGAGAGAGAGAGAGAGAGAGAGAGAGAGAGAGAGAGAGAGAGAGAGAGAGAGAGAGAGAGAGAGAGAGAGAGAGAGAGAGAGAGAGAGAGAGAGAGAGATCACATTCACAAAAGTATAGGTAAATGTACAAATGTGTAGCCACAAATGGGCAAGCTACTACATAACAGAAGTTCTGACAACTCC
Source organism: Acipenser ruthenus (assembly GCF_902713425.1). Lineage (NCBI taxonomy): Eukaryota > Metazoa > Chordata > Actinopteri > Acipenseriformes > Acipenseridae > Acipenser > Acipenser ruthenus. Next base: position 23,708,302 of record NC_081200.1, read on the forward strand.
TTATCTGGAGATGAAGAAAAATGAATGGGAGAAAATAAACAAATAAAGAATTATGTTAAACAATGACAGCCATCTCTCGCACTACAGGGGCCCACAAGCACCATCCGACATCACGATAGACAGCAGGTGGAATGACTCACTTTGGACAACTCACATCATGTCTGTCTGCTCAGGCTATCTGGTCTAAGAGTTGCTGATATACAAAAAAAACAAAAACAAAAAAACAACAAAATAAAAGTAAAATGATTTATTGTAGCATGATGACTAATCACAAAAATAAAATCTTAGTAACTTAGTCAGAGCAAGGGTTCAGCAAACTAAATGAACAAGCAATAACAGCTTTTTTTTGTTCTGTTTTCCCCATTCAATAAGTCTTTTATGTTTATGTGTGTGACTATATATGGTACTTTGTCTGGCAGCCACTGTTTCGGGCCTATAAAGGTCAACATTTGTCTGCAGCCCTGCAGCCTACATCAGCCACAGTGACAGTACTGAATGAACCTTACAGGCTATGAACAGCTTGGCCATGGAAACCATGGCCTAGGTCAGATGTAGACATGTTAGGAGTTTCTGTAAGCACAGGTCACAGAAATTAAGTCAAAGAATACATTAGTCGTGGAATGGGAGGAAGGTATCAGCTGGTGCTAACATCTATTTACCACTGAAAGAATGACAGATTGCGCAGAACCTGCTGTAGATATGAAAGGGAGATTAAGAAAAATGGGCATTTTATGGTGACATGCTGTTATTGAGATAAGAAAGTCCTCTTTTGTAGACACACACACATGTAAAATAGACATCACAGTGCGTATTAGGCAAAGAAAGAAAGAAGAAAGATTATGAACAATTGGTGATGTGGAGATCACTGTATTTGTTTATGCATTACTAAAAAAAATAAAAAAAAATCATCTAGACAGTCAGGTATGTCTGGAGAAAGGATGGAGTGATGTGACTGGAATGGAAACTGACCACTGTGAGGCTGCTGCAATATATGCAAGGCTTGGAGGGATTGCACTCGGAAGCTACTGAAAAAACACTGCATCAGTTCCAGTTTTGACTTATCTGTGAGACAACTAAAGCTGCAGTTTATTATAGAAAAAGAAACAAAAGAAAAAGCAGAAACACATTTTCAACCATAAATAGATCCTCAGAGTAAGCAAGTATAAAATGCAGATGGTTGAGTATGGAACTAAGAGTGCAGGTTTCGGGAAAACATACGCTGCATTTTCTGTTATGATTTATTAAGGAATGGTGTTTTTTTTTCATTCTGAAGGTATGTTTTATATTCTTCCTTGAAAGAATACCGAAGAAAGGAGTCAACATAATAGCAAATGCAATCTAATATATGTAGTTTTGATATATATGTAAAGCTTCTATATTACACTGCAGCTTTATGCAATTGTACAATTCTTTAGGTATTTGTCTTGATGTGCCACCCCTATGTTGATGTGCCTCTTGAAACTGGAATCAGAGACTTTCTTCAGCCTTTAGCAAAACTGATAGAAATGGAGTCAATGGAAGCACCATGTTTGTCACCCCTTTCAGAAATGTTTTGTTTTGGTTTTGTTTTGTTTTTTATACAGCAGAAATAAACTGCACTGCATGCTAGATTATCTCAATTTAAATTTGGGCTAAAATACATTTTGAAAACTGATTTAATGGTTTGGATTGGGAAAAGGAATGTGTAGATAGATTATCAAATATAAAATTGTGAACCACTTGCCCACTTAGTCTACTGCATGATGTTTGCTTGTGCCTTTTTTAGTAATCATGCTGAAAAAAAATTACATTTGATAGGCAAAGTTAAGTTTTACTCCCATACTTGTCTCTCTGTAGGTCACTAGAGGAAAGCGTAAGGAAAAAGCAAGAAATAAGATAAAGACAATACAATATCGAAACAGTTTAAAAAAAATTGTTTGTTTGTTTGTTCTACAATCACAAATGAATTCATTTGGACTTATAATTACAAATTAATTATTTAATAAAACAAATATAAGATGGAAGCTGATCAATTGGGAGGCAAAATACTTTTAATGTCCTAGAATTACTTATTTTATAACACCTGCTTTTAATGGGATCAGTGTACTTCTAGATAATATTAAATATGGGGTACACAAGAGGACTTGATCTGTTGTTTTTGTAAGTAGCTATTGAAAGTGCATTCAGTTTCTTTGTGCTGTCGTCTTATAGGACCAAATACAAGAAAACATGCCCCTTAGGAACTGTACAGGAAAGGTGTATATCATATAACCCATGATACTATTTAAAATGTTTTTTTAAATCGTGGCAGAACAAATAAGGAAAGCACTATTTTCAGGACTAAAACTGCTTTTACAATACTATAATACAGCTTTCAACAATATTATCAAGAATAAAGTGAAGTATCTCTTTTCCAAATGTAATATCAAACGTCCTTTGTTTCTGTCACAGAAAAAAATAGACAGTAAATACACCAGCTCAGACTTTACGTCATCATTTTAGACCAATAAACTCATTACATTACAAAGATTCTTGTAAACCATGTGTCTCTAAGTTGGCATAATGACAGAAGGGTCAATTCTAAACCATTACAAAGGCCACTGAAATGAAATTATATAGCTATGGTAAGTGATACCATGACTTTCATATCTTGATAGTATGATGAGGCCTTCGCACATGTGAACATTTTGTTTTTTTCTTTTAAAGTAGTAAGTAAGCACACCTGGTGAGTTAAACACGGGAGCTGAAGGAGCGTTACAAACAATCGTTTCAGCAAGTAAGGTGTTATAAGGGTTGTTAGTGCCGTGGGGTCGAAGAAGAGGGTTTGTTAATAGGTAATTGCCCGTCATTCCTAAAGCAATGAGAGACAGAAAAAGAGATATCAGTTTTCTACATCTATACCTAAAGTCTTAATCATACACCGTACATGCAGTCTTCAGGAGCAGGTTAAAAAAGCCCATTTAAATTTGCCAAGGTAGCTAAGATTATATTTGTACATCTAATAGAAGACAGAGAAGATAATTAGAGTTTCATTGATTCAGGAGGTGTAGAATGGATCCCTTTATGTAAACACCTGCAGAGTATGACATTTGCTAATTCATATAAAATTGCTGTTAAACTAAATTAGCAATTATAAACCCAAAGAGGTTTGCAAGATAAAACAGGACAGAAAAGAGCAAGGTCCTTGAAGTTTTCAAATATAGCTTACAGCTGTAGTGTGTTAAGAAATGTAAACAGTGTCATAAAGGATGAAACAAATACAGTGTTTAGAATGATATAGGGTTATGTAAAAGGGAATCTGAACTAAATATGAAAAAGTATGTCACACATCTGTACTTCTAAAGACACTACTCGTGGTATTTTGAGACTTGTGACATTGAGTTGAATAGTAATGGTATTTAAAGCCAGGATACAATGATATAGGTCAGCCAAAGCAATGTGCATTCCGAAACAGCCTGCAAGGGTCTTGCATTAATGCCAAATAATGAAAGACAAGGGATATATGGTACAAGTCCATGTGCTCAAAAACATCAGACAATTGAAAAATATATGCATCCACAGTTTACTAGCTAACGATCCTGTTTTCATTTAACTGCATTTTAGTTTTCTTTTATTGTACCCAGCCATTTCACACAAATCAACCTATCTATCTGTTTAAATTCAGCCTTCAATACTGTTGCCAGCATGCTAAAATATGTGCCACTTCAGACCACCCTCTGCTAAATGCTAGTCCCTGGGTCTTTACTCAGATATTGCTGTTTTGACTTCCTATAGAACATAAAGCAATTTTATGTAATCAAAAAACACTGCATTTTTGGAAGTACTCCAATTTTGTATTCTGTTAATTTCCAATTGCAGTTATCCAGTAACTGATGATATCAGTATTTCGCAGACTGGTGTAAGAATCACTGAAATTAAATCCAGATGAGACACCTATTCAAACACGGTGCACTGTATCACTTGGTATGAATTGGTTTTCTGCGGCAAACCAATATATAAAAACACACACAGACTTAATACATTCTAGCCTTGATGTTCACTTTGCTCACTTTGCAAATAATTTTAAAAGTACACCATTGTCGTGTAAGCTGAACGACATATTCCAGCTGGTTAAGGTGAATGAAAGTTTAACATCGTCTACTCCATCATCATATTTATGCTCAAGTTAAATATATGAAATCATTTTAAAAAACAATTCCTATAAATAGAAGTCTCTTTGCATCCCTTGCAAGCTGACTGATGTACCCTTACACGGCTTTGAAATTGAAGTTGACCTTAAAGTCTTTTATTTGCTTTAAAAAGTTATAAACTGACCTTGGTTAAGGGTTGAAGTGCTGTTGATGTCACCTGAGATAAAAGAAGACTCAGATTGCTTTCTAACAGTGTCATTCCACATCCTCCTAATTCGGCTCTGTTCAACAAACAAAGAATATTTAACGGGACATCCATTCACTTTCTTGGTGATTTTGTACAAACAGTGTGTGTCTGCAGATCATTTACACTGGTCTCAATATGCCTTCCTATAAAGAAATAGAATTAAAAGCAGCCTGTCCGTTTTCTTTACCTGAGTGCCGGAGGAATAACGAGCGCTAGTCCTTGTTGTCGATGGCTTCACTGCGCTGTGTGAGTTCTCGGTTGGTAGTCCGCCACAACAGTACGTGTGTCGGAAACATTTGCTGTACTCTTTACGGACCTACAGGTAAACAATGGATGGAAATTAGTATCTGAGCTTTCATCTTAACAATGATGAACAAAACACCATGCACTGCACAGAAAATTAACTGCATTTAAAGCATTCCCCAGTTTGCAGATTTCAGCAATATACTGTCTATGCTAAACAGCTGATGATCAGTGTATGAACAGTAGAGGAAACAAAGCTCTCTCTATCTTACAGATCTTTCTGAACCCACGGGAATACCCAGTAATAACAAGAAACAAACGAAAAAGAATGTTGCTGTGAATAAGGAGTTATTGCAATCGGGTGTGTATATTTGCAGGTGTTGAAGTCAGCAAACTTTTTATGAATATATTGGGGAAATCTGTGAAGTTTTTTTTTTTTTGTTCAGTGGAATGCAGATGTAAAGGGCGGTAGAGCAGGTTGTATTGTACTGTTTGCTTTCTTGTTGTGGTGCTAATATTGTTTCGTACATGATGAGACAGTGTCTGTTTAGTTTACCAACACCTGCTACTGCTCTTATTTACCAAACAGCGGTGTGAATACTGGATGTAAACCTTTCATAGATATTTATGCACAATGACTGCTAACTCAATGCAGGCTCCGATATGGTGGCTGATCAGCTTAATTCATTTTAGTATTTAGCATAAATTAGCTCATGAAATTCATGCCCAAGGGTACCTAGTCAACAGTACTACTGGCAGACATTTACAGTGCTAATAAGGACCAAGCCTCCCACAATTCCTCACATTAACATCTGGCAGTGTGGGGCAGGCAGGAGGAGACCTGCGATTGGATTCAGGTTTTTTAATGTATTATTATTATTATTATTATTATTATGAATCGCTAGGCAGTTCTTTAGTATTCTTACATGTACTCAACATGCATGTGAGGGCTCTGTTTTGAGCTCTAGGCCTAGTCAACAATGGGCCTGTGTGAATGGGAGAGAAGGAATCTGAGCTGCAAATCTACCTCCCAACCAGGAAGGGCACTAAGTAAGGTTGGTGGTACACCTTCACAGGGAACCGGAAGTCAACAATCTTGGTAAGATTAAACTAATGCAGTTTTAAAAGTACTATAGTATGGCGAGACAAGAAAAAAAAATAAGCTGCGATCACAGAAATCTAGTTGCCAAGAAAACTACTGAAATAAAATCAGGATTACTTAAGCATGTCATCCAAAATGACATTCAATCAAAATATTATTTTATCTAAATAAAACATTTCAGAGTTACTTTGTCTTTTGTTCCTAAGGTAGAAAGAAACATTATCTTGCCATATTGCACATTCCACCATCATTATCTCTAAATTACAGCTCCTTCAAAAATGATGAAAGTAATAGCCCTGTTATCTTGCCACAATTGAAAATGTAATGCTCTTTGCTTTTACTGTCCCATTTCTGAGTTCAATTTAGTGACCACCTTGTAATAACAGAATGAAGACCAGACTGCATGTATTCATGTACAGATTGGATGGTTTTCAGGGAACAGCAATACAACTTGTACCTTAAAAAGCAGATTCTGTATTATTGCGGATTTACATATTCTGACAGGGGGTTAAGGTATTTCACACCAGACTGGTACTTTATTATCTCTTTCGCTAACTCAACTCAATATAAAAAACAGTACTGTGCTTTACTTTATCATGCAGATAAGCTCATTGACACAGTCCACTCTCCAAAGGGGGAGCAGCAAAATGCAACAATCAAGACAATCATTTGACTAGTGATTTCAGAACATTCTAAAGATGACTAATTTTGTACCCAACTGAACCATATGTTAATATGTTTATTTTTAAGACCTACTTCGAAAATTAGGTTTAAACGATTAATAAAATAATAAGAAATAAAAATACTTACTGTTAAAAGGCTAATAAGTCAATTGATAATAAGAAACTGAAAACTGATGCGTTTGAAAGTTATTTATTTTTAATAACTGAAAATAACTGATTTTGCCAAATAATAATAAAAAGCAAAAAAATAAAACCTGAACAAAAAATAAAACCCACCCCAAAAATTCAAGCCCTAATTATTTTACATTATATGAATTCCAGTGAGACCTTTTTTTTTGGCCAAATCGAGAGGGTGAATATAATTTCATTTAGTACACCCACCACTCGTTATATTGCCCCTCGTTATACTGCGGATTCGGATATATCGCGGTCCTGGAGTTGGCTCATCATTTCTACAGTCTGTGCATGCTTTAGCTGGACAATACATAGACAAGGGAGTGGTTGTACAGTATTTGTCAGCCTATTTGTTTTTCTATGGGTCTCTCGCTATATTGCGGCCCTCGATATACTGCGGATTTGTACTGGACCCCGACACCCGCGACATACATCGAGTGGGTGCTGTATTTAATTTAGAGTGATTCTTCTTATAAAAATGTATGAAGAGACCTGTATAATGACCCTCCATTTGCCACTGTGAATGCATGGGTTCTGTTACTAGTTCCATAAATAAAGAACTTGAATTGAACTGCACTGTTTTCTGCTGTTTCTGTCAATATTTCACAGCTGGTTTCAAGTCAAAAGAGGTGTCCTACTATTAATACAGAACTTTTTTCTGGAGTTAAATATGTATGTATTTAATTTTATTCCAGAGTTTTATTATCAGAGATTCACTGAACACAAGTTACCAAGTAATATCATTAAATTCTATATCAGATATAAACACACATTCTTTTGCAGTACTTACTTTCTTCTGGAGGATACAGAGGAATAGTAAGAGGAACATCCCCTGAAATGCATTGAATATTGTAAAGAGGTAAGCCATCACAACAGTGGACTCATTGATATACAGCAACCCAAATGACCAGGTCAATCCAAGAAGGCAAATAAGGCCAAAAGCACCAAGGACCCAGGATCTGAAAGAGTCAAACAGGAACCAAAATAAATTTGCATTGCAAAAATGGAAACATTCAGAACATGCAACACATAGGAGAAGAAAACTGCAGCATGCCACTTTTATGTCACAACAGTTTCGCTATATGAAGTTGTGCTGCAAGTAAAATGTTGATAAATTGTAAACTATAAGGTCACATTGTATGCAATAAAAAAAAAAAACACCACAGGTCGTCAGGGGTGTGCAATTCATATCGCCCGATGCCCGCCGCCCAGGGCAACAAGATTTGTGTGACGGACAACAAGTAGTTTTTATTTATATGTCCTATGTTCATTCTGTTGCTAGAAAGACACTCCAGGTATATTTACGTCCCACCCCTATTACTTCTGATTGGTTACAAAGAAACCAAGAAATGGCTGCCAAGAGAGCCTCTGGCAATGCACAGACTTTTTTTTTTTTTTAATTTAAGGTGTTATTTAAGTTTTTGTAAATTAGCAAATAAGTGGTACTGCTTTCTTAATACATGAACCTGACATTTAAATGCTGCAATCTAGTAAAGCAAAAAGAAACAAACACCATAGTGGCTAAGGTAATAGCGGATTAGAAAAAATCGTGTTGTGTAATTTATAGCACTTTGTGGTAAATTTACCAGATACCCTTTAGGATTACTTTGCACAACAATACATTAGGGTGGCTACAAACAGCTGTAATGCTGACGCATGACAAATAATGATGAACTGTCAAACTGAAAGTTAAAAGCAACAGGAAAAGAATAATGGAAGGGAGAGGGGGCAGGAGTAACTGTGCTCAAAACATTCCAGATCTTGCTATTTATCTTACTTGATAAATGGTTTATTATCTTCATAGCTAGAAAGCATGGCAAGCAAGAAAGAGAAACAGAAATTAGACCATTAGGATTAAGAAAAGAACATGTGTCAGTATTTTAGTAAATGCAAATTAAGATTTTGAAATTAAGATTTTTTTTAAAAAAATTCCACTTTAAAATGTATTGACAACATTTGTAAAAAAAAAAAAAAGAATTTTTTTGAATGGCTTGTGAATTTGTAGTCTAATTGTTGATTAAAAATTGCAAGAAATAATAGAATTTGTGTGTTGAATAAGTTGTTAATGGACAGTTCAAGCTTACCCTGGTAAGTCCGTATTATAGTAGCCGTCACAAACACGGTAATTACTGGTGTAGATGAGAAGATAGCAAAAGGGAAAGAAGAGGAGAGAGATGCGATAGATTATCTCTCTCTTGTCATGCAACATGCGATGAAGCTGGTGTTAGACTCGGCAACACATTTTTAAACATAGTTCAGAAAAATTAGTTACTTCATTATTTGCCATCTTGAAAACAAACAGGAATTTTTTTTTTGTATTTATTTATTGATTGTCTGTTATTTTCACCTAATTTAAATTGAGAGGTTTCTTTATTTGGTGAAAAACTATTTTAAAAATCAACAAATAAATCAACAACAGTTGTGGATATATTGATTGTTATTGTTGTTGTTGTTTTTGTGCCAGTCCCGATTAAAGTGCACTTCCTCCCACAATGGACAACGACCGTTGACTTAGGGCTCAAACTTTGCAGATTTATTTAGTGTGCTTACATTAATGCATTGGACTAAAAATAAAGGTATCGAGTTAAAATAATAATAATAATAATAATAATACAACAGCACACATTTGTATCATGGTGTGCTTGCAGTGATCTGTAACTAAGGCCCTGTCCACACAACATAACCAATCTCGAGAACCGTACTCAAATACGTTTTAATTAATCCAGCTCAAAGCATCCAAACTAAAGTACCGTTTCATGTTTAGTCAGGCTTAATGCATACAAACACTATTAAAATAGTTTGGTTACAGTTCCTACCAGCGCAATGGACTGTGGGACTCTTAATATGACACTATCCCACCATGCACTGTATTTTATGTTTACAACCCGGCAAATATGGAGCCCGTGCCGACGAAAGACATAGCGCTTCTTAGCATGAACGTTATGGCTTTGTTTCTTAAAAACACGAGGCACATTTTATCATGATGTGTGCTTTTCGTTTTGAAATCTGAAGTTCTCCTTGACCGATTTCATCGCTCTTGTCGCTCCATGATCCACCATTTTACAACAAGCCTCAGAAATGGTATATGGTACAGCAGTATTGATAGTCATTCTCAGCTTCTTCAGGCACCTTTTCTGTACTGTATTTGTAATGTTCATGTGCCAAAACATATCAGAAAGCATTTTGGGATATTGGAGGATACACAAAAAATGTAGTTCAGTATTACTGCGTCCACACATCTGACAAACTGCACTACCTGATGTGATCTAATTTAGAACCGGACTCGAGATTACCTCCTGAGGTGGTCTCGAGTACCGTATTAAATGCTGCGTAATGTAGACGTTAACCGTATTTAGCACTTTTTAAAGTATATTAGCAGGTTTAAAGGCAACTAATACGGTTTAACACTAGAACCACTGTAGTTATACTCATACCTAACACTGCCACCGGCAGCCATTATGACAATTACATTTTAAACAACATCAATAAAAAGTTTTATTCAAGCACATCATATCAAACATCTGCACAGCCGAAACACTGTATTTAAATTAAACGTTAAAGGGTTTATTTTCTAACTTGCCACATATAAAGCACTACTTCAGAAAATGAAAAACTATAATAAAATAAACATTTAAAAAAAAAACTAGTGTGTAAACAGGTTTATGTACATATAAAACTGTAAAAATGAAAGCCGTTTTTAATATAAAACGAAAGTAACATATGTTTTCTCTTGCGTGTGTGTCACTCGGGTCAGCACAGAATCCAGGTTGAGTTTCTGCACCCTGCTGCTTTGCAGTTTTCTGATCGAAATGTTTCTGCTGAACCACTTTGGCTAGCTTCAAAATTAAATCTCTCCTACTGATATTTTCCCTGGTGCAAAACAAAGGAATGGATGGCCGCCAGGTACAGTAGAGATAACAACAGGCTTGTATATAAAAATAAAATAGAATATTGTAGGTTATATTAAAAATAAAAGCATGTATTGTAAAAGGCAGTCAAAGTGACGGCTTTGGTGGTTCTAGGTAGAGGGGATCCTGCCTTTCAAATGCCATCAGGGTATTTAATACATGTATTTAGGAAAAGTCAAGAAGGGACAAATGCACATCTTTCACACAATTTACATTTTAAAAGTGAAAACCGTCAAAATGACTGCTGTGGCGCTCCTAGTGTTAAAGGCGTAGTGTGGACAGGGCCTAATATACGCTGAACAGTTATAGTATATCAAAAGTAGTCTTACATGCACGGAGCTTGGTTCCAAATGGAATCAATGTTAGAATTCTCCTTTTAATATTGAAAAGTTACAATAAAAAATAAACTTCAAAAGGCTGTTTGTTAATGCTATTATACATGTTATTAATGAATATGCAGCAGAGTAGAAAGTATTTGAAAAAGACACTTGAAGAATCTGTAATATGTACAAGACTCGAGCCCTTAGTTAACTCAACAGGAGGGGCTGTGTTGCAAAGGGATATGGAACTAAAGCGCTTAGGATAAAGCAAACATTTGCTCAATTAGCTGAAAAAAAATGCATAATGTAAGGGTTAACAGTGGTAACAGAGCTACTGCTCCAAAAAGAACAGGGATACAAAAAAGAGCCGGCTCAGAATCCCTAAATTAAAAAGTAAGTACGTTTTATTAGAGGCAATTCAAACCTTAATGTATTCAAATAATCTGATGATTTTTTTTTTTTTTTTTTACCTAGAATCTGTGACCTTACAGTAATGATTTTGTTTTGTTTTTTTAATTGGCATTGGCAGTTGCTAGGCGCCCATGCCATTAACTCCCCATGGTTAAGAGTCTTAAATCAGTGGCGCAATCAGGACAACATCTCAAAGTCCTCACTTACTTAATATTTTCCAACCTGCTGGAGTCTGGTTTCAAGGATGTAGAGTGCTTCACCATTTTGTACATTGTAATAACCAAGAAGATAAGATTTAGCTGTCAAAACAGAAAATGGAAACATTAGTATAGAAAAAAGACACAAAAAGATCACAATTGGGCTCAACACAGAGGGAAGAAAATAGTTCTTCTGTGAACGCTGAAGCAGACTGACGCCAAGTTCAGTGACATTCAATATCAATAACAGTATGAGGATGCATTTAAAACCAACAAAAGACATGTGACATATGACTTCTGAAGTCAAGCAATGAAACACTTGAAATTGGAGATCCTGGAATTGCGCAACAGTAAAGACAAGGCTGGGTTTCGGAATAACAATAGCGTTGACAAAACTAGATAAAGCATCCAGGAATTCAAAATATTTATTTCACAGGGACTGATGGGCACTTTTCCTCTGGAAACCAGAGGGGCTTTGCATCAATTTGGCTTCCTTGTTTTAATACCGCATTAAATCTTCCAAAAGCAAGCTGTGGCTATGAAGTTCAGACAAGGTTACAGCTTGCTGCATTTGAGGGCATTTATTTGGCTCTTAAAATCAATACAATGATTTAGAGATATAAAAGCTAGCTAGATGAACGGTGACTGCTGGGCACTTCTCTACATAATTTACTCAGCAACTGCTTATTCTGAAACGCAACCAGTTACTGTGAAAACCCTTTATAATTATACAGGCTGCTGTATATAAACCAGGGAGCACATACTATTAAAGAGTCTAGAACAGACTGCAGTCTTGATAAAGGCTTTATATGATGTTGATTTGAAGTAGCTATGACAACAGAATGCAAGGCATTCTGTGACCATTTTGCTAAGTACTATGATATAATGACACTGAGGACTCCTGGTGACCATGCATATACAGGATGCTATGCTGTTTAAAAGAGGATAATTGATTGCACTGATTGGTCTTGTATAGGCTGTACAAGAGGCTGTAATTATACCAAAATAAAATAATAATAATAATAATAATAACAGTAATAATAATAATAATAATAATAATAATAATAATAATAATAATAATAATAATTACATATTTTAACACACATAAAAAAAAAATAATAATAAACTGCCTGATTGGAATCGTGTGCTAATCGATATCACCCCTTTATCGTAATGATTGAGTGTTACAGTAGAATAAGATCAGTGGAAAAAAGGGACCAGGGGATTTTAGATCATATATTACTGTGGTGCAGAGTTTGTTTCCAAGCCATCAGTCGACTCATCTTTATCTTGTCCGTTTGAGTTTATGGCTTGAAATGCATTTCACACAGCCCGCAGTGCAGACATTGATATGATGAGACAGTAGAAGTGAAACACTACTCTAAAGTAACGTAGCTGAACTGCACATTTTCCAACCCCCTCTTTGTCCTCCCTGGAGTTTTAGTTACCTTGCGAAAGCAGCTCTAAAGCTGCACTTGTTTCTCCAAATCTTTGCTGTTAGCCATGCAGAATCCCATTTCTCCCCGGGACTGCCAGGCAGAGCAATGCTCTCCAAAGAAGGGTTTCAAGCGAGTGTGTGAGTTGAACTTTAAATGAACTGAATTAAATATTTAAGGTGGAGCTGGAGCTGTCCAGATGATAAGAACAGCTCCTGACATGTCATGATCCAAGCTTTCATTAAAGGCATACTAATGGTTTCCCATCGTTCATTACTTATATGTTCCTCTTCATGGAGATAATAACCCTGGTGCCCAGAGGCATGGCACTCTATCTGGTTGTGCTAAAACTGGAGATATTTGGGGGCTCCCGAGTGGCGCATCCAGTAAAGGCGCTCCACGTGAGTGCAGGATGCGCTCTATAGCCTGCAAGTCGCGAGTTCGAATCCAGGCTATTCCTCTGCCGATCGAGGACGGGAGCTTCCAAGGGGCGGCGCACAATTGGCTGAGCGTCACCCGGGGGGAGGGAGGATTAGGTCGGTCAGGGTGTCCTCGGCTCACCGCGCACCAGCGACCCCTGTAGTCTGGCCGGGCGCCTGTAAGCTGCCCGAGAGCTGCGTTGTCCTCCGACGCTGTAGCTCTTGGGTGGCTGCATGGTGAGTCTGCAGTGTTAAAAAAAGCGGTCGGCTTGACGGCACACGCTTCGGAGGACAGCGTGTGTTCATCTTCGCCCTCCCGAGTCAGCGCAGGGGTGGTAGAGGTGAGCCGACCGTAATAAAAAAAAAACAAGTGGCCATTCCAAATTGGGAGAAAATAATAAAAAATAATTGGCAACGACTAAATTTATAAAAAAAAAAGAAAAAAAAAAAAAAAAGATATTCGGCTTTTTTGAAACAAGGTATCATTTTTTTTTTTTTTTTTTATCTACCACACAGGCCACCTTTGGCAGTAGCCAAAGATCAACATGGGATTTAGTTTAACATTAGTTTTAGGGGAAAAAAAAGACTCATGTGGGTAACATGGACAAAATCATGTGCTGAAGAATTTAGGTCACAACATAAGTTCTTCCATGAGATACTCAGCCTTGCTTCTAATGTCCTTATTCAATCTCTTCGAGCTACTAAATTGTGCTATTATGGGTTTACATTTATTATTTGCTTCCCTTTACAAGTACCTCTATAAACACGTGTACAGATTCTACAAACTGTACAACCTGGCAAACTGGAAGTCAAATATTACAACACTAATAAAAGAAGACAGCTGGCTGGCATTATGTGGGCACAGTAACTAAGCACATACAGCAACTACTGACCCTTTCCATTTACTGAACTGATGTTGTTATGTCAAAAGGTACTGCTGTCCAAGCAAGTTTAAATAACCCGATGGCACCCAGCTAGGAAAGATTAATTAATGTTCACACCATTCAAAAATGTTCAAAGAGGTTACTGTATTTTTGGTAACAACCATAACAAATTTAATGAATACACTGCTGAGCAAATATTACTCTTGCCTACTTCTATTTCGTACAATATATTGTTTGTAACAGCTATGTTTCTGTCTGTTGGGAAGACTAGAGGGCAAAACAATATATGGTAGCAAAATTACTCTCCAGGACCTGTCCAATGATTACGACCTGCCATTTCATTTTTTGAAGTAGGGAGTGCAACTCCCCAAGGCCCTTGAGTTCTAAGTCTAACCGATTTAGTTGAGAATAATAATGTCACAACCAGTACATAATTGTGCACTCTGTCAGAACATAGCCAATATGATATAAAGAATGGCCTTCGCCTATATCCTCCATGACCAGGTGGACAGTTGACACAAGTGCTTTGAAAACCATGTGTAAAACCACCACACAGATAATTAAAAGTAGTTCTCTACTGACAATTGTTTCGCACAACATTTTAAGATAATTTCTATGAAACCTAAATGACATGTTCTAGACATCTTTGTTACATATATTTAGCAAGCAGTGGTTACATGCAAATGTCATATTTATAAACAGTCTTATAGCGTAATTTACTGTACATCATCAAAATAATGTCATTAAAAACCTTTGGGGGAAATCACATAGCCAACAAAAAAACTTTTGAATCACATTTAATTTTATCCATTGGAAAACAGCTGTGGAATTCTGTAATGTAGATCTTTGATAATGGGGAGACTTGACCTTTATTTTTCTTTGTTTCTTTAATTCCACAAGACCATTGTGTAGAGTTTTGTGCACATGCTATTTAGGACATATTTGCTCATGCACAGGCATTGACAATATTTCCTAAGATTCATTATAGCTCTCCACCATTGTGGAATATTTGAATAATCAGACAAACAACAAGGAAACATCACTTAACACTTCGTACAGTGAATTCCTGAATGCATTACATCTGTCCGTGTTTTCCTGAAACCTCCTTTCCTTTAAATCTGTGCTGGCACATGCCGTCATCTGCAAACCCTGAGAACATTACTGCCTTGTGGTGGTTCACATACAAGAATATACAAAAAATATATTAAAAAATAGGAAATAAATCTCACCATAATCATACAAGTGACAGGTCCTATAAAACTCCAAACAAAGTGAGTATTCAACCTTAGCCAGCAACTGTGAATTAAAGAAAGAATACACAATCAGTTAATCATAGGAGTAACAAAAACATATCTGGAGGATATCCATACTCAAACTAGGGTCTTGCATTAGGGATGACTTTGGTGCTATTTTGAGGTGCATTAAAACAAATCCAACAAGCTGAACTCATGTTAAAAGTTCATGCAATTGCTATAAGTAATCAAGCTGGTTGATGTGTAACCACTAGCATGTACATTTTTATAGAAAGGACAAAAACCAGTTTTAATGCACAAAGGCTTAACCCAAGCAGTATTAATAATCTGTGTAAAAGCTTTTATAGAATCCTGCACTGCTTTCTTTGGAAACACATTTACAAATATTAGGTTGCCAGAGGGCTTTTCAACAAAGACATTAATGAAGCCCTAGCTCAAACCACAAAGTGTGTCGGTATTTTGAGAACAAACGTAATATGAATTTGGGGGAAAAGCTCTTGATGTTATTCACTTTTCAATTTGTTTCAGGTCTGGTTGGCAGATGATCCATAATTGTCATTGTGAAAACCATACGAGTCTAGACAATAACAGATGTCCCAGCATTGGCTTCCTATTTTTGTTTTACAGAGGCTTTTAGTGGCTTTTTCCACTACCAATAGTTCTACTCAGTGTAAAGCTTTAATGAAATCCTTACATAAAGAAATGCAAGAACGCTCAGAATTACTTACTATTTCTCTGTTCCATAGCCGTTATAGTCGACAGCTGCAGCTACACCCACCACTATGGCTGGAATGAGGTAGCCAGAAACGTAATAGTACTTTTTCCGAGAGTATTCACTTTCAAAAACCTCGATCAGCATTAGATAGAGCTGAACCCCTTCTAGGCACATCCAAGCAATAGCAGCGAGGAAGAAAAAGTGTAAAAGGCCTGCAATTATTGAACAGCCAATCTGAAAGGAGGGAAAAAATTAAAATGTAAAAACAAAATAACAATTCCAGGTTTTAATACAACCAACTCTTATACAAGTGCAATGGCACAGGGACATTTTCTGAGATGGATAAAACCGGAAGACTAGCAAGAAACAACTTAGTTTCCAGAGGGAGTAGTTAAATGATTACTGAGTAGCTTCTTACAAGTTTTCTACCATGACAATGGTTTTAGTCCTCTACAAATGCTGCCTTTCCTTTAAAATGAGGCATTGTTATTTATTTATTTTTTTACAATAAAAATTGTTAAAACTGCTTCAGAACAACAAGATGTTAGAGCCTATGTGTGTGTGTTTTGTCAATACAGCACTTCACAGAACACTCTTTCAATATGAAGAAAAATCGCCTTAAATCTGACACTTTGAACCTTACCACAGGCAGATCTGACCCTACTGCATAAAGCCTTGTCAGTGTAAGGGAATGGAAGAACAGAGTCCCAGGGTTAGAGTCTGTTTGCTTCTGTTTTGATTTACATACTGACAATCATAAGCTTGAGTTTTTACTCAAAAGCCAAGTATAACTTCCAAGTAGAGCATGATAAAAAGATGACATCTTTCTAGGTATATAAGTGAAGTATGTTTCTCATGTACAGAACTGAGTACTCGCATGAAAAAAATCTGACATCCTTGGAAATTTTTTTTAAAAAGCCAATTCTATTTTGAATAAAGGCGACTCCAAAATGTGTTGACGACATGCCTGCCTGTCTCTTATTCTTTATTAATGCTCTGACCTTAACCTTGCCAAGTCAATGTAATACAAAGAGAGGTTGATGGCAGTGTCATGTTTAAACTCACATCCATTTCAGATTAAGTCATTTTCGAAGAACAGGGAAACAGATCACAAAATCAATACCCAAGATCTTGGGCTTACCTTAGGTTCTGTCATATCGATGCCAATTAGGAAAATGAACTCGGCAATGAAGAGATTGATGCAGAGGTTTTTGTGGATGGTGTTCCGATCGTTCTGCAGGCCACGGAAGAAGCAGAACGTAAAGATGCAGATGGCCAAGCAAATGAGCGAGACAACAATCCCTACCTTGGTGATGACATCGAGAAGTAACTCATGCACTCCATCTGTGTGCTGAAAATAAAGAATGGGGCAAATTAATAAGCCTGTTTATCAAGAC
This sequence comes from Acipenser ruthenus, assembly GCF_902713425.1. Lineage (NCBI taxonomy): Eukaryota > Metazoa > Chordata > Actinopteri > Acipenseriformes > Acipenseridae > Acipenser > Acipenser ruthenus. The sequence goes on from NC_081200.1 coordinate 23,725,800, forward strand.
AAATAGAGGAACAAGGATGCTCCCATACATCATTCCAGCAGGTAGTGGCTGGAAAATTACTGTTTTATTTTATAGGTGACACATGGAAATAAATGCTCAATGGGCATCAATCACTGGCTAAGCCCATTGGTACAGCATGATTAATGTCTATAAACAGGGCCAGGCCTGTACATACCCTGCCTGAATTTTAAGCTAGACTGTGGTTTAGGTTTGAGAAATATTAATCTTCTTTTTTTCTCTTCCTGTCAAACCTTTTTAAAAGGAAATTGCAGGACTGCTCTTGACAACTGTACTCTGAGGTTTAATAATGGAGTGTTGTGTCTTTTTACTCAAGAGGAGCGAGACATTTCTACATGTGTGCATTTTGTACACTGTTGTCCAGTTTCATAAAACAAAAGAGACAGATGTTCTCAATCAGCCCTGCATGCAAATAAACAAAGAAAAAACAATAAACTCACCACTACTTCCTTGTGAGCCATAAGAATTGCAAAATTGGTCAGGTGGCTACATGCGCAGGTTGTGTGCGTTTTATTGGCTCCTACCAGTCTGCATCCCTGAGTGGACCAGTGTCCCATCATGCTCCTTTCAGAATAGTTCCAGAACGAGCAGTTTGAGTTGAAGTACTTTTCAGCCTGACGAGTATGAATAGCAAAAAGAAATAACAGTATATTAGCTTGGGCTCCTACAGTATTAAACACAGTCTAAGCTGTTGGGTTGCTTTGTTTTTTTCAACCATTTTTTGGTATACTACTCCCCTTGGGATTCATGGTGACTACATTAAAGAAGTTAGATAATTGGTCCACAAGCAATTGAAGCTGGTATCATATGGCTATTCTAGGAGTTAATTTTTGTCTGTAAAGGAGAATAGTATCATTTCCATCCTAATGTTGATTACAGAATTAGTTTTCATTAAGAATTCACTTAAGTTCTAACAATCACTGAACCAAGCTTATTTAATTTGATGTTCACTGACTTAAATAAACTCTTCCATGACCTACTGTGTCATTTACAATGCAAATGGGGATTTTTGCACGCTTTACTGTTCTCTCCTGCTGATTTCATGACCCCCTGTCATTATTTTTTCACGTTGACTTACATCGATATGCTCCAGGGTAAAGCGCACAGGTTCTGACAGGAACACGCGGTTCGACTCCTTGTTGATAGAGGCTGAGATGATGTCAGAATTGACAGCAACAGAATGGTTTCGGCCATTAGCTTCATTTCCAAATTTAATAGTTGCATTTTCAGTGCTGAGGAACCTGCCCAACTGTTTGTAGAGAATGAATACCAATTTGGCCACACCTGCAAAGCAAACAAAAGTGCCAAGGTTAAAAACAAACAATAACAACATTCCTGTCGCTAACCATTATGCTAGACAAAACTCCCAAACAATGCTAATGGTGGACTTGCATCACTCATCCCCAGGGAGGGTCTTGTCAATGCATCTGCATATATGTAGCAGATCAACTTCACCCAATAACATTAACACTTAAAACTCCCAGGTGAAAAAGGATTTCAAAACGACAATGAGATCATTCCACATGCCGCTGTATTTGGGACTTGTTCAATGAGCAAGACACACAGTCCCTAGATCTGAGTCCTACTGAGCTTCATTGGGGTGAACTGGAACGTCATTTTAAAGTCATTGTCCACATTTTACAACCACTTTGGACCAACTGAGCTCCTGCACTAACTAAGAAATAGCCTGTCATTTCAAGAGACATGTAATGGCATCAAGTAAATGCATCATTGAGGAGCAGATGTGGGTCCCACCAAGTGCTAATAAAGGGGCCACACCCTGTACAACATATTTAAAATACGACCTAAAAAAAATATTTAATTGCATCCAAAATAAGAGGAAAAAATGTAGCTCAGCTTGTCAATGATGAAATAGTTTACTGCAGCCCTGCCTTTACTACAATGTCCAATTGTTTGTGTGTCTGCAGCTTACCATTGCGACTATTTAGTTTGACAGTGTTGGCAGACAGCTGAATGGAGATCCCTCCCTTGCTTGGCTGGGGAAATCTGAAGTCCTTCACTTGTACACCATCTGTACTGAGTACATAAACATCCAGAACTGATTGGCCAGAGACGAGTTCAAGAGAGACAAGGAAAAACACCGTCATTAGTATGTGCTCAGGTTACAAAGTGACAATCTGCTGAAAAATCCTTCCTGTGTTTTAATGCATATGCTAGTTAACGATAAAGATGTTATAAAAAAAGTGCGCTTAGATTGCGATATTAAACATACAACACTTGACTGCCCTGGGGTTAGAAAGGCATTACGCTTATGTATGGATGAACAATATCGTCACTCAGTGGTACACTGATAATTCTGTCGTATTGTTTTCAGGGGACCTCCAAAATGTGCCTCACGGGTGTTTTTTTTTTTTCAATTAGTGTTTGAGGCATCCTTCAACACGTCAACTCCTTGTAAAAATGTAATTAAGGTTTTAATTAAGTTATATATCTTTCTCTGTTTAATATAAAAAAAAACCTAAACAAAACAAAATCATCTCGCAAGGTACAACATATTGAATACTCATGTACATTTTTTAAGGTGTCCATTTAAAACTGGTCTGCTGCTAATAAAAGAACATCTGTGTTTGTGTTGCTGAAATACAATAGCAACATGCGACAGAAACAATATGTGAAATAACACTGCAGAATTGTGTCCTAGTTCTCTGTAGTTCAGATCATACAGCTAACCAGCCCATGGAGAAGAGCAGACAAGATCTAAATACCTGAAGAGCTTCATGGGATTATAATGCAAGGTTGAATTCTCTTTGATCTGTGAAATTACTTAGGCCAGAACTACCCATTTATCAACATATTTTCTTCCATCTCAGTGAAAAGTTGGCATCTATTCCCTTCTGATATATTTCACTTTTGACAGTGACAGATAGCCAATAGCTTCACCTTTTTCACCCCTCACACTCAGGCGTTTAAGTCACTACTTTTTTTTTTTTTTTTTTTTTCCAGTATATCCAACAGGAAAAGTTAACCATATTAAACATGGGAAACAGTGTCTACATTTTTTTTATTAAAATAATGACCCTAGCAGACAGTAAGAAACTGTAAATAATGCTTCAATGCTAGTTTACTGGAAATGCTTTTAATTTGTTTATCGGCACTTGAATCACTTACTTATATTCTCAGCGGGTACTTTCACTACAGCCGGTTCAATTAGATTGTCTGCCAGGACAAAAGCTCCCTCTTCCAGGGTATCAAGTAACATCGTTGCTGCGTGGGTTTGCTCTGTCGAGTTCATATCCTCCCAGGATTTCAGAGCCTCGGGTCTCAGTAAGTTGTCAACTGTGTCCACAATAGCCTATATCCACAAAAAAAAAAAAAAAAAAAAAAAATTTATTAGGATTACAAAGTACCACGCCATGGAAACAGGTAAAGGAAAACATTTGAATTAGCAGTTTGAAGATGGAGCAGTCCAAACCAGCCAGAATAAATTATATGAATCATTCTTTAAAAAAAAATGCAAAATCTTTGCATAGGTTTGGTGCAAAATGAACGTTTGATGTGCAATGTTATAAGCTTAAAGACACTGAGCTTTGCTGCTGCATTCAAAGTAATTGGGACCGCCAAGAATTCCACTCCCATTAACGCATGACATTAAGTTTGCTTAAGTGTATCCGTGCGTTCAAGGAGAAAATTAAATATGTAAAAACAATTAAAAAGGAAAGGGAAAAAAAGGTTTATTGTCCCATGGGTTGATAGCTTGCTATGTATGTGCTAATGTTGACTGCTTCAGCAACTGCTTCAGCAACTACACCCTGTGTTAGTCTGTATTTTAAAATGAACGAATAGGACTTTGAGTTACAAAAAAACGGCGGGTCATTAAAAAAATAAAATAAACAAGCCTCGATTTGCTTGCTCAGATGGCACACAGGGAAGGAGGAGGGGCTAGAGTTCAGCCAATTACTGTTCATGGAAAACTGCTGTTAAACTAATAAAATTAAATAAAATGAAAACTAAAAATGCCATGTAAAATTATTTCAAAATCCAGACCAATAAGTACAAGTACAAGTCCAAAAAGTTATGCTTTTGAAAAACAAAACCTAGGGTTCTAATTTAGAACAAAATCACAAAGCAAATCACAAAGCAATTCAACAAAAGTCACACATTTCTTCCAATAAATTGAAAATTTACAAATATAGGCATTTAAAAAAAAAAAAAAAAAACAGGTAGCATGCAGAACTGTGTGAATATTGAATAACACATTGACTGTGTTTTTTTTTTTTTAATTTATTTAACTCGAATGTTATCGTTTAACACTTGAGCTGGACATTTAAAATGCTATGTGTGTCTTGTGCAGTATCAAATCCAGCCAGAATAAGCACATTGTTTTGAAGTGAATATTTCCAAAAGCAAAATTTGATTAAAATAGAAAGGTGACATTTATATCATGCAGTTAAAAATGACTTTTAGCAAAATGACTACATGTTCGTGTTTAGTGCAGTCCTCTGTTCATGTTAATCAGCTGCCAGACACCTTATTGATGGGCACTCACTATATGACATGAACACACTCAATAGGTCTGGAGTAGGGAATCCAATTCCAGACACTTCCCAATCCCAGGAGTTAGAGATTTATTTATTTATTTTTAATCCTGCGATTCCATTTTTGTAATAATAATAATAATAATAATAATAATAATAATAATAATAATAATAATAACGTGCTTTTGCTTTTATTAGCCTAATAATTAGCGGCGTACATGCGCAGGCTAATGCAATCACTCAACAAAGGAATTCTTCAACTAATTAGTCATAGTGAAAAAACACATAAAGCATTGCAAGTAAAGATAACACAGTCGTGTCGCTCCAGCTCCAGTGCAGTGATTTCACTGTCTCAGTGCGGCCCAGCTGCCTGCTCAACTCAATAATACTGTTATTTAAAAACATAAACTTACTGTAGATAAAACACACTGAACTGATTAAACTACAAACACTGAACATTTAAACTCCAGAAAGTAAACGCACCTAGTAAATACTACACATTTTTAAAAGAAGCAACATCATACAATTTTTTTTTTTTTCTTTTTAGCCTACAGACTGCAGAACCACCGCCCTGCTGTTTAAATATGTAATTTAGCCATGTGCGCTCAATGCTCACTCGCTGGCAGCAGCCGGTTAGGTGTTTATAGTTAACCTAGCCCAACAGAAAGGAAACGTACACTGTGGTTTTATTTGAAAGGAGATTCAACATTGTTAATTCGATTGCTAAGTCGCAAAGTACTACAATGTGGTAAAAAAAAAGAAATCCGTTGTCTGCCATTACAGGATTTTTCTTTCATACCCCAGTTTGAAAACCGCTGATTTAAAGTAATAAAGCAGGGAGACAAACCTACTATTTTAATGCAAAATGTGTGTCACAGAACCAGCAGAAGAGCTGCACAGAACAGCGAGAAGAAGAGTCAGGGACAAAGTATTTCGGACCAGGCAGATGTTACTAGGGCTGTGTGAGGAGGAGGTAATAACTTGATAAAGATTGAGAACAGATGATACTAGCCTTATATGTAGGGCTCCGGAAAATTCACGAAATTCACGAAATTCACAGAAATCGTGTATTTGACTGCCAACCATGAAAAATATGCATTTTATTTTTGTTACAGTATTTTACATTAGTCTTCACCTCCCCTGTTCATTTCATACTTTTATGAAGTAGAAGCAGCGCTACAGTAGCTGTACATGGTCTGGTCCAGAAGATCGCTTCAGAGCTACAAAAAGGGGACGTTGCATGCAGATTGTGGGATTCTGTTTTGTTCAACTTGTGTCTTTGGATCATCTAAGAAAAAGTACTATTGACAAGCATCTTGACAGCGCAGTACACACAAACAAGAAAATCAAACTTGAAGTTCAGGCTAAACAATCACTGAACAAGTAGGTCACAATCACAGGATTGTTTAAAAAGAGCACAGAAAGTGGAGAAACACGTAATGTCAACACGTTTGAATTAGTGGAGGCCTTTGTGCAGCGAACACAACACTACAACTGCTGGTCAATGAAATATTAGGATGTTTTTTAATGAAAAAAATCCAGAACTGTGGAGCCGTGCCTAACAGTGACACACTCAGACAACAGTATCTCCCTAAAGTGTATGCAGCACACGAAGAATATTAAAATGGCAAAATGAACGATTCTGAGTCTGTTTGCGTTGTATGCGACGAGGACACTGATGATCAAGACAACTCTGTCTGGTACATTATTTTCATCCCACAGAGCTTTACAACTGCTAATTCTGAGGAACTTACTGCTTACTTAGTAGATACACTGCATCTTGACTCTATCCACACAACAGTAGTGGGTCAGGATATCAAGACGCTTGTGGAGAACGGCATTGAGTTTAATTGTGTGTCTGCCTTACATACGTTTTGAAGGTTTACAAAACTCGAAAACGTTGCTGAATGTGTCATTCAAGGTTGTTTTTAAAAAATCTATTTTGTCTGCTTATTACTTTTTTTTTTTGCAGACTACACAGACCATATCAAACGACTCGTTTCCAGCAAAAGTTTGTTACATTTTTAAAGATTGTTTCAATAGCGACTCGAGTTCCAATGTTACAATGTACTCGTACATCCTCAGACAGTCCGGGATATATGAAGATTACGAGGCAGGTGTATATGCAACTTTTTCGGCTATGTTAATATATTTATATAGTCACCATGTACTTGTGATATTAAGTAGGCTATGTTTAAAATAGCTTTAAAATATACAAAATAAACTGTAAATGTCCAATAAATAAATGTAAATTAATGAGTGTGAGTTTCAAATGGCATCTAATGTTAAAAAATGTACTTTTCGCCAAACACTTTTTGAAATGTAAATAGTGAACTTTTAATTGACTGAGCAAGTGCTTTGCTGATTTTTGATTTATATTTCAAAATAAATCAAGTTGAACAAACAAATATTTATTTGATTTCCAGAGTTAAACATGCATTTAGCTCCTGGTCTGTAAACTTTAGATTCCTCCCTTTGTCCTCCTTGGTCGCTGTCATTGTGACAAACTCAGAATACCATCACGAAGCGCTTTACAAGATAGTGAGGAACAATGCATAATACATTAAATAGTGAAATACAGGGTATAGTACATTAAATACATTTTAAAAAAAAAACAATGCAAACACATTAAATAAAGGCATAATACATTAAATAAAAGGCTAGGGTGTGAATTCTAAACATTGCGGATGGGTGTGTCAAGCAGAATCATACAGATAAGATGGAGTAAAAACCTGAAATAGCAATTTAGACAACAGCTAATAACAGATACCAGGCTTAGAGAGCATTAAAAGCAAGGGAGAACAAGTGGGTCTTGAGAGCTGATTTGAAACGAGCAATTGTGGGAGCTGCACGCACTAAAGCTGGGAGATGAATGCATGACAGAGTATCTCTGCATCTGGGAGGGAAAGGTAGGGACGGACCTTTGAGATGTTTCGAAGGTGGTAGCCGGACGATTTGACTACAGAGGAGGCTTGGGCATCAAAGGAGAGGTTACTATCCAGAAGTACTACTAGATCCTACTAGAAGTTCAGATTTGTTGGTGTTGAGCTGAAGAAAATTGGCAGACATCAGGCCTCAATGTCTTGGATGCAAGCTGAGAGCCAAACCATGGCAGAGGGGCATCCAAAGTCTAATTTTAGGTAGAGCTGAGTGTCATCTGCATAGGAGTGAAACATGAGGCTATGTTGGCGGATAAGGTGACCCAAGGGAAGCATGTAGATGTTGAAGAGAAGAGGCCTGAGAACAGATCCCTGGGGGCCACCGCAAAAGACTGGGTTTGCGTCAGCACTGCTTCCATCAAAGAAAACAGACTGCATGCATCCAGATAGGGAAGAGGACAGCTAGGAGAGACACGTTCCCAGCATACTTCTGAAGGCGGTCAAAAAGAATGGTATGATCTATGGTATCAAAAGCAGACGTTAGGTCATGGAGGACAATGACAGAGGGAGCAGCAGCATCAGCACTGAGCAGGAGATCACTAACAATCTGGAGTAGAGCAGTTTCGGTACTGTGATGTGGCCGGAAGCCAGACTGCAGAGAATCAAGCAGATTGTTATCTGTGAGATGTTTCATCAGCTGGCTGGCTACAGTCCTTTCAAGAGTTTTGGAGAGAAAAGGAAGACTGGATATGGGACGGAAGTTGGATAAGACAGCCGGGTCAAGGGAGGGTTTTTTGAGCACTGGCGTTACTCGGGCAGTCTTGAGGGCAGCAAGAACCAGGCCTGAAACCAGGTCAGAAGAACTGAGACGGACGAGACTTGTTGGCCAGGGGTCCAAGGGGCATGTGGCAGTGGTTGATTTCAACAATATGCTGAAGACATCAGTAATGGAGAGAGAAGGAAGAGAGAGTACGAGGGGCAATCAGAGGAGAGTCAAGGTGGTCAACTACTATACTGGGTTTGTGGCAGAAGAGCGTATAATAAATGGTGTCGATTTTGTTCTGAGAGAAAGAGGAGAAATAATTGCAGGAAAGAGAAGAGGATGAATGGGAGGTGGATTTATCGATGGCTGGATGCAGGATTTGGTCAATGGTTTTGAAGAGAATATTTGGTTTACTGTGTCCCAGAGATATGAGCTCTGAGAAGTACTATACCCTGGCAGCAGCGAGCGCACGTCTGTAGCTACTGAGGTGATCGGTCCAAATCTTTCTGTGAAGTGTTAGTCCAGACGACCTCCATTTGCGCTCAGACGTGCGGCAGGCAGACTTAAGCAGTTGAAGTTCGAGGGTATACCATGGACAGTTGCGATGTTTCTTCACTGTTTTGGTTGTAAGCAGGGCAGCTATATCGATGATCTGAGTAAGGGTGGCATTGTAGAGGGACACCGCATCATCGACCGAAGACAGGAGAGTCCCAGTCAGAGGGGAAGAAGAGACACACTGCAAGAGTATTATAGGATTTAGCAGATTTTTGGTACGGAAGGAAATAACAGTGGTTTTGCTTGAATCCCATCTACCCAATCATAGGCAAATATATACCTGCCTGACCAATTTTAAAACATTTGGGTCAGACAGCATAGTGCATTATGCAAATAATACCATGTTTATTGAAAACACAACAGCGTGCGAGCATGAATGATTAGAAAAAAACAGCTATGGCTGCTGTCAGAGTAAGATTAATTAGGCTAATCCATCTTAATATCCTCTTTCTATCTGCTTTTTGAGTCAGCTCAACCCTCCTGGCAGGTGGAAGATTCCTCCATGTGGCAGAAAAGGCTTTTTATCTCTCTAATGGGAGACAGAATATCAAAATTTTCACGTATACTGCAGTGGTCATGAACTAAAGAGGGACATAAATTGGTCTGCCGAGACCAGCCTTATTAGTCACCAAGAACTATACATTTGTGACTGCAATCTACGGTACAAATTATACTCCATGTCACGAAGAGAGAGCCATCTTAATTTGAATAGTGGATCTTAGCATCTGGTTATGACATGTTAACATATTTTAAGAATTCACATTTAAAGTGCCACTGGTCTGAATATTACAATGTGGTGTTATGGTTTTCTGGTATAGTCGGGCAGCAGTGTGGAGTAGCGGTCAGGGCTCTGGACTCTTGACCGGAGGGTCGTGGGTTCAATCCCAGGTGGGGGACACTGCTGCTATACCCTTGAGCAAGATACTTTACCTAGATTGCGTCTGCTAAGAAATGAATAATAATAATAATAATAATAATAATAATAATAATAATAATAATAATAATAATAATAATAATAGTCTCCACCGCTAAGAACAGGTGTGTTTGTGTTAACGTGATTCACCCGCAGTAAGCGATGGACGGTATAAACTCCCACACAATAACCTGACATTCAAAATGTCCCCCAATCACCAGTACACTAATCAAAACAAAATCTTTATTAAGACACTCATTACACTAATAATCCAATGGCGATTGGACCAGAGTAAGGGCGGATATGTAAAAAGGCAGATAAATTAATCCTGTTTTAAATCCCATTATACACAGCTACAACAAGTACTGTACTATATTATTATTGTTTTGAGATTCAGCTTTCATTAGGGAGGTCCCCTAAATCCCTTGTTTAGAAAGATGCAGGGTATTATTGCTTGTGACAGAGTAGCCGTCTGCCATGTGGATGCATGGAGTGACAGGAAGGAGATTGAGACAGAAGGAGTGACAGGAAGGAGATTGAGACAGAGGTTGAAGTTGACACGTCCGGCAGGCGAACAGGATTTATTTTCATATTGTAGCGATGAGCTGCAGGGTTTCCAGGATATAATGAGGACAGACAAAAGTTGTGGTTCAAAGCAGTAGGAAACCTCTGTATTTATTATTTTTTTAGTTTTTAGTGAACAATAACTCTCATTCCTCTTTAAACTCTCTTAATTCTCTCAATTCTCCCGCCGCCAGACCCCGCTTCTCTCTTTCAAACTGTCATCTCCACACACACCCAAGTCCCTTTCCCTTCCTCACTCATTGGTCCAACACTCCCTATTTCTGACTGGTTGTGTCAGACCTGCTCCCACCCCCCTCAGAGAGGCACTCACACACAGGCAGTCTTTCAGCTAAGTCACACAAGTACCAAAACACAAAGAGAACACTAACAGATCTGAACAAGAATAACACAGTTTACAAACACACATTATTTACAGAGTACTCCCATCCCCTTCCCCAGTCCATATTCGTGTCAATTCCCATTGTCCCCAGCTTTTTGAAGGAGGAGGAGGCTGTGTGGTCCAATGGTTAAAGAAACGGGCTTGTAACCAGGAGGTCCCCAGTTCAAATCCCACCTCAGCCACTGACTCATTGTGTGACTGAGCAAGTCACTTAACCTCCTTGTGCTCCGTCTTTCGGGTGAGACATAGTTGTAAGTGACTCTGCAGCTGATGCATAGTTCACACACCCTAGTCGCCTTGGATAATAATAATAACTTTGCATTGTTTGCTAACTGACAAAGTTCCAAGCATGCTTTAGCAAGCGCACAGCATCTAACAGAGACATTTTATTTACACTGAATTTCCGTACTGATGCGCATCGTTTTTCTCTCTCTAGCCATGCTTGCTGTTGTCAATGCTGTTTTTTCAAACAGTAAACCCGACACTGCGTACAGGGATTAAATAGCCAAGGTACAGTACTGGGGTAATCGCTCAGTAACGAGGTGCAAACAGCTGATTGATCGATCCGTCAAGCTTTTACTACAGTAAAGTGCTGCCTTTTGTATTGAAATTTATGTGAATGGCAAGGTAACAAGGTGAAAACAGCTAATTGGTGGATTACTAAAACCGATTACTACAGTATAAGCAGTGCGTTTGTTATTTAAATCTATGTGAATGGCTCATAACAAGATCCAGACAGCTGAGTTTGGCTGAAATATACGGCTTGCTTAATACGGTATAAACAATGCCTTTGTTATTTAGATCAATAGGACTAGCAAACTGTAAACGCTATTTGTCCGATAAACAGCTGCCGAAATAACCCTGTGTGGTTTAAGTGGTGGATACTGTACTATAAACACTTCAATTCAATTTGAAACTGACTGTCAAATTCTGAAATGTGAGAAGTAGAACCCTTATAACCACTTCTAGCTTCTTATTCATCTTATGTACCTTAAAAACAGGATACAAATGGAAATACCCAGCACCCAAGCACAAAGCACAAGTCAGCTCAAAATGTTCACAGAGACAGCAACAGATAAAAAGTAGGGCCTATATACCAATTAAAAGGCTTAATCAAAAGTAGCAAAGTTAGAAAAACAAATGATTCCCTTTGATCGAGCTCCGGATGTCAGATTTGAGGTGCAAATATGGTTGTGTGAATGCAATTACCAATGCAATGTACGATGCACATTAAAAGGAAAGAGGCTGCATAGCAATACACTGTACAAAAGGGTCATGCTGCTGAGCAGAGTGGAGCAGGGAGAAGCAGGGTGAGAGCAAAGCTGTGATACCTTCATGTATGCTCTGCATGTCCTTTCTCGTTTCTGAAGCTTTTTTATTATTAAAACAAAACATAAAAAAACAAGATCAAGCACAGAAAACAGAAGAAGAATATTAGGATCCAGAGCTTATTCATATTGTAAAGCAACCCTTAAAAGCACACACATTTCTTTGCATATAATATATGTGTATAAATATTATACATATTTTTTTCCAATTAAACCTTTTGTATTTTACCTTTATCATTTGTATTTATTTTAAGAGAAATGTAAACATTATACAACTAGAAAGTAATATTATTCAGTAGTGACAAGTAGGATTCATTAAAATACAACTGATTGAATATGATACTGTTTATTTGTTATACAAACACTAGCTTTCAAAATCTTGAAAATATAGAAAATCTCTTCTTCACTTAGACAGGTGTTATTTTTTACATTTGCACATCATAAGAATTTTAAAATACAATTGAGTTGCTGTTTTTTTTTTTTTTTGGTCTTAGATTTTATTTGTGTAACCTTTGTGCTAAACAAAAGGTGAGAAAATCTATTCCAGTACTATTGAGTATAAATGTCACTTGTATTCTACTGTGGATTAAAGACAATATATTACTTAAGAGAGAAGGGCCTAAAAAATGTAATCTATTGTGACTTGAAAGTAATAGTAATGGGATGTTTTTGAAGGCTGAAAGATTTGACAGGGAACAACAGCAAAAAACAAAGCTTAATAAAATAGTATTAGTAACAGGGGACAACAGACAAAATGTAATACCGTGTTTGAACAATTACCTTGTTAAAACTCCGGCCTGCCGAGTCCTTTTCGCTAGGCTTCAGCTCTTGAAGCTGAGCGTCTAAGATGTCAACCAGCTGTTCCATCAATCTCACTGATGAACTCACGTCCCCAGCAAAGATGGGGCCTTTGGTATGCTTTGCCAACTCATTTGCAAGGTTAGCAGCATTTTCCCCACTTCTGATCTGGAGTGATATAAATGATCATCTCAGCATGGTTAAAACAATATGATTTTAGGCTATAAGGATCTCCTCTCTCCTTATGACATACCCATACGGTGATGAAATATTCTTTTACACTATAATGCGTGGAAAACGTGTGACTAATTGAAGCGAATAATGTTGTGCCTGTTTCACTATGTAGAATTTATTAGATAAGCTTCTTTGATGAAAATAAGTTAACACATCAGTGTCAAAGGTGAGGAATGTAGTAGAATCTTCCAATGTACGGAAATAATTGCACGTTTTACCCTAACAAGCAAGCACTAAATGCTTCTACATGTTAAGCACAAATCTAAAGAAGCATTACCGGATCACACAGCAGGATATTCTACTCAACAGTTCGGTTTTCTTATATTACCTACATTCAAATTCTGAATTGCCCAATATGTCATATTTCGGATGAAAGGAAAAGAGGGAGATGCTACTTTGTATTATTTGCAAGCAATTAATAATGTGACTAATACATTGATTGCTTGGTTTCTATCAGAAGTGTGTCTTATACATTATTTAAAATTTAAATAATCTAATGACCTGTGGCTAGGATATAAAAAGCCTACAACCAACCTTCTGTGCAACTTGATTCACCCAGTGTGAGGTGCAGTTGCTAAGATCAGGGCCCTTGATGTTCCATGTTCCAGTAGAAAGCATACAAAGATACGAGGCAGTGCCTGCAACAGACAGGGAAGAATTAGGGAAACCAAATGTGTTTATCTGACACTAGCTAGAGATAAATACAGTACTTTGCTTTTTGGGAGATACAGGATGTTATGTAGCTCAAGAGAGAGGCTGAAAAGTGCAAGTACTGTCAGGTACAGACACTGTAAACACATAAATACAAAAAGGTATACACTGTGTATAAGTTACACATTAATTAATAATATATATATATATATATATATATATATATATATATATATATATATATATATATATATATATATATATATATAATACAAAAAACTGCAGTATTTGATTTATCTACAAAAACATATGAAATACATTTTAATGAAGGCTTAGTGTTAACAACAAAGGATAGAGCCACAATAATCAAAGTTGTAGGTCAGTGAGACAATGGAAATGGAAAAGTGTATAGCTACCTCTTGTTCCCTTAGGACATGGCCTTTCAACTAACATGCCTCTTTGTGTCTGAGGCCAAGCAATACCCCTTTTCTCTACACTGTCACAGAACCTTTCTGGTAAGGGGAAGGAGTCGGGGGTTGGGGGTGCTTTTGTAACAGGAGCCCCTGGTTGTGGTTTAGGCCCTCTGCTTCCTTCGTTCATGCCTCTGGTGGATGTCGTGGTAACAAGGCCTTTTTGTAATGTGACAGTTGTGGTGGAAACTGTGGTTTTGGACGGTTCTGCTGGAGAACTGGTTGAAACTGCAGTCGTTGGCACTGGAACAGGTTGAAATAGGTAAAATTAGCATAGATTTCATATCATATAATTCTATCATAGAGCGCTCCGTTACACATCAATGGCCCCATCTCCTATAAGTAAATTACAGTACAATGAATGTGGCTGCTTCAGCAGTACATTAAACATAGTATACTACTTACAAGTATTGGCATGTAGTAAAATAAAAAAAAAAAAAAAAAATGCTCAGTGCAAATGAACCATCTTCTTTCTAAACTTGATCTTATTCCAGTCACTCTGTCTACACCTTACAAGAAAATAATTACTAAAACATCTTCACATCATTCTTGCTTGAGAGATTTTGCAGCATGCCTGATTAGATTCCAACAGAGGACATAGAATGTATATGCTGTTTAAGCATTTTAGACGACTTCTTATTATTTATTTATTTATTTATTTATTTATTTATTTATTTTTTCACCAATGTTTCCTTTTTCCTTTTTAAAGAGCAGGTATGAAGCAGCAACTAATGTAATGCTAGAGGCAAGAACACAACATATTTGTGAATCATAAAGACACAGACTTAATGAATTCAAATACTAGGACTTGGAGAAATACTTGGACTTATATTCCATACAACAGAATACTATATTTGGGATTTATGGATTTACACATGTGTGTGGGTTACTTTAGAATATATATATATATATATATATATATATATATATATATATATATGCCTTCTAATATTAAATAAAACAATATTAACTGAAATGTAAAGTATAATACCTAGCTCATTAAACTGCAGCATTTATTCCCAGACCAAAACTAAAATGGTTGCGATGTCATTTAAAGGTTGCGTTGACTTTTTCTTTTGCCCTTTCCAAGCTAGTGCTGATAAAGTCACTCTAATGTGGTTGCCTGTGCTGCTGTTATGGTTACTGAAAGGAGGAATGCTGCATTTTTTTTGGTTTTGTTTTATTTAAACAGTGGCTCACTTGCTTGGTCAAAGTGACCTCAGTGTTGTTGCTTTTAATCCTGGCATCTAACCTGAGACCATTAGAGCGAGACGGCCCTCTCATCCGTAAACCACTGAAAACATCAGCAATTAAAGCTAAAGGTATTAAAACAACCACCCATCTGTTCAACTGTTCCTATCTAACTGGTTTGCATTGTGTGCTATCGGTCATCTCAGAACAACAAAGTCCTGCACACTGTCTTGTTTTTCAAGGCTGTTTTCATTGATTGCTAGAGAGTTGAATAGTATCTCTCATCCAGCTGGTACTTTGTATCTCACCGACTGCCACAAAAACTATTCTAACCCGTCTGTTGTCAATTCCATGAGAACCCTTCCACCCCACTGCAATTGATTTAATTGTACTTTTTGATTACATCACAAGCAATCTTTCAAGCTGGATAATCCAGTGCCTAATCAGTTTGTGTCTCAAGCCACATTATCCATGAGTTATTATTGTGAAATCACAAGTCCAGAGAAAGCAAACTTGTAGTCTTGAGCTGTAAGAGATGCATTTATGTTGCTCTTAGCTAATCAGCACCCACTTGATATCTCAGCATATGTATTAATAGCACTGTAATTAGCACTTGGCAAAAAAAGAAAAAAAAAAGAAAAGTTTTGTTTTATTTCTAACTGAGACATAATAATCCCTGACAGGAGAGAAGTGTATTGCACATAACACGGCTGTCTTGTGTTCTCAACATGTTAACAACTTAGATAGGACCTCGATAGCTTTCTCAACATTGCTCCCATTCTGGGAGAAACAGATGCTAACAGACAAGTGTGCCTTTCATATTATTTCTAATGACTGCAGTTATAGAAGTAATGCATGTTTTAAATGTTCTATATATGCCTGTGCGCTTTGAAAAAGAAAACTTGCTGTTTCAGATCATTTACTCGCTGAAAGTTTATTTGTGTTGGTATTATCTTGAATGCCTTGGTTAGGTCAATGAAACCATAGAACTAACTATACAGGATTACCTTATTTGTACTAAGCTAAATGAATCCTTTATACATGATTTTTACCAGTTGTGAAATGTATGTCCCAGGTGATAATCACCTATTAATGGAAGAGGACTAGCTCTCAGAATGAGTCAATAGCAGCTTAAAACAATTAAACCCTGTTCCAAGATCAAAACAGACTGAGAAAGGTTTTTTTTTTTTTTGTGAAGCAGCAAAGAAAAAAAAAAGAGTGGAGAAATAAATGAATAAACCATCTGCTTGAAAAGTCACTGTCACTGCAAAGTTAACCATTTATTGCATTCAAATGTTTTAGAGAGAGCCTGAATGCTGTATTAAAACCATCTGGCAGGAGTGGTTGTTTGTGTCTGTGGGTGAGACTGTACACTGCTGTAAAATCATAGCTGAAATTAGATTATGTATTGCAAAGTGTTTATGAAGATAACTGGTTTTCCATAGACCATAAGCCAAAATAACATTAAAATGTGTTAGAAACAGAGATCTTGGTGATCTTAAACAGTTTGCTTTTTATGTTTATGGATCAAACACAGACTTAGATTAGTGAGTTTACTTTTAAATCATTGTTAATACTTACATGCAGGAAAGTAAACAGACTACAGGTCATTCAACCTCATATTGATCAAATTTGTGGGAGCTGTTTCCTCTGTTTGTAGTTGATGATACAGAAACCCTGTGTTGATTGTGAAAACGGTTCCAGAGCAGGTCTCGTGTGCAAAACAGTAGATATGTGAAAGTCGCTTCATGGTGAATAAGTGGATATGTGAAAGTCTCTTCATGGTGAATAAGTGGATATGTGAAAGTTGCTTCATGATGAATAAGTGGATATGTGAAAGTCTCTTCATGGTGAATAAGTGGATATGTGAAAGTCTCTTCATGGTGAATAATTGGATATGTGAAAGTCTCTTCATGGTGAATAAGTGGATATGTGAAAGTCGCTTCATGGTGAATAAGTGTGAGAAGGTGGTAAAAAAAAAAAAAAATCCATGTGGGGGATGACCTAGACAACTAATGTAAGAAGAATTTCTAACACAAAATAATTAAGAGGTCAAATAACCCCTGTTGGTCCACTTAAGCTGGGATGACCCTTGCCTCCAAGTATTGTTTTGGCAAAAATTGAGAGGGTTGTTTAAATGCTGTGCTGGTGGTCTGAAGTCCTTAAATTGATGTCCCATGTTTTGTGAAGCCTGGATATATGGATGTCAGCAAATGTATAGCAGCCTCACTATCTTACCCAGGCTGTTAAATAAATCAGTTTCAACTGTAACTAACTGAACCTTATGTGTGCTCTGCTGAATACTTACATGTGTTTGGTTTCAACCTATGATCAGCAGTGTCCAGGTGAATTTAATGTGATATCTCGTAACAATTGTAAGTCACCCTGGATAAGGGCGTCTGCTAAGAAATAAATAATAATAATAATAATAATAATAATAATAATTTAGTAAACATGAAATCAATGGTCCCATTTGGTCTCACTGCACTCAATGTTTGAAAACAATATTTATGCCACAGGATGAGAATGACAAAATAAATAAAACATATACGCTAAGGACAAGTTGTTTAAAGTCTCACTGCATTAAGTTGATATCATTCTTACAGTATTTATAGGGTCAAAATAATTTGTGTGGGTTATGCACAGATCAAGTATGCTGAGTGAAGTCTGATAACTCTATAGAACCCAAAGTAACGAGTGGGTTGTGGCTTTTCTCAAGGGCAAACTCCAGGTAAATAAACAGGGTAGTCACCAAGCATTGTCTTTGGTAGACATTTGCATGTTCAGTTTATGTTCCACATCTTAACTCCGAAATTCCTTAAATTTATGATCCACCGGTAACCCACTTACACTTCTTGTGATTAATATGTATCTATTTTTTTTTTTCTGTTTCGATAATACTGCAGCAATTGCGCCATAGATATTGTGGTGGTGACTGAGGAATATTAGGTCTCACGATGGCAATTTCACTTGAAAGAGAAAACTCAACACAGCCTAGTATATCTGTTTTATGATTTCCACATTCATGGAATAAAAATGTTGTAAGTCTGCAGTTGTGAGAATAGCCTATCGAATAAACGCATCGGAATTCCATTTTAAACACTGACAGGTAATGAGAGCTGACAGCCACACTGAGTTATAGCATGTAAGAGTTATGCTGTCCAGCGTCCCATGATGAAGACGGTTCACTGTTATACAAACCATTAGATGTTTTCTAGTAGTAAATGTATATTTATTTTCCTCTAAAGAAAAGCTCAGGTCAACATTTATAGGGGACACATTGTTCAGATGACGGTCAGATTGAACCTCTGATATGCAGTAGCAGGACAATTACTTTCATAGGCTAAAGCCTAAATGGCATTGGGGTATCCTTTCTGGTTCTAACAGAGACTTTAACATAGCAACATGGTATCACCATACACCACTGGTTACTCTCGGAGGTTGTCGAAAAATATGTCAGCCTTCTGTCTCTACAGCCCAGCTCGAGACTCTGGGTGGCAGACAGTTTAGCAATTACAGTAATTATGCAACCAGATTGGGAAACTCCCTGGCCAAACATATCTGTAATTCTGACTCAATAAAGCTCTTCAAAACTAGACCTAGAGCCTCTATTTGTTTGACATGGCCTACTCATTAGTTTTGGTCCTTTGCTCTGCCCTTATGCAAGTTTATCATGGTATTTTTGCAGTGTTTTTGCACTTTTACCATGCTTTTTCCATGGTAATACCATGCATTAGAAATCAAAAAAGGAGATACGCACACCAATCATGTAGGTGAGGTGCAGGTTAACGAGAACAAGTCATTTAAAAAAGAAAAGATGATAACCGCACACTTGAGTGTGCAGTTATCATCTTTTCTTTTTTAAATACCATGCATTAACCATAATGTACCCTGGTTTACCATGTTTATTAATATACTTTACCATACCTCACTGTTCTTTACATTGCTTTCCTATGCTTTACCATGCTTTCACTATGCTTTACTATGCTTTTACTATGGTAAACTTTTATAAGGGTGCCTTTTGAGAAGCTCTTTTATTATGGTCATTGTACAACACATTTTGCATTGTACTGTATTTAGAACAAACTATAATTGTAGATGTATTGGGCGGGTGAGTCTGTGAGTCTGATCTTGCATGAGTACCCTGGAGCAGATTGTTTTCGTGCTTGTCCAGGCAGGTACGATAAATCCTTATGGGGTTAGAGATCAACTCTCATTTTTACCAGAAGTAGTAGTTCTTAGCTATGAAGGATAATGCAGAGGATATGGGTGCCACAGACAGTATAAGATTGCACTTTGCTTATAAATGCATTAACTGCTCTCTACATTCCCATTGAAAAACATCCAGAGTGACTTTCATATGCTGTAGAACAAAACACGAAGCGAAAGATAAAGAAATTACTTTTACCTTGGGCTGGGTCAGGTGGTCCAAACTCCATGGTATACCTCAGTATGTAATAATTATTCCACACATATAGCTGATTGTCTCTTGGGTTATAATCCACTGCAGCAATGTACTGGTATTGGTTGGGGAAGGGAATATCCACATACTCCCCCCTGTTTTGTTTGGTATTGTAAATATAATCAACTAGGTTTTTGCTCACTTCGCTCTCATTGTCTTCATAAGTGGATCGAACCACATAAAGAACTCCACAGATCATGAAGGCATTGGACGCCGACCGCTTGTCATAACTGGTTTCCCAGGTTGCTTCAAAGCGGAGAGTGTAAGGGTTCAACTGGCTAATGACAATCATTCCATTGTTCTGCTCAGTGGCATAAATGACCCACAAACCATTCTCATCTACCGCCAGGTCAATGTCAGTTTTGCCTCCCCATTTGTAGGGTGAGGTGTCGTGGTAGTTGGCATTATTGATGATTGCTTCCCCGCTTTTGATTCTAGTCCTCAGGTCAAACTTTACAATGTTTCTGGTCCTCTCTTTGTTGAAAAACACAGCACCATCGTACACCACAAATCCAGTGCCGTCGACCCGGTGAGGGAGTTTGTACGTTGTCGTTTGACGTGCGTTTTGGAAGTCGTCCAGCGAAGCGTACTCTATCAGAGTGTCAGTACGGTATGGGGTCCAGGGCATGAAGTAGATTTTGTCCCCTGCCTGAAGGGGGTCTTTACACCAGGCACCTGCTTGCTGTTCCGCCTCAAAGACAAAGGAAGAATCCCCAACTGCTTTCAGAGTCCCGGGGCAAACAAAAACTAATAATGGGGAGAGCAAAACAAAAAGCAGATTAAGTCAACAACGTCGATGACACTGTACCGATGGATGTCTAAATATTACATTAACTCAGTATTAAGGGTTGCCCAGGAAGAGTGGGGATAAACCATATCAGTGGCAATCAAACTACAGATACCAGATAATCAGCAATTATAAGCAGATTGAACTGGGATAGTACTAATACAGTCAGTACATCAAAAATTTTAAAAATTGCATAGACTACATAGGAATGATTATTGTATTGAGCGTTTGACTATCTGTAGCCACTGGTTCCTTCTTTTTTGGACCTATATCTGTACAGCCAATGTTATTTTGCCAATTGACACAACCAACATAAAATTACTGAGCAATAGAATGATATAATTGGCTCAGCAAGTTTATCTGGTATCTGAGATACTCTTAATTATTTACTATTGTGCTGCTAATGTCATTTACTTGTAAGTACAAAAAAAAAAGAAAAATAAATAAAACTTGAAAAAGGGGAAAAAAGAAAATAAATAAATGCATGTTGGTTCGTAAATGCTTAGTACTTGAAGTGAAACTAGTTTTGGGTTATATTTCTTTTTGGAAACACAAAAAAAGAATAAAAAGGTGGAGAAGGAAGTAGGAGGGGAAAAAAAGACAGTAGAAGCAGTAAGTTTAGAAGGCCGAGAAACCCTGCTCCCATTGCATGCTATGGAGAGGTTTCTGGAAGCCAGGCAAGATGACATCTACTACCACAGGAAAGCACCCAGGGGTATGGAAAAGGAACCCCAAAGGACACCAGCGACTACAACCCATCGTCTTGTTAAAGCTGCAAGTTCCCTTATGTCTACTACAGTCTATTGACCTTTACAGTCACTATGCGTTCTTTGTTCTATTGCCTGCAGAACACCAGAGTGGGGTAGGAAGGTTTACAACCATATGGCACAAAACAAGGAGCTAGGGTTTGGATTGTGTAGGTTATTTACCTTTTTGCTCCACTTCTATTTTAAGCATTGGAAGAGAGAATGAAAAAGGGGTGCAAGGAAACAAGAAAAGAGATTAACATGAATTAACTGTCAGCTAGAATGTTATTTAAAGTAGCAACACACGTTACGAGACAAGGATTAAGGGAAGTATTCCTATTTGGGAGGGAAAAGAGAAAGAAAGTGAATGTCAGAAACAGCAGGCGTACCTGACATGAAGAAAGACTCGGGTTAGATGAAAGCTTAAAGGGACAATACAAAGTGCCATTAACATGTTTAGAGTAAACAGAGAAAGGCTGTGACACACCTGGCCTTTAGTGGGTTTATACAGGGTTATATATCACTTTAACAAATGATTCAGACTACATTACTTTTTCATTAAGTATGCATTGTCCCTTTAAACTGTCCTGATCTCTAAATGTACAACATTAACCAGGACTAGCTACCTGTAAATATACACTGTGTGTGTGTGTGTCTATATATATATATATATATATATATATATATATATATATATATATATATATATATATATATATATATATATATATATATATATAATACACACACACACACACACACACACACACACACACACACACACACCTACAATTTATTTATCAATTTTTGATAAATGCATAATTATAGTAGTTTTTATTCACATGTATTACAATAATTCACATTGTAACTCCTTAATACTTCACAGAACTGACTTTTTTTTTTTAATAATACATCGATCTCAGGAATAATTGGTACTAAAACAAACCGGGGAAAAAAAAAAAACTGTAGCTGTAATTGTACTGATTATGAAAATGATTATTGCCCTGCATTTGTTTATAATTAAATATGATTTATCTATTTTCTTTTACATTTGTGAACAATAAAATTACTAAGTCACAGTGTACAATCGAACAGTATTTGTAGATTTTACCAACTCAAGATTAATGATTTTCAGAAGACTTTGAACTTTTCTGCATGACTTTATTTTTTAGCCAAGAGAAGTAAGTACTGTTCCTGCTTTGAATCCCTAATAACAGTACAGGGCAATAGAAACCAGCGGTGGCATGCCTGCCTTAAATACATGGTATCTTTATATTTTTTACCATTTGAGTGGTACTTTAAATGTGAACACATATGCTAAAGTCTAGCAAATTTATGTATGGGATAAACAACAGTAAGTGTTGAATCAGGTTAGGCACGAGAAACTGGATTTTTTTTTTTTTTTAACCGATTCAACGCTTTGAGTTTTTTATGCCACTTAAAACATTTCTTCTTAATTGATACTTGCACGATAATGAGATTCAATTGATTGTTAATTTAGTAATGTGCTCTTCAGTTCAAACAGTTAATAATTGTCATATTGTGGGAATGCTGTTGTGAGTTCCTCTTGAGTTTAAGTTTAAAAAATTCCACTTACGTAGACAAAAGTGTCTGTTGTAAGTGAAGACAGTAGGAGGACTATGTTTTAGATGTAAAACATGAAAATAGCATTAGCAAAATAAAAATGCAAAAAACAAAGGAATGTGAACCAGCAACGCAGTCAAGTTATTGAACATTTTGCCAAAGCTAAAACAGGTGAAGACCACATATCATTGCCAGAGATCAGTTTTCGAGAAGTACTCAGGCAAAATTTAAGTGGGCATCTAACGTCCGTGTAATTGATGGAAATTTACCAAGTGATGATGACATTGCTGTTCTTCCTGTCCAGAAGAAATGTGAAACAAAAATTTGAGGGGGGAGGGGGGGGTATTTGGTAGTGAATTTGTAATTCTGATAACTTTAAAATGAAGTTAATGTATAACTGTATTCATTTAACAATATTAAATGCTAAATTGAAATCGCAAGGTCTTTTGACACGTATGAAATGTGTAATACTATAATTAACTAATTTAAACAATTGTTGCATAATAAAATGGTATTCACTGTGCATTTGTACCACAAACTGTGGATTCGTTAATCAACAATATATCTACCCCACACTCCCCTTCTCTTTAAAGCCACACATCCCATTTTAGTTTTGTCTAATTAATCAATCGAAAGATAAAAGGGTGACATCACAGAAATGTTTTAAACATGGCTAAAACTGCATGGTAACACTTCAGTTTTCAATAACTGGTAATGCTGTATTTGAATTGCAGACAATGTAGCATTCAGAACGCATAGTTATATTGTGAAAGCCTTAATGGTGTTATGATTGCTACATAGTATCCAATTAAAATAAGGAGTTACTCAATAATTAGTAACACATCTCTAAATATGATATAATTAATATTATAAAAATAATAAATGGTTGTCATAATAATAATAATAATAATAATAATAATAATAATAATAATAATAATAATAATAATAATAATAATAGCTGGTGCAATACAATAATGAAACCTTTTATTATTTTATTACAACATGAAGATTTTAATATGGTGCAAATATTTATATATATGTATATATATTTTAAACTATTATCCCATTTTATAAATGCCTAATACTACTTAACAATAACATGCTGTTAAAAACGGAAAGGGCTTGTAATTTAATATAGTTAAACAAAAGTAATACAATTATACATTAACAATTTAAAAAAAAAAAAATCGTAATTACAAATTCACTTCCACATAAATATCCCCACTTCTAATTTTGATTTCACATTTCTTCTGGACAGGTTCAGGAACAACAGCAATGTCATCATCACTTTGTAAATCTCCATTAATTACATCGAGGTTAGATGTAAACTCAGCTTCTGCATTTCTATACTTGAGGATGTTTATCAAATTCTATTCGAGATTTTTTTCTTTTTCCTCAACATAAGTGTAAAAATAAGTCATATTTAATATGTCAATTAAAATAGTAAGCACTATGATACTTGCTAAAGGGTCAATATGTAATGTAGTTAACCTTAATCAATTCCTTGAAAAACACAAGAGCGAAATGGGTTCCAAAACTACTACAAGTGACTTGTCTCTCTCAAGCTCCTACTTCAACCACATGTATACTCGAGGTGTTGTTAATTGACACTGCGTTTGGTGAAGGAGTAGCAACAACTCCAGTATGTTTCTGATAGCTATTCAGAAATATAAAGTGCTGTTAAGCATGCATAGTGAGTGGATTGGTTACACAGTGAATGGCATTCTGTCTGCCTAAGAAATCAAACACAGAAAAAACAATTAAGAAAGCGTAGACGTCACAGAAGCAGCAAACAGAGGGTGAAGATCTGAAAGGAAACCAGACAACACGCTTGACCTGAGACAAAGTTAGGAAGACTCAAATCAGTCCCAGTTCTAGACACAAGAGGTACAGTAAATAGTCAGGGTTCGCAGAAGAAGGGTCCTGCAGATAGTACAAGGAAAGAAAAGAATGAAAAAGATTTAAAAGAACAACATTCAGAAAATAAAACACCATTCAAAAAAGGATTTCCTAAAATAAATAAAATATATATACAGTATATACATACAAAGCAGCAGTAAATATAAATATATGCCCTTAAGCTGAAAATAATAATACATTTCTAATGAAGTTTAAAGGCTTTCCACACAGTTGCAGAGAAAAATAATGTATTTGGAAATCAAGGGCTGGGATCGATGTGAGATATTAGTGAAGGTAACCGTAGTATCCTTCTGTCTATGGTATTATCAAACTACTAGTATGCACGTTTCTCTGTATGTGTGCATGCTTGAGATGAAGGGCTGGCAAAAGTCCACTGCCCTCAAGATTAAAATAGTAACATAAATAACATAAGCAAAGATAAATCAGTGTAGCCAAGTTGCAAATACTGAATGTATAAAATGTAAACTGAAGAGCACTGCTAACCTCTGTACTACAGGCTTTTTGGCAGCTCTTGAGATATAGTATTGTTTCATATAGGTAAGTTGCATATTGCATATGAACATATACCAGTAGTAGACTAGTGTATATAGTGTACGAGCCAGGATGGACTGCACTGGACTGGATGCTGCAGACTAGGAGCCAAATTAAATCTAAGGAAAAACTCTGTATATAAGATGTGCTTGTATGAAGATGGCACAGATCATTATCCTTTCAATTACATACCTCTGTACCCTGCCAGAGAAAAAGATTAGCTAGGGAAATAGGAAGGTGCTTTCATTTTTGCTCTGGCAGCTGTGTTATACAAACATAACTGTAGCAGCAGGTAGCTTTTCAACTTGCACATGATCAAAATTAAGTTTGATTTGTCCTTTAAACTAAACGTAGGCCAAAACAATTTGCAAGTAGCTGGTACCAGGCATCAGTACAAGTTTCCATCCATCACCCTGAATAACAAATACAGGACTTCTGTAGAGGAATAAAAATACCAGGCTTAAAGATAGGGGAAACAAAAATTGATAATGCGAGTAAGCGCCCAACCAGCAAACTTTGGCTCCTGTCCACAATTAAAAAAACTAAATGAATAATAATAACGAAAACATTGACAGCAAATGGATACCCAAGAGCAAAAGTGATCCAAGTAGCAGTTTTGGAGCTTTCTTTATGAATAACAGGGATTGTAAACAGAAGTGCTTTAACTCAATAAGGGAAACCATCATCCTCATTTCCTTTCAATTTGTACTGGGAAAGTGTGACACTTTCTGCATCTCTAACAATGGATCACGGGGCTTCCAGGGTAGCCAAATGTTCTGCTTCCATAATTTCAGCAGGGAAATTACACCGTGTAACAATTTTTTATTTGTTTTGGTTCCTGGGTAGTAAGTGTTATTTCCTAATTGCTTATGCCTCAAAAGTATAGAAAATGGCTATTATTCCCCACAAACTTTGCTTTTGTGACCAGGACAGTGATATTTTGAAATTTACCTATTTTCCAGAACATTCCACATAGATTCAGTGCTGAGTAAACTTGGAGTAACTTCTAGAACTTTCTAGAACTTTCCAGTAATATAAATAGTAGTATAAATACAGGGGCCTTAAGCCCACCAGTTCAGTTTAGTTCCAGCTGCCTAAGTGGATACATATCTGCATTTTTCTGAGATGGCATCAAGAGGCTGCAAGCATCCGGCGGACGCATTTTGCTATGTTTGCGGCCAATTTATCAAGACAAGAGCGAAAAAGTACTCCGTGGAAGCATCTGCCAAGATGTGTGAGGCCTACAAGGCATATTTCGGCATGTCTGTCGGGGATCAAGACAAACCCTGGGCACCTCATTTCACCTGCGAGCACTGCAAAAAACTCTGGAAGGTAAGATGGACAATTGTTGCTCGGAATTTGATGTTATAAAATTTGTTAAAATTTTTTAAATTGTAAAAGTTTTTAATTTTAAAATGTTTTACAATTTTCAATGTTATTGAAAAATATATCATATATGAAAAATGTTGCGAGAATCTCTTACACATTAGTCATGGGTGAAATAAATGTATTTTTGTAGGATGATACAGAGGGGAAAAGAGAGCCATGAAGTTCGCTATCCCAAGAATTTGGCGGGAACCCACTGACCACTCAAGCAACTGCTACTTCTGCATGGTGGACCCTTCCAAACGTCGGACTGGCAAGAATGCACCTGCTATCACGTATCCGGACCTTCCTTCATCCATCGCCCCGGTGCCACACTGCCATGAGCTCCCTGTACCCACTCCTCCGGAGAGAGAGCAGCCGTCTTTAGAAGAGAGCAGCAAGTCAGAGAGCGAGGAAGACGTTGTAGATCCAGATGACAATTTCAGAGGTGGAGCTGAGGAGAGAAACCCATACTACCCCAACCAAAAAGACCTCAACGACTTGATTAGAGATCTTGGTCTCACCAGGTCCAATGCCGAGCTTTTGACGTCTAGGCTCAAGCAGTGGAACTTGTTGGATGAAAGTGTGCAAGTCGCAGATCAGAGGAAGCGTCACCAACCTTTTTCTAGCTTCTTCACCCGTCAAGATGGGCTCTGCTTCTGCCACAATGTGACCAGTCGAGGCAATCGGAATAGCCTGTAACCAGAATGAGTGGCGCCTCTTCATTGACGGGCTCATCCAGGAGCCTCAAAGCCGTGCTGCTCCATAATGGTAACAAGTACCCGTCTCTTCCCCTGGCTCACTCGGTGCACCTCAAAGAGGATTACAACAGCATCAAGACCTTGCTGGATGCCTTGAAGTATGATGAGTACGGCTGGGAGGTCATAGGAGACTTAGAAAATGGTGGCATTCCTGATGGGTCTCCAAGGCGGTTTTACCAAGTTTCCCTGCTATCTTTGCCTTTGGGACAGCAGGGACACCAAGGCGCACTACCACAGGCGGGACTGGCCACAGCGGACCGAGTTCTCTGTGGGGAGGAACAACGTCAAGTGGGAGCCACTGGTGGACCCCCGGAAGGTGCTGATGCCACCACTGCACATCAAATTGGGCCTTATGAAACAATTTGTCCGAGCTCTAGATAAGGAGTCGGCAGCCTTCAAGTACCTTCAAGACTTCTTCCCTAAGCTGTCTGAGGCAAAGGTCAAAGATCCTGGAGTGCAATGAATTCCCCAAGAAGCTCACTAGTAAGGAGTAAGCGGCTTGGAACAGCTTTGTCGCAGTGGTTCGGGGCTTCCTGGGCAATCACAAGGCCGAAAACTATGTGGAGCTGCTTGAGACTCTGGTGAAGAACTACGGCACAATGGGCTGTAGGATGTCCCTCAAAGTCCATATCCTTGATGCTCATCTTGATAAATTCAAGGAGAACATGGGAGCGTACTCTGAGGAGCAAGGCGAGCGCTTCCACCAGGATATACTGGACTTTGAACGCCGCTACCAAGGACAGTATAACGAGAACATGATGGGAGACTACATTTGGGGGCTGATTCGTGAAAGTGATTTACAGTATAATCGTAAATCTCGAAAAACTACTCACTTCTAAATCTTTTCTAGTCATTTTTGTATTACTTTAGTATAAATACATGTTAATTTGGATTCATATGTTGTTTTTTTCTGACTTTATGTGAACGAAAAGACACAAATTCACCCGTTTTCTCATTGGAAATAGGTAAATTTCAAAATATCACTGTCCTGGTCACAAAAGCAAAGTTTGTGGGGAATAATAGCCATTTTCTATACTTTTGAGGCATTAGCAATTAGGAAATAACACTTACTACCCAGGAACAAAAATTGTGTTACATAGTGTTATTTTTTAGGGAGTATGCGTCACTGAATGAAGGTCTATACTTACTGTAGGGAACACATTCATACTGGACTTCTAGGTATTTGTAAGTCCCAGGACAAGGGTCAGGAAACACATCAGACCCAGTAATCACAACACATTGTGTTCGATTGTTGCACCTGTAATAAGAAGGACAGAACAGCAAGATAAATAATTTAAACCTGGACTTTCATTTGGAAGATAACACGTGCTTGGTATAAAACACTGCTGACTCCTTTTCACACTTGGATGGCAACAATCAATACAGTGACACAGCTAATTAATATTACAATAGTCAATATCAGAAAACAAAGCAGTGCCAACCAAAACTGAGGCTTCATTTGAGATGAACTATAAGGCATAGCAAGACACTTAATTTTTTTTAAAAAAAATTAAGCACTATGTTATATTGAGTGTATTTGATCTTATTTTTAGTAAAGCTATTGATGCAGCCTGTGTGAATGCACAGACTAGAATCAATAACATTTTAGGCCACTTTCATACTGACATTAGGGACTTGATTTGCTAGTAAATGATGTTCAGGTACATATCCTCAGCTTTGTTTATAGTAACAGTGAGAGAGGTTTGTATTAATAATCTTATACTTCATTCACGTGTTCTCAGTCTGACAAGTTGCATAACACAAACCCCCTGCTGCAGTTGTTAAGGGAATTGTCCTTTACTTTATGCTTCAAAATGACCTTGGATACCAGTAACAAAGTGTTAGAAATATATATATATATATATATATATATATATATATATATATATATATATATATATATATATATATATATATATATAGACACACACACACACACACACAGTATATGTTATTTATTTAATTTTTTTCCCTGGTAAACTATCGAATTTGGAACACTTCAGTCGTGCTGAAGCGAAAGAATTGATGAGACCATCGCAGGGGGTACAGCTATCCATCAAAATACAAATATTATCAACTTCCACACCAATAATTAATATTTAAGAAGGTTAAATACAATGTCATGCAATCCATAATCCATAATACCTACAAAACCTTAACACAGTAATAAATGTGTCATTTACAGGCAACGACAGTAATTTGTGAGGGGATTATTACACATGTAAATTAATTATTTTATTGTAACAGTCGTGTCTGATTTAATTACAAATTGTACTCAAGCAGAGGCTGACTGCACAATTAGACTGCACTGTTTTGCAGTTTTTTTTTTGTTTGTTTTGTTTTGTGTTTCTACAGTGAGGGGGGAATATTCCCAGATGAGACCCGACACACAAGAGGTGTTAAATGAATCACGTGATGTTGTGCTAAAATGCAGTGAGGATAAAGAGATGTGTTTTGCTGCAGAGCTGGTGCAGTAAAAAAGAACGTGCCTTACAATGTTTTCTAGTCTCACACAGATCATTTACAAGATTTGAGCTGGTGTGACAAAAAAAATATTAAAATGCTGCACCACAGAAAACTCAATTAGGTTCTTGCAGCATTTCCAGCTTTCGAACATAACAAACCCGTTTTCTTAATATACAACTGTGACCAATAACCATTCCTGCAAATTTTATATTCTATCCACCTGCCCCCCACACTTTCTGATAGTCATAATTATAATTTACAAAGTGCATCGTGTAGAGATAAGACTTTATGTGTAATCTATAGTGTGAGGTGTCCTAAATCAATAGCCTTGTTCTGCTGATTTAGCAGTGACTTCTGTTTTGGCAAGATAACATTTGTTTCTCTTGTCATGCTCCAAAAACCACTGGGGATCTTCAACAGATCATTAGATATGCAACAATAAAGGTCCGGTACATTCTTTTTTGTTCTACCTTAAAATTACTTCTTCACTGTCCTATCATTCCCTGTCACTGCCAGCGCCATATTATTACTAGCAGTCCCCTGAAACTTGTACCAGAGCTATGTCTGCAGGCCACAGAATGCCATTTCCAATTGAGGCTTCAGTTTGAAAATATAAATTAAAAAAATTTCATTATCTCCTGCCAAGGGCCATTATTCACTACTGTTCTAAGAAGATTAAAATGCAAACTCTACCGACTTGAACAAATACCCCTACATTAAAATGAAAAGCTCAGTATATCATGGCAGGAATGGAAAACGGCAATGACCTAGAGAATATTTTCGACCAGAGCTTAAGGCAATCTTTTTTTTTTCCCTTGAAAATCTTCAAGTACTGGAGCAAAACATATGCAGTTTCCTCAGAATCTTTAATTAACAGCTCTATAATTTTGGTAGACATGCACTTTCCAAACTGAATTTTAATTTTAATTCTTCGCTTAGATGTGACAGTTTCCTTCACACTTTTGTAGACTGGTGAAGGAATCTACATTAACAATGAGAATGCAAAAACAGTGAGCGTGTCTGGAAAGTGGACTTTCCCATTTGAATTCACAGAGAAAAAAAAACAACAAAAACTTCAAGGAAAAAAAAAAGAATTTTAAAAGTGATATGAAACATAACTACTGTTTCATTCCAAACACTGGGCTTCACTCATCATGCTGCAGCCTCCAAACGCTTTCACGGAGGGAAGAAGGACAGCAGTGAGGGAGTTTACTTGATTAACAACCATCTTTTTTGAAGACAGGTGTGAATAGAAATGTTAAAAAGTGGCTAGGAATGACAAATGCTTTACAGCTACACAAGTGATTCCAGAAAAGAAGAGTCAAGGCTATGGATATAACGAAGCAATTTTCCTGAAATCATTTTTTTCTTGACTTTTTTTCTTGTATTATTACATGTTTTGTTGGATATATTATTCAAAGGCATTTTTTAAATGCGTATTTGATGTCATTTACTGTAATCATACTCTACTGGAAGCCGGATTAAATCCTGTAAACATCACCAAGTCTACTGTATTCCACATGGTTTGAATATAGTAACAAAAATATATTTAAAATTCAGAGTGCCCAATTATTTTAACCTGTTTTTCTCCTCAATTTAGAATGCACAATTATGTTCCCCCCACCACAGCAGCTCCCCATAACCGCTCAGGAGAACTGAGGGTCCTCTGATCCAACCACTATGCCAATTGCCTCTTTTTTCACATTTTGTTGTGTCGGATTGTGTCGGATTTTTTCCCACTTATCTACACACCATACTCCACACTGTTAAGGGGAAAAAAGTTTTTATTGAGAAAAAATTGATATATTAAAAATACAAAACTGAAAGATCATAATTGGATAAGTCTCCACCCCCCTGAGTTAATACTTGGTGGAAGCACATTTGGCAGCAATTACAGGTCTCTACCAATTTTGCATACCTAGATTTGGCAATATTTCACCATTCTTCTTTACAACACTGTTCAAGCTCTGTCAAGTTCCTTGGTGAGCATTGATGGACAGCAATCTTCAAGTCATGCCACACATTTTCGATTGGATTTAGGTCAGGTCTCTGACTGGGCCACTCAAGGACATTTACCTTTTTTGTTCCTTAGTCACTCCAGTGTAGCTTTGGTTGTGTGCTTTGTGTCGTTGTCATGCTGAAAGGTGAACTTCCATCCCAGTTTCAGCTTTCTTGTAGAGGGCAGCAGGTTTTCCTCAAGGACTTCTCTGTACTTTGCTCCATTTATTTTCCCCTTCTATCCTGACAAGTGCCCCAGTCCCTGCCGATGAGAAACAGCCCCATAACATGATGCTGCCACCACCATGCTTCACAGTAGGGATGGTGTTCTTTGGGTGATGCTCTGTGTTGGGTTTGCGCCAAACATAACGCTTTGCATTTAGGTAAAAAAGTTCCATTTTAGTTTTGTCAGACCACAAAACTTTCTGCCACATGGCTACAGAATCTCCTGAATATTTTTTTGCATACTTCAAAACGGGATTCAAGGTGGGCTTTCTTGAGTAATGGTTTCCTTCTTGCCACCCTACCATACAGGCCAGATTTGTGGAGTGCTTGGGATATTGTTGTCACATGCACACTTTGACCAGTCTTGGACATAAAAGCCTGTAGCTCTTGCAAAGTTACCATTGGCCTCTTGGTAGCCTCTCTGATCAGTCTCCTTCTTGCTCGGCCATCCAGTTTGGAGGGACGGACTGATCTAGGCAGGGTCTTGGTGGTGCCATACACCTTCCACTTCTTAATAATCATCTTGACCATGCTCCAAGGGATATTCAAGGACTTTGATATTTTTTATACCCATCCCCTGATCTGTGCCTTTCAACAACTTTGTCCCGGTGTTCTTTTGAAAGCGCCTTGGTGTTCTTGGTTGAGTCTTTGCTTTGAAATGCACTACCCAGCAGAGGGAACCTACAGGAACTGCTGAATGTATCCTGAAATCATGTGAATCACAACAATTTAACACAGGTGGAGGCCACTTAACTTGGTGCCTGATTTTGAAGGCGATTGGTTACACCTGAGCTAATTTAGGATTGCTATTACAAGGGTGGTGGACACTTATCCAACCAAGCTATTTCAGTTTTTATTTTTAATTAATTTTCTACAAATTTCTAGAATATTTTTTTTACTTGGAAGTTGTGGGGTAGGATGTGTAGATACATGAAAAAAAAAAATGTTAATGCATTTTAAATTCCAGGCTATAAGGCAACAAAAGGTGAAAAATTTGAAAGGGGTTGTAGACTTTCTATAGGCACTGTATTTGTTGATATCTCTCTACAATCAAGACTCAGTATTTAAGGTAATTAGCCAAACCTGTAGACATTTTATGTTTTACACACAAACATTTTTCAAATGCCAGGGGTAACTTTTAACATGATCTTTGATATTTCACAGGCCTTCATCATTCAGCAAACCTTTCGAGTAATAGACCATGTAAATGAAGCATTTATTGCTTGCAGTTATATGTATTGCTTTTAAAATCTAATTTAAAATGCGTTTTATAAATAGACCACAACTTGTAAATACCTGCTTTGCATAGCGGATTTGATACATACCACGGCAAATTGGTGCCAACTGAACATTTTTTATAACATGGAGAAATGAAACACAAAAATTGAAACACTTCTTCAAAACTATGAATAAAATATTTTGTTGTTAAAATCATTAAGACACTGATCAGAAATAGCAAAGGAATTTAATCAATATACTTCTTTTCCAACTTTGCTAATTTCCAATTATCTGTACAGCAAAGGAAATTCTTTTGGCTGGTTATCTTTCACTGACCACCTACATTGTCAGCTTTTACATTTATTATCAAACTAGAAAGTTATTAATGCAAGTTACTTCGATTTCTCCTCCCTGTTTGTCCTAATTATTTTTAAACGTACATCGGTCAACCAAGTTCTCGTCTCCTGTAATTATTCTTTAAAGATCATTCAGTGGTGAAATATGTTTTGTGCCTGTGGCTTGTGCTGTGCTTTCCGGCACAGTTAATTATCCACTCAGAGGATTAGAAGTGGTGATAATGCAAAAGAATCTGCATCCAAGATGACTTTTGTAAGTATGTTCTTATGATTTTCATACAATGCAGTGAAGCTCTGTAGTTAGATACCATTTAACTCCAGTGGGTCGTGTTGTTGACTCATTTGTGTGGCTCATACAATCTCCAGAGCCCAAATGGATAGCAACACAAAATTAATTCTGATGCTTTCATGATTACATTCCTCATAAATCTCACAAATATATATTATATGCATCAATAAATTGAGGACTGTCTTCAGAATAAAATGTAGTTCAATTACACATACCATACCTATGAAGAATTGAGTTTATTTGACCAGATACATGTTTTTAACACCCTGTTAGTATTTTTTAAATTGTATGTCGGTTTAAATATCCAAGTGGCTTTACCTAAATGGCAGATGCAAAATCCTTCATAACTTTGGCTGCCCTAAACTGCAGTAATCTTTTAATCGCACCGAAATATTCATAATCTAATCCTATCAAACAGCCTAACCTTTCAGGAGTCTCATATGTCTGCACAATTAAAATCACAGTGTTAGCGCAATATAATACTGCAGTAGATTTGATGTAAATCTTTTTCTATTGAAATAAGCACCAGGCTGACAGCAGGAAGTGTCTGATAAGAAAGCAACCAGGCATTTCAGATGGCACTCATGATAACATGAACATGTGCCTCATATGAATTCTGCACAGAATACTTCACTCAATATGTATGGCTGGACAAGCCCGAGAAGTTTGTTTTTGACCATCAGTTGCGCAAAGCTTGTTCTTTGTCATTTGAAAAACAACAGAATCATACTTGTATATCAGAATCAGACATTTCTTATTCTAGCTGTCAGTAGGACTCCTGCTGCACTGTTATTTGTAGGGCACCTTTTTCATTATGCATATTTAGTTATCTGGTGCACAAACAAAGCAATTTACACTGTAATTAACATGCTGCTGAGAATTAGTAATGGGTGACAGCGATGACATATCAGTTTAATGTTACTTAATGCTGTGCAAGGGGAATATGCCATAAGCCATTTTAAGTCATCAACACCCAATCGCTCTGCCTTTTGTGATAGTTATAATAAAACAAAAAATCAAAAATCTGAATTTTTAAACCACTGCAATATTGTTTCGAAAACCACCAATTAGTTTACCATGTAGGCAAGTGTAAGACTAGTGTTGTTTTCAAGATTCTA
Organism: Acipenser ruthenus; assembly: GCF_902713425.1. NCBI lineage: Eukaryota > Metazoa > Chordata > Actinopteri > Acipenseriformes > Acipenseridae > Acipenser > Acipenser ruthenus. Next base: position 23,760,886 of record NC_081200.1, read on the forward strand.
GGTTCATTTATTTTCAGCCACCTGTGAATAGGTAGCACTCATTTGAGGATAAATAATGCCCAGAATTGTATTAGCTGGAATACTTAATATAAAATAATCCATGAATTGTCTTTCTGCATCTTTTCTTTTTTTTAAATGTCTGTGTAACAGGGCCGGGAGCCCTGTACATGAGAAGGGGACAGGGCAAAGCCATCCTCCTATAAAATATATTTATTTTGTATTATTATTATTATTTTTATTATTATTATTATTATTATTATTATTATTATTATTATTATTATTATTATTATTATTGATTAGTATTATCTTTTTTTTTATTTTATATTTTTATATATATTCTTTTTATTTAAATGTGTTCTGGCAGAGGAGAGGTTGGCAGCTCGTCCTCTACCAGTAGTAATTAGAAAACCTGTGTAGAATGTGACCGAGAGATTATCAGATAATTGACAGCTAGTTAATCCCTCGGTCACTAATATAAAAGTCTGCAGCTCTCCCTGCTCGGAGTGGGTGTTCAGAGGAGCGAACGGGAGCGAGAGAGGAGAACAGAACGAAACTAAAATACAAAACTATCGGATCAGTGAAGGCGATTGCCCAGCCTGACCGAGGCATTTGTTTTGGTGTTCATGGTTTTGTTTTTGTTTAAATATTTATTTTCGCTCTGTGAGCAGTTGTTTTGTGTTTAAATATTTTATTTATTTTTCTTTAAATAAAAACGGCACACGCCGCGTCTTTTGCCCTGCAGTACCTGTCAGTGTTTTTCTTCCTGCATCTGGCCTGACGTCACCACACGGTTACCCTGTTACACGTGGTGTCTAGCGTGGGATCACCAGCGCCTCCTGGACTCAGGCAAGAGCAGGTACTGCAAGACTATTATATATATATATTTTTTTTTTTGGAAAGAGGAAAGAGGATGGAAAAAAAGTAGCGGCAGAAGCAGCAGCAGCAGCATGGGCCTGGTCACAAGCCCCATCGCGTCTCTGCCCCGGTGGAAGTCTGCCTAACTTGCTTGAGGGGGGAAGAAGTTGCTTTGAAGTTGGCGAGGTCGGGCACGTGTCACCCAGCTACTACTACCCCCCACCTCAGGAAGAGGAGGTGGAACCAGAGCCACAGCCACAGGAGGAGGTTAGCTGGGAAGCCTTCCTCCACAGCATGGGTGTGAGATACTGTTGCTGCATCTGTGGGGAGTGGGGGCATTTCCCAGTTAACTGCCCCCTCACAGAAGAAGAGGGGTACAGCAGCTGCCAGGAAGAACCCCTACCGCCTTTGCAGCCAAAAGGGGAGGAGCCTCTGTCGCCTTCGCAGCCAGAAGGGGAGTAGCCTCTGCCTCCACCACCACCAGAGGGAGAAGTGGAGCTGCTGCTTCCTTCACGGCCAGGAGCTCCCCTCCTGCCGTCGACTCCAGAGGGTCCGCTGCTGACGTCGCCTCCCGAGGGTCCGCTGCTGCCGGCTCTGCTTCGCTTGGGGTTGCTGCCAGCCCTGCATTGCAGCAGGACATAGTGTGGCCGGAGCCCCAAAAAGGGGAGCGCCAGCAATGAAGAAGGAGGGGGAGGTCAGGAGACCAGCTCCCCCCGCAGCAGTTTCGCTGCCGGAAATCGTGTGGCTGGAGCCCCTAAAAGGGGAGCTGCAGGCCATGAAGAAGGGGGAGGGATGTGAGAAAACCACCGGCGCCTGGTAGTTGGATCCCTCGGCCTGGGCTCCCAGACACCCGAGCTCCGTGTCTGGACCTCTGGTTGCTGGGCCTGACTCCCAGGTCGCAGCACTGCCGGGCATAGTTTCGAGTCTGGTCCCTTGCTCCACTCCCCCATGGAGACCAGGCGTCACGGCACAGGAGAAGGACATCTCGACGTGGGAGTTTATTTTTAAATATTTATTCTCGTTCTGTAAGCAGTTGTTTAAATATTTTATTTATTTTTAAATAAAAACGGCACCCGCCGTGTCTTTTGCCCTGCAGTACCTGTCAGTGTTTTTCTTCCTGCATCTGGCTGGACGTCACCACACGGCTACCCTGTCACAGTCTGCTTATGAATCAAAAATGACACCAGTCACTAAAACATGACTTTTCCCAAAGTCCTGATGATATCAGTTTAAGGAGGTTATTTGGAGGCCATGTCATTCTGAGCACATCAAGTTCAACAAACAAACAAGGGAGACAAAAGCTGTACTAGTTTTCTGCATGGTCATACCGTTACCTTGTGTTTCAATTAGTTTTGATCAATTTATTTTTTACATGCTGGTGAGTCCAATTAGGGGAAGCAGCACATTTGTGTGACTTGCTGACAGCAGTAGCAATTGAACAATAATACGCATTAAGACACAATTACAAATCCAAATAAACTTAAACACCCATGGCTTTAAGTTTAGATAAATTTGTAGCTCTAGTGGAGGAGAATTGAAGGAAACAACTTCGTGAAAACTAAATGATTGTTGACAAAAGCTGCTTTTTATTTTTCGGGCCTTGAAACTACCTTAGGCGAACATCCCCCTATTAATAATTATTGTCATATGGTGCAATCAACTGAGAGATACAGAGATGCTTTAAATACAGAGGTCATGCAGTGCTGCTCTTTTCACAGCTTAGGGTAATTCCAACATCATTTACTCAGTTGTCTTGGAACCTGATGTGATCTGGACAAAACAATGTTTGCATCCGGGGGCTAAAATATTATTCCAAATGATCACACAACACAGAGATAGTATAGTTACAATGATAAATTTATTGTCATTTGTTGTTCATTTATATGACGAAAACGAGAGTAGAACATCAAATGTTCAGTCTACCACTCTGACTGGTGAACTTGTAATATTAACCAGTCACAGACTATACTGGTTATTGATTTCCCATTCATTTCTAAGAGCAACATGGGATATTCATGTTTATCCTAAAAGTACAGAAAAAGAGAACCTTCAACCAAAGCGGCACTAAATTATTAAATAGGTTCAAAATGGTTGTTGTGTGTAGTGACTAAAGTAAACTGAATCTTGGGACACTTTATTTGTAAACAGTTATTAAATTAAAGTCAATGCCTTGCTTAGAGACTGAGTTAACCCTTTCAGGACCAAGCATTTTTCAGTGGGATGCTCCCCCTAGGACCAGGCGTTTTTTGGCTGTAGTTGACTCTCTTCCTATAAAAATTCACTAAAAAAATCTATTTTTTACAGTAGCGTCTTGGAAATTGTGTTGTTTTTTTCAGAACACTAAGTATTTTTTTATTATGTTTTATGCTTAGAGATACATTTATAAACATGTGTTATTCTATGACTCGAGGGACCTACAATACTTCCTGAAAGTTTTGAAAATAGTTGAAAAATATTGATGTTTGGACATTGTTTCTGAGTGATTGCAATGACATAATGCATGTTTATACTCAGGGTCTTTATAAGCCATAATGGACACTGCTCGATTTATTTTCTCAAAATAAATATTGATAAATAATAGTTATTCATTCCATTATCATCAGTAATACGGAAAAAAATGTACCTGATACATTTAGTTCATGAAATAGTATATGCTTATATCCACTCATTTCTTGATATTTATAAATGCTGTAAAAAACATATATATTAAAACGCATTAGACAGAGTAAATGTTCTAATATAATTGTAAGTCAAATACATCAGATATTGTGTTTCCCCTTTTTTTTATTCGCTCTAAACAAGTTCCTGTGATATTTTTTTCTGCTTTTGCCGGGCTGCTGTAAACTGTCTCTGCCCTTTAGACACTAAACGCCCCTCTCAGTGACATCATACAAAAATGGTCCTTAAAGAGTTAATCATGGCCTATAAAATGTTAATATGGAGTGCTTTAAATATCTGCTAACACCATATGTAAGCCTGGAAGTACAAGGCTGTGTGCTGTGAAGCGGCAACAACAGAAATCTTCAGAGAACGTTGCACGCACTTCTGTCAATGATATAAATAGTGTAAGCATGATATATTATTCAGTAGCAAAGACATAAAAAAAAAACCTTTTACCTTTGCAATGCAATTTTCTGACCCACCTTTTAAATAATAAAAATGGGGGGGTGACCTGAGTGGAAATATCATTAAAATGCAAGGAATTATACTACTACAAATAAAAAAATAAAAAAATGAAATGTAACTATATCAGTGCCTTGCTCACTGCTAATATAAAATGCGCCATAATGTAGATATTATCAAAACAGTTAAAACCAGTTAATAGTGTTTACCTCTATAAAAGACCTTTTCCTGTTTGTATATATTGATCCTGTTTTTAACTGGACCATGTGCCTTTTAGCACATGGTAGACAAAGCAGAAAAGGCATATTCTACATTACATTTCCACCAATCAATTCCAGTTGTATTGAGTAACTAGATGTATCCTCATTAATCAAACTAAATTGGTGGAAAATACATGTCAATGATAAATTGTTTCATTTCAACCAACTCATTAATATAAAAATATCATCCAATGGAAAGGCCCGCTGAAAATGTATTAGGCATTCTGCTTTAATAAGCACACAGTGGATTGGACTGAGTGCTCTGCTAAATACACTTTTTCTTCCCTAGATACAGGTTTTTATTTTTATTTTTTTTAAGATTTTATTTTATTTTCGCCGACCTCTGGCGAAAGAGTAGTTTCACGTCCATGCTTATAAAAACACTTGAGAGGTTCCTGCTGATACATTTCCTGTATAGATTATCACCCAATCTACAAGACTAATTGCTTACAGCTGAAAACTCTAATTGAGCCGCTGTGGTCCTTGGGGCTATTTTTATTAGAACTCGGTGTATATTCTAAGCTGGAAAGAAACCTTGTATAGCCATCTTGTTTATTACACCAAAGAATATAAATGAAAGAAACTTTGTGTGTGTCTGTCCTTAGCACTAGCTTTAGCAAAAGAACATGCACCTTTTGAGTGCATTTAGTGTTGTTGCATGAAGCCACATTTGATGAATTCCATTACGGGTTCTTTTTTAAATGTTTAATTACTGCAAAGCTACTTGCATGCCACATTTGTAAGTGAACTGCTTCCACAATCTTATTTGAAACAATTGTCAGTGGGAAACAGTGTATTTATTGTATTGGCAATCTTTATGCCATCTCATAATTAAGTAGCTTTCAACAAGTACAAGCCAATGACTAGCTCACAGTCCAATTGCTATTTTTGTAAGCAATGTTTAATTGCCTCACATAGGAAACCATTTCACTGTCTATTAGTTCTAAAGCTGAAGTATAAAACAAAACTATCTCTTCATGAACTCTGGAGCAATTAGACCTCTTGGCTATTTGACCAACTGTGCATTCCAATACCCACTGCAGTTTATTATATTTTTTTGATGTTAATAGTCTCCGTCAGTTTCGAGCATTACTTTTCTTTGATGAATATTTAAATTATATTTGAATAAAAAACTTCATCTCATTTTCATTTTCTATTCACCCTTCAGCAGTACTGGATACAGGATTCATTCAGAATGGTTTGATCAAGGTTTTAGATTTCTACATGAATATATTTATAGGGGTGCAGAAAGAAAAGCCCAAATAAGTACATATTGGAACGTTGCTACAGTACATAGTTAAAAGACAGCAGTGTTTGACTTGTGGGATGAAGCTGAACAGTTATAAACCAAATAGGGTTAAAAGCTTACTGCATATGTTGAAAGTTAAATATAGCCACTCATCAAAATGAAAAAAATTACACTTTTTCAACAACTGATAATGAGTTACAAATACTTCAAAAGATGGGTGAAATCCTATAGTGGCGTATTATTAAACTTGAATGCACTGCAAGCGCCAGGTTACATCAGCATCAGATGGAGAGACAAAAGCCAGCACCATAAAGACTCCTGGAACATAGACTGGACTTAGTATTGCTTTGTGGACATTGATATATTGAACAGGGACAATGAGCAATTCAGCAGAGGTGTGTAAAATCATTATTTTACCTTTCATGTCATAGTTTGAACTGAATCAATATTGTTTTAGATAATCTTTGTAGTGTTCAGAATAGACCTATTCACATGTTTGAAAATGGAGCACAGTCTCAAAAGTTTACAGTTGGGGATGTTTCAATATATGGAACAAACCACTGTTAAAATCAGCAATGTAATGCATTACCTCAATTCCAGTTAAACTTTCTAGTTAAGATACAATAGTCGTCTTTCTTTTCAACCTAGCTATCACATGAAGGTCATTTTATCCAATGTCTGCAGGTGTAGGCAAAAATGTGTGTGTCAAAATCAAATTTAACTCCATCCTGAGGCTTTAGTTTATTTGACTTTGATTAACGGACTTGAAATGTAATATAACAACTGCATAGCTTTTCAGCAAGAATGCTGTTGATCAGTTTTGGGGTTTTGCAGAGCCTTACTGCACTATAGCACAATTACAGTATATAAAACCCTTCTAATTGGGCAATGCATTACTTGGATTTGTGTTCTCAAAAGATGGAATAGCTTTCCATAAAACTCTCCCAGCCAAACTGATGGCTTTTTGTAAAATTGAAATCCATCATTGCCTTTGGGTTATTTGACAATTAAAAATGCAATTTAATATCAATATCATATTAATTTAAATACCTTTTTTAGTCCCTATGTAATATATATTTAATTTGCTTTCATTACTATATAATCTTCTCTCCATAATGCTAAAAGTATAATTGATAAAAAATTGACATATTTATAGTAAACCTACCTTACAAGGTCATTTAAGGGGTAGAATAGGATACTGAATCTTCAAGACAGCAATACAAAGCCAGCTACCTGACTTTATCAAATAAGAGTTGACTAAACCCCATGAATACATCTAATGTTGCTGCTGTGCAGTTTTTATTTCATTATTTCTTATTTCCCCAGACAGATACATTTGCTGACAGGCTCATATCCTCCTATTTCACTGTTTTGCCAGAAAACAGAAATAAACCCTACTTTGCTTAAACATGGCCACATTAAACATGATAATAACCAACAACATTACAGCAATTCTTTTTCACAACCTATCCATACCAAGATCTTGTCTAAACTGATAATGCATTGGAATATATACATACTTATTAGGTGCCAATGCTGCATAGCACTGCATATTGACACTCTGGTCATTCCCTGGATATAATCCAGTCTGAACCAAAACCAGCCTGATTTTATGGCTCTTCCATATCAAATAAATGGCACTAATTCAGCACAGTTTAACCACTACGTGCCAGACCGCTCTAATTTAGAAGCTTGAGCATTACGTAATCTCTTTTCTGGGATGTCTCACGGCAATAATATGCAGTGGGGAAATCAAATCAGTCTTTCTGAGCCTTGTCATTGAATAAGGCTGGGCACTAGGAACAAAAAAATGGTATCCCTACATGCCAATTTTGATGACACACTTAAAAAACGCACACACAGGAAACGCGTCTACCGGCGCGTATTTTGAAGCGGAAGAGGACAAGATCCAAGAGCAGACTAATATGTACACCACACATCATCACTGGTATTTATTTATGTATTTGTTTGTTTGTTTGCTTGCTTACAGTGGTCTTTACAACCACAGCTTTATGATCACCATATAGTTTGTTTTTCTATAGACTTTTTTTGTCATTGTTGATTTGCTGTTTGTGGTTATACTGAATTCTATAACATTTGTATATAAATATGATCTTCTCCATGCAAAATTATTGAAAGTCAGGAGATATGCCATACATTATGTTTATATGCCAAAAATTAAATGCATTTTTTTATTTGTTTGTTTGCTCTACAGTGGTGGCCACATTTATTGCAGTACCTCAATATAGCTTTGACACACTTTATAGATTTTCTATATACTTTTTTGTGTTGTTACAGTTTGTTTTTCTATAAACTTTTAATTTGTTTTATTTGCTATTTGTGGTTATATTGAATTCTGTAACGTTAGTATATAAATATTTTTTTTTTCTTCAGAATGCAAAATTATTGCATAATTTAATAAAAACAACTGCATTACTTGTATTTATTCATATATTTCAAGGTTAAAAGGTTTTACAAGTGATTTGGCAGTGTACTTTGTGATATTTTGCTTAGTCTGGACTACTTCCATAAAACAGCTTACAGTGCACGTATAGGGCCGTTTTGTCATACAGACCATGGCTCGGACAAAATCTTGTAGCGCCTCAACAGTAGAAGATATTTGTAATCTGATTTTGTATTTGAAATCCTCAAATTTTCACAACTGTAACAGTCCAGTATTTTTTCTATATATAACTTAGAATGGGGTCGAAATTGGCAGTTTTTTTTTTTATATTATTCATTATTATAAAGGTTTGTTATGATTTTTCTTATATAAAAAAGATTCTACACATTCCACAACAAAATACATTATATCATTGTTAACAGCTATGTAAGGCATTTCTGTGGATATATTGGGTTTTAATTTCTGATTTAGAGTTGCCAAACTACAAGCGCTAAAACACAAAGTGGTCATAATCATGCCCGTATATGGTTATCTATTTAGGCAGGAAAGGGTTTAGCTTTTACTGAAAAGGGCCTGTGCTTAACATGCATGAAGGCCCCATTGTTCCCTTGCCATAATGAAGGGTGGTCTAACTGTGTTCAAGCCTGCCAGAGAGAAGGGAGTTCTGGAACTCCAAATATAGTTTTTCCAAACTAATTAAAGCTAATCCCCCATCTTCCACAAGCAACAGATAACCCCAATATTTAAAAATGCTAAAGGACGGGTTTATAAAAGTGAACATTTGCCAAGCATATTTCTTACATTTTTTTTAGTTGTACTTTTTTTTGAGGTGGCTGCATCTTATAGAATGTAAAATGATTGAGTTCTGACAAGCTGAAATACTTCTACAAAAAAAATCATATTCTGAACACATGCAACAAATACTGTTTTAGTTATTGCCTGTTCTGAAAGTGTTTGACATGATTTACCTGTGTGACATGATTTTGTAGGCATCCGGGAGGTAGCAGTTGATATTTTCCATCTGAAAGGGATCAGCATCACAGATCTTGTCATCTGTCCGGCCATAGTTAGCGCTTTCAATCATGATGACATCACTTCCTGGACAGCGCAGATCGATAGGATATCCCTCACAAGACAGCTCTCTCCTTACCAGACCAAATGGCAATGCTGCTCGGCTGAACCCTGAGGCAAAAGAACAAACCCTTTCATCAGCACAGGCAGATAATAAATCAAAGTTAAAAAGTAAACATTTTTATCAGGGGGGAAAAAAGTAAAGACAGAGTTTTTAAGTACTGATTTATTCTTGTTAACCCACATCACAATGCTCTGCAAACATGCCGTTCAAATTTGTCCGTACCCATTCATTAAAATCAAAACTGTTTTCAGTGAGTCATTGTAGTCTGTTCCCATTGTACTGTAGTAGCTGGAATTTTGCTGGGATTCGACAAACTCCACTGTTCTGCAGGGGGCACCGAAATCAGTAAAGAACCTATTTCAAGCAGTGTCTAGATAATTAATGTGGTACTGTTAACAACAAACCACATTGAATGACCTTCCCTCTGTCACAAAGATAGTACAATGAACTGGGTATATTATGAACAAAGTGCAACCTTACTGAACTGAACCAAAAAGAGCTTTATTTTACACATCAGTAGAGTGAACATATCATATGTGACATGGGTCAAACAAATTGGATTCAATGATAAACATATAATAAATAAAAAAGAAAGAAAAAAGGCTGGTTTCACACTCCGAATAGCACATGGACTACTTAATGTAATCTTAGGTAAGCTTGCATTTAATTATGACAATTACCTTCTAATTAGGGTCTGTGAAACCAGCCAATAAACTAAAATACCTGCAAATATAGCTGACAAAAAGTGATTACTTTCTAGGTCACCTCAGACTGAACAACAAAAAAAAATATTTCTCATGCATGCTAGGAACAAAATGTTTAATATAAATGTCTTTGTATCTGAATTCAGCTATATGTAAACATAACATGAGACCAGAGCAGTTAGTGTGGTACAATGCTTACTAACATATCATTGGTATCTTTTGGGTTATTTGCAATCTTTTTCTTTCAGTAAAGAAAAAAACAAGCATCTCAACAACATGAAGTGTAATTGAATCCATTTTACAGCCCTGACAAATCGAAGAAAGAACTGGCGGGAGGCTGAGCGAGGGAAAAATCAATAACCTGGCTTTGTGCTCAGCAAATGCGAGCACTGCCAAATAGTAGTGCTTAGGGTAAAATGAACTATTTTGCTCCATTTTTCTCCTCTTTGAACAAATGATTTTGAAAAGACAGCTTTTTTTCCCCAGCTATAAAATAGAGGCGAGTTATTTGAAAACAAACAAACCAAAAAAAAAAAACCTGTTAATTTATTATTTGTTTTTAATTGGACTTGGATATACAACACTTTGGAGAAAAGAATGGTATAGATTGAGATGACTGCAGATTTCTGGTTTGTTTAAGAGGACCTCTGCATTACATACAATGTCAATATTTACTGTTGTTAGTGGCAACTTTCTGTCTTGGCTGTAGCCAAGGCCGTTTATGTTTACAATGCTGTGCTTCCCTAATGAAACTCTGTTCAGTCTGGTGCCCTGCAAAAAAAAAAAAGTGTGATTACTCCTTTCATACTCTAATTTGTTTTGTGAGACTGGCACTTAAAAATACTGCCTTCTTCTCTTGTGCTATTCTTGCTAATTACTTTAAGACCCTGGCTGTCATGGATGACACTGCTTGCACTTCTTAAAGTTTAAGTGTACACTGCTCTAACTGATTACCAGAGACCTTCACGGGGCTAAGGCTATGATGCTGGGTGCCATCTACCCAGTAACTGCACAGAGTGCATCGCCCACCACATTGCTACCTGACAAGAATGTATCCACCATTTAAAGACATGTTTACTATTTGTTTGTTTGTTTTCACTATTGAATACTAGGCAACAAGAAATCAGCTATCATACTTACTGTACAACACAATCAACTTTTGAGAATGAACCTAATAAACCAGACCCTCAGTAAGATGATTAATACCTGTATTCCCATGAAACAGCCCTTTTTAGATAATTGTGTAAATACGTTGTAGCAATACAGTACAATGTCAAGTAAGTGATCAAATGGAGGATATAAACAAACAGTCTGGTTAACTGATTTTCTGTATAACTGAAAGTAACAATGATGCACTGCAAGAGCGAAAAACATGGAAAGCGTCAAGTTTTTAAATCTTTAAAAGCAGAGTTGCCAGTTATAAACCTTTGTACTGTAGCCAGAAAAACCCAAATGAATGTCTAACACACATTAAAGGATAAATGGACAATCTGTTTAATAGACTTCCAGATAATCGACTTTGCTTAAGGTGTTCCGTTCTTCCTAGCTACAGTACAGTATACAATATCCACAGCAAATTGGCCAGTGTTAAATCAGCTCTGTAGGAGTCAAATCTAACACTTTTCCAGTGTACATGTGGCTCCAGACTCCACAGTGTAAAAGTTACACTTTTGAAAAATAACACTTTCATAGTGTAAAACATTTAACACTATGGGAGTTAAATGTCTTTCAGTGTATAACGAGCATCCATTTATTGTAAAATTAACGTAAATAACACTGGGAGAGTGATATTAACACTGCTGTAGTGACAATTGAACTCATGAGTATACAATTGTACTCTCTGTATATAAACTATGCACACTTAACAAGTGTAAACTAATATCTTCATAATTTGTCAAATATTGCTTCATTGCCTCGAAAGTAAATTAAAATATTGTAGCAAGCACAGGAATGATCACAGAGACACACACCAAGGCTCACAGATACAACATGGTTTATTTAGGCAGCCAACACCAAGTCAGCACCATCCAAATACTCAAATGCACACACAGAGAAGATCTTTCCCCACCCCAGAGGACTAGTACATAAAACAACACAAGAAGGTTTCAACAGTTACAGGGTATGGCAAAAAAACTAATAGCTGCACTTACAATAATCACAACATTTATAACAACAATATAACAGTATTTCCCTTACCCTATTTCCCATTCCCAGCGTCCTCTGCTTCTAATTAACATATTTGTGGAAGCCAGCTCCAGGCACGGCACACAATCAGCCAACAGGTGGCAACGGCGAGTCATTCCAGCCGTGCCTGTTACAATATATTAGCCTACCTTGAACTTCTCCAGTATGGACAGAAGCTGCGCCATTACAGAAACTGGCAACTAAAATCCCGAATGTTGATATTATTACTCTGGATTAGTGTACTTTATTTTACACTGTGAAACATACCTTGGTTTTGATATGAAACAACATCGTGTGGTGTCAAATGTGAAAATGTAACACCTAAAATCAACACTAACAGTTAACACTGGGATTTCAACACTGGCCAATTTGCTGTGTGTGTCTTTATGGCATATGCAGGCTGTACATACCAACTAATAGTTTGTGCACCATACATTTTCTTGACTTTTTTTTTTTTTTTTTTTTTTTTTGGTTTTTTTACAGAACTCAATTTAGGAGCACATTATAATGTGCATATTTTTTATAAAAAGAAACAGTTTTTCTGTTTTGTTTTTTGTTTTTTTTGCAACTGCAGAATGACATGTTCTGCCCCATTTACCACATTGTGTCTTAATGGAATTTTTGCAAGTAACTAAGAAAAAAAAAGTTTCTCTAAAGCATTAATGCAAATTCAAAATGCTAAGAAGTCAAGATTTACATTTGTGGTTACTGGCATTTTTGAGATGGTGGTACTCACTGGGTACACATAAACGCCACTGGACAGAAGGACCATAACACTGACCTCTAACCTACCCTGTTTTTCAAATAGGGCTGATGTCATGATTTCACCAGTTCATTATGTTTAATGGGCCAAGTAATTCAACTGAAAGCTACCGGATCCAAGATTGCTGATGCAAATGATTAGTGTTTTCCTTTATTGGCTCTTTAAATTTATTACAACTTGAAGGATATGGCAAATATTAATTGTTAGGTTAACTTAACTTTGTCTCTTTGCTAACTACATATTTAAATAGATTTCTACACTAATATTGTATGTCAATGAGAATATGTTCCACATGCAATAAAATATTGTTTAAAACTGTTTTTTATTTAATTTTACTGTCCAGTATCATCAAGTAACAAGGTCACATGTACCAAGCAAAAATCAGTTGTGCTATGGTCTCATAAATATGACTGGTTATATTGGTTAGCACTGCCCTACTAAACACAGTCTAAAACTCTGAATGCTACAACACTGTACAAGGCTGTTTTGAGAATTTATTATACAAAAGTCAAACCAGTTCTGAAGATTTGATAATTTCAAAAGGAACTGGTTATCCTTTTCAGCAATAAATCAAAAGTTTAGAAAGCAGTTATTTTTACTTGCCCCACAGTTTCTAGGTTGATTTGAGTTGGATGCAAAAGCCAAAACATAGTGGCGTTCCATAAAACACATTTTATAGTCAAACAACAGTAAATTGAAAGTCAATACATTTTTACAGGAAGAACAGGAGATTGGCAATAGACATAAAATAAAACAGATAGCACTTGTGTTTGCATATGATACCAGAATATATTTTGCTTGTAAGATTCTGTTTTATTGTCAACACTGCAGAAAAAGTGAAATGATCTAATGTGTAGTTCATATACGACAAAGGCACTGCACACTCCCAAACAAATGTCAGGGGCCTCTGGATTGATTAAGCCTGGGGCTGAACTACTTTCTCACCCGCATGTAGAATGATGACTCTGGGCTAGTGTTGAGTGACACTGGCAAATCAATTTCAGGAAAGCAGTAACTGTGCTAGGCTGTCCCACAACTATCTGTGAACAAATGGCTTTAGTCACAACTGCTGTCAGTCGAACCACCTTTTATCTCAGTAGGGTTTATCTAAAAAATATTTAGAAAAAAGAGACAAATGGCTAAGATACGCTCAATTTATACTTTGCAAATGCCTGATAAAGATTTATGAAGGGTTCAACCAATTGTGTTTTTATTTTCATTATACAATAAAGCACCTCAAAACACTTTACAGCACATTTTAACTACCTTCAATGACTGCAGTAGGCCATTTTGAGATCAACATCAATCATTCATGCACAGCCATGCAATGTGGATAAAGACTGACCAGTAAAACTCAATTTAAATCAACTGGTCGCCAAGTCATATTCAAGTCTGGACAGTGCCTTACGCAAAGGCCATTTCGAAAGTCACCCACGCTGAAACCCACACAATACAAAGGTCATACAATATAAACATGTTTTTATTTTTCTATTTAAATAACAGTTTACATTTTGCACCCAAGGGATGAAAAAAACAAAACAAAAACAGACACACACAAATATATTTTAATATGGTAGGACTGTCAACCACTATGTTTGCATTTACCAGTATTCATTTACAAGTCTCAGTATTTCTATGAAAGATAAATGCTATTTGTACAGTGGATTGTTGCCTTGAAATAATTGTATCATACTGTACACCACACAAAGACACGCATTTAAAAAAAAAAAATATCCAGATAAAGCAATTCCCTTACTAAAGCAATATAAACAATAACTTTAAAGACAATAAATAACCCCAGCTTTATTTCAAATATAACGATTCCTTTTCATGACAACTTCAGCATTTTCATCTGCAGCCTTTCAGTTGAGCTGGCTTGAAAAGCAAATAAAACAGAAATCAGCAATGCATTAGGACCTCAATGACAATATTAGAATGTATGGTGTTATTTGAAGGCTTATTTAAAACTATTTAACTAGCCCATTACAACGATTTCATTTTTTTAAAAATGTGAACTACATATTTCACTAAATTGCATTTTAAAAAATAAAAAACAACACACTAATGTATTACATAAGTTATTTTGTATGCTAGACTTTGAAAACCTATGCTTTGTTACTCAAGTAAAGTAAGGGAACAGCTCTGGTTGTCTATTTGTGGTTGGAATTTTGATTACTTCAGGCCAATATTTAGCTTTCAACCGGCTTTACTGGAATACCTGAAAAAAATCATTGGAGTATTTTAAAACAGTATTCATTTCATTACTTTAAGAAGTCAAATTATAATATAATTTCTTAAACAGACAACCTCATGTGGCAGTGTGTCTCTACTGAAATAAAAATGACCTTTCTCTGTGCTGCATTATTTATGACACTTAGCAACCCTATGACAGCTTTCTTAGCAGTCCTGGCAGTACTTGTTGCTATATTTAGTGCAAAATATCTTTTTAAAGACTACTTCTGTTGGGCCCAGTTGTAAAATAGGGAGAATAGGGGGCAAGAGTTTTAGGGTTGAAGTACAAAGCGACTGCAACACATGGTAAATCTTCTACAGACACATTGGAAATGTTAAGTCGGTGCACAAAACACCAGCAGATTTTGTTTAAATCACATATTCTTCCCTTTGTTGCCTTTCACAATTTCACACTCAGTCCAAGACAGTCTTAATGGACCCTCTTTTAAAAAAATGAAATCAATAAATACATATGTAGTGCTACAGTGCTTATATTTAAACATGAAAGTGACGGGCTCCAAAGATTTTCCTCCTTCTAATTAAATGATGGAATGAGGATCTGAAGCAGTAAATAATACATTAGAAGGAATCCTCAATCCTATCGCCATGGAAACCAGTACTCCAGTGCCATAATTGCTGTGATCCCAATCCTGCCCCTGTTGACACCAAGCCTTATAACGCATTCTGGTCCGCAACTGAGAAAGTAGCTTTTCTATTCCTCTCAGGCAGTCGTGTAGCCGGCATTGAGCTCAAGTGAACAGAGCCGTGCTACAACACAATATGCTGTATTCAGGGACCTCCTTTTTCTGTCTGCAGACTATAATTAACTGGTAAGCCCCAGTAAATAATACAGAGTATATTTCTATCAGGGCCCAAGATTAGAAATGGAATTGAACTACTTATAGCTGCATTGGAAAGGTCTTAGCAGCTGTGTTTACTAGCTAGGTCTCACTAATTTAGTGTTAAAACCCAGAGCCTCTAGGTTCTCCTGATTAGTGCTACTGTCTAGGCAATCATTGGATCTTGTGACTTACCAGCAACTGTTATAAATAATTTCCCAAAGCTTTAAATCTTTTTTCTTTCTTTCTTGAAAGTATATAATAGGCCAGGGATTTTATTTTGACACCAGCCATCTCTGGCTGATACTGATGCCTTCATCAGTCATTGTTGCCCAGCCCTTTGAGGGTTATGAAACATCCCCAATCCTGAATATTTGAAGTGGAAACCCCTAATTAGACATTTGTCAGGAACTACAGCAATGCCCCACAAGCTGTGTTTTTTGTTTTGTTTTGTTTTTTAACATGGGTTTGTGGTGTATAAAAGTTTATAGTAAGTCTGATGTGCTGAAAAATGACAACCAAACAGTGAAAAAGCCAATCTAAAAAAAAATGGCTCAGTCGGTGCTGAAATCTAGTCCCTGTATGCTATACACAGCCATAAACCATATGAGGCACTACTTATTTCCAAATCCCCATGATGCTATCTGCACTAGCGTTTAACCTTTTACGTGACATTGAGCTGTTTCACAAGCATAAAGTAGTCAAAAAAACAACCCGCTAATTTGAAAATTTACAGCATCTCTCCCTGGTGCTATAATATTTTCATCATATTTTCTTCAAGGCAAACCAATTGGAAAGTGACCATCTGCTTGTATGTGACTACCATACTAGGGTAATGAACAAAATGTCCTCCTCAGTTTTGCAACCTGAGGATTATTAACATGGGCACCATTGAGATACAAGCGCAGCTGGTAACAGATTGATGCATTTTTTCAAATTAATTAATGCTTAACTTTTTGAATTCAAGACGGCTGATAATAAAAGATTAATTGTACTCCTAATTCTTTCAAGTGTTTTTTTAAGGCCTGCATACACGAGTTGTGGTACAAAGCTGCACTCTGGAAACCATATACAGTACTTCTATAAAGCAGGCCAATAATACCATGCACCTCCAACATTCCCTCCCCCTCACTTCAAATACTGTCTGTGTGGAGGAGAGTAAATACTTTCCAATGAGTTGAAAAATGAATTTCAGCAACTCGTTCCGATTTCTTCTATTAAGTGCTCTTCATGTCAGATGAGACTTGTATCCCTGTGTAACTTGTGAGCTTTCTTAGGTCATTTTAAAAGCTGAACACAAACCTAAAGTTCTGCAATTCAAAATGGAATCCAGAATTTAATCCTATGCATTGCCTTAAACATTACCATGTGTTTAAAATCATGCTGATAAATGAAGACTGGAGGGAACAAGGTTGAGGGGCACTGTTTTATTTGATCTTAGAAACAAAATTAATGTAGACTGACTAATCCAGACCATTTGGGACTGGACCCTGTTTAGCGAAATGATTGATCGTAATATGTTCCATACTAAAAATGCATTATCTTGTCATTATCTAGGTTTTATGTTGGTGATGAAATATCAGTAATAACCTTTTCGAATAACTAGTAAAGAAACAGCTCTAAAATCAATTCCGACTACCAGCTTAGCTAGTCTACTGTAAAAGTGGAAAGACTTACTGTGGAGGACTTAAAAGGAGGCTGTGTGGTCCAGTGGTTAAAGAAAAGGGCTTGTAACTAGGAGGTCCCCGGTTCAAATCTCACCTCAGCCACTGACTCATTGTGTGACCCTGAGCAAGTCACTTAATCTCTTTGTGCTCCGTCTTTTGGGTGAGACGTAATTATAAGTGACTCTGCAGCTGATGCATAGTTCACACACCCTAGTCTATGTAAGTCGCCTTGGATAAAGGCATCTGCTAAATAAACAAATAATAATAATAATAATAATAATAATAATAATAATAATAACTTACTACAATAATCAATAAATAATAATAATAATGTGCAGGTTTAACACTCATTTACATTTTATCTTCACCAACAGGTATCTAATCATGTGTAAATGAAACATAAAAGGTTTTAATGCAAGCCAAATCCACCTGTTTCAGGATGAATCTGCCATCATGCTGTTCATACAGACTTATTTCAGAATATACATGTTTCTAGAGTATATCTATTGGAAAACAGGTTATTCTGCAAAGAGCAAGCTACAAGAAAGGGAGTAGAGGGGGCACAGACCTCATGATGCTTGTCATCCTCCGTTAATACAGCTTTGATTTGCCTTTGTTCTGATAGTAGCAAACAGCTGCTTGTAAATGAGCTGCAGTCCCTGGGCTGCCTCCCATTATTCCACACTTTTGGTTGACAAGGTCACTTGCTATGGGGATTTGGGGGGGAAAGGAGAGTGCAGCCTATAGAATTAGATTTGAACCACAGGAAACTCAGCTTGGGTTCTCTCATTTTGTTTCAATAACACCAGTAGAGGAAGTATAATGGAGGAAAAGGTACTTTCAAGTCAAGATTCCTCCCCACAGTGTTGATTCCATAATCCGCCAATATCCTTTAAGAAACATGTTGTCTTAAGACGTCAGGTTTTCATTGAAAAATGTGTATATGTATTTGAATACTGCACCCTGGGAATACCAACAGGATATTGCATTTTTACCACCAGTTGCGACACCTTAGATTTGTATGTGTCCAAGTTTTAATGTAATATAATAGCAATGTCATAAGCCTCAAATAAATGGCAGTGGTATAACATGTATAACAGTGGTATTTCATGTTCTGCAATTGTTTTACAATAGATCACCTAAGCTGATAAAATTACTAGATATATACAACAATTCATAAAATATGCTGCTCCACTGGTTAAAACATAGGTTTGGATTTTCTGTTAAGAAGCCATCAAGCCATTAACTCCACATGTGTTACTACATTTGCTTCAGTCACTATACTGGAATAGGTTGGTCAAAATATGTTACTTGAATTATATAATGCATATACTTTCCTTATACTGTATTTAACACATCTGCAAAAGATTAAGTACCGGTAGTACATATTTCCGTTAAATATTTCTGCAAAAAGAATTAAGTAATGGAATTTACTAAGAAGAAAACACACATACATTCTTAGGCTGTCTTTAGTCAAAATCCTGGTTTCGATTATAGAGGAAAAAAGCATAGCCTAATCCTGATTGACAGCCTTCAGTCTTTTCCCTCCACACGGCATTCATCTCTGCAACTGTTAGTGAAAGTATAGGGCGGCAGGTTCTAAACCTCATTTGTATTCAGATCCAGTCAGCTTGCTCCACCTCATTTGCATCTTTTTCTTCCATAGCAACAACGGGTGGGCTATCAGTACCATCTTTGATTTAGGTATATGCCTCCACAAAATAGAACTTGGCATTTATTGTCTATAGGAATTATAAAAAAAAAAAAAGCCCCCACGTTTTGCCTTTGGCTTTCAGGAGGGTTTTCTTTGAAGAAAGTTTTTTATTGCCTAAGCAAATGTTTATAATCTATCATCTAAAGAACCCCATAGACTCTGGGGGGAAGAAAAAAATAAAACACCACATCCCACAGACACAATAGATTCGTTGCTGGGGTCGGCACAGTATCTCATAGAGGTTGCTCCTGGTAAACAGCCAAGTAGGACATGCCTACTTTATGTTTTAAATTAAGCGGTGAACTGTTAAAACAGGAAAGACACGCCTATGATTCAAATGTGATACAAGGAAGCATATAGCTTACCGTCTGTTAACTGCAAACATAATTATTTTATAGAACAGACGCTTCTAATAGATAAATGAGAATCTAAAAGATTACATGTATACATGTTGGAGAGATACAATCCTATGCGTTCACACATCAGCCTGTATGCAAATCTGCATTTAAATGCAATTAAAACCAATGTGCCTCATCAAGGCACCTATTCATTATTGACTAAGAGTCTACTCTAAATGTCGAGAGACTGAGTTGCAGATGAACAATGTCAGTCTCCAATATCTGATAACCTATGTACACTGAGATTGGGAATCAATGACATCTTGACATGATAGGCAAAAAGTCTACATACCTGTGACCACATATTCATTATTATTATTATTATTATTTATTTCTTAGCAGACGCCCTTATCCAGGGCGACTTACAATCGTAAGCAAAAACATTTCAAGCGTTACAATACAAGTAATACAATAAGAGCAAGAAATACAATAACTTTAGTTCAAGTAAAGTACAAGTTTGACAAACCACAATTCAATAATACAGCAGGTAATAGTGATAGTTACATCAGGATATGTTTAAATAGTGATAGTTACATCAGGATGTGATTAAATACAAAGTACTACAGGTTAAAAACTTGGCAGATTACAGTATTCTGAAGTACAGGATTAAATGCAGTAAAATAGGGGCTGATAAGAGCAAAATAAAGCACATTTACATGAAGGGTGATAGTGTCCCAGGATACAAACAGAGGAGTTCTACAGGTGCTCTTTGAAAAGGTGAGTCTTAAGGAGGCGCCGGAATGTGGTCAGGGACTGGGCAGTCCGGACATCTGTAGGAACATTCATAATGTTTCTGAGTAAAACAATAATGTACGCTCCACATTTAGAATAGAGAATATGTAGGGTGAGAATATTCCAAACAGTTCATATTGAGACATTTTCAGAATATAACCATTCAGTCCTGTATACTGAATACCCGATATGAATTCTGAAATCTGATAAAATATGTTGACTCTATCTTCTTAGCAAACAAAAGGTTGTTTTGGAAAACATTCCAGTCTTTAGAAAATGCAGTCGTCCAGGCTGGAAGACGCAGAAATAAATTATAGTCAGATGGTGCAAACAATTTTCAACTGATAAGCAGCCGGTTAACAGTCCAAATTTAAAAGAACTGTAAATCAAAGGTGGATTTTTTTTACAATAAATTTATTAAATGATCCTATAGGGGGTGGTTGGGAGCCCCGAGTTTGGGTGAGGGTGTATCACGTCTCTCTCGGAGTGGTTAGGAGGCGGGTCTTGGAGGGTCGATAGACCAATAAAAATGACTCTCCTGTTCCTTCGCTCTTGCCATTCTTAAGAGAAAACGACAGTAGGAGCGGGGTTCGTAAACCTGGAGTAAACAAAACAAGAAAAGAGGGCAAGCAAACACGCCCGGCTGAGGAAGACATTCGCTTCAAAATCTTTAATAATTTATTACGTACCCGAGTGGGACGTTGACAGTTTTGTTGGGGAAGTCTGGGCAACCCCATGAGTGATAGTGAGGGAATAACAAAGAGTCACTGCAACTCGAGCTGCACCGGATAGCGGAGGCTGCGGGAAGCTGCAAGAAGCAGCACTTTTTATTTGTAGTTTTGTTATTGGGTTTTGTTATTGTGTTTTGTTTTCCTTTTTTCTTTCGCCTTCTGTTTTGAACATATTTTCAGCACCTGTGTGTGCTATCTGAACTGCCTGGAAAATAAAAACCAACCCCAACCTTACCATTGTTGGTATTGTTCATATGTGGTACAAGGGTGCCCCCTTGTGCCTTAAATAAATATTGGACACCAGTGAGGTGGTCTCAGTGTATTCAGTGAACCCCACACCCCCTCTCGCACGTGGTTTTAGAAGTGGGATTCACTGGCCCTGCCCACACATGGCACTGCAGTACACTAGGAGCAGAATGGATCCCGAGCAATTTGTCACAATGATGGACCTCCTGCGCCAAACTTTAACGCCGGCTGTGCAGGGAGGTGCAGTGTCTGCGGGACCAGACCCGAGGCTACAGAGTCCGACCAAGATGACAGCAAAGGATCTGCCGGTTGGCCCCAGGCCCAGTGGGCTAGCTACCACCTGCCACAGTTGATGGGGGAGGGGGAGGCACAGGCGGCGGCGAAAATTCTGTCACCGGCCAGGATGATGGACTACACCACTCTGAAAGTGGCTATCCTCAATCGAGTGGGGACTACTCCAGAGGGCTTCCGGAGGAAATTTCGGGAGATCTTTTCGGCGGGGGAACACCCCCGGACCATCGCCCAACGTCTTAACCCTTAGAGGTCCATTTATTCAACGCGTGTCAGGCGTGTCAGGTCCAATTTATTTTCACACGTGCAGTTTATTTTAGACGCGTTGTTTAAAAGTATTTTTTTTCACAGTAAAAGTTTTAAAAGGCACTGCATATCAACAAGACACTCAGTACAGCATCTCCAGCCCTGTCCCACCCCTTGTTCGCTATATTTTTCAAATGCCTCTTAATAATAGTACATACCGATAAATCATCTCTTGATCACTCGTTTTATCACCAAACTCTTCAATAATGCGATCCAAGTCGTTATTTTATTACTATAACATCTGAAAAAGCTCTGCAAATGTCTGTGATGTTCTTTGAGCACTAGATGCAGAAGCAGCTATCTTTTTTGATTATGTCCGTGTTATCTATGTGGTGTCGGGTCGATCAGTATTCATGAGATACGCCCTTTTTTTTCAGCTTCTCTCGGCTCCCATCGGCCTCGCTCGGCCACTGAATGGTTTTCTCGGCTTTTTCCGGAGAAAAAACGACTAGAGACCTGTTTTTTGCGTCTTTTTGATGATGTCGGACAGGGTCTGACATTGGACCGGAAAGGGAAAACTGTGATGTCGGACCAGGTCCAACATAGGACCGCAAAGGGATAAGAATTACGCCATGAGATGGCTGAACTTGGATGCGACCACCAAAGCCAGGCTGATGGAGATGATCGTGGTCGAGCGATTTCTGGAGTAAACTCCACACCCCCTCTCACATAAGTGTTGATAATAAAATCAATGTATGTTTTCCATAAGTATTATGTTATAAATTAGCTGTATACAGATTAATAAACCAAGAACAGTACATGCAAAACAGCTCTAATAATGCATTAGCCTGCCGAACCATACTGTTCAAATATTTGTGAAATTAACTAATATTACTTATCAAATAATGTAATTCAAACGTACAGCATTTTCAAGTAGGGATTAAATTATATTGTATTTTGTGATGTTGTTTAACCAAGTGAGAAATCAATCACCCATTTGTTTTACTTTCAGTAACAGAAGGACAACCTTTTTGGAAAATAAATAAATAAATAAATAAATTTTAAAAAATAACTGCACAAAATTGTTCCCTTCCAATAACTGTATCCACAGAGCTTACAGAACAACCTAGTGTTCTGCAGCAAGACTGGTTTGTTTGTTATATGGAAAGGTTATCATTTGGGACTTTTAAAAACTGTTATTTTCTCCAAAAAGTGATCTTTATAAATGCAATTTTTTCAGAGTTTGACTACGTTCAGAGACATCCCAAAAGATCCCACTTTTATTACTCATTAGGAACAAGGCAGGACTCCCAGCCCTGCTTCAGGCTTGGTCCTTGGAGTCCCTCTCAGCCCCAGTATGACATCACTAAGCTCCCGGCTTATCACAGCTGAATTACCCTCTTCAATGCAGTATGTACCTTCAATTTAACAGACCAATTAATTACGGAGATGTGCTTGCACAGAAAGACATCTTTTCTGGATAATGAAGTAGAAATTAAAATATGTTTTAAGAACGGTGCTCTATGAGCATAAATAGCACATATTTTATGACCCATTAAAAACAACCCATTAGGGGTTTTAAAGAGGACCATTAATTGATGCTGACCTGGGCTAAACTGATAGCCATTTATTTTCTAAGTAAACACTGTGGGTTACAAAAGGAGTGCCTTTCTGAAAACATGACATTTTTGCACTACAAACAAACATGTGAAAATGTAAGGATGCTTCTGTCTTTTATAATAACCAATTCAACCTAAAAATGTACTGGTTTGGCCACTTCATTATTATTATTATTATTTATTTATTTCTTAGCAGACGCCCTTATCCAGGGCGACTTACAATTGTTACAAGATATTACATTATACATTATTTCACATTATACAGATATCACATTATTCTTACATACAAGTTGGGTTTTTACTGGAGCAATCTAGGTAAAGTACCTTGCTCAAGGGTACAACAGCAGTGTCCCCCACTGGGGATTGAACCCACAACCCTCTGGTCAAGAGACCAGAGCCCTAACCACTACTCCACACTGGTGCCCTCTTCATTCTGAGAGACCTCTCCAAAATACAACAGAAAAATAAATGTTTCAATCACAAGAGTCAAGAAGCCGTTAAGACGACAAATATACATTAAAAAAAAAGCCCAGCGGTAACCATGGCGATCATAACTGAACTGCTTGCAAAGAGCTTCCTCAGAAGAGGATTGTTTTAGAAAATGAAAAATGTTTTTATAAAATATGATACATGACATTTTCAATATGAC
This sequence comes from Acipenser ruthenus, assembly GCF_902713425.1. Lineage (NCBI taxonomy): Eukaryota > Metazoa > Chordata > Actinopteri > Acipenseriformes > Acipenseridae > Acipenser > Acipenser ruthenus. Next base: position 23,784,927 of record NC_081200.1, read on the forward strand.
TTATCTACAAAAGCAGTTTTCTGTCTTTTGATTGACTCCGTTGCTGACCTTGCTGTTCTGTGACCCTCTTCTGTGGCCCACTGATAAAAAACAAAAACAAAACAAAAAAAAAAAAAAAAAAAAAAAAGATCTGGAGACTTTGGAAACACAAGGCTTCCTTTTTGCCCTCAATAACCCATTGCACGACTCTCTCCATAATGGAATATTCTACATGGGTCAATGATGGCAGTTCAGGCAAACACAAGTCGTCTTTATGCCCCATCTAGACTTCGCAAGGCACTTACTCAGTTTCTTCTGCATCAGGAGCACTGTTCCTTACTTAATATGTATACATTTGCTGAGTGTTATTCAGCCTTGTTGTATCTGACCCACACTTGGCATTTAATTCCCAGTCCATCAGGGTATTCGTGCTTGATGGCACTGATGCACATACTGAATCCTTTATTCATGTAATTGTACACAAAATTAAATTATAAACTGTGTTAGACAATGCCCTGGCTAGGGGTTGCCGATAGTTTGTGTCACAATACTCTTGACCTCAGCCTACATAGAAGCATACTGTGAAAGTCCTGGTCTATTGTTTCTCACTATACAACAACAAAACATTTTTGGATTTCACAGCTCTACTGTATATTGGCTTCTTCTGATGGTATCATTTTCGATTTCAACTACTGCAGCTTCTATGACCTAGACAAACCAAGACTAACTGAAACAGACAGTACACTATATCCTGTTTTACTTCTTGACAAAGAAAAAAGATAAATGTGAAGATGCAGTACAAAGTATGCCTGTATTGATTTTAGTTGTAAAAGGAAATCTTAACTCATTGAAAGGTTGTTCTTTTACAATCTTTTAATTTTCAAGATTCAAGTACATACAGTGGTAATAAAGTGACTAGCAGGAGTGTTTGAAAAACAAGGTAGACAAATTATCTGATTGCTGACCTTCTGACTTGTTCTATCTTCCTCAGGGACAGGGAGACATATGGCAACAAAGGTTTCAATTACTATTGAAGTCTGAAACTTGGAGGTGTATGTGGGTTGCAAGTGTTTCCTGATGCATGGCCGCAAAAGACTCGGACTCGAACATTTGGGCTCAGTGACTCAGAGATATTAACAACGAGTCCTTTTTTTATTTTCTATTAAACAAATAATAATATTACAGTTTCTAGGAAATCTGTGCACAATAAAAACCCACCCAACAAAACATTATCCAGTCACTGGATAGCCCTGTTGTCTTTGCAGCCAATCATAGTAAGAATAAGAAATTGGAAGCGAGGTAGGTTGCAGCATAAAAACACCCCCACACAAATCCAACTGGCTGTTAAACACACACTCAAACAAAACCCAACTTTTTTCATCTTTTGAATTAAGTTCTATAAGGAATAAATTATGTCAGCATGGTAAACAAATACTTATTTCTCTTTACTTCTAAACCGTGTTTTAAGTTTTTTAAGCACTGTAGAAATACATTTCTTGAAAAATACGTAATTTATTTGAGTTTACTGAAAGCAAAAACAAATGAAAAATAATAAATCATATAAGTTACAATCATACTTTTAGAGCTTCTTAATTCATATCAGAAAGTCGCTGTGTGACTGAGTATTTTGTGTTTGGCTTCTAATTTCCACTCGTTCCCAGCACACGCCATCACTGTTTGAATTTGAATTCACCTGGCAAATTCAGTCCAAACCGTCAAACAGGCACCGTCAAACAGGCAGATATCAGACTGATAGGACAGAAGGACTGATTGATAGCACAAAAAAAAGAATGACAGAATAATTTAATACCACTTAATTTACCAAAATGAAAATTATTTATTATGGATGCGGGAAAAACACATTAACTATAGGTTGTGCAGCGTCAACCTTGAAATCTGTCTTTGTTCCATTATGAACCTACACAAAGGGGAAATACCAGGGGCGGCCGGTTAACAGTGTTCGCTTGCTCACTGAACCCCCAGTCTCTTATTAATGAATTGTGCTTCCCTTCTGGGTGATGTGTGTTTCATTTCCCCCTCTCACGTGACACTGGCACGTCAACAATGCCGTTCATCCCATCTGTTTAATGGGCTGAAGCTGGGCTGTGCTCGCTCAGAAATGCGAGCGCCCAAATCCGCCGAGCACATGCACAGTACAGCCAGCCGTCAGCCAGGACTGGCTACGATTGGCTTAAAAATGTCTGGATGGAGCGCAGCCGGTTAGCGAACACAGTGATCAGACAATCAGCGCGCTTGTGCCAAGATAACAAAGGCTAAATATGAGCAGCACGACTTCGGCTCTTCTCAGTCTGTATAGCGTATTACTTTGCGGAAAGACAGGAAACGTTTAAGCTGTTTAAATATTAAAATAAAATTCACAAGTCTAATTATCTTTGTCTAACTTCATCTAACTTTAAATGAATGTTATTTGTCTTATTTGTTCAACTTCGTTCTTTTCTCAGTTTTAATCTGCTTTTATTTTGCGCCATCTGTCCCTTTTTCTCCCGAGGCTGCTGCCCTTCAGCAGTGCTTTAACTTAAGCTCAGTAATATCTTCCTTTTTTTTTTTTTGTGATTATACCGACCACTACTGCCTGTTTGGGGTAATAGGTTATTAAATATACCGTACATTTATATACGTATATTTGTATTATTTTAATATTATTTACATAATATTTTATATTATCATTTTTTTTATCTTGTTGATAGCCACGTCAGGCTGGACAGTGCCTCTACCACTGAGGTTGGCCCCCTGGACCCCACACCCTCACCTGCATTTGGCCACCAGCCGCCACTGGGAAATACATAAACATAATGTTTTTGTGTAAAAGAGAAAAGATAAAAAATACATGATCTGAAATCAAATGAACTGAAGCACAATCTCGTAACTGCATCATTTTATTACAGACTTAATAAAAGTGCAAATGCAATAAAATGAAACATAACATTGCTGTTTTGCAAAACAAATACAAATAATACTAAATTTACTATTTAAGAACACAGTATATATATATACAGTTCTGGCAATGTCTAAATCACATTGGCAGATTTTAACCGAAATGAAGTCAAATGCTACAGTCAGAGTTGAAAGTAACTTTAATTTCTTACCTGTGTCGTGTTATTTTCAGGTACATGTTAAAAAGTGGTACTCCGCGCACCGCGCTTCCTCGCGCATGCCTAAACAAGTTCCGCTAAGGAAGCAGGGACGCACCCATTCAATATGGTATGTTATGCTGTTTTTGGTCGTTTACATCGTTTTTAGTCATACAGTCTTTTATATCGGACAAGGTTCATTAGGTAAACTGTTCCCCCACTACTACCACTAGTTGAATGAACATTGATTTGAGTTTGTTTCAAGGACTCGGACTCGAGACTCGAAGTCAAGGACTCATGACTCGGACTCGACACTTGGGATCCAGACACAGGCTCAGACTCGAGGTACGAGGACTCGACTACAAGTCTGATTTTATATATATATATATATATATATATATATATATATATATATATATATATATATACACACACACACACACACACACAGTATATATACACATATACACACACACAGTATATCTCAGTCAGAGTTTTTATTTCCGAAATATAAAATCTGAACATTTACAATGGTAATTACTTGAAATGTCCACTGTTTAGAGGTAAATTATAATATCCCTGCATAGCTCTAATTAGGAAATAAATCACAATGACAAAACAAAACTCGGGTAGCTTTTTTTTATCTCAGCACATAAATGCAGGGAGAAGATGCCACATCTTAAGCCATTTAAAAAAAAATGACAAGGACTTGTCTCTGTGTTTTTACAGAAAGAGTGTTTGATCCTAATCACACCACAACACCTCACTATTTTATTATATTCAGAATATTTTCCTTACAATAATCTGCAATGCACGGTTTCAGAATCCAAATCAAATCGCAGGTTTATTCTAATACAGCTAGCTTGTGCTTCCACAATTGATAGTAGAAAATAAAACTGCAATCTTCCTCACTTGTGAATGCATAAGATGGCACTTCACAAAGTGTGAGTGGATAATAACCAAGAGGTCCAATTTCATTATATTCAGATTCATAGCATAACACCAAGATGAGTGACATCTAAAATAGGACCCTTTCTAAAAAAGAAATAGATTGCTGTTAAATTATTTCAATGCTTTATTACTCTTTTTTTTTAAATGCATTGCCACTTTGACTTGACATACCATAGTATAAGGTAAATGCACAAATCAATTGTATGAATTACTTTCTATTGATGAATAGCAGTCTGAATTACAAAGAGAGCTGTGTGTACTGAAATACTTAAAGTATGTAACCATTTGGCAACATTGCACTAATCTATATTTTCAACATCAAAACAAGTTATTCTCCACAATTAAGACTTAAGTTTAGTATCCCGTATTTTCTCATGCACGTTAATATTAATGTTTTTACATCAAATTTGTGTACTGCATGCATGCATACCATGACAAACAAACATTTGGTATTCTGCTTCAACATCTTGAACATTGATTACAGAATGACCAGACAATTATTTAGGGAACCTAACTAGCAGTAAAATCTGGTAATTAAATTTGGCTTTCAATTACAAGTCAGGGCATTTGGAGAAAGTTTAGATTGTTCTGGGTGGAGGTCTGAGGCTTTGGTTTGAGACTTAAGACTCAAACAATTTTAATGTGTTTCTAGCACTCATTTGCTGTGCATGATAATCAAGTAAAACCTGTTGAGAATAATTCTGGATAAATGTGTTTGCCTCAAATTTAAAATAATTCAAAACATAAAATAAAGGTTACACAGATGGATGCAGAAGTTTCTAGTGTTGTGTTCCGAGAGAGCCCTAGAACAAGTCACCAGCAATCTCCAGTTGTATGACTTCACGTTCTTGCAAAAAACACCTGGTAAAGCTGTTTGCTCACAAACTGTAAACTGGCTGAGGTAAGGGGTAATTAGCTAATAGAACTATTCCTCGTGTGGGCCGAAAGAGCGGTGCAGCTTTTCTACCCATGCTCACACCAACCTGCCACCTGGAAACGAGAGCTGCTGGATATGATCAATCTAATTTACACATTCAGCACACCATTTGGCCTGTCAAGATGCAAAACCCTCTTCTTTGGTGAGAGCCGAGAAACCACAAAAGGCAACACTGACATGAACATTTTATGTAGGATGCAGGCCGCCTTCTCCAGACCAGATGCGATTCACTTATTTACTCTGTAGCAGGGTGTTCATGTGAAATGAATGCTACTGTTTTTAGCATCCTGATCCTCTGAAGCCTAATAACCTTAAGACTCAACAATATTGAGGCAGTTAAGAAAAGACAAACCCATGGTCATCCCTGACCTTTATTACTATGCTCTGTTTTAAAGCTGTCCTTATTTGAGGTGCATGTCATGATTTAAAATGAATTTAATTGTGTTTTACATCATTTAAAATATACAATATACTCCTGGCTGGCCTCCCTGCGTCCGCCACCCGTCCGCTCCAGCTCATCCAGAACTCTGCTGCCCGCCTGGTGTTCTCTCTGCCACCCACGCTACTCCGCTCACTCCACTGGTTCCCGATCACCGCTCGCATCCAGTTCAAGACTCTTGTACTAGCCTACAGATGCCTTGACCAGACTGCACCCAGCTACCTCCAGACCCTCATCTCTCCCTACACCCCCACTCGACCTCTCCGCTCCGCCTGCACTAGAAGACTGGCTCTACCTCTGCTACGCTCCCCTGCCTCCCGAGCCCGCTCCTTCTCCACCCTTGCTCCGCAGTGGTGGAACAACCTTCCTACAGGTGACAGGACTGCCCAGTCCCTGACCACATTCCGGCGCCTCCTTAAGACTCACCTCTTCAAACAGCACCTGTAGAACTCCTCTGTTCTATCCTGGGACACTATCACCCTTAATTTAAAGGTGCTTTATTTTGCTCTTATCTGCCCCCTATTTTACTGCATTTAATCCTGTACTTCAGAATATTGTAATCTGCCAAGTGTTTAACCTGTAGTATTTTGTACTTAATCATATCCTGATGTAACTATCACTATTTAATCATATCCTGATGTAACTATCACTATTATCTGCTGTATTATTGAATTGTGGTTTGTCACACTTGAACAAAAATTATTGTATTTCTTGCTCTTATTGTAACACTTGAATATATTTGTATTTGCTTGTGATTGTAATTCGCCCTGGATAAGGGCGTCTGCTAAGAAATAAATAAATAAATAATAATAATAACAATAATAATAATAATAATAATAATAATAATAATAATAATAGAATGGTAATTGTAATTGTACATATCTGCCAAGGCATTCTGCATGTGATGCCTGCATCCCCGCATGTATGCTGCTTTAATCTGGCGCATTCTTCAGACAGATTACACCCCTCAAGTGTATTTTCTTGTTTTTTTTCCTACAGAACACATTATGTGGTGAAGGGTATCAAAGCCATGAACAATCCTGGCCATACAACAAGGCCATTCTCGCTGTAGAGTCACCTGCATGGTTGCTAGTTCACTGTATCAACATTCTTGACTCATGTCCAGTCAGTATTGTTATATATTATCTGACTATATAGTGTCTGATAACTTGTGATATCATTGTCAAGGATGGAACAAAACAAAATGTTGGTTTTTTTGGAGGATTCAGTAACAAAACTCAAGACAAAGAGCTCAATTCTGCATACACCGTCAATACAAATACAATGTATTAATTTACTAGAAAAGGTTCAGGAAACTTGTTTATACAGAACTATCATGCTGTTAGATCTTGCATCTGAGTGAAGAAAATAAATGTCTTTGGAATATGTTCTCAGTGTAGGGTTGCATTTCAATGTAGCTATACATTTGGGAATGGAACTTGCATTTGTATAGAGCCTTTCATCCAGCACACAGGATTTCAAAGCACTAACACTGTACTTCTAAATCATCAAGAAACCATTATAGTCTTTATGCACATACCAATTTGGTCATCCTTAAAATATATTTAACCACTTCAACACCATGACGTACGCACATACGTCAATTGAAAACCCATTTACAGTACCATGCTGTACCTGCGTACGTCACGTTTCCCATTCTATTCTATGATCAGTTTCTCAGTCTAGCGTTTCAGGTTTCATTCTCTAAAGCAGTGCTAATACTGTGGAATGTGCAATGAAAGTTGGGGGAGGGTCAGGTGACATTTTTATCCAATTGCATGTCATGTAGCAATTCCAGTCTGTAGCTGTGGGCGTTTAGAAGGCCGAGATATATTGCAGGAAGCCATTCAGCTTTTACAAGTATAAATAGTGTTTTAAATTATTATTTTTTAATTTATTATTAGTTTTACTTGTTTAGTTATAGTATATAAAAAAGGTTCAGAGGATATCGATACCAGTGACAGTGATACTGACTTATCACTCAGCGATAATGATGAAGAGGATGTGGAGCCAAGAACAGTACAAACTGTACAAACAGAAGAGCATGCAGCTACTTTACAGGTAAGCCAGATGCAAACGGGAAGCTGTTTGTTTTGAAATGGCAGTGCTGTGACGGAATACTATCAAAACACAGCGCTGGGTACAGGCAATGCAGCAGCCAGATCCATCACAATGCCTGCGCAAAGTAGCTGTGTACACGCATTTGTGACTATCCCTCCAACACAAGCGAAGTAGACACAGTAAAAAAGGTACAGGGACTGCTACGAAAATGAAAACAAAAGAAAAGGCAAAATAAAAATATGCAGTGGCTGCGAAGGCAACCCCGGGTTCTGTTGTATTGAACATTTCAATAAATAGCACAGAGCAAGTCGATACTGGCACACGTTTTGATGTTGTTTGATTTTTATTTGATAATTACTGTTTACTGATTATTGTTGTTATTATTGTTATTAGCAGCGTTTTTGTTTTCATTGCAAAAAAAACAACGTTTTTCTCTCTATATTGAATAAAAAAAATAATGTTTTTATCTCTATATTGAATATGGGTATGTAGTACACATCAGCATAAAGGGTTAATGAAAAACATAGTTTAAGTCATTTATTTGTGTTTTATTCATCATATGTTAACATTTTATAGCAATTACAGGTTTGAAAACATTATTATTAATATTTTCAAAATCAGGTACCTGGGAAGGGGTTTCATTTTTACATCTGGAGTTGAAGTGGTTAAGGTAACAGATGTGAACCTCTAAAAGATTATCTGGATTTTATTGAAAATGCTAAATTTTCTTTTGTTTAACACATATAGGCATGGTGTGAAGATGGGTGAAGCACTTATGCCTTTGTATACATTCATTGGCATTTGAATGAATGCCCATCACAAACCATCCTACAAGACAATGGCGAACATGTGTAAAGACATCTGTAAAGTGGTTGAAAACGACCTTAATTCTTCCTTCTCAGTATAAATCAGTGGGAATTAAAGGACTACCAAGGGGTGGAGACCAGTTCTTCAGTCACACCTTGCAACTGAAGGTTCTTAGCCTATTGTCACCTTATCTTCGGATCAGCAGATTGACAGCTGATGATGGACTGGAATGATGGCCTCTGAAGCCTGGCTCCGTGGGCTGTCAGACTGTGCCCCTAAGTGTGCTTTGAATTCCATCTGGACATCAGAAGTTGCAGGGGTCTGAAAGCTGATACTACTAAAAACTGTTTACTATAGTCTCTAAAACAAAGGGATTAAGAAGTTTCCTGTCATTAGCAGGCACATTAGAAGCAAGCACTTTCCAAAAAAACAAACAAACATGCAAGGCTTTGACAACCAAAACAAAAGATGTCTGGACAGTGTAATGAGATGCAAAATAAAACCCAGAACTACGACAATAGGAATTGGGCATTCCAGAATAAACAACTTTATTGTCGGAAGCTTGCCATTAATTATAGAAATAGACATGATTCAATAATGTAATGTTAATTAACACCTTATAAAATAAAAGTCAAAAGAGCAAAAAAAACACATAATCCAGTTAATAGATGTAAAAAGTTCATACTTTTTATTAGATTAACTGTGATATACAAAAACAGTTTTCAAGAACTCAAAAGTCTCTTCTTAAGGTGCAAGTGGACATTTAGATTTAGTTTAAATGTTATTCAAATGTCCACTTACACCTGAAGAGACTTTTGAGGTCTTGAAAACTAGTGTTTCTATATCACAGTCAGTATCAACTCTTCACATCTGTTATCATAAATGTGTAAGTTAGATCCTTATCGTTTGGAGTGGATTTCACCAACTGTAAGTAGTTCAATATTTATTTGTCATTAGGCTTAGGAAAAAATGGAAAATAATTAATGTTCAATTTTACATACTTCAGTGTATTTTCTTGATACACACGTATTTATATTTTGTATCGTCCACTGTGAGGAGCACTGAAGGTCACTGTGTGTGAATTTAGTTGCAGGCTTGTTCACACACACATCTGGCCTTTGACCAGAGTAAAGATAAACATTATTTCCGTCCTTCAGCTTTTCAACAGAAATTGTGATCAATTGGGTGGATATTTTGCAGTAAGATTGAGGTCCACAATGGACCACCACTCATGAAGAGTCATTTTAAAATGTGCATGCATTATGGGCTCACTTTGGTAATCTGTCAATTGTATGTGTATGAAAGACTGAGATAATATTTTTTTTATATATATATATATATATATATATATATATATATATATATATATATATATATATATATAAAGCATTACAGTGATATGGAAAAGATAAAAACAAAGCAATCCCCAATTAACAAAAAATCCCAAAGCAATATTTTAGCAATGATTTTACAGACTCATTGACAACTGTCTACTTTTTTAAACTCTTAATAGACTGCTTTCACTGTATCATTTACCTCTGTCTATAGCTGGTGGAATTATTGTAACTGCTTTTATACAGACAGGTTATTAATTATATTCTGCTACACCTTCTAAATTAAAGCTGCAGTAGTAACCAAAGCGGAACGGTAAAGCATAGCCAGTGACTCTGCATGATGTCAACATTTTGCAAAGCTGTATGCTTTTCCCGTTTATTTGGTGTTTAGGAATCTGAATTAGCAGACACTGAGGTTAAGTTGGAAGACAATGGCATGTTTTACATTGTGTTAAAAGTAAATGTTGATATAGATGACAGTTTACAAATATTTTGCTTGCCTTTGTTTTGTGCAAGTTTCAACTTCTCAGATGTATTGTTCAGCTTATTTTTGGCTGTATTTCTGATTTTTTTTTTTTTTTAAATACCACTTTTGATATAGTAATTTGTCTTACATATATTGAAGGTCATTAATAAGGTGAATATTATTGGATTATATTTAAGAACTCCTTGCAAACCAGCTAAGAAAAGTGGCCTTTTCTTTAGAGAATAATGAAAAAAAATGTAAATGCTGGCTGACAAAAGCTATTAAAATGATAAACCTGAGACACTGCCTAAAGTCAGAGGAGCACAACAGTAATTTAGAATCTAACCCATCATTTTACTGTAAAATAGACAGAGACTGCAGGACATGCACTGTCTGCAATGTCTTGTGTTAATCATCTTTAATACCACTGCAGCTTCTCTCTCATGCAATCAATAGTTTTTACTTCCGGAATTAAATCATAAATATGGTATACTAGATAATGAGAGGTTTTTTTTTTTAAATCCATGTCCTCTCCACATGATGAGAATAATTTGTTTCTGCACAACACTTGAAAGGAATTCATTTTACAGGAAATTCAATTAATACTTTTTTTTGTTTGTTTGTTTACAAAGAAATTAAGCTATTATGCTCACTAATTCTACAATGAATCTCAGCAAAATCTGAAAATTTATGACTATTGTGGAAACAGTAAGATGCTGGCATTCAGTAAAATTCTCGGATATGTTGTTTTTAGAATATATATATATATATATATATATATATATATATATATATATATATATATATATATATATATATATATATATATATATATATATAAACGTAAAATACCTTAATACATTTATGTGTGTTTAATTCAAGACACAATTAAGTATGCAAGTCAAAGTTAACCACATTCTAATAAGCACGTTTCAATCTTAGAGGTTCCAGAGCTTCACCTTTCATGTTTTGAGACTTAACTACAATGCAGGAATAAGAATCTATATGGCCTCCAGGGGCAAGGTAGGCACACAAGCATAAAATCTCTAACGAATCACAATTTACCTTCTAATGAAACCACATAAGATTAGTTTTCTGTCCTTGGAGACACCCCTCTTCAAAACTACACCCTTTGCTCCATAAGAAATGTATGAAGGCTTAAAAGTGTTTTGGCAAAACTAAAACCCCACGGAGGAACAATCCCTCAAGGAAATTTGTGTGTATCTCTGGTTTCATCCTTGGCTATAAGCAAAGTTTTGTTATATATATATATATATACACACACACATATACACACACACACACACACACACACACACACCATCATTCAAAAGCATCACTATAAAAAAAACAGTACCATTAAAATATATTTTAGTATTCATTAGGGTTAAAATAATTCAGATTTACACATTTTAATAAATTACATTACAAAAACAGGGAAGCCTAAACAGTACCCCATATTTACATATTGTGTAGTATTAAGTTAAAATGTAGATTTGCAGCTATTGAGCAAAAGCCATTTAATTTTGAATAGAGAGCGGACCTACCTTCTGTACACTGCAAGTGAGCCACTGCGAAAATCAGACACCACAGAATCGGTAGCTTCCAAACAGAAGATGCCATTGTGCTTCTCACAGAGATTTTCCACAAAAGTAGTAATGAGATTTGTAGTTATACAAGTCCAGCCTTGCTGATGTTAACAATCTTCATTGTTGATCTTCTTGCCTAAAAATAATCAAAAGGATCAGTCATTCATAATGTAGCAATGATAGACCAAAGTAAACAATTTCTTCTCCTCGTTCTAAAATGTACTTTTCCACTTTTTTTTCCAGAATGTACCAAAACTGCTTTTTTAGTGGAATCCTTTTCTTTTTTTTTTCTTTTTGTGAAATGAAAGACTTTGGTATAAATCCCCTCTTGTTGTTAGCCAGCAACTGTTTGAATGATGACAATTCTTGAGTCAGTCAGAAGAAAGGTAATCCTGGAAAAGGGAGATCCTTCACGGAAAATAACTATTTGCCCTAAGCAAGTCACTACTAGAAGCACACCTACCACTGCTCAAAGGCCAGCCTCCAAACCACACACCTCAAAGGCCCACCTCCAAACCATACAACTGACACCGGAATAGCTATAAAGACACCACTTTCAAATAAACAAACAAACAAACAGCCAAACAGTATAAAGTTCTCCCTGAAGAGGTAACTGGTAGGCCCCTCCCTTCAAACCAACATCTATTGCGAGGCTTTTAATTCCTTTTAGAGCTGCCAAAGAATTGCAGGCAGTGTACTGATTAGATAAGGCAGCTGCTGAAGAAGCTTTGGTTGAAACACAATCCCTACCTGTGTATTTAGGCAGATATTTGTCACTCCTTTAACTGCCTTGTTTTCCCAACTGTTTAAACTGACTGCACCCAACACCTTACCCAACCAAACACTTACCTTACTAGGGAGAGACAAGGGGAATGCAGACAACAGCTTGTAAGTCCCCATTACAGACAGATGTATTTTTTTTTTTTTAGGAAAAAAATTATGAGTAAAGATTTGACTGTCTAACACATCACTCGAGAAACTTTTTAGTTTAGATCTGTTCAAAAGGTTTTAAATGTCTGTCAAATGTTGAAAAAGACGGCATGCCAAAAATGCCACTAAATGAGTCATAGCTTCAGACAAACAAGCCACTCTACTTTCTGTTTCCCTATTTTCACGGTACACGTCAGTGGCTTCTAACAATGAAAAGGACACCGTCTAGCCCTTGAAGTAGCACAAGCTGGTGCACCATGTTTTAATTTTTTTGGTATTTCAGTTGTTGATTTATAAGTCTGCATCCCACTATAATTATTTTTGAATGAAAAGTTGAATTTATGAACCATACTCTTAAAGCAAACCTTTAAGTATGGCATGTCTAGGAAAGTATCGCACACTACTAAAGTTGAATGCAACATTTACAATGCACAAATTCTTTGAAAAAAAAAAAACTGCATTAAACATCTAAAATCAGAGAACCTGTTTAAAATCAGTTTCTAACCAGCAGTATACTCACTAATTCATACATGGAAAGCACAATAAAATCAACTGATTGTGCTTTGTGAAGTGATGCATCAAGCTGGAGCAAGATTTGAAACAACATGGGACATATAGGCCTATATACTGTACATGTATTATGAATCTAAACAGAAAATTGGAGATCACAACCCTACACATTCTCTATACATCAAATCCTCTGTCTCAGCTGTGCGGTTTAGTCACTAGACACATGTAGTCGGGTTATAATGAAAAGAACAGAAACACTGCAGGAACCACTCTTTTTGTATTATACATGTATAGAGAGAATGTAACAGCAGGTAAGAATAAGCCTTAAAAAACCCTAATAATTTAAGAGGGCCATAAAATTTGAAGGGATTACATTTTTTTAAGGCATTTTAATAAAAGTTACAAACTACAGACTCAATTGCACCTTTTGTAAAACAAATAAACAATAAGAAGAAGAAGAAGAAGAAGAAGAAGAAGAAGTTGCAAACTTTACGGCTTCCAAGGAGTTATTGTGAAATTTAAGTATTTTGATTGGTTGCCATCCATTGGTTGCTATTCACTCAGTTGTAGACACTATTCTGTGAAGTTTCAAGAGTTTTTGTTCAACAGTGTTCATTTTATGCGCAATATATGCAACTAGAGCAATGCTGAAATTTGATTGGCCCACGGCAGTTATGTTTTTTACTGTAGCAACTTCATTTAGGCAAACTTTAAAGAAAACCATACTTGGATCACGTATGCCCAGTTTTGCTTCGATCAGATTAGTAGTTTTGGAGAAGACATTTGTGTGTTAATTAGGTTATCCAACATGGCCACCACACCACTGAACCAATCAGCTTCATTTCAAGCACTATACATCTTGGACAATCCCTAGCCATGTGTACCAAGTTTCAGAACTCTATGATAAGTGGTTTCCGACAAGAAGATGTTTGTAAATTGTCCAAATTTGTCGTAAAATCCAATATGGCTGCCAAACCATGTGACCAATCGCCTTCATTCAGCTGTGGACATTAGTTCCCATTGGCGTCTACAACTCTGTGAAATTTCTATTGTTTTTGTACAACGGTTTTCATTTTATACAACTTTTAAGGTTTTGTTGGCGGAAAGAAAAAAATAATAATAATCTTAACAACAACAATAGGCTTCCCAGCCATGGGCATGGAAGCATAATAATAATAATAATAATAATAATAATAATACAGTACATTTGATAAGGATTTGTTCTACAACAGTACATTTGGTAAGGACTTGGTCTCCTATTCTGAGCATTTCCTACTTGGGAAAAGAAAGAAAGACCTCAGGACTTCGTTGATGGCTTTGGGCTTTATTCCTTTCACTAGTTTTTACCTTCTCTTCTTTTTGACCCTGTTAAATCTTCAAAAACTACCAGGGTCACTTCCTCCTGGCTACATTAGTCCTTGGTTTAATTTCACTCAGCACTGCTGCACTAATTCTCTCTCATGCAAGTGCTAAACAGTCCAGCAAAATACATACAGCACCACTATGTACAACTGTGGCAAGGAAACAGTTGGTGCCCCCCTAAAAAAAAACCCTTTTCATGAAGATGGGTGTTCTGTAAATCAATGTTAACCGTTACAAGCTGTAATATCTTTGTATCATGCTGAGAATGTTTAACATGCTGATCGTTTTAGACACCAAAGGCAAAGTCTTAGGCAGTCTGCCTGACTGCCATTTTCCTCATTAAACATTGTTAGGCCCTCCTTCTCAGTTGGATAGTTTTTATTTTTGTAAGCCAACATAGCTCCTGGTGATCATCTAAACGTTTTTCTTTCACGTGTTTTACATTTTTTTATAGGATTTATCAGGCTAAAAGTTAAGGTGAAACAATTTCAAGCTGTCTGCAAAATTATGACGTATGCATTGTAGTTTTGCATCCATGCCTGTATTGTGTAGCACTATTACATTTTGTACTATTCCACTAAAATACTTCCCTAAATGTGTGTACCGCTTCATATTTAGGAGGTTAATAGAGAGAGCTCTGAAATGCGTATCTTCAATATCAGCCATATAGTATAGGGACATTCCAAACAAAAATTATTTCCACCTGAATTAACTTCAAATAAACATACATTCCTGACAGTCATATCCCAAAACGTGTTTTTTTAAAGACATCTGAGGGGAATATGCAGATTAGAGAGAGGGGAAAGTGCCCCCATTTCTGCTAAATCTCAGCATGACTTCTCCTACACACCCTGTCACTCTAATAGCAACCCGCCAAGGACCCTGACTTGCAGCTGAGGCACATTATATAATGACAGCCCTGACAAGGCTTTAAGAAGATCTATTTTCCTGTAGGATGGCATGTCATTTCCACAGCTTTTTAAAAGCTTAAAAAATGTGAGCAGCTCGCAGAGAATTAATTTTTTACTTCCACAAATGGCAGCTGCAGTGATCAGATGTGCCTGTTCTGTGGGGACAGATACAGCACTGAACTGCAGGCAGTTGACTTGCTATGCTTTTTACCACCGACATGTTATATGGCCTTTCTTCACTTGGCATAGGCATAGAGAACAGAATGGTATAGTAGAGGAGGCTAAGCCTCACTTGCAGCTGACAAACTGATCCAGTCTTGAGTACAACACATGACCAGGACCAAAGGTCGTCACCAATCTGGAGAATTTAGGTAAGTGGTACACTGTTATAGCCATTCCATTTTTAGTAGAGAAAGAATCCAAACTGGGTGGCCATGTTAAAGTTTACGCAACCAGTATTCTTCTTGACACCTTTAAAAAGAATACTGGTAAAAATCTTACTGCTTATAATCATTAGATTCGATACCAGAAACTTGCAGTTTGACACAAACATCAAATTAGCATTATATTTTTTTTCTGCTGATTCTTTAACATATATCCAATTTAGTGCAACATAAAAAGTGACTACATTTAAAACAACAAAATATATTTCGCTCACTGCTCAAAATGCATAAATCATTGCTACTAGCCATTCAATTAATCGATACGCACATTTCCTCTTGGACCAAACATATGGCTACTAAATGAAACAATAATGACCCCCGATCTGTCATACATTCAGCCATCAATAAGGGGTGGGTAAAGGTTAAAGAGAGGTTTTTGGAAGACTACATTAATTAAGCTTTCAAAAGAAAACAGGGAAAATTGAAGCTAAATAAATATACTGCAAGCTGAACAAGCACTAAATACAAACGCTTAACTGACACTTCCAGTAGCCTTCCAAAATGAAAGCATGAACAAGGGATATTCTTGAAACAGGTTATGAAACAGTTGGACAGTACAGGATCTACCCACTCCAAAAGACCAGAGCAATAGGTTCTAAAACTTTTACTTCACTACTGTATGAACCTTTTTTTGTTTTAAAAGGTTGTTTGCCATTTATTACAATAATAAAGATTCTTCCAAGACAAACAGGAAAGGATTGTCACATCTCTCCCTTTCCTCAGAATAATTAAATACTTAAATATTGATAAAACCAATTGTTACCTTTAGAAATTACTTAGCTTCATGCTTGAGAGGGCAAAATTCAGTGTGAAAAGTGGTGAAAAAATTACAATGCATGCATGCATGCATAAAACCTGGACAGTATTTTGGTTGATAAAACCTAAAATAAAAATAAAAAAACATGTGACTTGCTTATCTTTTATGACGAGATTCTATCCTTGAATACAGTATGTGGCTAATTTTTACCTGTGAAAATCGGTAAAAAGGGACATACAGTAAAGAGACAGTCAGATCGTTAGACTGATTCAAGAGCATTTAGTACTTTGTTTTACACATAAACCTACAGTATATCCCGGTATTTATTTATGAAAATTATTCTTTACTTTGAGTGAGTGAATATAAACTGAACAGACTCACACCATAAACCTGACATAAAATGAAGCTCTGAACTAACTTTCTTAGACGAAGTCCCACTTGCAAATATTTAGCTTTTTTATGAATGCAAGTCCTAGCTCAGTCCTGAACTTATTAGGACTTATTCCATAAATCAGTTTAGGTCAGCCAAGGGTTCAAAGTCAAAGAAAGCCAACATTAAAAATGTATGGTGAGTAAATCAGACGTGTCCCGTCCCGTACCCCCAAGTACCTGACATTTTGTATATCTTTTAATACAAGCAATGGATATGTATATACATTCTTAATGAGATGAGAAAAAGCAGGTTATGTGGTAAAAATGTCATTTTGAAGACAGGCAAAAATATTTTGTTAAATTCCTGGGAATAGGTTAGACCGTGCAGTATAAATTCTGTTAAATCGAGGACTAGACCTGTCTATCAATATTGCCTATAACAGGAATGATTTGTAAAGGTTACAAAGTTTTAATATGGGTGTTATACAATTTTAGCAATAATCCTGATGTTTCAGTAGAAGTGAAGTGGATTATTGTAAATTAAATTTTGAAATGACATTTCCATTTACAGATAACACAAATGATTCCTTTCAGGTCCTGAAAGATAAGGGTAATTTTAACACAAATTTAAATGGTGCCTTCACCCAGTTTATCCCAGCTCAGGAATTAATAATGGTCTGACATTAATACAAGCAGATAAATAAGGAGGTTAAAAAAAGGACTACATTGCATAGGCAGCTCTAAAGAGAGAATACCTGTCAATCAATTACAGTTAAATAACTTTTATATTAGTCCTTGAGATTTAGTAAATTTGCAAATCATATTCAACTGATACAATGCATTTATATTATATATATATATATATATATATATATATATATATATATATAATTTTAGCATACAAGTATGTTTCATTTATATGTAAGAATCTATGACATATAATTAAAACAATGTGTTTGATTATGCAAAACACTGTGCTGCATTTTGTTGTACTAAATCAAACAAATTTATTATTTTATTTATTTGTTTGCAATCGCTGTTTACCTAAAAAGGAAAGCAGAATTACTATGCAAAATAAATACGAAAAACAATTAGGGGTTTAAACCTATTTTATGTGAAGTATACCATACAATAGCATTTATCTATTGTTACAGGCAAGCTATTGGGACACATTTATGCTGCTGGGCCATTCAACAGATGAGACCAATTCAGCTGTTGTTAAGCTTGAAAAAGAACTATAAAAAGATATGTTGGAGTGTTATGCTAAACATCTACTATATGAAGCTTTTAATGACATGCAAATACACCCCTATTCATTCTACATTGCTATGCACACTGATCACATACCATTCAAGGAAGCGAGAACTAAAACATAATACAGTAAATATGCTTATAGAAACTTCAGTTACATTAATATCTATAACTACGATTTACTTTAATTTAAGGCTGAGACAACTATTGATAGTTAAGCCAGTACATCGTTTTTGTATAAGGGTTTTAAAAAAGGAAAACTTATTTTTTTATTAAAATTTCGAATCGGCAGTTATTTCTTTCATTGAGCACAGAACTTCTCTGCATCCCTCAGGTCTGACTATGAATCTGCATGCTCATCTGCATTGAGCTGACATTCTCCCCCCCTGCCCCGCCCCCTGTGAGTGTTTACTGATGGGATTGGATCTGTGCAGGAGTCTTCAAAGTAACAGAGCAAGTTAAGAGTGTTGTGCTAGAATTACAAATACTCTATCGACCGAGCTACAATGTCTTTCGATGTTTGACAATTATATTTACTATTTGACAATTAGTAAGACGGCAAGAAAGAAAAGTAAAGAAAGTAATGTTTCGGATACTCGGTAACACAACTAATTTGCGTGACCATTTAATGAGATGCAGAGGTCACGCTAGCCTTTAAAAATGTGCATTAGTAAAAAGCATACCATCTAAAAATCTTTGATTTTTAAACCATAACATCTGCGTCTTTACATATTGCATCAACAGTTATATTATTTTTCCAGTGTAACTATTTCAGAATAACGAAGTTAACATGCAAAACAGAACACTGTATAAATAACGGTACCAGTAGTAGAAATAGACATAAAACGATTTATTTTGAAAATCCCTCCCGTTCACGACGTAAAAATCAGTGTAGTAGAACATGTCTGCGGGTAGCTGTCAACATCATAACTATTTACATTTTTTTTTTCTTTTAGCACCCAAGTCAATTACTCGTGCTCTTTCCTAATCAAAGTCTTAATAATTCTCAGGAGCTTCCATTGAAATGGTCACGTTTTAGATGATCCTCACGTAAACGTTTGCTGGTCTGCACTCTGTTCTGACAGCTAACCCTGTTCTGCTGGTACACTACATGGGGACCTCTGCAGATTTTTTTTTTTTTCAAGAGGATGCAGGGAGCAGTGGAACCATTTTTACACTTTGCATTGCATAAAACTACTTCGTAATATAAACAAAGTTATTGGATAGGGATGAAAGAGGGAAATGTTGTCTTTTACACCTGTGTTTTAGAAACGCACTGCTGTTATTGTTTGTGTTTTATTAAAATATCCTGCGTAGTCTTTCTCTTGATTGGTTGTTACTGACTGGTTATGGAGTTAAACACATTTTAACTGTTATTTTGCTTTGACCCCCCAACTGGTACAAATCAACACGAATAAGACAAAAATTTAACATATTTAATTACTAAAGTGATATAATCAATTTAATATGCATAATAGTTTTTAAAGCGTTACTTGCAATGTTACACAGTAATCCACAGCTCCACCCTATCATAACATAGATTAATCGATGCATCGTCTTTTGGAGAACTTCTATATCGATAGTAAAAATTAGGCATTGACACAGCCTTATTGTAATTATTCTTAATATTTAGAAATATATAATGGAAAAGAAAAAAGCTTTTTCATGTACTTCAGGCTTAATTATGAGCTATATTTTCACAATCACTGTTTTTTGTTTGTTTTTTTTAAATGAGTGGTTACTCAGGTGTGGCATTTAGAAATGTCAATCTAATTAAACTTATTAGATACAACAAATGCAGCTAGTTTTCCTTTATACACAAACAATGAGACGCTGAAGATGAAGTGCAACAGGCCGTTCTAATTAAGCCATGTAAACCATTTAATATATCTGTCATACTTAATTTAAAGAGATTGGTTGTTCTGTGCAAAACATTTATCAAAACTCAATGCAGAACTATCCTGACATCGATCAAATAAGACGAATAATCTTGTAAACAGCTATTCGCAGAAGAGGATTTACCACACATTAAACACACACACACGTCAACAGATTGAAACAGGCATTGTATCGCTCTCATGTCGATACGTGATGGATCATGGAAGAAATCACTATCATAAAATCATTCAAGTGACCGGATGAGAATTTGTTATTATTGATTTTGAATACTGTAGCAGCC